>NW_023339650.1:6524915-6569195 GCF_004916995.1 Morone saxatilis
TGACAAGTCAAAATGTCTACCACAGAAAGGTCTGTTGCACAGTCATCTGCCAATAAAATCAAAGTAATTGTTTTTGCATCTGTACAGCCAAGCAAACAAACCTGCTGTGCATAGCTGCAGATGACCAATGTGGCTTTATGAAGGCCACAAACTTGCATAATTCTTGGGGTTTCCTGTGTATTGTTCCTTTTGTTGTGTTCTCGCAGGATAGAAAAGCAACTGAAACAGCATTTAAACCATGAAGGCAATGTAAGGCTCTGCACTACAAGCCAGACTAATGAATGTGTTCTAAGAGGGTTCACAGCTCCTTAAGGCTGACTGTTTAATTGCAGGTTTAACCGACTGACACCTACGAAACCTCCTACACCACACTAAATAGTTCTCTGGTAATCTACTTGACGATAACACAGGTCTGGAGGAACCTCCATTATATTCAGAGGAAGGGGACACTGACAAGCCAATATGTGATTTTTAATTAAATCTACCCAATATATACCCATTAGGATTGAGTCCTAATGGCAGCTATTAAAACCTGCCTCCAAAGCATTGGTCGACCACTGATACTGCAACTTAGCCATTCAGTACAAAGATACACCCAAATTATCCATTAGCACGTAGCAGACATGATATCTGACCACACAGATCTGCTGCAGAGAGCGCAGCTGAAGGACAAAGGAAAGAGACGGAGAGAGAGAGAGAGATGATGAGGGGGCTGGAGATGCAGCCGCCTTTAGTGGGCTACCACAGTTAAATTTATCACAGTCAACTGAGGAGGAAGACACCAATCAATACACCATCTCTGTCTGTCTCCTTCTTCCTTTCCATCTTTGCTTTCCCCTCCCCCCGTCGGTCACATTCCACACCCACACAAAAAAAAAAACCATAATCAGCATCTTCATCTACCTAAAAATGCAGGGCCTGTGGTGGAAGATGGTAATGGAGAAGAGCCCACCAGGGCAGAGTTGACATTGTCTTTGTATTTAGTTTAATTTTAACCTTCTCAAAAGAGTAATGGCTGAGGCTTTCAAACATGTTCTTGCTTATACAAATGCTGTGGTGAACTTTATTTACTTTATTTATTCATACTTTATTATATTAAAGTATTGATTGTTTTGCCAACAAGGAACAAGAAGGGCCCATTCCAATCAAAAGCTGGAGTTGGACTCATAAGGCACTGCATACTGAGTGTACAGGTAGGTTCTACAGTAACAAACCTACTTCAAAAAAAAGTGTAAGCTCAAGTGGTGGGAAGAGCACTCAAACCTTTGCGTGTCTGATTAATGAAACTCCCACACAGTATCTACAGTAAACATGAGGCAATTTCATTGCAGATGGATGAACAGAATGCAGCTGCAAAATCAAGAGCATGCCGCATCGATCTCTTACTGTCAGGGCATTTACATATTTGGTTAAACACATGCAGGTGTGGAATCTCCTGGCCCATTTAAAGGAAGTTGTGGTGCAGCAAAATTAGCATATTCTACAGAAAAAAGAGTATCAGATGATCTGAGGTTACTTATCATGTAGGAGTCAGCCCACATGAAGCCCACAGTGTTCATCAATCATCCAGATGTGTCTTCACAGCTTGTCTTTGAGGTTCTAAGTATGGTTGTCCAGAACAATAAGTAAGTCTTTCAATTTATAGTTAAAAAAGTTGGGAAACAAACCCTGTCCAAAGGTAACAAACTCCATCTACCAGTGCCTCAAAAGCTCACTGATTGTTTAATTCGTTAAAAAACGGTAATTTGTAGTTTTAAAGGGAGTATGTGCAAGCCTTCCTGGTCAAGCACAATGACATCCTCGAGTCTTGGCGTTGAGGTTGCCAAGCAACTAGTAGATACTCTAATGCCCGGTCCACACTGTCTGCTTCTGCAGTGCGTGTGAACGTCTTTTTTTATTTTGGCGATCGTGTGAACAGATGCTGGAGTCGCGGGTCTCAGCTGCAGCTTCAGCGACGCTTCACTAGACAGTCAACTCACAAACTGCTCCCTTTTCCTGTCACTCTTCAGCTGTCTCTATCGATTTATCGATTTTTTCCAATATTTATGCTAAGCAAAGCTAACCAGCAATGACTTCATACAACACACACACACCTTCTCATCTAACTGTTGGCAAGAAATAGGCATATTTCCCAAAACATCAAAATATGCCTTTAATAAAATATCATTCCAGTCGCATTGTGTGAAGTGAAATCAGTATTTGCACATTGTAATTAG
The DNA here is from genome assembly GCF_004916995.1 of Morone saxatilis. Taxonomy (NCBI): domain Eukaryota; kingdom Metazoa; phylum Chordata; class Actinopteri; family Moronidae; genus Morone; species Morone saxatilis. The sequence goes on from NW_023339650.1 coordinate 6,527,132, forward strand.
TAATTAAACCAGTTACAATTAGTGGTGAAATGAGCATTTAACATCCGAAGGCGATAGAATGGAATAATTAATAAATTCCTGTGTTGCTGTTTTACTCGAATGCATAAATAAGAAAAAAATACATGTAATTATCTGATTTTTTTTTATTAGTGACATTGTGAATTTATTGGGCAACACATTGTTTCACACAGTTTGAGATGAGAATGCGTCCACTGTCACTGTACTTCGCAGTTCTGTGGCCAGTGAGAACAGCCGACTGAATGAAAAGCGCTGTTCCTCAATTAATGTATGATGCATTATCTAATAAATCACACATTTTTTCCATGTACCGAGCAGCTGTCCATCATGTGACTGTGAGTATGGAAAGCTCCTGTCAGCACTTTGATTCTATTTTGAAACGAACTGATACAAGAGGACTGAAATAAGCAGTAAAATAGAAGTGAGTCTGTTAGTCACTCACTCTCAGTGCTGATGATGGCAGCATGTATTTTCAATCATGTCACAACCAAGGATACATGATGTTTTACCCAATATGACATCGGTTATGTCAGCATAGCTATATACTCATGTTTACGGTGAAATCTACAGTTTTATGTTCGTTCTCCTTCATCAAATAGCCACCAAATGCCCACTCTGATAAAAATCAGACTTGAAAGGGCAAGAGGATATTGTAGGTCTCAATATCTACTCTCGTGCACTCTCGCCCTTCCCCTCTCTGCCAGGTGTGTATCAGTGTGTGTGCATGCTCTGCACAGCCAAGTTTCTCTTCTCCCTACAGACCCCACAACCCTCTGTGTGTCTACAAGACAGATGTGCAAACCAGATGTTCCTGCACTGAGGCGAAAGGGCTACAGACAAACCTGCTGTATTTGTCAGTTTCCTTAGTGTTGGGATGTTGTACGGCTAACGGGTTGAATCACCAACAGGTCAGGAGCTGTCAGATCTATCAGTGTTATCACAAATTCAAATACACAACTACTCACACTGCCTTTTGAGTCTGGTCATGTTTTCTAAGACCTGAATCTCATCAGGGACTCTTCCTTTACAGCTGGATTCCTTCACAGCTTTTAAGGTAGAGGAGTCAAGACAAATGTTCAGGCTGCATGGTAAAGGTTGTCTCATGTGAGTTCTGCTCAACATGTCCGGTATAACAGCAGGCAGGAAAATACCTTAGATTACACAGCACAACTATTGTAGGCCAAGGAAAGAGATATTCAGCGTGTGTTCCTCACAAGGACTCTATCAAGACTACATACACACAAACCTTAAAAAAAAAACAGGCACGATGATGTTTTATTCAGTAGGTTAGTGGAAAAAAAATGCTGGAACTGCAGGTGAGTGGCAGCTTCGCCCATTCCCCTCCTCTCCTCACTCCATTAGCCTCAGAGCCAGCCAACCGAGGATTACGGGGGCCGGTTTGCTGTCTAATTTCAGAGATGTTAAATTCTCTCTGAGCAGTGTGGGATTCACTCAAGAGAGTCATCAAAGTGTTGTGTTTGAGCAAACTGAAATCACTAAGAGGAATGAGGATAAATCAAATCATCATAAAAACTGATTCTGTGCTTGAAAGGAGTTTATCATCTTAACTCAGGCAGAAACTAAAAAACAAATTGGACATTCAAGCTATGATGAGAACTATCACAGAAAAGAGTTTTGGGTGTAATATTCATTCAGAACTCGAACTGCTTAAACAACTGGAGAAGATGTCAGATATTAAAGCAAAAGTTCAACATTTGAGAAATACAATTTCTTGCTGAGAGTTACACGAGAAGATCGATACCATTCTCATATCTAAATGTTAAATATGAAGCTACATCCAAAAGTCTGCTAGCTTAGCTTAGTTTAGCTTAGCTTAGCGCAAAATCCGCCGACCACTACATCTAAAACTCACTAATGAATACATTATATTTTATTTTGTTTAATCTGTACAAAAACCCCACAGTCTAAATGTAGTCTTGCACACAACCCCCACACCACACATTGCTGTTTTTACTCTTAGCTAAGCTACCAGGCTTCCTGCTGTAGACATGAGTGGTATCGACCGTCTCACTCAGCTCTGAACTTAAAACTGAACAAACATATTTCCCCAAATGTTGAACTTGCACACATCAGATCAATGGACATGATGTGTGCAACCCATTTTCTTAAAAATCCATGCTGTTAATTAACTGGATTTAATGATTGGGAACTTGCCAAACGTGGTGGTTTTCATGGGCTTTTCCAATAGTAGCTTCAGCCTATTAGACCTTCTCTGTTTTTCTAAGTGTTTATTTAAATTCATACGGGGGCTGAACTTTGTAGATTTTCCTCATCCTTGTGATTTTGCATTCATGTGCTTTTTATATTCAAAGCCCCTAACAGAAACATTTCAGTAGTAAGCATAAAGATTTGTATTTGCATATTAATTCATTGAGCCATTGTTGGTTCTTCTGTAGATTTTCTGTGAAAATATTTCCCCCAAGAGGATGAAGAAAGAAACTTGCCAGCGGTCGAAATGTGCTTTAATTATACATGACTTAATGACTAAATGACTTAATTTTCACAGCTAGTTATTATAGCTCAGCAAGACACCAAGTAGGGATAAAAAGCTGCTGTTGACCATATCTAAAGTCTTCTCATTTTCTCTAAGATAAGAGCTTTAGTTCATTGTACGGTGAGTGGCTTTTTTCATACATATTAAATCATTTGAAGTTAATCTAAGAGACAGTATTAGCATATATTTTGCAAGTCAAAGCCTTCATCATGTGAACATTGCTCGGTATATTGGTTGATTAGTCATTTTACATTTTCAGTTTCAGGGAAAAAAACACTAAAATACTTGAGCGCCAGCCTCCACTGGGAACACTGTAGATGAATTTGTTATGTTCTAATCAATGATCAGAGGAGTTGTAAAGTTCAGTCAAATGGTTTATTTTGGGAGGACAAGGTTGACGCATATTCAGCAAAAGTCTGCCCCTCAAGTGTCACACGCCTTCATTTCACAAGCTGTTGCCTTTCGTAAACTTTTCTCTGGTAGTGTTGCTGCCGATTGTGTGTGTTTGCCATGAAATGGGAAGTTCAAGAGACTAGGTATTTTTCCATTCATCATAAAATACCTAAAGCTTGATTCACCCTAAGTGACGATTAGTTCTTCTTTTCATACTGTAGGATGTGATCTCTCATAACAGTCACGTAATAAAAGCTAATCAAACGGCACCAAAACAGAAACCACTGTTCTTTTTTATTATAAATCAGATGATAGAAATCAGTCTGTGTCTGTGTTTCACTTCTGATATGATGGATATGATACTATTAACGTGCTTAATTGTAGAGCTGAATAAATGCATAATGTGTACAGGAGTTTTTTTTGTCTGCCATTATTATAATATTTATAATTGTTGGTGTCACTGGAGGATTTAGCTTCCCACGATGCTCTAAATACCACTTCTTCACATTCATCATGATTAAATGGAATACAATGACAACTCACCAATCAATATTTCTTCCTATGTTTCTCCCACTGACACATACATTTTATCTCGGACACATGACCCCATCTCGTCTCATAAACGCCTGACGTCATGTGCACCGGGGTCTAGCAGCACCCTCTCTCTGCTCAAGGCTGCCATTTCTAATTAAACCTCCTGGGGACTTTGCGAGGGTGTCACACTGCCGCAGACAGCTTCACTACAAGCAGACACTGAGAGTATCAAAGTAATGAACCCGAGGCTAGACTTTTAACCCCTTGTAAAAGCCTGAACGCTGAGGCATTTTCACTCTAATGAGAGGAAGTGCTTAAGCTGCTGGGTCATGTTGCTGACTTCAGCTTTTACACCAGGTTTTAGGAGTGTGAGGAAAGCTGCAATCTGGCCTAACACTGTGTTTATTAGCACCTGTAATGCCAGTAAGAACGTCTACTAATTGATCTACTAATTGACACTGAAATTGCTGATTTTTGCAGGTTGAACTATACAAAGATTATCCAAAATTTGGCTGAAATATCAAAGGCCAGGCTTGTATACATCTTTGTAAAAAAAAAAGGAGAACAGACTCTGCATGCATATCCCAAGAACTTCATTATAATTTAAAATCCAGTCCAAGATAAAGGAGCTCTTTCACTTATAAATAATTTTGACTAAGCTCCATAACTTCCACACAAAGACAAGAGTAGGCGTAGAAACACATTTCACTAATTCACTTCAGTCTTTGGGGACAGCTGGCAAACACAGTGAGGGTTGGTGCGGCAGGCTGTTGTTGCCTCTATCTCATTCTGCGTCGCTGAGCAATGCCGCCTTACCTTTCCAAAGTCTCTGACGTCAAAAAGGTCAAAGGCCTCGAACAGCTCGCTTTTCTTCATGCCGAACGTCTCGTTGCACGCTGCCAGGAAAGTCCTAATATTCTTCAGGCACAGGAACTGCGTTGGGAAGACAGAAAGGGTTCATCTGTTAGCGAGTCACCTAGAAATTTACAGGAAGTATGACGTGCACAGATAATATGATGTGTTATTATCTTTCATTTTCAAAGAGCTAGCGTGTGGATTTTTGTATGGGACTAAATTGGTTCTGCTTTTCTTTTTCTGCCTGCTAGCTCTCACTCTGGCTGTCTAATCAGGGCGTACAGCTGAGGACCTGCTAGACACACTGAAGGACCACAGCTCTAAAAGATAGATGAATCAGTGTTTATAGGCACCATGAGAGCATCTTGTTTCATTAATATGATGTATTTCCTGTTGAAATGAGACAGTGGAGTGGTGCATAATTAGAAAGAGATAATTCAACAGCGCAGGGAGAGAAAGGCAGAGATCTTATTTATTCCTGCTGGTACAGTATAATATAACTGCTAAGATACTGTAGAACAAAAAAATGAAATTATTGCTTTTATATATAAACCCTTCCTTAAGATTGAATCTCTCCTTATATTTTCCAGTTTGACTGTGCAGTGATATTGCAATATACCCCCCACTGTGTTCTTTTAACCAAAAATCAGCAACTAGTGACACTCTTTTTTTTTTAATTTTGTCTACATTTTCGGTTCCAAGAGAGTTCAGCCCTTCAATCTGTGATGTCTTTGGATTTTCTGTTCATAAAGTGTGAGGTTCTGTAGGCATAACAGTTGTTTTTGTTTGTTCAGCCATGCTGGATATCACTGCTCATTCCTGCTGCCCAGCTCTAAGCATGTTGTCATAATTGTCATTATGAGCATGTTCACTTTGTACAGCCTCACATAACATGGCTGTACCCTAAATCACCTTGAATATATCTTTTGCACTTCCATACTGCAATTTCTTGTTAATTATAAGTCGACATATACACAGATATCTGTGATAAGTTGAGCTTAGTTCTTTTTTTTAAATACTCCATACAAACAGATGAAACAGAAATATTAGCTCTCATGCATCAGAGTATTTTTTCCCATGAAAAAACAAAGCCATTCAATTAGAATGGCAAATGTGAAAGCTGTCATAATGAATAAAGAGAATTCTGTTGTCTGTTGGGATGAATCATGTATTCTAAATTCAATCTTATGTTATGACAGTTCAATATGAGTCATGGACTAATTTTCATAGAGGGTAACCAGATTGTTGCAAAGAGTTAAGTAACACAGTGCAAGTACTTTGCGGTAGAGGAAAACAAAAGGTCAGGAAACTCTTCCTCTGCTAATTTTTATACAGTGCAAGCTTAATTACAGCTGAGCGTGGACCTTGACCCAGAAAAATGTAATCAAACAATCAATAAGTAACTCCTCTAATAAACAAGGTCATTTACTGAGGATGCAAGCGTTTTCTGCCTCGTTAGCAACCTAAATCTTTTACTAATGATGTTAATGGAGCTTCATCCAGAATGATTTATTCAAATTATGCAGCAGTTTGCCCTGAATGCAGGTTCTGTCTTCATGAAGAGTGCAGAGTGACTGGCAGTAACTGAAGTGGAAAGTGTCAACATACTGTAGTTAGCCAATGTGCAGTAGCCGTGGCTTACGCCCATTGATCTTCCTCTAGTTTATACAGGATGGAACAAAAATATGTTTTTTTGCCACACCGTTGTCCACCACGGTGCTGGGATTATGTTCAACAGATGACCTTATCTGTAAATAATGCATTTCACTGCAGTAATGTTACATCTGAACTGTACATTGTGGAGCAATGTTGGATTAGAAGCTATTTTTTCAGCTCTTGTTTTGCCCTAACTTGCAAATATTTTCAATAGTTTACCTGTTACAAGCAGATCATTACACAAGGTGATGTGGCTTCACGCAAAGTGATGCTTGCATGGTGGAACTGGTACGGTGTTACATCAGAGTCAATACTGACATGCAGGGTGCAAAGACAACAAAATATCACAGCCAACACGAAGTCAGACAGAACAATTGTGTGTTTGCATATTTGAGCAGTGAGGCTGCACCAGTACAAGGGACCAGCATCTAAAATGAACAAAGACAACTAAAAACACTGGACTGCAATACAGAGACGGACAAAATTACTCAAATAGTGAAAAGAAAGAAAAAGGACTGAAGCATCAAATGGCGGTTACATTTGCAGGCAGACATGGAAGTTACCCTAATTTGTGTCAGCTTTGAAAAATGTCACAATAACATTTGAATCATAAGAAAACATCAGTCTTATTTTTAGCACCACAGGAGAAATGCAGTTAAAATTCCTTCTGTTTTTGTCATTTTGTCCCTTCTCTACAACTAAAAATAACATTTAATAAAATTACTGCATCGGAGATAAGTCTCCATATACCATTGCCTCTTCATCATCCTCATAATCTTCTTCTTCTTTTTTTTCTTAGGTAATACAGGAACTGAATTTCATTTGCTTGTTCCGGTTTCTTCAAATAAGCACAACCCTGTGCCATGTTGTCAGCATGTGTATGTCTGTGATCATGTTTGACAGTGTAATCTTGATAAATAAAAAGCTCAGGAGAAAAATAGCACTCAGACTTATTCTGTTCTTCATAAACACACCTCCGCCCTAGTGGTACAAAGCGATATCAGCTTTGTCTTTAAGGCGCATGTCCATGCATCAAATATGAAATGCCTCTCCACTCCAATTGAATTAGGCTTTACAAATGGCTTCGCAAGAGAGAGAAAAGCCCCCAGCCAGAGAGCTCCAGATAAGAGGCAGCGCAAGGCAGCGAGCGAGCAGCGAGTGAATAATATTGAATGTTTACACTTGTACACATCACTTTCTTTTATCAGACAAGCACATCTTGTCTGCCTGGAGTCTCTGGAGAGTCCCAAAGGACCTCGGTATATTATCTGAGGGAAGCAGATTCACAGAGCGCATATGAAAGACAGTGTCTCTGCTGAAATGAGCTGAAGACAGTAGAGGGGGAATTGTATTAACAAGAGTGTAGCAGCATGAGGCAACTAGTAACTGTTCCACTGGCAGCTTCTCTTCTGCATTAGTGACTCTCTGGGGCTCAGGAAGTGAATGGCCTAATGTGTGTGTGTGTGTGTGTGTGTGTGTGTGTTTGTGTATGTTTGTGTATGCACATCTGTATCTGCATGCAAGTGCTGTTGCCTGTGTATAAGTCAATGCCATTATAAACATAGTAAACTAAATATAGTAATTCATTTCAATACAAAGGTACAAAGGTATTGGCATATAGGTTGGTGGGTAATAAATTAAATAAAAATTAAATTGCTGTGCAGGAATAGCAAAGATGTGTTTTAAGTAAGCACTAATATGTCCTGCTCAGTACATATCTTATATTAAAACTGATTTTAGAGGTCCTAATCAAACATGCTTTTTTATGTTATGTGTTTATGAAAAAATACCAATACATTGTTGTAAATAATGATAATAACAATATTACTATCAGCCTCAAAAAAACATAGTGGTTGGGCTCTAATTAAAACCCTGGTATTCATAAATGTACCGGGTGAAACAGTAAAATCCGAGGCAAATATAACCCTCAGTGTTAGTATACGTATTTCTGCATTTCAATGAAACCTACTAATAACCTCATTGTGTAGAATAAAGCATTAAGGACAGATTATGCTGCAACATCTCAGCAGGAAGCTCCAAACACACGCTGACTTAGTTAGGATGAAAATGCAGTGTATGGAGGGCTTAAAATCCCACCAATGTATTTTATCTCTTAGACCATCCATCTGGAATATAAGTGGAAAAAAAATATTCCTGTAAGTCAAGCCATCTCACCGCTGTGCTTTTGATATGAGCCAGGCCGTGCTCTGTATCCACAATAAGTATCCAGTTTCTGCTTATGTATTCCTTGGTACAAGTCAAAGCTCCATAGCAACAAGCTGGAGCCTTTTATGGCCCCTGTGCGTATTGTGGGGCTTAATGAAATCCTGTTCTTGTTCCCTCATATATCTACGCTATGAAAGACAGCCAGAGTTTGGCCATGTTGCTGTTTAAACCTCGTTGAGCATCAATTAATGGCAATCAAACAGAGGAGTCTCTTGCAGAGGGAATCAAGCCCTGTGCAAAGAATCTAATTTAGTAGTTAAAAGCTCTTTCTCTGTCTGATTGATATGTTTACTGATAACAGTGCGGGAAAGAAAGGAGGAAAGCATGCTAATAAGACATATGTCCTTCAGTTTCAAACCCCTGCTGGATTACCTCGCTGAGATTGTGTGTCCGGAGTGAATGACATAATGTGCACAGCCCTGATCTGTGGAGTTCTTTTGTCAAGACTCTCCAAGTCATAACCGGTGGGTGACGGGTCACATCTATGTCATGTTGGAGCTTTTGTCAGCTGTGTAACCAGGAAATGAGAGATGGAACGTAGGCGACTGCTCTCCCTCAGTCTGAGGTTGGGGTCATCACAGCAGACAACCCGTGGCCAGACACCCATTAGCTCACTTATCTTAATGGAATACTGTCAACATAATGCAGTGGCCAGCAGCTATTCATTCCACAGATATAGTGTGGTAACTGATTTCATAGTTCCTCTCTGGTTTAAGGTGTGCTAAACTGTGAAATGAGCTGCTTGTTAGGTCGCAATGAAAACCCACAGACTCTTGGTTTACAACTGCACATAACTGAAAAACACCAACGTGGCATACAGATGGTCGTTCCAGTCACTTTTTCCAGTCGCTTTCGTGACTCTGAATATCCCCTGCTAGTTGGTGACAGCCTCTTTATCACCTCTTTACCATATCACATTTCCGGTAAGGGACTGTTCTGTTTTTTCAGGAGTTTGGCTCTCTGGTTACCTCCCTCTTTAGGTGAGGGGACGATTAGCGTGAAAGTCATCTGTGTTTCCAGGAGATAGCTCTCTGGCGCTCCTGCTAATCCTAACATTCAGTGTGTTGAGTAATGGCAGTGACAAGCATTATCCTGAAGTGAGAAAGAAAAGGAGAACTTGTAGCTTTTTGAAGGCTAATTGTTTAGGCTGCACTGATACAAATGTTTATAGTAAGGCTCACACTATGCGCAGGCATGGGACAGTATGAATATTTCATGTCACAACTAAAGCATACTGGAGCCCTTACATTTTGAATAGAGTGACACCACTGACAGGATTACGTAACCCCTGCACATACATCCTCATGCATTGTATGAACTTGTATGTATTTGAACAAAATGGGGACCCACTCACAGAAAAACAGACTACAAGACTACAAGCATAACTTGCTTTGTTTCAGTGTGTGTTTCAATCCAAAAAGGGATGGTCGGACAATTCTTTGGCTGTGACCATTTGCCAGCACAAAACTCCCCATAAAACACTTCTGATTTTGAATTAATTCAACAAACAAGATACAGCCTGTTAATTCATAAGCTTTAGAGGGGCTGGGTGGTTGATTTTGTTACTGTTGGCAGATTCAGGTTAGCTTTTTCTCCTGTTTCCAGGCTTTGTGCTAAGCTAAGCTAACCGGTGGCTGTCTGTAACGTTATATTTATGTTACAGACTGAGGCCATGTCCGATGGTAATTTTCAAAAAGTTCTTTTAGTACTTTTTTATTACAAACATATATAGATACTCCTGGCCACATAGCTCTATTCTCTCTTCTCCACAAGTTCATCATGTTGCCGAAATACAATTTTCAAAAGATGTCTGCATACATTGAAACACAGCAGCAATATGTTAACCACTAAACCTCTTCCTCATCTGTTGCTTTGGCAAACAAGAAACACTGCTAGCTCTCAGACTAAAGGTGAAACCTCCTTTTTGTCACCTCCTGTTCCTTCTCCATATTGATGCTGTGTTCAAATAAAGCCTTTCTTACGATGCAGGTGTTGTCTTTGACATATTTTAATTATTACTGTGTTGTCTGTCAGTTTACTTCTTTGTGTTCTCAAAGTCAAAAAATAACATAAATAAAGGATAATAGCATCCAAACTGCGTGATCAGCCATCGTGACATTTAAAATTCACAATCACAGGAAGAATTGAAGATGACAGAAAACTGACATTTCTGCCACACAGCCAGCAGGTTTTGTGAAAGCTTTGATTCCCATGTTCACACTAGAGGAACATCATTTTGACTCTGAAGATAATCAACAAAGGCATATAGTTCCCCATGCTTATCACATTCATCCATGTAATGACAATAGGGCAATAAGGGAAAACCCACCTCCCTCCAACCCCCCACCCTTCCACCTCTGTACCTCCCCCACAACACCAAGAAGTGTCTCAGAAGCCATTTTCCATTAAATCCTGGTTTTAACCCCAATGACCCTCACATATACACAAAGCTTACTCCATCCCCCCACTAGACAAGGGAATTGAATTAGTGCTACAGCATGAGATATGAACCTTCTTGGCTACAGCATTGCAGGTCAAGTAGTTTTAGCTCAACTGTGTGTGATTGGCTCTAAAAAAAGGTTTGTAAAGAGTAAGCGTGTTGGAGATTGGAGGGTTTAATGTCACATAAACTGTGCAACACACTAAATAAAATGTACACACTGAATTCACAAACACTGAAGCGTGAATGGTGAGCAGACAGAATAGCTCCTCCTCCTCCTCCTAACCCCCCTGATTCTCTACCTCTTGGAAGATTGTGTTAAAAAAGTGTGAATAATGCTCTGCTGTGCTGTTTGACAGGGCCTGGTCAACTGCTGTCTGACCTGTGTGTGTCTGTGCCCACTCAGGTGTGGAGTTTGACCGATATGGGTTTGTGAAGGTTGATATAGTACCAGTGGTGATATTTTTTGGATTTAAGTTGCAAACATTTGAGCTGATAAACGGCAAGTTTGTCCATTTTCTTGCCAAAAATGATTCATATTTCCATGGATTTTCACTCCTGGCAAGTTTAAGCTTCCAAGGAAACTAGGTATCATAAAAAATATATAATGTATTCAAAATAACAACAATATACAGACTCATACATGCCCTCTTCGTTTTCCTTATCCTCTGTGTGTGCCGTGTCATACATGGATGAATGGAGTTGCTATTGTTCCTACTCTATTGCCCTTTTTCCCTCTCTGTCTCCATGACACAAATAAGGACATTCCTATTTCCAATAGACAACAGTCATCCATCAATTCCTCCCTGAGTCGCTCAGAGCAGGACGCTGCATACATAACTGTCCCTGCTAAAGAAGACATGGGTCAATAATCTGCAGCAGGCATTATCCATAACCATACTGGGTTCTAGCCTCCACAAAATGCATATATGTTATGTACGCAAAAGATACACAGAGGTTTTGGTCAGTCTTAAATCTCCTCTCCAGCTCGTTTGGCTCCAGGTTTCCACTACAGTGAACCTGGCAGTAAAAGGTTGCAGACTCACTGCTGCTGGCTATGACCATGGATGTAAGTTGGCATCATCTTGATCTATAATTCCTGATTGCTCACTGTCTTCCAGATAGCTTCTTGACATTTCCACCAAGCTAAAAAAGGGCAAAACTGCTATCATCATTTGTTAAAGTTTTCCTAATCATACTGTATGCTGAGATGTCTGCTCTGATGTGAGTAAGCCCCTGACTACACTTAAAATGTCACTTATGATGATGATTGTTTGCCAGTAAAGACAATAGACAGTATTGATTTTCTCAAGAGCTTTCAGAGCACTCAACAGTGATTAACTGAACCATCCACACCAGAACTGAGTAACATAATAAACATTGATTGCAGTTACATTTTCCACCACTGAATATCTCCTAATAAAATCAGCATATACATTATCCATACTTTAATGTGCACTAGAGCATAGCCTTTACCGGTTGGCCGTGGTGCAGGATTGTTACCTTGGTGACGGAATGAAAGGTCAGTTCGCTCTGTGCACGTGCACAAGTGAGGTGCAACAGAATCCTGCCTTTGCAACTACCAGCGTTCATGTCACTGTACATAAAGCAATGCGTGAATATGGTGATGACACGCCGGAACCAACTAGTACGACTGCATTACGCTACACTGGAATTGCAAATGGGAGGCTGCGGCACGCGTGGCTGCAGTAATGTGGTGTTTACACACTGACAGGTGCAATCTTTTCTTCAAAATGAATCACAGAGGGCAGCCAAGCCACAGTAACTCAGGGGTAGTCATCAAGGGATTCACAAGCTGTATCCGAATGCTCGCAAACCGCATACTAATAGCATGCATATTTACTTGGATAAAGATAGGAGCACACATACAATATAGATGAGATTGTTAAGTATAAAGAATGGTCACTGAAATCTGACCCATGATTCTTAACATGCCTCACTGTTCCCATAGAAACAACCCAAAAGGGGACATTTTCTACACAAGATGACGGACGACAAAGAAAGCGGAACAGCAGCAAATTCACTCCCAGATTCCAATTTTTTATAACTTTATGATATGATGAATCCTTTCTTAGATGCAAAATAGACACACCTGAAATAATCTCAGTGTTGCAGAAAGTGCTACAGACTGCACTCCCACCACATCACTTCAGTTGTCTGTGACCTTATAGTTTATTACCAAGTACCTTACCTTTCAGTTACCTTGACAATCCCACAAGAGGCTTTATCCCTCTGTAAGTACACTTTAAAACCTAATCCGAACCCTAACTCTACCCGTAAAATGTACACAGTATAACATCTAAATTGTATGTTTTTACACAGAATCACAATCTGTCATGTAGCTGCAAGTTCTAACTCCTGATTCCTGAGCCCGTATGAGAGGCACAGGTCTTATTCTGCATGAACCTAAAGGAAAATTAAGACATTCTCTCTTTCTGTCATTCTCATTCTCCCACGCTATCTCTCTCTAACTTTTTGTCTTTGCAACTGACGAGCGAGCCTTGGAGCCTTTGAAGCCTGCTGTTTGGAGTGTTCACTGTGTGAAACCAGCTTTTCCCTTCATTGTTTGACATCACAGAATTTTGGTCACAGCTTGATAAAATATACATATATGCGCCATGTATAATGTATAATAGTATTATTATGTGCTGTATGTGTAAGTGTAATACGGCTGCCAAGGTCTCTTAGAGTCAAATTCAGTTTGCCAACTGAAACAACACACCTGCTGAATACCTGCTGCACACACCTGGTTCTCTGTATATAAGCTATGCCTGATCGCTAGCTATATGTAGCCTCACATTGCTGTACTCTACGTCATATTAAAATAAACAGATTGTTCATTCATGAATGTGTTAATTAAGTCTTCACAGCTTCTCTGTGTCAGTGTTGAATCTGTGAGAAGTGTTCTCTGTACTGATGTACTTTGTTTCTCTCTGAAACACTCTATGGTGCTCGTTAAAATTAGACCTGACTCTTACTCATAATGCGTCCTCTCACTTTCACTTTCCAAAAGTGAAGTACAGGCCTTGAAGTCTTTGAGAGTGGCTCTATAAAGAGCAAAGTTTTTTGGGTTTTTTTGCTGTGTGAAGGCGGCTTTTCTCCTCAGTGTGTCTGACGTCTCAGTGCCTTGGTGTGAGCTTAATCGAGGGCATGTTTAGTTTCACTTCCTTCCTCTATTCCATTTCCTGATTTCCTGTGCATGTTGAGGCCCATGGCTGGTCTGTGTGAAAGGTTTTCAGGCGCTGGTGGGTTTGCAACAATTTTTCACACTCTGAATCCACGGTTTATAATCCTGTGTCATGGCAAACAAGGCAACAGTAGGAATAACAAGTGTGAGGTGTCAGGGCATATTGCAACATTTCAATTTCAATCAAATTATATGATGAGATACTTTGGAACCCCAACACAACCTCACTTTTATGTATTTAAGCAGCTGTTGCATCAAGAGCTGGCTCATGCTAGTTTGATTTTAGCACACAAAAAAAACACACATACAAGGAGGTTAATGTCCTCGCTACTAACTAGAAGCGGTGTATATTTGTAGTCTTGTCAGTGAAACTGACAAATATTTCAAGAAACTGAGTGATGGAAAGACTGCATGTTGCCTGTTTGACCACATGGCCGGTTCGTTGCACCATGACAAGCGATCCATAGTTCCTCTTAATGCTAAACCGCGGATTTTCACTGAGTGAGACAAAAAACAACTAGTGATTATGTGGTGTTTCCTCTGGTAGGAAAGCAAAATGCAGCAGTTGCTGTGGTAGTGCTGTGTCTAGACTATGTAATTGGTTCATTACAGCCCTGTAAAACAATGATCAAAGAGGTCAAAATGATGCTTTACACTGACCTCCAGCCCTTAACTGTAACTTTGAGCTCTTCATTTTACAGTTATTGCAAATCTTGTAAATTGCACAATTCCTTGCAGTCCACAAACACAACCCATGCGTCATTCTTCATTTCTCACTGTAAGAGAGGCTACAGCTCAGATCAACTCATTAAATCATTAAACAGACTGATCCCATTGATTCCATTTCTTTTTCCTGTTTTCAAGTAGTTTGCTGGCTCTTTATTGCCCTTCCATGAGCACAGACTCACTATGTATAGCCCCATACACATATCCACAAACACAATTAATGTTGCAGAACGAGAAGCGAACATCACACATGTGAGCCCTCCAGAGCTGCTCATTCATTGTGCCTTAACAACGCAGCTAACACCACCACAGTGGGCTAGCCCTTCAGGGCCCTTTATGTCCTCAGAGATGCATCTATGGGGGCCAGACAGGCTCTTTGTAGCCCTGTCCCTTCACTGCCTTTGTCTTTCCATCGCATGGGATCCCATGGGTGAGGCCACAGTGGCGTCCCATGTGTTATTACTAGCCAATGATATAGTAGCTGCCACGGCCCTCATGAATTATGCAAGCCGAAAGGGAAGCAACTCCACCCTCAGTTATGTAAATTTAACTTTGAGGAGACAGAGGGAGGGAGGAAAGTTGCTGGGGGGGTGTGACACCCTTTTTTAGGTGAACGTGATATGCTCATAGAGGGAGTTGGTATCCAGCATCAAGAGGTGAGAATGTGTGTGAAAGGGGAAGCCACGAGTCATGATCTACTGACATACATATGCCCACACCAATATTAGAAATAATCGTTCACAAAATGTACATTTTGCCACTGTTAATCACATCAGTAACCTATAACCTATAAGCATGTTATGAGAGTGTTAGAAGCTGGTAGGTTTTTCCCAGCAAAAATCCTACGGTGAACAGGAAGTGATGTGGGGTTTTCTGGGTTTTTAGTAATATACAAAAGACGCACTACGGTATTTTATTTTAATGAGCAATTGGGCAAAGAAACAAACACCACATAAAAAAATGTAACTTTCAAAGACAATCATTTGATAACAAGGTTTTCGCAGCAGGTGTAATGTGCAGTGTTTGCTCACATTTGTGTGGACATGAGCTTTAGAGATGTATGGTGCCTAAGCCTACTACTAATGCTAATTCACCTGTGATTGTAGATTCTTCACTGCCTCGATGTGAGTAAGCCACCCACCCATGCATAAAACAAACTCTGCCTATAAATAACCCAGCCTGGGCCAGGCCAGGCCAGGCCAGGCACTGAGCATAAGTGTGGTTCACAACCTCTCCACACATGGCAAATCTGTCAGCAAACACTGACTTATTGATGTCTCTCTATCAATAATTGTATTGGTGCTAGCTTGACTTCTAACAGTAAATGGACCAATAAGATTCTCCTCTTACACTCCCAATCTAGTTTTCTCTCAAATCTCAGAGTAAACTGATCCATAGACAGATTTCTGTTCCCACTGATGACATTAAAATCCTCTACTTTTTTTAAATTGTCCACTTCACCTGTGCGCTCACATTGAACAGTGGATACCCAATTGGATTGGGAAAGAACTGTAACTGCATATCATATTGACCGCCCCACTGTGACATTGAGTTTGGAGTGCTATTTTCCAGGAAACGAGCCTAATCCCCCTCTCCATCAGTTGCACAGTACATCCATAGTACTGATATTCAAACCTTAATCACCTGTTTTGCATCAGATGAGAGCATTAGGGCATCCATCATGGAGTGATATACTATAGTGTGTGTTTGGGTGTGTTATTGGTACAGTCTAATTTTTCTGCAGCAGGTCTGCAGGCTCAGTAGGTGAGTGTCTACCTCACTGTGTGTTGTCACTGAGCCAAACACACAGATTCACTGTTATGAAGGCGAATATTAATCTGGTCGTGGCTCCGGCTGTCCTGTTATTGAAGCAGATGGTATCTGACAAACAGGAGCCACGTAGACACAGCTCTCTGTCTATCTATCTATCTATCTATCTATATGGCATTTCTTGCAAAATAAAGACTGAGTTGTTTGTGGTACATTATTAGTTAAATTTGTTAATTATTTTAGATATATTGCTAAATATAACATGAAACAAAACTAACAAATCAAACAAATCAAACCAACCAATAAGGATATTTTGATTGCCTTTGTTCCTTCATATAGGGAAGCCAAACCAATAACTTATTTG
This sequence comes from Morone saxatilis, assembly GCF_004916995.1. Taxonomy (NCBI): domain Eukaryota; kingdom Metazoa; phylum Chordata; class Actinopteri; family Moronidae; genus Morone; species Morone saxatilis. The sequence continues at coordinate 6,543,837 of NW_023339650.1, forward strand.
TTTAGATTCTCAATAAAAAAGCTATTATAATACTTGTGTTTGTACATGTTGTTAATGCTATGAGATAAATCCACTTCTCTATTAGGGATAGCCCACAACAAAGCCTCATCACCACTTAACCTTTATCCTCTGTGTACCTACATCACCTATAGAGAGCAGATTGAGGAGCTCTTTGTACATAATGGTTGAGTGTTGACCAATACTGTCTGTAAGTAACAGTCACTGTAAGTAACTTATAGTACAAAGTACAAGTAAAAGAATCATAGAAAGTATTTCCCCCCTCATTTTCGCTCAGAGTATGACTTTTATGTAGCCCTACGTTGCCCCAATTCGATGGCTACCAAATTCCGTCTAATTTTTGGTCAATTTAGTGTTTCCTTGCTCACTGTCAAATAAACTCACGATACAAAGCAAACATTAAAATCTCTATGCAGTGGCAAGGATCACCCCTTTTCTTCGGCATACACCCCACACACAAGCATGAACTACAGTGAATACAATTCAAACTAATATCATTTGTTGACTTCCTATCTGTAACGTTTTCCGCCACCACAATAAACTGCGGGGGCGGTAGCGAGCGGTGTCCCCAAGATTTAAAAAAAAGTTAACGTTTTCCTGAAACCAAGTGCTAATTTCTGGATTGTATTGAGCCGAATTAGATAAATGACGATTTCCTTTCAGAATAAACTTCAGTCGTGTACTTAAAGGTATACTCTTTTTGCCGAGGGTCAAGGGACCTTTAAACTAGCATAATTCTTACAGAGTCTGGTTGCGCTCTCTCTAACGGGGCTTAAGTTATAGTTTGGCGACGGAGCGAGGAGCGGTCATTGGAGAACGCTTACAGTCGATTCTTACCTGAGACATTTGCGGTCGGAGGTTGATTTCCTTTAGGTTGATGGACTGGGGTCTCAGGTTGTTGAGCAGATGGCACAGGAGGACTCCATCCCGGAGCGTTTGGGCCAGGTCGAATACCTGTGCAGACTCCCATGTAACCCGGTGGTTAGCTGGAAGCACCTTGCAATTAATTAACCACAGCGCGCATTGCCTCCAGTACTCCATCATTATTCTGACTTCAGCCGGACGAGCTTTAAGAGAATTTGTTTTGTTTTGTTTTTTTTTAAGCAAGTGGGAAAAGCTGACGGCTCGGTTGGTGGGTCTTTAGATCAGCATCCATGGCTATAATCCGCAAAGTGTAAAAGCCGATGAAAACGGAACTGGAGCAGAGCGGAGGGCTGGTGAAGATGCAGGGGAGCCGCTCCAAAGATGACAGTCCGGTTGTACTGAGGATGTGGATTGGAGCGCACCCTGCACTCTTCCTCTCGTCTCTCTTCCTCTCTCTCTCTCCTCTCTCCTCTCTCCTCTCAGTCAGTCACACACGCGTTACACACACACTCTCTCCTCTTCTCCTCCTCTCCTCTATGTCTCTCTTTCCCTCCCCCCTCACCCCAGTTCTTCACCTCTTCCGCTTGCCACCCATAAAGGCTCGTTGTGCACAGTAAAAAGATAGAAAAAGACACGCTGCAGCCACATCGGATAATAAATTAAAGAACACAATTGGGCTGTATGGGAGAGCAAGCATGCTTTTATTTAAACATGTTGATTCATTTAGCATATGTGTACAGCCAGTATTATCACCCAGCCCAAGTTCCTCTCTGCATGTAAATATCCTACCTGAGTACCATAGGGATTGTTAATTAATGATTGAACAAACCAAATAAGTTCATAACACTGAGACATACTTTTCTTCACTATTATTCAGGCTCCAAAATATGTCAGCTGTGGTCTGACTTTATGACTCATAAACCCACTGAAACTCTTATTGTGCCCTCATTTGACTTTATCATATGAGCTGAAATTAGTCTAAAAACTATAGTTTGATACGTCTATTGAATTAAAGACTATATACTATATATATTACGCATATGTTCTGGTATAATTTCCAAAAAGTATAATCAAATGTAACTGAATTAATGGTTGCTTGTTCTTGTTCAGTGATGCATTTTATTTGTTTTACCAGAACTCTGAACCTTACATTTGCATGAGTCAAACATTGGGTTTTTGGAGGAAATGCTGCAGCTCCTGCAACAACAAATATGCCTGTTATCTGCTTATTTTTGTGGAAGATTCACTGGATACTCGAGAGGTTTTTGGTAGAGTAGGATTTAATGGTGCTGCCGGGTTATGTGTTATGTTTAAAAATGTAACCACTGCACAGCTGTAATTCTGTTCCTCTCATATACTAACAAAAAGAGCCCTGTCTTTTGATTTGCCTCTTTATTTAGCTGTCATAGGGCTCTGTGGTATTCAGACTCAGTGAAATTGAATTTTGTGAGTATTATTTGGAAGAAGAAAGAAAAGGATGTTGGACAGTATGTCTAATTTAGGAGTAAAAGTAGTTTTTAATAGCATCTATTGACTGTTTTTTTCAGTAAACCTACAGAATGACAAAGCCTCATTCAAGATTCATTGTAAAATGTTTACATATCTTAACTCTCATCTATCCAAAACTGTATATGTACATCCACTACAAAGCTACAAAAACTGTTGTTGGTCCAATTTGGCTGCTTCTTATTCCTCCACCTTCTCCATCAGCTTACCAGTTGTCCCTCCTCCAACTACCACTTTCTACAATGAAAGGCCAATTTGTTCTCTTTTATCCATCTAATAAAGAAATTTCCAGTTACAAATACCCTACTGCCATTGTTCCTTTTGACGAAAGTAAACACTGCAACTTCTGTTTTTGCTACTTCCATGCAGTTTACATATGTTACACATCACCATGCTTTTTATTGTAAGCAGTAATAGTAATAGTACATATGTACATATATAGTACAATAATAATACAACAGATAATTGTTTTTATGCTTTGAAAACAAAGCTTGTATTATCTGAATGTACACGAATGAACAGTATGCACCAAGAGAGGCAAATATGTGTTAAAATATGCTTTAGCATTTCTAACATATTCATCCTGCAAATGCACAGCTCTGCTTATCATCTCACTAAGACCATGATTGGCATGACTGAGCCAGTATATGTTCTAACTGAAGATGGGTTTATCTTTTATTGCTTCTGAATAAAATGAGGACGCTGTGTGCTGACAGCTCTGGTTAGTCTCATAATCATCAAATTAAATGATTGCCCGGTAATGGGAATGGAAAGGATGTGGGGTATTGCAGTATGTGCAAGATGCCTTTGCGTCATCTTTACCGGGTGCCAGTACATTATGTAGCCTATAGATTGTGCTGACTGGCTGAGATAGTTTGACCAAGAATGTTTATCTGTCATTGTCATGGTGCTTATGAGCGAAACCCAAACTTACCTTGTGGAGCTGCTGAGTAAGAGTATAGAAGACTGCAGTGATGGCCTCAGGGCATGAATGTGAAGCAAGAGAGTGCACCTGCAATGCAATTCAGATTGAAGTTTTTATTGATCCCTGTTGGGCTATTAGCACAACAAAAAGCGATAGGCTACATAAAGACTGTAGAGCAATGGAGACTAAATAAACATCTGAATCAGAAAGAGTGATTTAAGCATGAGAGCAACGTAACATCACAGAAAGACATGACAAAAGTAGAGCATTCTGAATGTATTAAATAGCAAAGACAGGAATGTAAGCGGATGAAAAATCCAATATATGAAAAAGAATACAACTCTCTACATAGCACAGGGTGTGCAGAAATGTGCTGGTAATCACATTAACAGCGCTATATGAGACTGATCTCACAATATGTGCAGAAATGATGGAAGATAAGAAGAGAGGAACTACGCACCTACAGGATCATTTTTCTTTTTACAGATAGAAATAAGATTCACAGAGACGTCAAGTTATGCAGAGGAAGGAAACTTAAAGAAAAACACGAAGAATGTCTGTCGATGAATTATACATTTACATACAATGCCAGAACAGTGGCCTGTGCAAACAATGCTGTGAAGATTAGTCTCCAGCCTGTGCATGTGATGTAGAGCTCCTCACTCTGCATCTCCACTTCTTACTCTTCATATCTGTGCAGATGATTTGGACGAATGTCAAAACAGAAGGAATGTCAACGCTCCTGCTCTTTTGTTTATCCACATTGTATTCAAATCAAGACTGATCAGGAGTGGAGAGAGTAGTTTGTGCGGCTGAGCTGTGAGCATCCAGCTTTTTTCATCCACTGGCCACACACTGGATGCCATGGCTGTCATAGCACAGATGACAGGAGAGGTGGCTGGAGGCCGGATGCTGGCGCACCTCTCAGCACCCTTCTCCTGTTTCAGCTTCCTCTCTCAGACTAGAAGGACAGCCATGTGGCCAGGCAATTATCAGCATTCCTCTGATTAGTGTTGTGCAGGGACCGAAGAGAAACACACAAACACAGTGTGGTGCTCTTTTGAGGATGACAAACATACATTTGGGAAATGTCAATATTCTCAGTTCTTTTTAAAATTGCACTCACACAGAATCAACCTAACCCAATAATCCCAATGGTGTATAAAGTTGTTTGTTAATAATTAATGATTTGCCTGTTTCTGGTTTGTTTCATCTGGAATATGACCAGAATTAGAAGGTAATGACTAACCAAGGGATCTTCCAAGAAACAGCATGATTATGTCTGGACACATATGGCAGATGTGATCTGATTGCCAGGCCTTTGGATTCACTGCCACAGCACATAATTAAAGTGCTTTGATAATCAAAAAAGAGATAAAATGTTAATTGAGTCACTGAAGATACAAAAACAAGAAGATGGCACACAATAAGAGGGTATAGGATGTAACAGAAGATATCAAAAATAAAAGATATCACATAAAAGCAAGTATATTAAACTAAATTATAAGGAGTGTGTAGTCATGCTAGCGGCGCTTTGAGACTGCATTTAGGCAGCAGTGCTTTGAAGTCAGTATGCTAACATGCTGATTTTAAGCTGGTATTATGTTTACAATAATCACCATCTTAGATAAGTGTGTTAGCATGCCAATACTGAAGAAATAGTCAAAAATGTCAACCTGTTGTTGGCGCTAGAGGAAATGTTAGGGATCACAGAAATCAGTAGGATTCCTCCTCTGCGGACCATGAATGTCTGTACCAAATATTATGGCAATCCATTTAATCGTTGTTTGAGATACATTGTTTGTCTGGAGCAAAGTGGACTGACCTACAGATATTGCTATCCCTAGAGCCATGCTGCTAGCATGGCAAAGAATTTTGAATAGAATTTTTCTTTTCAATTTGCATTCTGAGCAAATTTTTTTGGCCCATGGGATATTTTTCAAACTATTGTCATTTAGGAATAGTGGGTAGTCGAAACAATGGCATGGCACCACCTCAGAGAGCCGCTACAAAAGACTCTTACTTGCTGGTTGATGTCATATGATGTCTTTTTTTTGGTCAGGCTGGAGCCCAAAAGAGAAAAAGACCCAAAAAACATTATCACATAAAGAGAAAGTTTTATTGTGCAGGCCATAAGCTGACCCTAAACACTGTTTCCAGGTCAACGCATACATGCCCTTCTTGTTGCACATTATAACTTCGCAAGTTTTGGCATCAAATAACAGACTGGCATTAACTGCACTCCCCACTGTCCTGCCAGATGATCAAAGCCCCCAAAGCTCTGCATCCCCCGAACATGAGGGCACTGCCACATTGTCCGCACTCCATCAATGTCTTCTTGCAATTCTGCCAGGCTGTAATTTATAGAGCTTCACCCTGCTCATTGTGTCACTTGATCTGGTGACAGTGGCTGATCTATTTGTGCAGCTCTTTTATCCCCTCAGTGAAGGGCATGTTATCTCCCTGCCAGAGAAAGCAAATGCTCTCCATTTCCTGCAGATTTGCCCTGTGAATATATATGTTTCTGCTGTATCTTGACTGTATTTACATACATTTAAATGTCATGTTTTTTTCATTAACAGACCCGGCTTTGAGCTCTGTCATACTCTTCTTTTTCTCCTATTGGTACAACATTTAAGTAAGTATGTCTTGAGCAGGATTTTGAATTTTGATTTTGATTTTGAAGTGTAAACATACAGTAGTATAAATACCTTTAATTTTTGTTCCAGAATGACATCCACAGCCATAACATAGAGGTAACACTAAGGGTGACCATAGCAGCTTATTCATTGTTTTCTAACTGCTATTGATTATCTTAGCACTCTATTTTGCTGGTTTAGGAGGCCAGAAGAGAAATCAATGGTCTGGGATACCCATGAGAGGCCGGGGATAAGTGGAGCCTGGCCAGGCCTTGCAGGGTTTCATCAGAGTTGAAATAGTGGAGGGGATCAGCTGGGGAACCGTCAGGATGGAGGCAATGGAGTGGAAGATACACAGAGAGAGAGAGAGCGTGATGAATTAAAATGACAAAGAGAGTCTTTCAAAGCTATTTCAACATATAGTAATTTGCCCTCTGGCGTTGCAGTAGAGTGTAAATTAACTTATAAATGAAGTGTTTAACCTTGGAAGAATTTAAAGTAAACGTTAATGGTTGTCTTGAGTTTAGACACAGGGGGTCAGACACACAAACAGTCCATAAGGATGGAGAGCCAAGCTCAGTGGGTGAGGGGGGATTACCCCCAGGGTTATGTCTGAGGCCATCAAACAACCAGCAAAGCAGAACTTTCAGCATCTCCAAAAGCATTTTGAATGTACAGTCAGTAGAATAGCAAGTTGAGTTAGACCAATAGACGTCCTTGGCCTCCCTCCAGTACAATAGATAACTGTAACTTGGGTCACCATTGGTGTATGCTTATCACTGGGCTGATGGTACCCTCCCCTTGTCAGAAAACTGACACTGAGACAGCATTTTATAACACTTCAAGTGGTATGCTGAAAAGTGAACACAAGGCTCTAAGGTAAGGACAGACACGTCTGTATGTGTCATCAAATAGAATTTAGCACTTCATTATGATGCACCATATTGTTTCAAGGACTTCTGGGGTATTACAGAAAAAGATACACACATTATTCTCAGCACATTATTAAAAATAACTGAGCAGCGAAGTGTGTTCTCTCTAAGGTTATAAAGTCTTTAATGCATAATAATAATTTGGAACGTTGCATACATCACTGACAACACTGAATTATAACTCAATGTGTAAAATTAGTTGCTTGCTACATTAGACCATTTCCAACAACAATAGCGAGTGGTATTTTATTTCCATTAAGTAAAATTGCAAGCATTCGTTTCAGACAACAGTCCTTCTCAAGGTTATGTTTTCAATATACAATGAAACCCTGACATTATTTCTTGTTTATACTGTACTTGTGTCTGAAACTCGAACAGATGGCCCTGACTTTGACAGACAGAGCCATTGGGGCCATAATTGGGGCAGCAGTGGCAGATGCAGCAGGTAAGATAAACTGTGCGATACTGATGCTGGGAGTTAATTACAGCAAAAGGGCTTTCCATATTACACCAAATCTGATTCCTTCTCTTCTCATATTGCAACAATTCAGTGGCCTACAGCATGTTTGGATGCTTTCATAGAGCTTCTACTGTTTCATATCACACTGCATGTCATACATGCAAGTTTTTTGTGTTCGATTTTAAAGGTCATAGGAAGTTCCTCTATTTCCCCACTATCTGAGATTGAATATTGTTAAAAGCTTTCTAGCGCTTGTTACACAATATGAAGTTCCGGACTGTGTTTCATTGTTGTTTTAAGTGTTGCACAGAAGCATTATCAGTGGCACTATCCATAAGCAACAACTGTACATGCTGATAAAGTACAAGGGCGGTTCCTTCACTTTTATAAGTCATGTTGACTTGACACATAATGTTGTGAAAGTTTCTGCAACAGCTCCACTGACAAAACTAAACCATCCAAAGTTATCATTTATTTTAACTACCATGTGTCATTCTTGAGATATAATTATGACGTATAATGATGCAGTGTTATTTACTGTTTGGTGTCTGCTCAACATGTAATTCTTGTTATATTCATGATTATTTTGCTCCAATATAACACACATCTATTTCCTTTTCCATGCTATCTATTTATGACAGACTGTATGCACAGTCAAGCACAAAAACAAAATTATTGAATGTTCCATTATTTTTCTCCCTCTTGTGTGTGCCTGTGTGTTTCCCACACAGCCCAGCCCATGCACTGGATCTACAGTCCAGAGAGGCTCAAAGAAATTCTCTCTGATCTGGAGCCCTCTCCTGAGTTTCGGCCTCAGTCAGCGAATCCTTTCTACCGCAGGACAACTGGCGAGCAGACTTGCTATGGAGACCAGGCGTACGTCCTCCTGGAGTCACTGAGCCAGTGCGGAGGTACGGAAATTCACCCAAACAGGCAGCAACTACGTGTGTCATATGTTACCATTACATTCTCTGTGCCTGCCGACGTGTTCCAGTAGCATTGTTTGATTGCCAATATATCATTATAAATGTTATCGTGTTATTGTTTGTAAAATTAAGACTACATTTCCCATAAATCCTGTTGTTTCCTATGTTGCAAGGAGGATGATTCCTCAAAAGATTGTTTTCTTTACTGACACAAAGAAACATTTTGGGAGACTGCACAGTGTCTGTGTGTTAAATATGAAGCCACAGCCAGGAGATAATTAGCTTAGCTTAGCTTTAAAAAATGAAGGCAAGGGGAAAGGACTAGCCAAACCAAAGTGAAATTTGTGGTTTTACAGGGGGTTATGTACCAGAGTATTTCTCTCCAGGTCAATACACTTAAGTTTCTGTATAGATTAAACATACAAGTGTTAATTAGTTAATCTTTACAGGTCCTGGTAGACTGTTACTGTTACTTTTCAATAGAGCCAGGTCAGCTATTTCTGTTTCCAGTTTTATGCTAAGCTAAGCTAGCCGTCCTCTGGCTGTAGCTTCTCATCTAACTATCGACAAGAAAGTAAAAAAGCTCTTTATGTGGTATTGATCTTCTCATGTAACTTTTGAAAATAATGTCAGTAACTGTATTTTCCAAAAAAAATTTTAAGAGATCATTTGTTTTTTACTATGTACTCTACAGTATGTCAAATCATTGTGTTTAATAGTAAAACAAACAGTATAACACTTCTTGCCTTGCTCTTCAAATGTAGAGGTAACAGAAATGTAACACGTGTTTTTATAGTATGTCATGTGTTGGCAGATGTTAATGTGGAAGACTTGACCAAACGCATCTACAAGTTCTTTGGCCCAGGAACAGTGTACGACCTGCCTCTCAATGATCCCTACAGGAAGAAAGGAGGTACTGTACCTGTTCAGCTTTTATGTGACTCTCCATTTCACCAAACAACACGTCAATTATGTGGTCCATATGTATTAATCATCAACTTAACAGTCCTAAAAGGATGTAAGAGTCTCTGTTACTGTCTGATAACACTGTACATAATATTTTTCCTCCCTGCTGATGGGGAATTCCCTCTCTGTGAAAATATTCCACACACTCAGACTTCCCTATTCGTGAGCTTTGGATATTTGCTGCTTTTTTTTACAGTCAGCATATCGTATGAATGCAGCGCTGCTGTAAATCTCCCTAACAGCACAGGGCACCGTTGGGTACAGTAAACTGCCGGGGGTTTTAAGTCTTAGAAAAAAACAAGAAGAGCTGTGTCATCATTGGCAGTGATAGCCATCATGACTGAACAGACAAAGAAAAGAGCTCCACCTACAGAAACTTAAACTGCATTAACAGGAAGTTAAAGGAAATGTCTCTTCTCCTCTCTTACTTCTCTTTCTCAGATTCTATCTTCCACAAAGGGATTCTATATATTAATGAGGATGAAGCTGTCAAATAAAAGGCTATTCATTCTCCTATATAACTTAGCTTTTTGTGTCATTTGTTAGGTCCCAAAGCCATCCTTCCCATTGATGGCCCATGGAGAAACGGGAGCCTGAAAGCTTTTATCCGAAATGTGGATGCTGGCAAAGAAGAAACTGGTAAAGACCACAGATCATACATGAATGAAGACATGCCCAGGTTTCTTTTTCAGTTGTTGTAATCTGTGTGTGTGTGTGTGTGTGTTTGAGGCTGTGATGTGGACTGTCAGATGGACGGTGTCACTAGGCTGGCCCCGGTGGTGGCCATGTATGCTGGCCGACCTGAGATGCTGGAGAAAGTAGAGAAAGCCATACGGGTGACCCAAAACAATGACATGTGTGTGGCTGTGACACTGGCTGCAGCAAGGTAAGCAGCGGCTCTGTAGAAGATGGTCAAGCACAGCAGTCATACAGTTATTTAGAACTGAGGATTAACCCTTTTTTTTCTGTTCAACTTTGTAAGGTTTTTGGAGCATTTCATTCTGAACGGTCCCGATCCCAAAGCTCTGGATGCAGTTCTGGCTCAGCTGAATGACCCGCAGAGACAGAACCCTCAGGAGCTAGACCGGGCTGTCATTGGTAATGCTTCATGTCTGTTTACTTTGAGATCCAAAGGAATAATCTGATATTATTACATTATATATACAAAGCTATAGCCAAGTGGGTTAGCATAAAGACTGGAAGCAGGGTGAAACAGTTAGTCTGGCTAATCCAAAACTTCAGGATTTCTAATAACACCATGTCCTCTGTTATTATTTATAATATTTTTCATGTGGAAAACATGTTGTTGGCATGGTTGTTCTAACCACCTGATGCTTTGGGTTGAATCTGTTGAACACATTCAGATGCTGTTGGGCAAGAAACACAAAATGCTACATGCTGCATGATTGTCTTAAAATAAACTATGACATTTGTCTTTCAAAATCCAAAGATACAATAAAGGTGTACAAGGTACATTATGTGTGGTATGCCAGTAGACAGCCATAGCCAAAAACAGGCTCCAGTGTTTAAACACTAAACAAAGCATTTTATCTCTCTTCCTCTATCTGTGTTGAAGCGCATATCCACCAGGTGAAGGACAACCTAACCAAGACATCCCAACAGCTCATACCTGCTGTGTTCACAAACACATGAGGTAAGCCAGTCGGCAGCAGCAGGATCCAGATCTGTTGACTTGGCATGGCTTGCGTACCCTCCCTGTCAGTATATCCGTTAGCTGGTCCTCCAGCCTTTGATCTCCTGACTCATGGTCTCCCTCCTCCTTCCTTTTCATTTCCCCCCTTCCCGCTGAGTTGGGTGTCTCGGGTTTTACAGGGCTAAAAGGTTGAGATGCTTAATGTATACGTGAACAGCTCTGTTCGCCAGGTCTGTTCAATGGCCTACTTTAATTGCAAAATGAATGATAAACTGTAGTCTTTTTCAAGGCACAGTGCATAATGTAAGTTGAACAATAAAGTATAAGTTTGCTGATCTGTTACATTTACCATGACTAAATCTGTGCCCATAGCTTTGCCTGGTGCGTTCCAAGGAGCGCTTCATGGAGTCCTGAAGCTGAACCAGCTGGGTGAAGCAGTCAGGGACACCATGCGCTGCGGGGGATGCACTGCCAGTCGAGCCTCCTTCATTGGAGCCTGTTTTGGGGCACAGGTACTGTAGGAATGTGTCCCTCGGGCAAATAAACTAGTCCTTACTCACTGATACTGTAAAAACATAATTTTGTAGAAATTAAACATGCAATCAGAAATGTGGTTTTAAAGAACATTATTCAGTTAAATTATAATAGTGATATTACTGGGTAACGAGGCAGGAACAATGGAGTAACTGTCTTAATATTGAACTGAAATGATTAACACTGTAGTTTATTTTACAATTTTGACATATTTACAAAACATGACATGAAAAGTGGGTATTTTTAGAAATATAGTTTGATGTTATTATTATCATTATTATTATTATTTTATATCATTGATTTTCCTAACAGAAAAAGTTAAAGCAGCTAAAGAGCAAGATATTAAAATTAAATATTTTTCTTAAGATTTAGTGGAAACAAAACCCGGGCCAAAAGGAGATTTGGATATGGGACTTAAAATTGCCAAGAGTAATGAATGGCAGACTAATGGAGTAATTGGCTAGGAAAATGACTTGGTATGTAACTGAGTAAAGGTCCAAGTAATGCTAAGTAATTTTAAAGCCAGAAATGTAATTTAGCCACAGCCTTTCAGCAGTCAGCATTCTTGTCTAGTTTGTCATATTGTCGCTGTCTGTAATTGTCTGTAACACTTTTGATGGTGTTTAACAGTGAGCTCGGAAATTCTTAAAAGCTTCGTGCTTCCTGAGATACTTTAACCTGTCATCTTGATGTTTTTTTCAGACTGGTCTCCAGGGAATCCCGGAGTCTTGGAGGAAGAGGACATTCAGATATCCTCTGCTTTTGGAGCTAGCTGAAAATGTGGTCCAAAAAAGTCAGCAATTGTAGTTCAGCTTTGAGTTTGCCCTAAATACAATTGTTTTATTCCCTATCAAGTATTTATGGAGCGTGGATAATTGCCTTTCAGAGCTATTTTGGAAGACTTTCTAAAGTTGCAGATGTACTTTGACACGACAATCCATGACAGTTGCTTTCTAAAGTCTTGTGCTGAATGAAACTCGATCCCATTTGCTCTGTCAAAGCTTCATCATGTAAGAAAGTGAAAGTCTGTGTTAAGTATTTCTGTTGTGTTGAGGACATAAAATGTACCCTCAGCAGTTGTACTGCAAGCAACAGTCTCTCAAATAAATAACTTTTTATCTCACCAACATGTCTGTGTTGTTTTCTTTTCTTTTTGGATAGTTGGGATTTCCTAATCTCAGGAAACATGCTTTGGCTTGATGAGAAAGTACTTTTGCAGTTTGTCTTACCCTTGAGTGCTTTCTGTTATTGTGAAGAGAAAGAGCAGATAGACACAGATTTACAACTGGAACAACTCGAGACTGCAACCTATTCCTCTCTCAAAGGAGCTGTTCTGCCTTCCTAAAAAGTGCTGACTTCCATATTCACGTGTGTTTAAAGCACCCGCCCCAACAACTCTGAAAGTTAGCCAAGCATGAAGCAAAGCCAAAGCCTTAATATCTTTGACATAGTGTGGTTATAAAAAAAAATGCAGTGTGTAGGCTACTGTTGCAGTCCATTCACTGTTTTATAGCTTTCTTGTTGAAAAATGATAAATAGTTTGAGCTTGTTCAAATAAAAAAAACATTTCAAGGTTAACAGTGTAAATCAATACTTTTATGTAAAACGGTATTACATGTCATCTTGGCAGTGCAATAAGAAACTACAGTGTGTGTGTGATGGGAACAACCAACAGCATTTTGACTTGTGTCTACACAGTAAGAAATGTGTGGAGGAAGAAGCGTTGGAGCCCCTGTTTAGTAAAAAGGTTGTAGCTGACGGTGCTTTGGTAGCCTACAGAGAGGAAGTCATTTGATTTCTCTCTCTGCCTGACTTCCTCCCACACAGCAGGTAGCAGGCTCTGTCTGGCATAATTACATCCAGACCTGAAGAGTGTTTTTGTTTTTCCAAAATCTGCCAAAGTCCGCTTTCTCAAGACATTTTCTATGAAGGAGCAGAGGGTTGCAGAAGATATTATGTTGTAAAAATGTTATCCTCATTGTGTCAGTACTCATTAGCAAACATAGCAAGCCAAATAATAGTACAGGTAGAATGTATTGCAGTTTCATGAGGATGAGGTTGAAAGTCATTAGGGAAAAATGCAAATCTCACACCAGCAGCACCATACTGTTATATGATTTATATGGAGACAAATTACCTGCATGGCCATAAACAGACAATATTCTGAAGGGGAGGATCTGCACAATCTCTCCCTCTTCCCCATAATGCAAAAAAGAAAAGAAAAGGGGGGGCATATAGGGACAGATGAGCCTCCTCTCTTCCACTCCTTCTTACAACCCTCCTCAAATACAATGAAATGAAATCTTGTGATGTTCCTGTGATGTTATTAGAAGGAGCGACATCCCAGGTTCATATTCAGGAACAAATATTCCTTCTACTACTATATCTGAAAGCAGTTTTACATTCGGATCTTGTATGTTACTTGACACACAAAAAATGGTCATGATCAAAATTAGGATAACCTGACAGCTGTCAGTAAAACATTAAGATTTCAATGAGTCAGTGAGGGAGTGTGAGCTCCAGGGTTGAGTATGTAGCTATACGGTATGTGTCTATTCAAATAAATCTATAACAAATCTATGACTTTTTCAATATATATACATTTAAAGATAGGCCTGCAAATACAGGGCTGTTTAAATGCCAGCAGAATACAGAGCACACGGGGAACATGGTGCCTTCACTGTGTCCTGTGATTTTCACTTATATGTAAATATAAGTTTAGATGATTTTGGTTGGACTTGATAACTAAAAGTGTCCTTTTATAAATATCAGGCGTCCCTTAAATTTGGAACAGATGTGTTTGTTGTTTAACTATCATAATTTGTTAAAGTAAACGTTTACTACATATTATATTCCTAATATGATTCCGATATTATATCTGCCGATAGAGCAGAGTAGAGCACCTAGACCCGATAAACCAGTCTATATTAGGATTAAACAGTAGTTTCAGTGTATTGCTATTGTTAAAAAGACAAAATATTGTAAACTTTGCCATCCTTTTCGTACGCGGGTATGCGCATGCGCGACATTTGGGCTGTCAGAATAGGATGGAGACGTGAACTATCTTGTGCGTATACTACCTTTGTCAGGATCAACAGCTGGGTGGAACTCCAACAAAAAAAAGTTGCCCCAATGACATTTTCTGTAGGGATGGCAGTCTGACTGTGAGACACGCTAGCTGTTGTATTAAGTGTTTATTTCCACCGCTGCGCCATGGATTTTAACGTGAAGCGGTTAGCCGCAGACGCCGGTACTTTCCTGAGCCGCGCGGTGCAAGTAAGTTGAGTTTGTCCGTCCGGTTCGTGGGAGTTGATGCTAACCAACGTTAGCTGCTAGCCCAAAAGTCAGGTAGCTTTAGCTCGCTTGCTAAACAGCTAACGCCACTGTGGACGTTATTGTGTAGCTACGTAGCCCGTTATCACCTGAGAGAAAACTCTATGTATTATTGCACTGTATGTTTTTATGTAGTGACACCAGAGTCTCTGCTGTAGCCAACCTTTTTATATATATTATATTGCTCAACGTAACTATCAAAGCAGGCCTCAGAAACCATTATAAAGAGCTATCAACGTTAGCCAGGCAGATAACGTTATTGTATAGGCTAGTCCGCTCAGTTTGCTAATGTTAGTTGGAGGCTTTAATCGTGCAGGGCACTTAAGCCTCGTTATCTCCATGCTGTAGTGTAGCTATCACTTTAGAGGCAATACATTAAGTGCACGCTTTGACCTGATATTTTCATTTTCAGTTCACAGAAGAGAAGTTTGGCCAGGCTGAAAAGACAGAGTTGGATGCTCATTTGGAGAACCTTTTGGTCAGAGCTGAGAACACCAAGCAATGGACAGAAAGGATAATGAAGCAGACAGAAGTGTTACTACAGCCCAACCCAAGTAAGACCACTCTTTTGTCTCTGTCATGAACTCAGCTGACAGACTGGACCCCTTTTCTGTGCAGTAAGGCAGGTACCCTCCCTGTGGAGCCAAAGTCAACAAACCCCATTTATAAAACGAACAACTCTCAGTCTATTTTGGATTTTTAAACTAATGACGCGTAAACACACAAATGACCACTTTTTCTGTCTGTTCATGATGAATGTGAACTACCCACAGGTTTTCCACCTTACAATGTTACACAATGTTTGGAAATCAACAATTGCGGTAATATTCCAAATCTCCCCTGAAGAAGATGAATTGAGGTGATGGACATTTGCCAGTAAGAGGGTGTCACATCAGCAATGCTAACCATCTCTGAGGTGTTGTTGGACATACATCAGTTTGTAGGGTGTCTGTGAAGTCTGTCGGCTCAGCTGTGCATCCTCCTCAGCTCACACCAGGATGCCGTATTGCTGTTGCACAACCACGGCATAGGCACAACAAACACAGACAGACCAGCTGCTGGTTACAGTCTTGTGTAACAGTCTTGGTTAGGGTAAACTGCATTTGTTCTACTTCTTTTATGTTCCCATGCAGCATACCACAGACACGCTGACTGTGATTGTCAGCGTTCATTCATGTGATGTGATAAACATGAAACTAATTCGTTATAATTGGGTCCGAGAGAGTCGTTCTTGTTGTGGTCGTCATAATGAAAGCTTCTGTTTTACAAATGTAAGGCGTGCTGTGTGGACTCACTGTCCTGAAGGCGCCGCCTATGTTTGGCCCGCTCACTGTAGTCTCATGACTTTGTAATTGAGTTTTCTTGTTGCCATTTGCAGATGTCCGGCTAGAAGAATTTGTGTATGAGAAACTGGAGAAAAAAGCCCCTACGCGAATGAACAACCATGAGCTGCTGGGCCAGTCCATGATCGAATCCGGAAATGAATTTGGTCCTGGAGCTGCCTATGGTGAGTGATACAGTGAGCTGCCTACCTGACATACTGGGATGTAAACGAACATTGAACCCCTGATGAAGTCTGCTCAGCCTTTGCTGCTCATGCCGGTTTTATTTGTGCTTCTGTTGCTGATTCCTTTAGCTTGAGAGACACAGCCCTCCCCTACAGTATTCTTCAATTTATGGGACAAATAAAATGGTCGAAAGCTTCTTAGCTACTAATGAATGAGCTGTAGTTGTTGGGAAAGCTTGCATTAAATGGTTTAGTATTCCCGTATTCTGTCTAGTGTGGACTTGTAAAATTGAGTAAAGGCTTTTTTTTATGGAGAACATTCGAGCACCACTCTTCTTTTATGGTTATCAGTATCATCCCCTGCCACAGACTGTCATGGTCAATATATTGGCCTCAGCTCCCTCCTACCTTTGAACAACAGCACTTTGTATTAGGGATACACTGATGGTGAAATTCTGGGCTGATATTGATGCTGAAAATATCAATTTGGCTGGTGCCTATACCGAATCTAAGGATGAAAGGGGGAGGTGATTATTTCTCCCATATCCACGTTAGAAAGCCTCTGACATTAGGGAACGCCATCTGATTTGCAGATAGGCCGATGTCAGTCAGAATCAGCCAATACTGATGTGCATCCCTACTCAGTGTGTATCCACAGGCCTCTGCGTCGTCTTAAGGCTTTTTCAGAATGAGAATCAGAATTGGTGTTATTGCCATTAAGTAGGTTTTCACATACAAGGAGTTTTCCTTGGTAAGTTGGTGCATTTCAGTAAACACAGAGGATATAAATGAAGATAAAAATATAAATGTATGTAAATATATGCAAATTTAAAAAGAGAGACAATACGTACAATACAACCATTATTTAAATAAATAATGGTTATTATCAGGTGGTCCTGATGGACGGCAGCCTCATGCCAGGAGGAAGTGTCTCAAAGAGTTTATGACCGGGGTCCTGGAGGGATGGCAGATTGCAGCCGATGACCTTCTCAGAGGAGCGCATTTAGGCCTTAGTTAACTGAAGGGCCACATTGTCCAGCCTCCTGTCCAGTGTTGTATTTGGACTGAAGCTGTGTTTGTGCTGCTGTCCATTACAGGAAATGCTCTGATAAAATGTGGCGAGACGGAGAAGCAGATTGGTGGGGCAGAGCGGGAGTTAATCCAAAGTGCTGCCATCAACTTCCTGACACCTTTCAGAAACTTTCTAGAAGGTGACTTCAAAACCATCCTGGTGAGTTGAACCTCTGGGTGCAGGTATTGAGTCACTTTCTTTTTTCACTGAACTTTGACCTTCTATCTGGAGCTAACTCTCAAATGGCTGTAAAGAGTAGAAGACTGCCATTTTACAGCCTTAATAATCAGTCATACTAAGAGTAGATGTTAGTCTAAAAGATCTTTAATTCCAGATTCAGATTGTACATATAGAAGCTGAACAGTGCTGTGATAGGATTTCTTTTCACAAGGCTTGAAAGTAGCCACATAATCTGAGCAGTATACTGCCTGCTGTGTGGTTGAGGTCATAACCATCATCATCTGTTTGTTTCCTCGGGTCTGGCAGCAAAGTCAGCCCCGTTATAAACTGCAGTTAGGTTTTAGTTAACGCAGATATAATGCTTTCTGTCACTTCTTCAAAATTAAAGCTTTTCTCCGGCTGTCCATTGTAAGGCTTTTATAGTAAAGCAGCTACAGCACCCATTATTCAACATAAAGTTAGCAACCGCTAACTCGGCCGGTTTTATTGTATTTTGTCTACAGAAAGAACGGAAGCTACTGCAGGTCAAACGTTTGGATCTGGATGCAGCCAAAACCAGGTTAAAGAAAGCCAGGATGGCTGATGCTAGAGCTGCAGTAAGTACACACACACACACACACACACATCATCGATGCAACACGTTTTTTTTTTTTTTATCTGGATGTGTTTTGGCTATTTTAATGCTGATTTATGAACAGAGTTGGTGAATTCTGCAATTTTCTTAAAGAGGAAGAAAAGCTGTCTGGGCGTGTCCTACTGTCCCTCCTTGTCAAGTCACACAAGTCACGGCTGACGCACCAAATTACACAACATGAAGCTGACCATTTTATCTGTTGTGACTTGCATACAGTCACATGAGCAGCTATGGGAAGTTTAGACTTCCCTTTTTTCTGGACAGTTGTTTTCTTGCTATGATACTCCCCTTTTCTTTTGACATCTGGAATGATTTTCTCTTTTTCTTTCGCACCAGGGCTCCATGCTTACATTTATTTTTAGGGGCATTAGTGCCCTTTAATGAAGACAAATTAGGGGCACAGATGAAAAACACCATTACGACACAGAAGCAAACTCACTTAACCAGGAAGTTACTAAAGAACTTTGAAACACAAGATGTATTTGGGACCCAACAAAGGACAGGCATGCATTGTGCAGCACACATATGATGAAACATAGCACCAAGTGGAGGTTTGAGCCCTTAAAACAACTTAAATACAGCTGAGGCATTTTATGTATTCACTGACTGAGGTCTTTGTAGTTTTGGAATATCTTTTTGCACAATCTTGCAGTGAAAAATCAAGTGTGCTGACATACAGGTTTCAATTTACATGTCTAGTTACAAAATGAATCCTACATCTCATTCTAACAGTAGGAGTGCAGATATTCTGTCATGACTCTCCCAGGCAAGTTAACAATGTCTGAAAATGATATCTCTAATGACCTCAGTACCGAGCCAAGACTTAGCTGGTCTAGGACAAAATCCTTTCGGAAAAACACGCACACACACAGAGTCTGCATCAAGACAGGAACACAGTGGGTGTGCCCGTAAGAAACTAGATTAGACAAGTATTCAACTAAACTGCTGATATTCTCCAACTACTAGAAGCAATATCACTAAACAGCGCAATGTAATGTCAGTCATGGATGGACATTAAAACACTGGGCACTCTCCCAGCAATGCTATTTGGCTGCAGTCTTCAGAGCATATAAAGTAAATGAGCTTTTGAGCACAACTTTCCACAAATGCAGAAAAAAAGCAATCTAGCTAAGACCCAGTAAGCTTAATTTCCATCCCTCTTTAAAGAACTATTATATTATTTCCCTCTACGTACCCAGAGGGAAGTTATCCCTGTGGCTTGTCAACATGCTCATTTTATTTCTCTTCTCCAAATAGCGGGCTTATCTCGTGGTTAACAGTGAAATAGTTTGTTTAATCTATACAAACAAACGTGTGTGTGTGCTGTCAACACACGTGTTCACTCATGAAAGAGAAGAGTGTCTCCTAAATACAGGAGGTGTACATGCTAATTTAAGCTGGTTAACACTCCTTCGGTACAAAGACTGTCGTGTGAAAGCTGAGAAGTGAGAAATACATATGCGGTACATTGTCACAGTCCTGCCACCGTTTTATAGAGTGTGGTTTGCTTGCTGCCACCTTGCACACTCTCTCTCTCACACACACACACACACACACACACCGAGTGTAAGGATGTGTTGTTGGCTGTGGCCATGCAGCAGCTGTAGCTCTAACTACTGTGTCACTGTTTTCAAAACGCAAAGCAGCAGATGTGAGCAGAGGAAGTGACAGAGGTAAGTGGAATGTTGGAGCCATCTTTGATTTGAACACACACAAACGCACACACACAACCAACCCCCTGGGAGCAGTGTCAACAGCTGCTGTCTGTCCTTTTCTCAATCTCCTCCATGACACGTACTGTGGTACCTCATGGAAAAGCTTGAATCCTTGTAGACGAGTCCTACAAGAACCAAACATTGTACATGCTCTCCCTTCCTCTGTGGCTCTAATGTAAGCTGTAGAGGGTTCAGGACAGTAAGGGCCATTGTCCCTGTCAGTCTCAGCTCCAGACCATATGTTTATTGGACTTTTTAGCGAGACTCAACAAGCCATTGTTCCACTGGTCTCGTATTGAATCCTTTGGCTCAGTATAAGGAAAAGGAAACTCAGGACAGAAAAAACATCCGATTCAGTTGTTTAGTTGTCCCTTTCCCTGTCTTCCATTGACTTCCCATCCTACAAGTCCTTACAGTTTGTCTTGTTGCATCTTTTTTGTTTGTTTTGCTGCTTCCGACTTCCTTGGTCTTGGCCCACTGGCATCATTTTCTCTTGTGGTTGACTCTTTATCTGTTCATTTTTAGTGTTTGTTTTGTTTTTGGCCTAACTGGTGAAACATGTTGATACTCAATTTAAATAATAATAAAGATTATTTTATAAAATTGCATATTTGTAAAGTGTATTCCATTTAGGAGGATCAAATGGCAAAAATGGAATATAATGTGCATTTTTGGTGTGTTTTGCAGCCATTGTAGTTTCTTCCTGTCTGCACTAGATGCCACTAAATCCTACACACGGGACTTTTAAAATGTTTCTTCCAGATAGCAAGAAGCTTTAGAGTATGGTACACAAATCCTTATTCAAATACCGATAATATTGCATATCAGAGGTGGTAACACCTACTGACCTCATTTTCTAATAGAGGGTAATATTGTTTGTCTGAGAAATGTTCATTCACTCATATTTTTAAACATAAGCATGTCCTTTGGTTTGTAAAGCACTGTGATCACAGGCAAGTATAAAAAAAACCCAATGTATCCAACCGAGACACGCGTGTATGATGTTGTAATATTCTAAAAATCCAGTTCTGTTTCTTCATCCTCAGGCAGAGCAGGAGTTGAGGATGACCCAGAGTGAGTTTGACCGGCAGGCAGAGATCACCCGACTGCTGCTAGAAGGCGTCAGCAGCACCCACGTATGTAGCCCAGCTCAGCTTCCCCTACTGCTTCACAAATGGCGTTGAATATCTTCCTCTCTCAAATGCCATAGAGAGGAATGAATGTAATCAACATTCAATCATGAAATAAAAACCACAGCAGAGATACCCTGACTTTCAGTCCCTAGTATGGTTCAACCTCCCGAAACGTTGGATCCTAAACTTCCCATAATGCAGCTCACTAGCATTGGTTAGACTCTCTGCCTGATTTACATACATTAAATCTGTCCTTGTCCATTCAGGCACACCACCTACGCTGCTTGAATGACTTTGTGGAAGCCCAGACTACGTACTACGCACAGTGTTACCAGTACATGGTGGATCTCCAAAAGCAGCTGGGCAGGTGAAATACCACCTTTATGTCACCTTTCACTCCTTCTGTCATATCAAGAACTGGAATGACTTACACCAAAGTGTTATTTTTTCTTCGGAAACGGGTAAAAAAAAAAAAATTCCACTATTAGATGTCGATTGTCAACCTTTCGTGTGATAAAATCAAAACAGTGCAAGTTCATGTAGGGTTGACTCGAGCTTTCACCTTTCAGTAGAAAGAGGAAAATGACTAATACTAAAGAATCTTGACAGTGATGAGGTCATGGAGAAGTCAGCTTTACAGAGAGCGATGACACAAAACCTGGATTGGTAAATCATTGTACTGAAGAGAACTTCTCTCCCCACCAGTTTCCCCTCAACGTTCTCCAACAACAACCAATCGTCGGTGGCAGGGGGGGCCAGCATCTCGGTGCCCACCATCCCTGTGTCTGCCTCCCTGCCCAGTGTGTCTGCGGGCCACGGCAGCTCGACGGCATCGGGCGGATTCAACGAATTGCGTAGCTCCAACGGCAGCCGCAAAGCCAGAGTGCTTTACGACTACGATGCTGCCAGCAGCAGCGAGCTGTCCCTGCTGGCTGATGAGGTGAGCCTCAACTAATCATCGCCAGATCTTATTACTGTGGAGCAAAATCTACTGTCCACAGGGTGAAAGCATCATGCAAAAGTTAAGGATGATTTCAGTATTCATTTATGTTGTACACATTTTGCCATATTGCTCAACAGTAGACTATCTCTATTTGTTGTTTCCATTTTGTTTTCCGTGTCATTTTTTTTCCAGTTAATAAGAAATGAGTCTTAACCCAAATTGAAATGTTGTGTTAACCACATCACGGCCTACAGCTGCAGTGGAGCAGAAGCCTGAGTTCAGTGGAACATAAGCCACTCCCTTTCCTGGAAAAGCACTGATCTGTCCATTACAAGCCCGTGGTTGACTAACAATGAACCCAGAATTACCTCATTCGCTCTAATACTCAAATTCAGAAAAAACTTTCCAGTCTACCCATGCATTTGGTGAGCCAACTGTATGACCTGATAATAACAGGATTTATAACCAAGGATTTCATACATCTGGTCTCTGTCTGATGAATGCTACATAATGGACTGACATGTTCACTTTTGCTGTGTCTGTAATTTACCTTGGCAGTGAATGTTCTGTTGACATTGATAATGGATGATACAGTGAACCTTTTTAAATAGGAAATGAGAGTTGATCATTTGATACAATAAACGCTGCATCTGTCACCCAGGTGATCACAGTCAGCAGCGTCCCAGGCATGGATTCAGACTGGCTGATGGGCGAGCGAGGCAGCCAGAAGGGCAAAGTGCCAATCACTTACCTGGAGCTGCTCAACTGAGACCCACGGACCCCCAGTCGAGCCCCCTGTAACCAGCTGTGATCTCATATTTATATTGTGTTGCAGGGACGGGCCTCACTTTCTCTTCCATTCAGTCATTTTAGAATGAGTTTTATTTCTATGAAAAGGAGTCTCAGTTTTAGCAGACTCGTGCTGGAATGAATACATTGGAGTGAAGGGGAAGGAAATAGACCTCATTCCCAAGATGTGTTTGTATGCAACTGCAGTACATTTCTAAAACCTGCTTCCATGCCTTTTTAAGTTTGATGCCATGCAGTCTGCAATTTGTGCCAGAACATCTCCCAAACTGTAACTTTTTAAAAAAAAAATTGTTTGTTTACAACATATATCTCAGACAGTGACCTAAATGCTTTTGATGTGAGGTTCCCCCCCTCTTCCCTTTTTGCTAATTCCATTTTTTTCAAGTAGTGATACAGTAGACACTTTTTTTTTAAAGCGCAAAATCCACTTCAGTTTGAAGTGGCGAGTGTTGCTGAGAATTCTTAGAGAAGTCTTATTTTATAATCGATAATCTCATGGTGCAGTAGCTGTTATGGTTACTCCGTTTTTTATGAACATTATCATATGTATTGTGTGTCAGCTTCATTCACATGGACCCTAACTGGACAGTGAGTTAAACACACTGCTCCAGTACCGTTGATCAGTCAGCAAGGCCGAATAAGAAAAGTTGTAACCTGCTGATAGCCAAGCAGTTACTACTCACATGCCAGACTTCATTAAGTGCCTAATACAGTGGCCTTTCTAAAAACATTAGCCTTTTTTTATAGCTACACCAGCAGTATTGAGACCTCAATTCAGTCTCTCCTCTTAGTATTGAACCCTTGTATTTTTAATTTATTGGCAATTAAAAATCAGCATTAGTTCCAACCAGAAAACTGTTGTCTCTGATTAAATTATTAATCTGTGTATTTATTAATACACTATTTGTGATATGTTCATTGTCTTTGGTGTTGCTTGGCTTGGTGTTTACTTTGGAAAAAAAAAAGTTAAAACATGTACCTTTTGTTGACATCACCACAGGTCTCATCAGTTTCCCCTAAACCTGCCTTCAACTCCACATTGGAAGAAAAGTCTTGTTACGTTCTGGGAGATCAAAGTATATTATTACATGGCTGCTTTTTGTTTTGTGTGTAACTGATAAGATGGCATATAACTGTAAAATAAATATACAATATGATGCATTAAAATAAGAAAATATCACCAGTCTGTTTTTGTTGATTTTATTTATGTCAATGCAGATTTTCAGTAGTGAGTGAGCAAAATGTGGCATTCACAGTGTGCTTTGTTGTTTGTTGGAGCCACTAGAGGGCAGAATAGACAACATGATTTGTCGGTGTACTGTGAAATGTAACTGCTCGCTCTGTTGGTACATGAGCAACCAACTAGAAATGTTTTGGCCATCTAGCCTCTGTAATTTGGTAGAATCATGAGATTGAGACACACCACTGAGCTAGAGGAACTGTCTCCGAATATTTAATAACTACACATGTTAATCTGTAATGCATGAACACCTTTGAAAGCTGCTTTGTTAGATCCAGTGGAGCTTTGTTTTTTGTTGTTTTCAGAGTGAAATGAAAATGTAAAAAATGCAATTTTTGAAAAAGATAAGAATACACAATTAAAATGGAAAAATAGAAAATAGACATAGGACAAAACACAAATATTTAAACACTTAATTCTGTCCAAAATTATACTGTTTTATTTCCACTTTAATATAAAATGTACTACTATAGTAGTAACAAGACTGGGAAGGGATAAGAAACAAGCACTCTGTAATCACCCAGCATGCTACAAAGGCTAGTTATTCTAACACCTCTAAATGAAGTCTTGTTTACACTGGAATGTGTTCCTTGGTCCTTCGACTGGTCTCCGCTGTTGATTTATCCTGCTTAAGGAAGAATATTTTTTCCCCATTTTCACCTAAAAATAACTTAAAACATGTCTTTAATGGCGATACAATCAGAGGGAAGTTTGTGAGCACGGGCAAAGACACTCCCTCCACCCTGGTGTTATTTTGAGCTCTCTGCTGACCCATGCCCCAGTGGCTTCCAGAACTCCCAGTGCTGCAGTGGTAGCAGCTGTGCACCAGAAACTAACAAATCCCCAGAAAATAACACTGACCCAGTTTGAAAAAATGAATTAAGGGTTTGGGATAGGGGTGGAGCCTAGAGCCGTTGGTCGTTTTGGCCGTACTTGACCTCACTAAAGTGTGTGAGTTCCTCTCTGAGCCTCTAAAACCTACAGTGACATTTTTTTTTTTTTTTTTGCATTCACATTCTGTCATTAGTCAATTTAATCCACAGAATAAACATGTGATATACGGTCCAGAGGGCCTGGTCCACGCCTGTCATATGAACAGGAAGGGTTAAGAGGAAGTGGACTTTTGCAAACTGCCTGTTGACTTCCTAAATGGCTGCCTGTACGTCAGCTTACATGGTACAATATATCTATTTTCCAGCACGCGCCCATCAATGAAACCAACGAGACATTAACTACTAACCTTTGACCTTTTACCAGAAGAGTTTTTCTGAGTGTAATATAAAAATAGAAAGCCTAAAAGCCCAATGGAAAAGAGGGGTTTGTGCTGGAGGACAACAAACCACCAACCCAAACTAATGCATTATTACA
>NW_023339650.1:6569211-6577738 GCF_004916995.1 Morone saxatilis
AAAAAAATCTAATATTTGAGGCTAGCAATGGTCCTCATGAAACCACAGCTGAGTATAGCTTTTCAGTTGTACAGTAACCTGCGTTGTGAAACCTGACACTTTTTCTTAATCTCACATCATCTTTATCTCTCTAAAAATAACCCCATGTAGATAAAGTAAGCCTTAACCAAGTCACACATCAGATGAGCAATAGCATGGCTGAGGAAGAAAACTTCCTCTTTCATTGGGCCTTATTTTCTCTCATATGTTGCAGAAAACAGAAAATACTTGATGACATCTGCCATTTTAGACCACCGTAAAGTTCGCTTGATGTACGGGGAATTGCCAAAAAAAAGCAAAATGTCACTTTTGGCGACGTATCCTCGGCTCTCATGGACGAGGCTTACGTGTCACTAATACAGAGGATGCTGATAAAAAAAGAATAGATAACACATGGGGCAGTTCCACATTATTTCTGAAAGTAACAAGTCTGTTTAAGAACAAAATGATGCTTGGGAGCAAGAACAAGGTGACAAATTTGGGGTTTTTCAGTTGTCATTAGCACGTCAGAGCAGGAAAAAACAGGTTGAAAAAAAGTGAAGTGAGAAAAGAACCTGAAATTAAGTACTGTTACTTATCTGATTATGTTTTCTGACTGCTTCACACTGTAATTAGGTTGCATAGCCACTAAATTAACACTGTTTGTCAAAGACATTTATCACTACTAAGAATGCTGTGCATTTGTTTTAGCCACGCTAGCAGCTTAGCTTAATGGATGGCAATGACGGTTGGTCTGGGGTCAACCAGTTTGGTCCAGAAGGAGCAGCAGTAACCGACTTCTCCATTGCACCTTTGCAGCCTGTGCACGTCTATCTCTTTTCTTGGCACCTGTTCAGTGCAGCCAGGGACACATTTACATTCACACATATTATACGTGTGATTCTGACCACTTCTGGTATAATGTATCCAGATATGCTATATCTAGGTTACTGCAGATCTAGCTCATATGTACCACAGCACACACCTGCTGTCAGAATGCAACTCAAATGAATTTCATTTGACCACTTGTAGTCAAATTTCACTTCTCCATTCTCATTTGCATTTATCTGTGAGAAACTGTGACCACTACTTGAAAGAAAGAAAAACAAACACTGTTTCACTTAACCATATTGTGGTGTATATTTGGTAACTCACCTCAAACATGGACCCCATAACCACAGCTGGGCTGTTTTCCAAACACAAATCAGTTGCATTGATGTGTGCTATACATACATATAAAACTGACGGGGTAGTCCTATCATTCATATAGTATGTGTTCACTTGTGTCTCTGAATACCACTGAATATGGCTTGTGCAGTCCCATCCAGTGCATGTATAGACCATGTTAGGTTAGCTGCAAAGTTATTAGAGTTCGGCTGCCATGTTGTGTGAATGCCCTCTAACCTATTTCATATAGCTGAGTAACCAAATGAAATTCCACTTGGTCAACAATCTGTGACGAGTGGAAAAGTGTGTTCCGCAAATGATTTCTTGGCAACAAGTATTTCCCAATTCTGTCCCAATGTGATCAGACTTTTAAGCCATTTTTGTCAGAACAGCAGCAGCACTTTATCACACCAGGTCTATGTCTAAACTTTTTTCTTAAACCACATGTTGTTTTAGCTTCAAAGTAAATTTACACTCAGTCAGAATTAATCATGTAGTGCAGGATGATTTCTTGTCCACACTACTTATTAATAACCTAATGGTGGTTTTTGCATTCTTAGAACTAATTTTCCCTACCCTGCAGATGATCAGCAAAAAACTTTGGCCTCCAGCTGACTGACTGATGACTTTATGTTGTATAAAATATGTAAAAATGATTTTGAGTTTATAGGTTTTGACAAGGCATTGCTCTGGTTTCTCTTTTGTGTTCCAACCACCATGACCCTGAGCATCACCACAGCGGTATTTTGGTTACTTTCTGGTTAGGCCTCCGGCACTCTGCACTGCTACACAGATCTACCAGTGTTCCCACTCCTGAGCAACTGTGCACATACACTCAAAGGTACAGAAATGGCACTCCCCTCCATCGTATAAGGTGCAGATGCTGTCCCTTACTTGATAATGTAATGTTTTTGATTATATATGACACATTTATTTAAACTCAATGGCGTGCCACTACATTGCTGCCAAGTGCACATTAGAATAGATTAGCAAGTATCAATATATGGGTCCAAACCAGGTCCCCATGAGTTGTGACAAATTGGAATTTCATATCAATGTTACATCTGTGTCTCACTGATGGGAAGGAAACCTCAAGCCCCTCCTCTTTGAGATACAGAACTGGGCAGTTGCTGCACATCTTAGCAAAACAGGAAATTTCATGTTTCCTCTGCTGCTTATAGCGACAGCTTGCATCACACAACTTCTGCATATGTTCACACACACACACACACACGCACACACACGTACACCGACACACGCTCATACACACATGCACACACCAAGTCCCGCAAGCGGCCACATTTTTACATCAGGGATTAGGGTCTTAGGTTAGGTCTTAGGTTTTGAACTGCACTTCACTACCACAGTTAGTCAATGTAAAAAAGTGAGTACCTTGTTGTTTAAATACTAAAGAATTCTTCCTTCATTACTGTAGACAGGTTTACAATGAATTAAATTTATTTCCAACATACATTCAGTTACATTTCTCAATAATGTGCTGTACAAAATACAGCTTTGTTTAGGGTTTATAAAGTATCAGTAAGACGTAGGCTTCAAACACTTCTTTTTGATGGATTTTTGTAGCGTTTTGGGCCTGATGGTGAGGAGAAGAATAATCGAAATGCCCACAAAAGAAAGGCAGATGGGTACAAAAAGCAGAATGTACCAGAATATAGATTCTCTACCTTCCTCCGTACACAAAAATGATGGGAAGTGCTCCACTCTGTGTGTCATTTGGATGGGATCCTGACATTCAATGTCTGATTGGCCGACCACATTGATTGTCTTTATTGTTTCAAATGTCCTGAACCATTCTGTTTGGCAGCAGTTGAACGGATTTCCTGCGAGGAAGACAGTGTGTAGTTTTGAGGCCAATGCGTTAGCCTGACCAGAGGGAATAGTGGACAGTCTGTTGTCCCTCAAGTCGAGCACTTTCAGGTCAAGATTTACAAGTGAAGGGGGAATATGGGCAAGAGAGTTCCTTGAAATGTTTAAGGATTTCAGACTTTGAAAATG
This sequence comes from Morone saxatilis, assembly GCF_004916995.1. Classification (NCBI taxonomy): domain Eukaryota; kingdom Metazoa; phylum Chordata; class Actinopteri; family Moronidae; genus Morone; species Morone saxatilis. The sequence goes on from NW_023339650.1 coordinate 6,572,413, forward strand.
AGTGAAGTCGAAGTCTTGTATGTGAGTGTTTCCTAAACCTAGATGTTGCAATGTTCTGCTAAGACTTTGTACTGATTCTTGGAGAATGAGTCCAGGGTTGTCAGACAGTTCCAAGTGTGTTAGAAACAACCCAGCAAACGCCAAAGATGGAATTCTTTTAATGTTGCATCCCTTAAGGTGAAGTTGCCTTAGGGATACAATGTTTTTCCAATCCACGCAAGCTGACATAGCATCTGAACCGGTCACAGCCTCCTCAGTATGGCAAATGTCAACGTTGTTATAACTGAGATCCACTGACCTCAGGCTTGGCAATGAGGGAAATAAACCAGAGGGTAACCAGTTGAAGTCATTCAGGCTCAGGTTAAGGTATGTCAGATTGCTGAGTGCAGTCAGCGTACCTTCATCTGCTACAATCTGGTTCAGCCTGTTGTTGCTAACGTCCAACTCATACAAGCTGCCAGAGAACTGTTCTGACGTCAGATTTAATGTTTCCAGACAGTTTGCGCACATTTGAAGTCTTGACAGGGCGGGCATTTTCTGGATAAATCCTTGAGGGAAATACTCCACCTGGTTTTCTCTTAGATCTAAAATCTCTAGAGAGGAGATGTCACCATGAAGGCCCTCGTCCCACAGCTGAGCCGTCACATTGCTCTTGTAGGTCTTCAAATTGTAGAACTCAACAGTTGTTGTCGAGTTTATAAATGTGACATTGTCTGCTAAATGTTCATAAAACCTCACACTGTTGTGGGATAGATAAAGGTTCCGCAAGTGGCTCTGGCTGGGCAAGAAAGGGAAAAAAAGCAGTTTGTTGTCTGATAGATCAAGTGTCTCCAACTGGAAAGTATCGTCAAGGTCTTGTCTGGAGATGAACCACTCAATGAAGTTGTGGCTGGCATTGAGGACCACCAGCTGGGTCATGTGGAAGTCCATCAGGCAAGGCAGGGAGTTGAAGGCTAAATTGAGCCGCTGGAGCTTGGGATTGCTGTCGAAGGCGCCATCTATCTCGAACATGAGGTTTCTCTGCAGGTCGAGTTCTTTGAGTTGGTGAAGATCCCTGAAGGATGTCTCATCCAGTCTCTGCAAGATGTTTCCAGAAAGATTGAGATACTCCAAAGATGTCAGATTTTGGAGAAGAGTGGCAGCCATTTCATCATCAAGCTTATTCTCAGAGAGATCCAGAGCTTTAAGCCTGGGTAGAGTCTTTAATGCGTGGCTGGTTTCTGAGTAGCCCTTATAAAGATCATTATTTGCTAAATTGAGGCTTTCTAACAATTTTGAGTCTTGAAAAGTGTTTGGTTCTAATTTCTCCAAATGATTACAAGCTAAGCTCAGGCTGTTTAATGAGGGGTAACTGAGAGAGTTGTGCTGTAGTGTTTGAATGTTATTGTAGTTGAGCTGAAGCTCCTCAATGTTGTCCGGCAGTCCTGTAGGCACAGAGGTAAGCCTTCCATTGTTGCAGAGAGCTGTTCTTTGTATCTGCAGAGAAAAGGAGAGCACATAAGTTTGTGTGTTGCCATATTGTATGTTCCTTGGTGGGCTTTTTATAAATCCTACAGAAACTGGATTTCTTTCAGGCACAACAACTGCCAGAATTTTCCACCAATTTGAGCCAGAGTGGTATTTCTCAACAACTGGTCAATGGGTTGCCACGCAATTTACTACACAGTATCTCCCCTAAAGGGTGATTTCAAATGACTTCGGTGATCCTTTTGGTGATATTGATTATATAATTGTATAGTGTTAACATTAGTCAACTTGCCAAATACTTAGTAAACTTACAGAGCAGTTAGCATGGCTGTAAGTTCTTAGTCGTGTTGCCCTCATGATGACTGACTTTGTATATATTGTCATTACTTACTTGTAACTTGTAACTAGGGTAATTTCCACAAAAATGATTCTAAACACATCCTTTAGGCACATTGACACTCACATATTATTACATATTATTATTGTTATTACCACAGTCACAGCTTAAAATTTAGCAAAAAAATTTAATGTCAATAAACTAGTTGATATATTATTTCAGGTGGCTGCCCTGCAATTGCATTTCCAATCAGAAAGAAAATAATAGTAGAAGTAGCTTTTATTGCCTCATTTGTTTTTGACATATTTTATTTCTTTAATCATTTACATCTTAAAATAAAATCATAAACAATCTACAGCAGAGGTGTCTATCCTTTTTCATAGTATAACTTTCCATGACATTAAGGGTTTATAAATTGTAGCAACTGTCTTTATTAATGTTTATTAAATTATAAAACGTTGTTGGTTGTCAGGTTGCAAAAAAAATATTTTGTTTTGTCTTTTTAGCTAGCTACATCAGGAAGACTGTCGATCACTTACAACCCATTATTAAGCACTTTCACAAATGCAAACTTCATTGTTTTTTTAAGTGAGTAATTCCACTACAATAACCCACTGTTAAATGAACTTGGTTTGGAAGAATTGGGTCTTCCTGATCAATTAAAGACGAATTCAAAAGATAAAACCTACACTTTAGTTCTAACATTGTGGATTATGAACTGTGATGGATTACTTAATATATGAATCACTTCCCACTTTTCCTCCCTGATGTGACAAAGTAGTAAATTATCGGAGCACATTAAATGTCCCCACAAAATATGTAATTTCCTGCAGGATATTTTCTCCGAACATCTGATACTATATGTATATGAGTATATTAATGCTACCAGCATTTAAACCAAGCATTCATAAAACACACATAAATTATACAGATTCTGCATACGTCCACCTATCTTCCCGAGACCTTACCTGGTTCATTTCAAGACGTGCTTTTATATTTAGTAAAAAAAAGACATCTCACCAGCTGGCATCGGCTGTGTTGTGGATGACTTGAGACTGGCGTCAGGATTCTCCACATGAGTAACAAGCAAAGCAGGATGGGAGTGAGCCTGTGGACTGGCATTTTAACATCCTTACTGTTGAAAAATTGATAGAAGGAGAAAGGGAGAATGGTGAATGATCACGCAGGCATGTGCTGACGACGAGATGACAAACGTATTCCCTTGGAGGGCCAAAACGGAAACTTAATGGTGGGCCACGGACCAAAAGCAAACACTTATTGTATTCTATTGTATTTTATTTTATTGACCTCCTGTGCAATATCACTTTCCCTACACTGCATTCTATGAGAACTTATTAATAATAAGTGATATAAATATTTAAAGAGCAAAGAATAGTTTTTTAAATAATAATTCTTATTTCTTATTATGTTTTTTCTGCTAGAAACATCTGGCAGGCCAAATTGAACCTTACGGTCGTCCAACATTGGCCCACAGGCCCCACTTTCATCCACCCTGATCTATGAATCCCTGCATTAGCATTGCTCTTCCATACTTAACAGTAAATAAAACCACAGCTATCAGTATTGCATGTGATGACCAGGCTGTTATCATGGAATTTTGGCAAATGAGTGCCTTGTTTTAAAAATGTGCAGTGTCCATGAAACAATGGGGAAATCAATTTCTTAGTATGGGAGAAATAGAGACAACCGCTTGATATTAAATTGTTAAAGCAGTGTGGAGGTCAGAGAATATTCATACTGCGAGTGAAGATTTTGACTCTTTTCTTTTCATGACGGAGAAGTGTAATCCTCACGTTGTTCATGTGAACCGTCAACGGATGTGTATCCGCTGACCCTACAAATTAAAAGATGTTACAGTTGCTGGAGATTAATAATATGATAAATGTTTTATATTTTGGCTCCTGTCTGATGTCAAAGTGTAACTGTCATCTCTATTATATTATAATTTATCCTGAGAACGTTTTGGTGATATTTCCCTAATTATAATGCAAACCTTTGCGTGACACATACTGAATCTGAATCTTTGGTTTTCACATATTTTTAATCTTTGTATTTTAGTTGCCTTGGGAAATATGTTGTTTTGGGGGTGTTATTAATACCCCAAACAGTTTTTTAACTACATTGTAATATAATAAATTATATTATGTGTTATGATCCAGAGAGGTCTAGGTGGCTAACGGCAAAGGCCGTAACATAATGTGTTGTGGGAAAGAGTTGGCCTCAGAAGAAAAGACACTTTACAGAATGCTACATTCTCTTTTCTGAGCGTTATTGGACATGATATAGCAGTGTGTGAGAAAACCACCCAGCATACATATAATAATAAGATAATATAAAGCACACTTTGCATAAGGATTGCTTAAATGTACAGCATATAGTTCCACTCATCAGACGAATGATGAAATATATGATATGTTTATTTAACATTGAGAAATATAAACATGTGAGCATTATTGAAATGACATTGTGCCATTTGTTTTTTTGAGGGGGCCATCCGTAATTCAAGGATTCATTATTCAAATGTAATTATAAGCACTTTTACAACAGTAGTCATTTGTTTCAATAGTCTGTAATGCTGATTCAAGATTATCTAAATGTACATACAAGACAATGCTGTGCAAAATCTAACTGCCATAAACATATTCAGGTGACTGTTTGATGCTGACATTTGTTTAAACAAGAATATTTATGACATCCTGTACAGCACTGTGATCAATAAGATATCTTAGGTCTAAATTCAACATTCTTATTTTAGACAAAGCATGCAGTTTGCTTCTTTTAGCAGTCAGAGTTTTAGTGCATACTGCAGTACTAGATTAGTGCACAGTGCATTTACTTACACTGGTGGTTAGGTGTGGATTTCCCAAGCCACTGACGGTTGATCCCCTGACCATATCGCTGCTTGACTCGCTGTTGCAGAGAGTGTGTTCTCGTGTGTTCAGCTGCCTTCCTCTGCTCTGACTGAAACACTGATGCCTCTTCTTACTATTCACGGAAGCAGGCAGGCAACGGAAGCTAAGTCACATGGACAAACTGCAATCAGAAAGAAGTTCTCAAGCCCGGGGCCACAGGAAGGCGAGTGCAAGCTGAACAGCAAGTCAACCAGCAGAGCAAAAGTGTTTTTTCTCCCCCCCCCTTCCCTCCCGACACCATCACAGCACTGTTGTTATACAGCAACTAAGGTTGGTAGCACAACTGATACCACAAAAACCCAACGAGAACACACCCTTCACACCCTAGGCTCGTTCTGATCAGCCAACCTTCAAGAGAGGAAACCACTCAACACACACGCCCTTCCTGCCTGTTACTGCCCTGTCACTTCAACAGCCATTACAATACACACATACAGAGACTATCAAGTCTGTGAATATCAAGGGTCACAATGTTTCTAGGCCAGATACCTTGTAACATAACTCAAGGAGTCAAAAAGGTGATTGATGGATAGCACATAAACCATACCACTGTAACATACTCAAAGTGAGTAATGGAGGAGCCCTTTAA
>NW_023339650.1:6577755-6579362 GCF_004916995.1 Morone saxatilis
TGGCTACTTTAAGTAACCAAGTACCTCCCATAAACACTGCATGTGTTTCGTTCTCTCTTTCTTTATGTGTGGCCGGTTACAGGTCTCTTTGGTCTTTTGTTAACAACTCCAGTTGTTAACTTGTTTCTTGTTAGTAGTCACCCATGGGTACAAGAATAAGGAATTAGGAAACAGGAAGTGATGGTGCTGTCCTTTAAGAGTTGATTTGTTAGTGATTCCTTCCTGTTTTCACACGGGACATCTCTAGCTCTCACTTCTGATTATGTTGTAAGTTTGGGTGGCAACAAGACACTCTTAACAAGATAAAAGTAAAACACACTAATAATCAACTTGACCTGTTTCACCAATACACCAAAATTTGAGTCAGAGTGCAAACATAAGGTTTACTGTGGGTCCTCTGGAAAATCTGCATAGTAACATTAAGTTTTGTATGACACACTCCAGCACCCCTTGCAGTTTTTCTACTGGGTGGCAGCACCACTGAAGAATAGTGGCAACTTTAAAAAGTAGAAGTGCACTCGGAGAGTACAGCCCTCCGCCAAGGCTACTTGTCCAATCTTCATGCAAATCTACTATTTACTTACTTTCATTACAAAGGGTTTGCATATTTGCAATGAATTCAGTTCATTTGCCATAGGAAAGTGAAAAATAATTTGTGTGGCCACCCAATGATTCGGATCTGCTCCAATATTGAATGGGTTCTTCCTTGGCTCACGCTAAACCCTTCCACCAAGTTCTAATGAAAATTAGGGCCAGTGGTTTTTTTGTAATAATGACAGACAAACCAACAAAAAACACCAAAAACATTAGCGGGGAATGTTGGCCTAGGGTTTAATGTGCCAGACACCACAATGTCGGTGGTTTGCGTCCAGGCAGGAACCTTTGTTGCATGTCGTTCCCCATCTGTCTCTCCTCTTATTTAATTATGTCTGTCACTATCAAATAAAGCCAAAAATTCCCCCCAAAAACAAGAATTCTCTGAAAGGTTCCCTGTGGAGTTTGTTATCACCAGTAGTGCTAACGAGCATTGCTTTTATGAGTGGGCCTTCATTTTGTTTGGTCTTGTGCACATGCACAACAATGTGCAATGTGAGAGAACATTTTTGATACTTTTTTTATAACTTCTGTGACACATTGGTCTTATCTTCATCCTGTCACTACAACATCCTCCCTGCGCTCAGCAGAGACGGCCGAGACAGACCCTCGTGTTCAGGTCTCTGAGCGCTTGTCTTAATAAACCTCGTCCTTTGATGAGTGAACAAAGGTTAATCCATCCAAAGGGTGAATGCCAGAATTAGCCTGTGCTAAAGAAGTCAAGGAAGTCAAAAAGGGTTTCACTGAGCATCTGTGTCAATAGACATGGTTTTGTTGTCTGACTAAACCCAGTATAATTCCAGAGTAATTCCACACGTAAACGTGGACTTTAAATAGGGTTCCAACAATAATTATCTGGATATATCGATCAGTTCTCTCGAGGTCTGCTCATTCCAAACTGAGGTTACTGTTATAAAACTGTTAAAGTTTTTATTTTATTTTATTTTATTTATTTTTTTTTTTTATATATATATTTTTTAATGTTCTTCTTGTTCCTGCAGTTGGATGTTTGA
>NW_023339650.1:6579462-6590305 GCF_004916995.1 Morone saxatilis
CAATCAAATCTGTGAAATATCAATTCTTTTAGTTTGGAAGACCATCCTGGTCCAGTATGCAACTTAATTGTGATGTAGAAACTTGAAGCTGCTAGTGCACAAACACTGAGAATGGACTTTACAGAGAATCAGGAGACATCTTGTGTCCAGCAGGAGTTGCATTGTAAAATAAAGGACATTTTAATGTTTTCAGAAAACACATGTACGACAGGTGACGTAATGGTTTCACGCTGTTCCACTGTTTGACAGGTGGTGGGAACATGCCAACATGGGCACCTTTAATTCTCACCCACGCTGCATAAATGATGCAGTTTTAACTTATTTAGCAGTGGAGTTATTGTTAATCCCCTACTCCCACTCCTCTGGTTGGTTTCTGACTTGTTAATAACAAAAGCATGTTCCCTTCCAGCTGTAGCTCAGCATGCAGTGTTGGACAGCTGTTCTTGTATTCTGAGCGGACTTACAGAGAGCAGCTCTTACACTGGATTGTTGTGGTGTGAACGTGTGAAGCACGAGTGTGAATCCTGGGCACTATTCTTTGTTTCATGATGTTACGGCAAATTAAGACATGGTCCAGTATGAAATTTGGCATTCTATTTTTGATTGGTGAGGGGGTGGTGTGGCAGTTGGGGTGTATTTTAAGTAATGGGGATGTGGGCAGAAGTATAAAACTGCCACAGCAATGAGGACATAATACTCAAACATAAAGATAAATAGTGGTTTTCTTTTTCACCTGTTTTCTCAATTCACTTCACCCCTGGAGGTTCATGAAAACAGATACCATGTCTCATAAAAAGTAAGGTGGAGAACCTCTATCCTTTGAGATTTCATCTGCACATGATGAGGACTTTCTGTTGTTTAGGGGTAACATCCACAAGAGAGTTACTGCCCTCTTGTGAAAAGAAGTTTTATTGCATGTTTGTAGGAGATGAATCTCGAGCTTTCGGAGTCAGGAATCAATCCAGTCCTTCAGGTTCTGAGAGGAAATTTCTGAGGGATGTTCTGAGTTCCTTGGAGATCTGGAGGTTACAATGGTCAGTGCCCTGTTGTTTAAATGTTCAGATATACACTATCTATAACAACATACACAATAGCACACAGGTGTTATTTATCATGACATGAATTGGAAGAAACATGGATGCATTGTGTGCACGCTGATTACTCATCTTCAGTCTGATCTTGTGCATTTGAAATAGTAATTTAGGACAAAGGGGCTAACCCTGATAACGTCTGATTTATCTTGAAAAAAAGAAACAGCACAGTAAGGTGAAGATCAGTTCTGTTTGTGTGAAAGTTTGCATGGGGGTGTTGTTACATAACTCATTTGAGTATGATACATTGAAGTGTTTTAACCTCAGGACATAATGAGAGTAGGACTGCCGTTCTAGCCAATGGGATCATAGTTATTTCAGGGGATAGCATTCTTGTTACATAAAGTTATAGATGAAAATATACAACAACCACTAGTGAACTATTATCTAGAGCTGCTGCAGTCTTTTTGAACATTGTCCATTTAAAAGAATTTGGGTAATAATAATTTTGGATAATACCCGGCTTGGTGTCTGTAATTAGCTGGTGTGCTAACCTCCACAGTGACATGAAATGAGCAACAATCATAACTTACATCCATCTGTAAAGCAGTGTCACATGATACACAAGGCATTCAAAAAGCAGAAAAGTATTGAAATCCAGGTTTTCTTTAGGAAACTAGCAGCCTGTTTCATAACATATGGATTTATTTCATTGATATGATACTTATAATTACTATAAATTCAGCCGGTCTTACAGGCCTGGCTACTCTAAATGGTAGGTAGACAGACAGATACTGCAGTCAGGGTGACTGACTGACTGACTTGCAGTTAAAACAATCAAGGATGAAGAGACTGACATTGATAGACAGACGAACAGGCATTCAGGGTCACAACAGGACAGAATGGCAGGACACTGTACTGCTCTGTATTAAGACTCAAAGAGAAAGTAGACAGGGAAGCTCTTAGCACTGGCAGCACATATTTCATTAATCATTTATTGAGGTGGTAATCCTCCCACACTGCTGAGATCACACCGCAGCAGAACAGTGGGTCCAGTACTGTGATGTCTTTCCCTTTTATTTCCTGTTCCTTCAGGTTGAGCTTCTGTAGGTGGTTTGTTTATGTCTGTTTATCCACCTTTATGAGTCATGAGTCTGATTTTGTATATTTCAAAACAAACTGCTGTTGCTGTGGTCTGAAATGTAAAATGCCCTTCCTGTGCACTGGAACAGAATGTGTTCAGAAAATAAAAATAAAATACATTTATCGGTAATCGAGTCACTGGTACTGCCTTTATAAATCACTGGTAGTGTGCAACACATATTTGTTTATTCATATGAACATATTGTAAATTAGTACTTTAAGCTTAGCTGAGCCGAATGTTAAGTATAAAAGCGTTGCTGTTATGTGAAGCTTAAAATGTTCAGCTTTTAGGGGACTGTCATGTTATTATTTCAGGTCATACTTTGTAGTCTCGCCTTGCTGTCCTTCACTCAGTGTTGGTGAGGTTGGACTGCTCGGCTAATGCGTTTGCATTGCAATGCTGAGGTTTAGCAGCTATAATGTTCACCATGTCCATTAGTTTAGTGTGTTAGCATGCTAACATTTGCTAATTAGCACTAAACATATATACTACAGCTGAGGCTGATGGGAATGTTATTATTTTTAGCCAGTATTTGCTCTTAAAGCGGCATAAAGTATTGGGAAAGCTAAAATTCTGACCTGATAATGGTGCTATGGGCATGTGAATGTCTGTAAATGTGAAATCTGTCAGCTGTCAGAATACACTGAAAACTAAAAATGTCAAAGTCAGGGAAACACCAAGGTTATGAGGATTGTTTGGGAATTGTCAATGTCTTTAAAAATGTCCATGGCAATACGTACAGTAGTAGTTGAGACCTTCCAGTCAGGAAAAAATAGTGGTCCATTAGACTATATGTCACTTTTACTGTGGCTGAAATGGTGCCTTTACAGTAAAAACTAATTTGTGCACAAACCTGTATCTTACGATGTAAATAAACATGCCTTAGAATACGCTGACACTATCTGGTATGAATGGAGCCCAAAATGGAACTTAAAAGATTCAAACACTTACTATTAGGTGGTAGGTATTGATTAATATGTAACCAACTTCCTGCTCTCTCCTGCCTACAATGGCTTTATTGAGTCCCCCTTCAAGCCATGACTAAAATATATTTACATTTCTATCTCCTATTGATTCTGGCAAAAGATGACTGCTGAGCACAAATTCTTTTTCACTACAGCGCTGATCCACACAAAGTGCAGTTAAACGCTTTAGAGCTGAAGAAAAACCCTTTTTCTGATATGCTTGTCATACATAGTCAGTCTAGGTGGTGTATATTAGCAACTGCTGATGTTATTGTGCAATTCATTCATACCCCATTAGCAATAACGGTCTGCATAAGGCATGTTTAATCTTGTATATTGGGTAATATGGCTGTGTTCTCATACACAGACCCATAATCTTCAATAGTTACTGTAGTTATACAGTAAGTGCGTATCATATCGCAGGAACAGTTAATGCTTCAGTTTATGTGATAAATTCAAAAAACACAAATTTTGGAACTTTCAATGGACACCAGCAATATGCAGCATCTTGACTTGGTATGTATCCCAATCTGTCTGATCCAGAGCTTTATTTAGACGTACAAGTAATTCTGCAGCCTCGTGTTCATATCCTCAAAACATGTGGCTGGTTCGTGTAACACGGGCTGGAAACATGTAGTGTAATTGGACAGCTGTTCATGAGCAGACAGCCTCTGTAAAAGCCATCTATAAAAGCTGTGAACACATAAACGCAAGCATGAAACCATCTTAATTCTAAGAGTGGCACCATGTAGACTTTATTTTCAGGCCTTATAACCATACAGTATCTATAGTACCATAGATAAAAACCAAGAAATAAATAGTGTGTAATACTACGGTAGCACATTAAAAAGGACACACATTAACATGACACAGGTATAGTTTCCACCATTACTGGATAGGTATTTTTAAATGGCAGATGTTATAGTCCATACGCCAGTATCCATGCACGTGCATGACAGCTGGTCCGCATGTCCTCTGTTTGCCTATAGCAAAATATAATATCAGGTCACATTGATTTGGCATATAACCATTGTAATCCAGTCATTGTTAATAGTTAAACTGTGTTAATCCACAATGAGCGGTTTCCATTAATTCATACAACAGATAGCTATTTAGAACTACTGTTTATCACATGTTAAAATTATGTCTTAAAGTATTTGCCACCGTTTAGAATAGTTTTGGCCTCATTCAAACACGCATAAAACCTCAAGTAAATATTCAGCACTGTTAGCCTGAATTGCATGGAATTAAATAATGTTCCCCTATCCTGTAAATAAAACAGTCCAGCAGCTAAACTGTAAAAGTGGACACTTCCACGTTGATACAGAAATATGTTTATGACAGTTCCCACACACTCCTTTTCCCTGTAGTTCGTCTGACTCCTCATGTCGAGCTGTGAGAGAAATGCCAACAGTTCTCTTTGTGTATATGAACAGAGTCATTTTGCTTGGGAGAAAACGCTTGGCCTCCAAAACCTTTGGAAACGGTGCAACAAACAGGGTCGTCTGTCGTCTGTTGACAGAAAACGTCCAGCAGTGGCCTGTGAGTTTTAATAGTGGTTACTCTGCTTCTAGCCGTCCAGAGGTTTCCCCAGGTACACCATGGTGACTTCAGTGTTGCCGTATACTGCAGAGACAGCAGGGAACAGGCAGGTTTTGGGCAGTCCACGAAACGCTACCCCAAGAAACTCAAAACCCCTCTCGAAGGATAACGTCTTATCATCCATGTCTAGAATCACTCGTATTCTCTCCCCGATCTGTGGACGAACACAATCACACCTTGCTGCATTACAGTGGTATCAAATAATAAATACGTTCATAGAATATTTCTGGAGATTTCGAATCAGATGTGGGTACAGCTAACACAGAGATCTAGCTCCTACCTGATATTTTGGCGCATTGTTACATTGTGGGAAGTTTCCATTGACCTCCCCATTATGAAGCAGGTTGTTGTCGACCAGGTTCCAGCCCCAGCTCTGGTCATCACTGCCCAGCAGGGCCACATAGCCTTGGCACTGCATGGACGCCCGCTTCGTGGCGATGCCTATCACTGCCACTGTGCCGAGAGGGCCTTCCCACCAGATCTCCCAGGCGTGCCTCCCTTCTGAAAAGCCAATCTTGCCACGTGCACCGTCGGTGCTCTGGGCGATAGGGTTGCGGTGGAGGGTGAAGCCATTCTTTTTCACGTAAACATTGCGGGAGCAGTCGTGGGAGCTCAGACCGTGTTGAAAGGCCATGAGCTGTGGAGGACAATAGGACAGGGACAACACATTTGTAATCAGACTTCATAGCCTTTAGTGATCTTCACCAAAATTCTTCAAATAATGGTGTATGAATATCAAAATAGCATATTTTATAACGCCCTGTTATAAGTGTTGGGTGCTGCAGTTAAAAGGAACACCCTTTTATGTATAGATGCTTACATAAACAAGTTGAGACAAGGTCTCGGACTTTGGCTTTTCCACCATGCAGGACAAGAATGTGTTGCACCAATAAAGTCTTTGGAGCTCAAAGAAAGCTTCAGTGGGGTCTTTCACAATTAGTTTGTTAAATAAATGATTATGGCTGCTATATCATTTGAGATAAATTAATCAATATCTTCCAATATTTCATATGTTCAAGTTAAATTTGGTATTTGGCATTTTCAAGCTCTTAAAATGAGGCCTGTGGAGCTCCTAGATTCCTTGAGGAAGTTCCATATTCTCCCATGGAAAGTTATAATAAATGTCACAACATAAATGTTTCTGCAGACAGTCCCATTCAGAAGCTACTCTAAACTGAAGTTTCACTTTCAGTGTACCTATTATTTCCTAGCACATGGTGCACAATTGTGCAATAACAGCAACCTCACTGTTGGGCCCTGTAAGAAAACGGGTGTCAGTGGTCTAATGTGGGCCAATGAAAACCAAACAAGAGCTAGTTTAGTGTGTCAAAGGCATCCCCAGCCCTTTCCTGACTCAAAACAACCTTACACCAAACCCCATTCAAGAATCTGCCAATTTAAGTCGGGTTTTCATCAAACATGAGCATTTATTTTGTACAATACTTTGTATTTGTTGATCAAAGACTGGGGATGAATCACTGGGGTCTTCTGGCATACAACAGTGTCGCTTATAGATTCATCCTATAGACAGTGTGCGCTTTACCACATGAGCAGTCACCTTCCGTGATGGTGTAGAGCCAAAGTGGCACTAAGACAGGCAGATTGTTGAATGGAGTCAGTTACTCCCAACCAGATACAACAGCGGTGTGTTGGTAAACCTACTTTCCCCTTGTAGGTGGGCAGGTTGCACAGGATGTCAGACCGCAGAGCCTCGTCGCTCAGAGTCCGGCTGCAGAGGCTGCGCCACACCTCGCTGTTCTCATCCGCCAGAATATTGCTCCAGTGCCAGCAGACCAACGCACAACACATCAAGTCGGAGAGCTCCAGATAGGAGAAAATATGCTCCAAAACTCGAGCTGGCAACCTCCCGGCCACCCCTGCACCTCCTCCGGCTGCAGGAGCGTAGGGAGAGCCGGCGGAGCTGCAACTGGCTGCCGCTGCTGCGCCCAGACAGGAGGATCCTCCTCCTCCACCGGCCGCTGCAGACATTCTACTCCTGCTCTTTACCGACGACAGCAGCCGAGCGAAGAGTTTCACCTTACACCGTAGAACGACTCCTAATATACGTTAAATACCAACATTTTACCTATAAAATCACATATAGCTCGCACTAAAATCACAACAGTATGTACCCTACTCTTCCCAGTTCAATGGCTGAATGGAAGCGATGCGTCAAGGTCCTTGAAGAGCAAATCCATTTTAATGTGTTATTGTCAAAGAAACATTAAAAATAACGTGTAGCCGTGTTGGTTACATTGTGGGTTACGCGGAATTGTGTAAACCCTGTGTTGATACGTTGTCAGACAAAGCGAAACACTTTACAAAATCAAATAAATTTTGTATCCTTTCAGGACCGCAGAGCACAGATAATAACGAGCTCAGAGAGCATTGCTACAATGTTGCAGTGATGGGATACCGGACGTTATATTGTTGCGATGTCAAAATGTAGCAACTGTATAGCAACAAAATAAAAATTAAATAAACAGTATGGAGAACTATACTAAATAAAAATGCCATGTTGTACTAATATTTTTTTTATTTAAAAAAAATAAATTAAAAAAATCTCACCCGTCACGTCCTTTTAGTCTGATTGTAGTCGTTTGAGAAGTGTGCTTGTATTGAGAAATACACAAATAAAATATAATTGTCCTATTAAAACAAAAGAAAAAACATAACAAGTAGAAACTCGGTTACATCATAAAGCGTCATATTATAGATTTGCAGACCACGTGACGCTGCACGGAAGTGACGCTAGAGTGCTCAAAAGAGTTCAGCGAAGCATCTAGGAACAAAACAGCAGCTAGCTTCAAAAAACATCATTTCCCAGCAGAAGACCGACGGAGGGGGACTAAACACACGGTGAAAACGGTCAACCGTAAGTTCTTGTCGGTCATTGTCTCGGTACGACGGTGTGTGTGTGTGTTGTGTGCAGCGTTGGGACAGGCGTCACTGCAGAGCACCGCTGTCTGTCTGCCTCCTCAGCTATGCGGCCTGTTGACAAGCTGTCCCCATCTGGCTGCTGTCCGGGCACAGTCCAGCGGTTTTTCCCGCGGTCAGACAGGTGATGAGGAGGTCAGTCTGTGCGTCGCGACCAACCTGCGACGACAGCCACGCTCAGCAGGCTGTGTAGCTCATGAGCCGTGTGAGCTAAGCTAGTCGACGACAACAAAGCCCCGCTGCGTTCACGTTCACCTTTCAGAAAATTCTTCCACTTAAAAGGTTGCCATTTTTTTTTTTTTTGTTGCGGGCAGCATATAACGTCACTTTAAAGAAAATGCGTGAACACCTCGTAGTTATCCGTATCTACCGGACACAAGCGTACAAGCAGTAGGCTACACCAAGCAGCACTTTGTTATTATGTTTTTATTTATTTTCTAAAATCTACTTATTGTCGTCCACTGTGGTTTGATAGGGAAAGAGGCTGAGAGGCATCAGTATTAACATCTTTAAAGTCCCTGAATTATTTATTGCTTCTCACTGTTTAATGAGTTAGTTCATTAGTTCAAAATGAGATGTTAAAGATGTAAGGTTGTATCCCCGTCCAGAGGTTTATAACATTTTATTAAATAGCTTTGGCTTCGTAGTTCTCTCTCTGGGATAATATTTAGTCTCTAGAAAAAACAAAAGAACAGGTTTCATTGCTTTCTAAATATATAAACACAAAAGGAAGTATTATAGTGCGTTTCATTCTCTGTTTAAATTTCCCTTGAATAAGCAGACTTGTAAAGTGATGTAATGTTGTTTGTGCCGCCGCTAGAGGGCAGCACGGAGACATACCTATACTCCAATGTTTAATCCACCGATGAGCGTCATTTGGGCCAGAGGTCGAGGCTTCCTCTGGTAATGGCATTTATATAATGCACATCTGCAATCTGAATGAATGAATGCATGTGATTGTGTTGTATGAAATGTTTCCGAATGCATGTGTGTTTTATAAGGGGCAGATTGAAGCAGTTCTACACATTAAACAGTACAGAATTATATATTTATATATATTCTAGTGAAAGTTAAGTTGAAGAGCACAAAAACGACATGTTTACGGGATGGAAGTGGTCATACTTAGTTTAGAGAGAAAGCCCACAGTGATACGAATGGTACTGCACCATGTTAAATTATGCATATTTTGTCAAAACTGAGACCAGCTCCCACAAAAAGTATGAATTCCAGTTTTGAGTACTTGAGTGCGGCACTTGGAAGATAAAGAAACAAAAGTGAATATCTGTTGTGACTATGACCTAGCAAGGTCATCTCATATCCTCTCTGCTGTCCACTAGATAATGATATCACACTCCCAGTAATTGTTTTTGCCTTTAACCATTCTAATGTGAAACATAAAGAGTGTAAGTGCTGCCATGGTGCAGTGTTTGCTCCCTGCTGCTGTCGGCTGTGTTTTGGCGATAAATGATGTAATACATACTGGTCCACTAGAGAGAGCTGCTTCAATGAATGAGGGCTTCAGTTAAGTTTTAAAGATATTAGGGCACCTTTTTTATTTTCCTTTAAAGCCAGTCATTAAGCAGTGTTCTCCACCAGCAGCACCCGGATGCTTTGGGAACAGTCTGCTTGGTGAAACTTTGCCACATGACCTTTTGCATTCATTTCAAAATTCTGTGAAATTCACCCGGTCTGTGCTTCTTTCACTGCAGCATCTGTGAGTCGACGACGATAATGAATCCAGTGTACAGCCCTGGGTCAACAGGGGTCCCCTTTACCAACACTAAGGGTATAGGATACCCCGGTGAGTGTGTGGTGAGCCGTAATGGTTTTAAGCAAATGTCCGAATGACAAGACAAAATCCTGAAATCAAGAAAAATAAGATGTTTTTTTTTTTGGTTCTCGTTCTGGTCATGGTAGCTGGATTCCCTGTCGGCTATGCAACAGCTGCTCCAGCGTATACTCCCAATGTGTACGCAGGAGGAAACCCAGCCTTCCCCAGTGGTAAGGCAGTTATTCATTATTTACTATCTAATTTGTGTAGACTTTACAAGTCAGTGCTGTGCATGCAAGATTTCACACTCTCATTGTATCGAACTATATATGTGACACAGAATATATCCACGCTTTCTTATATTACAGAATGTCCTCTCCTTCCTTGTCCACCTAGTACGCGTCCATGTGCGACGGGTGTCCTATTCAAGATAGACATTTGCTCCTGGACCTCTCGCGAACACGTATGTCACGTGCCAACCGCAGGGTAGGGTACTGGTTGCGCGCTGTACCTCACCCAAGGCCACGCTATACCGCTGCTGCGCGCAAGGACATATACCTCGGTCTGCCCCGAGCTGCTTTAGAGCCGATAGAGCTTAATCATAGAAGCAAAGCGCCTGATACTGGCACGCGTAGGGCCGTCTAGGCGACGAGAGGTTAGGACATTCTTGGTAGAAGATGTTGTTTAAAGTTGCCGAGTATCTGTGTCTCTGTAGTAACTATGTAGTGTCGTGATTAGAAATACGAGGATACGGATAGTTCTGATCATGTGGCCTCCGAGCTCCTGTAGAACTGTTTGTTTATATGTCTATTACAAATATTGAACGATAAGTCAGTTTAGTATTATGCAGATTTCCATGAATCTCAATCTTGTGCTTACCCTCATGCACTCACGGGGAGCAGGCGTGTGGAGCTCTAGCATACTTCCCACTGCGTACGCAGCCCTATTTTGTGCGAGGTTATACTATATTCTCGTGAAGGATTGCAGTTCGTGTTTTGCCTATAATTGCTGATACGAGGTGATATACCCAATGTGCTTTCTGTTATCTCTGCGATGCAGGGGGCATTTAATACCTCACAACAACAGGGGCACGTATTATCACACAGCCTCTGTATGCTGCTCCGCCTCATGTTATCCATCACACAACAGTGGCCAGCCAAATGGGATGCCTGCAGGCCATGTAACGCCCCCCCATGCATGGCCTCCCTTCAGCCACAATGGTGTCCACCATGGGGATGGTAGCTGGCACCACCATGGCCATGTCAGCTGGTGAGCATTTGTGTCTACTTTATATTAAAGTCCTAGCTCCTGTGTGTTGCGCGTGTGAGGGATTGCAGCTCCATTATGCAAGAATGCGTCTTTCTGGTCACAATGCAGTCTCCGTAAACCTGGG
>NW_023339650.1:6590405-6594504 GCF_004916995.1 Morone saxatilis
ATATATATATATATGAAGTAATGCTAGCTCAATCTACCTGCTGTGACAGATGCAAAATCAACAAATGGCACACATCCAAAGGAACTAAAAAAAGTAATAATCTGCAATGCTGAATCACCAGTGACCATGTCTTACATGAGAAAGAAAAGACAACAAACGTTTGTTCATGCAAAAACATACCTGCACAAACAAGTGCAGAACAAACTGTACTATTTTCACTGCTTTGTGTTTTGGTAAGTGACGCTAGGTTTTTATTCTTTCTCTCAGTGATGCAGTGTATGCATTTCGTCTTACCATTTTTGTATTTTAGGAAAAAGATGGGACTTTGAGTTTCTGCCTCTGACTGACGGCCATTCCAACACGTGTTTTATTTCTCCTGCCCTGTCCAACTTTTTAGAAAACGATTCCAAAAGTGTGGAGCAGCTGTTTCCAGCTTGCAAACATTTTTTGGTATTAAAACTATTCACTTCTTTTAGCCGGAAGTATTCTTGGTGGGGAACAAGTAGAGGAAGTTCTTGGAAATCATTTGCACCCATTTAAGAGTTAAGAGAATGTGTGAGTAGAAACAGTGTTACGTATGTATATGTGTGTGTGTGTGTGTATTGAAGAGGATTAAAATAGAAACTATTAGAAATGGTGCCATACAGTGCGACATGCCTAGAATATTCAACCTATATCTCACAATAATCAAATTGTTCTTAGGTAGGTCTGAAGCACTACACCATTAGATCACTGCTAACTGTGGACACATTAGGAAAACATGATATTGTTAAACTCCATTTGTGAATTATAGCACTACTGAAGCAAAGCACTAATTCAAAACCGTTTGTAAAGACATCTGACCTTTTTTCATTGCTGGCTGTTTTACCTCAAGGTTCCAGGCTAACACACCAATATCACTGTTTCAGACATGCTTTTATATGTTGCCTCAGTCACCTCAGTTAAATAATCTGTTTTGTAAATGTTATTTTTGTGATTTTGGTTCTTGTTTTGTATTCTTAAGAAAGACCAAAAATAAAAACAAATATAAGAATAATCTAATCTGTTTCTCCCTCATTGTGTCATTTTGCGATTCTTGGCCCCGAACAGCACCTCGCTGATTAATTCATCTTTACATGAGTAACTACATAACCTCACTGTCCAAGAATGTGTATCAACCTATAAGTAGATAACTACAGTGACCGCTAATACAGTGTTGACTGACAACCAGGGCAGCCAATTAAAATGTCAGAGCTTTATAATAATGATATTAATTATTATTAGTAGTAGTAGTAGTAGTAGTTGGACGTTTGACGAAGAGAAGAAGACTGTGAAACTGTTGAAATCCAGTAGATGGCGGTAATGTGACGCTTACGGATACCAACCGTCATAAAACTCCACAGAAGAAGAAGAAGACTTCCCAGCATGCAGTTCGTCGCGCGAATTTGGATTTTGTAGTTGTGTGGTGAACACGAGAGTAACGTCACATTAATGTGTTTGTTACATTAATGTGTTTGTCTGTCAGTTGAATCGATTATAAGCCTCTTCGTGTTTGTAAGTGTGGCTCATTATCAAACCAGAGTAACGTTAGCGTTTGTAACCGTGGGGACAATGTTAGTTTGTTTACAGCCCGGGAAAGCTGTTAAATGTGCGTAACGTTACAAAAGAAGCAAATAGCGCATTCGTGTTTACTTTGAAAGCAGATAGATACAAACAATTCAGTGTTTTGTGTTGTGTGTTATGTGTAAGGTGAGCGTGAACGTTTCAGTTTTAAAACGCGTCAGTAGTGACTGTCAAATGTAATGTTATTTATTATCACGTATTGTTGTTATGTTAATCTGTAGCGAGTCTCCGAATACAAACCAGGTAACCTAAGAGGGAAAAAGGACACGGATGATAATGCGCAAAATATTGTTACTGTTCATTAGAAACACTTCTGTCCGGGTTGAAACAATGCTGAGCTCGCAGTATAATGTAGTTGTTGGACTATACATTGAGAGAGCAACATGTGTTTAATGGTGAGCTGTTGGCAGTGTCGGAGCAGTGGATGGAGGATGAGCAGCCCCGGCCTCAGCAGCGGGACTCCCGCAGCAGCTGACCTGTTTGAGGATCTGTGGAGGCGGCTGGGAGAGTGCCACCACAATGCACTGCGAGGTAACTGACCCAGGATGTACTCTCAGTCTACTCTTGCATTGTGTTTCTGTTTAACTCTCCAACACTGCATTTGTTACTGTCGTCAGAACTGGAGGCAAAAGTGGGCAAGTTGAAAAAGGAGCGCTGTCTGTGAGTATGCTTGTGTTGTAATGCGTATGGTAAAGACGGTAATCCCACCTGTGTCTCCATTAGTAACCCGTCAGTGCGTTTGTTTTCGACAGAGATGCTCAGAGACTTGAGGTGTTTCACAATCGCAACCAGCAGCTGAAGGAGCAAAACAAAACTCTGCAGGATGCCCTCGGTCTGCTGGAGGAAAGGTAACTTCCTTCACAACAGGTTCACTTTGCTAAACAACAGTGTGTCACAAAGACCACCAGCTATGTCCACTGTTTCCAGGCTCCGTGCAGGAGAATGTGATCGATGTGCCGTCTTAGAGGAGAACCTGACAAATAACCAGGATCGGAGTTTGCGCCTCATCGCCAAACTGAGTGAGTTTACTTTTTGTTGTTATTCCACTGTCGGATAGAGACAGACGACACACTACAGCTCAACACCCTCCCTGTTGGAACAAAGAAAGAGCAGGTTTATGTTCTGCTTATACACTTAGTCCAGATCCTTGAACCACCTATGAAAGAAGAAGTCAACCAACTGTAGTTTGAAGTTTAATATGACCTTTTTTTGAGCTCATAGCACAGCTGTGCCTATATACAGCCTCACAGAGCCGCTAGCATGGCTGTAAGTCCTGTTTAAATATAGACAAGGCTTTGTTCATGAGAACCCATGACATATATTACTGTATATTCTGGGTTTATATTGACTAAACAAGTTTACCACTAGATATGACTACTGGCATGTCAAAGACTGTGTGTGTAAAGCACGGTTGTGTCTCATTCGTTCCACAGAGAATGAAAGAAACAGTCTTGAGGATGAAAACATGAAACTACACGCTGAACTGCAAAAATTAAAGATGTCTCGGTAAGTCCGTTAGTGTGTTACAGTCGTCTGCTCTTTGACATTTGGAAAATGAAATGGATGGCATTTTTCTGTAAAAGCTACCTAAGACCACTACAAGTACTCGGGTAAACATACATCATAGTGGTTTCACTTCTGCTTGGAGTGCAGTTCAGGTTTCAAATTTCCTCTATACATTTCCATGGGAGGACAAGTTTAAGGCTCCATGTTTAGTGAGTTTTGAAGCTGTGGTGCTCTTCTCTGGAACGAGCATTTACAGTAAAGTTTCAGTTCCCATTTCAGTATCGCAGGTGTTCTTTGTATCAGCTCAGAGCTCCAGCGGCCCTCGTCCCCGGAGCAAGAAGAAGGCTTCATCCCAGACTCGCCGGTCCTGCCAAGCTCGCTGCCCGTGGCGAACAAACTGAAGAAGCGTAGAAATATTGACAAAATGAAGCGTGTTCGCTATGCAGAGATACCTCTGCCACAGTCTAACAACTCACTCTTCAGCGGTCAGTCTGCTTTAAAGTAACTTTCAGACTGTTTAATGCCCATCTGTTATCTGAATCACCTCTAAAATGTGTTGGTCTTTTTAAAGAACTGAATAAGGAGCCTGTTGCGAAGAATCCTGGAAGAGCAGAAGTGCTTGTACCCAACACATGTGAACTGGACGCAGTTCAAATCTCAGGTGTGACTTCCTTCACTGTACTCCTGTTATCTCATCATTATTTTAGAATGGAGAAACGTAAAAACAGTAAGACTAATGCAAAAGAATTGAAAAACTGGTGTTGGCCACCTCTCTACCCAGAGGACTGATGAACCAGGTGACCGTTCCTTAGTCCCGCCCCTTGTTGTTCTGTCTGTGTTAGAAAGACGACAACATTTTTTGCAGATGGTTAAACATATTAGTCACATCTTAAGTTAGCTAGGTAATGTTAGCAAAACACTTTCTAACTAGCTAGCTATTCTACTTCAGTCAATATCTACCGGTGAAAGCTAATGTTGTTTACATGCTAAC
>NW_023339650.1:6594593-6605222 GCF_004916995.1 Morone saxatilis
ATATATGTTGCTTTTATCTTCTTACTGTCTTAAAAATGTGGTAGCCTAGCACACATCATATCTAAGTACAGGAAAGGCTGGCCGAGGTTCTGCCTGCCACAAGGCGTGCTCAGCTATTATTGGAGCACAGGGAAAATGGGCGGGACTTGCTGCTTATGATTGTGAGATATGTTGTTGTGACTGTTGGTTCTCGTTTCAGATGATGCAAATCAAAATGTGGAAGAAGAGATAGCAGAAACCTGTGGCCTTGAACTTCTTGAAAAGCCTCACATGGTAGGAAGGCTTCAGACGGGCCGAAAGTCATCAGAGATGCATTAAATATTTGTACAATTTCTAGGCTTTCTAAGAGAGCCTGTCTAAAAAGCAGTGGCCTTAAATTAGTTCACAATAATTAATATTTACACCTTAGCTCAGGCATTTTCTTTCATTTCCCTCGGGATAAATAAAGTATCTATCTATTTGAACTCATTTAGCGTGAAAAGTTGTCTGATTGTTTTCCATGTTCCATGTCTTTTTTCTCAGAAAATGGAGACGTACAGAAGTACAGGCCAGCAAAGCCGCTCCAAATCTCCCTGGAAAAATGACGTTCGTTTAAAGTAAGGATCATCAGTTGGAACATATTCATTTGCTGACTATTGTGACAGTATCATGAGTGTAAATGTACAAATTCTCTACATAGTAGATGACATATCATTTGAGAATGTAAAGCCATTTTGTGCCTAAGAAGACACTGGCAGCCTTCAACCCTTCTCCAACATGAACTGCCTTAAAGCTACACTTGGACTGCACCAGTCCTTCTGCTAACTATAGTACAATACCACAATGTTTTTAAGAATCTCATTTAGGAGGATCTTTTGGCAGAAATTGAATAGAATATTCATAGGTATGTTTTCATAAGTTTACAATCACCTAAAAGTAAGCATTATTGTGTTTCCGTTACCTTAGAATGAGCCGTTTTTATATACAGAGGAAGGGGGGGGGGCATGTTGAACCGGTATGTTTCTACAGTAGCCCAGAGTGGACAAACCAAACACTGGATCTAGATTTCTCTTACACACTTGGAAGGCCAGCAGTATTCAGTCTGCATGCAATCTGCAACCTCTAGATGGCACTAAATCACACACTATACACACTGGTCCTTTACTTTTGTTCTTTATTCATGAATTCAAGCAAAAAAAAAAAAACTCCAATAACAAAATCATATTTGTTTCCCTTCCTTTAAGGCCGTATTGCTCCTCTCTTTCATCCACACTGATCCACAGTCCAGACTCAACCACAGAAAGATCCCCATCACTTCTCCCACGTGTCAAACGTTTTTCAGAGGAGAGCTCCTTTAATAAAGCAAAGCGGAAGAAGGAGGAAAGTGAGCCGGAAGAGGAGGACAAACAAGGAAACCAGGAAGGGGTGGACAAACAGCGGGAAGGCAAACACATTCAACCTGAACTGATCAAACAAACCTCCACACCTTTAAGCAATCAAAGCTTCAAGAAGCAGCCATTAGACAATAAGGTTAGACACATGTCCAACAGGCTTGTATGAATTTGTGTGTTGGGGAAAGCAGCATGTCAGATAGCAGCACCAACTTTGATCCATTAACTTGTTTCACAAAGCACTTCTTATATGTATAAAAGTGACATTTCAGCTGTTAACAAAAGAAGAGAAAAAAGAAGTCTAAGTCAGAGCGATCCCTAATTCTTCCATGTGGTTTTAAAATGCGATTTAACAGGTTCAGTCAGCACAAAATGAGACTGCCACCCAAAGACCAAATGTTTCCTGTATAAGTCCTGCTTTCAAGAAGCCAAATGTTAGAGGAGAAGCAAACAAGGGTGCTGTTGGGAAGAGAGAAAACCCCCTGCAGGATCTGAGTGCCTCACATGACCAACACGAAGGAGAAGATGGTGAGTTTTATGTCCTGTTCCTGGTAGTGGGATGTGTCTGATGGCCTTTTCAGTGCACATCATGTGAGGGACAACATTTCTGATTGTAGGCCAAATGCTGTACAATTTGTTGTCTCCATAATTGTGCTTCCTTTCAGCTGGGAGAGCAGAGTTAGCATGGTCTGACAAAGTGGAGCCCATGTGGAGCATTGACCCTGCGCTCGCCCTGTCCATGTATGACAGTGAGTGGAGAGGAGACCAGGTACAGTCACATGACCTGATACACAGCAGCACTCACTGTATGATCATGATGATTTTAGAAAACCCCTGTATTGTTGTTAATTACGTGGTATCTGGCACATTTTTTAACCTGTAGTAGACATATGTTAGAATATGATTGTGAATGTACATGAAAAGATAGGAAATCAGAAGTATATATGTTGTGGTTAAATGCTATTTTGTAGCTGATGTGTATTTGGATATATTCATCTGGATATATTGGGTGGATGGAGTCTCTTACAGCAGACTGTTTCTGTATTGTATCTTTTAGCAAAACCAAGACGAGCAGTGTCACGGAGAACTGGTAGATACCGACTGCACCTGGGTCAGTCACAGCGTACTCCAGTCTCGGGCAGACAACGCCCCAGACACAAGAGACGGTGTATCTGGTGAATATGAATCACAACTTTTAGGATCATTTCTCCCCGACAGGTTTTGATTGCCACAGAGTTTATGAACACAAGATAGTCAAATGTGCTGCGATTTAAAAACTGAAAAGCGATTTTGTCTGTCTGCTTTCCAAGGACTGGGCGGGAAGGCAAATGACAGTTTGGATATGATGTTTGACACAACAGCTTACGGGGAGTACAAGTCTTGCAATGGTTCACACTTAGCCCACAGCCAGCCCTGTGATGATGAAGATGATGACGACGAGGAAGAAGAGGAGGAAGAGGGCAATGGTAGGCTTTTAGATTTAGAGAAACTGTTTGACCAGTATTACTGTGTTTGCCATTGGCTGTCAATTATATTTAACTCGTGTTAATGTTTTAATCTCACAAATTAGAGCCTCATGAAAACACTATGAGCCAAAGTAGAGGGCACAAGGCACGGTAAGAAACACTCCAGCGTATAAGTGTGTTTTCCTCTTCAACTATAACATTAATAGAGTTCAGTCTCACAGACACTGAATTTCCCACAACCTCCCTTTTTTTCTCTTTTTGGATTAGACGCCCAACATTTGCACATGTGGCTGTGATTCGCAATAAGGAGGAGAGAAGGAAACTAAAGGGCACTACCTGCAAGGAATGTGAAATCGTAAGTATTGCGGTCATGAAGCTGAGTAACACTGACATATTTCGATCCTATTTTAAGGCTGTTTATTTCCAACAGTATTACGCCCATCTCCCAGAGGAAGAAAGACTGAAAAAGTTGTCTTCGTGCTCCAGGCACCGATTTCTCTACATTCCTCCTTCTACTCCGGAAAACTTCTGGGAAGTTGGATTCCCATCAACGCAAACGTGCATTGAAAGAGGTAATTCAGCGATTATCACTTTTTAGTTAAACCTTGTTAGGAAAGCATTAGCAGAACATTTTAGCCAATTTCATTCTTACAGTGTCGTTGGTGTTAATGCATCCCATAATAACATAAAAAATACTTATAGAAGTCATTTATCATGAACACTGAAATATAATAATTTCCCTTCTAGGTTATATCAAGGAGGAGAAGAATCCACAAGCACGTTCTCGGAGAAGACAGCCATTCAATGCTTTGTTCTCCCCGAATAAAAAACAGCAGGAGGACTAAAAATGTCTCCGTTTGTCTCTATAGAAGAAGTGTTGGAATTGGCCCATTTATGGACAAATGACAGTATGTGAAGAACAGGCTTGTCGGTGTGTAAAAATTACACTGCATGCACAATGAAGCTCTGTGTTATACAGTGACCTTATTAGGAATGTTGACCTGTTTTTGTTTTTTAAAGAAGTCTATAATTGCTGTGTGTGTATATACCGCCTGTTTGTGTTTAGTTTGTCTTTGTAAATAATGAGTATGCTTGGGATATGTTTGGATTAATAATAAATAATAAATTACATCTTTGTCTAAGTTGATGTCTAATGATACAGTGTGATTTAACAGGATTACAAATGTCACTTGTATTGCTAAATTACCAAAGGCACTGCACAGCACAATATGTACACAAATATTTTATTTGGTCAGCAGATTATCAATGCACAGATGAGAAATTACAAAATTTATTTGAAAAAATAAAATATTTTTTTTTTCTAGAAAAGAAATCTCTTTAGGCAGTGCAAGTTGCAGGTTAATCTCATCACAATTGAGATTGTCTCTCAGAATACACCAGCAGGGCCTCTCCAACATGACTGACCACCACACTGTGACCGAACACAAGAAAAGAAAATCATGACTCACCTAGTTCCAGTGGAACATAAAGGGGACAAACATGAGAGTTCACATGAAAAACATTTAGCACGTATTTTTAGTTCCTAAAATTGGCAGGTGAGGGACTTACCAAACAAGAGCTGGAGCATTAATGTCCATGTAGAAAATGAATGGGGAGAGGGACATGGCTGTTACCTGGAAGGAATGTGTTACTTCTTGTTTAGCAGTAAGTCAAACCAGTGATATTGAGAATTAAGACTAATTTGACAAATAATGTAAAAAACACAAAAAATTACCTTAGACAAAAAAATCCAGACCCCAAAGTGCTCGAGGGAAAATCCACTTTTCAGTTTGACTGTGGCCAACAGCAACAAAAATCCCAGCAATGCACTGTGAAATGAGACAATGAAGTATGAGGTGACGGCTAAAAAAAACATAAAAAATGAAAGATTTGAAAGGACAAAAGCTGATAGAAGTACTATGTCAACTTTGTCTATTCTCACTTCACTTTCTAACAGATCTACTTATAATAACAAAGATAACACTGTTTGAGGGCCTCAACATGTTACACATAGTTAACTGTTCACAATGTGCGCTCTGATATCAAGGTTACATTACAACAGTCTGTTTACTCTCCATCAAACGACAACTGGCTCCTAAAGCATGTTCTATTTTGATACTGTGGAATGTATTCTATGCTAGGGCTGCTTCTCTGGATTACTGGCTGAAAAACTATGTAGGCTGCTCTATTTGATATTTGATTTGAACAGTGGCTACAGAAAGAAACTGCAAGTGCCAATGGACTGAAAGCTTTCACCTGGCACAGCAGCCACAGTGAAATGTGTGGGACTGAAGGGAGGGAAACTCCAAGGCACCCATGAGGTCACCTGTAAGGGGGGACAGAGACACAACTCAGCAGAGACAAAAAAGGGGACAATTCAACATTATTTTAGCATTAACCCATGTAGGAAATGGTCATTCTTACCTGTTGGGTGAGCAGCAATGGCCAGCAGTAACACACTGTTGTGTAAAGGCAGGAGAAGCTGGGATTAGCCACTGATGATGCCTAAAGCTGCTGTATGTTAGATCTTAATGTAAAACGATTGGATCACTACAGCCACTCTGAATGCTCAGGCAAATTACTTAATGAAAAGATGTTATATGTATTCAAGTTTACTCCCGAATATTGTCAGCAAGTATGTTACTGTTCATATGTAGTTCCTGATTTCTGCACATTGCCTTTTACCTCCACTCTTAACTTGGATAATGTGTTCTTCCTCCAGCTGTTCTGTTGCTGTATTAGGATTTAGCTGCATATGACTTAATAAAAAAGGGATCTGAATTTTTTTGCTAACTTTGACTCATCCTAAAGCTCCAGGGAAAGCAATAAACATTAAGTGACCACCTGCATGTTGCATCACCTTGTTTTGAGATTACATTTTTCTAAAAAAAAAATCTAAAAAGGCAGTTAATGTATCAAGTTAAAGAAATAAACATTAATATATCTGTGCACATACTGCAAGGATTAGTTGTGTTCAAAAACAAAACTCAAAAACAGTTAATTTAAGACTTTCTCAGGATGTGTAAACATACACACACACTGAGTTTAATCCTTAAATTAAAGTGACTTGTGCTTATTATGTATCAAATCCAGTTGTTTTAAATTATTTATTCTTACCTGAACAAGTAGTTTACACATTGTTGTTCAAGGTCGCTGAAATGAAAATATTATAAAGAGTGCCTTTATGGAACTGTCCAAGTTACTTATGCACAGTGTGTGAAAATGCACAGACAAAATACAATTCTTTTTTTGGTTCCATCACTAGAGTGGTTTAACAATCTATAAATAAAGTGTTTACATGTTTTCTACTATTATCAACAGTGCTTTGTGTTTAGGCTTACCTCAAATTACTGGGTTTGTAGTGAACCTGAAACACCCTGTATGCACCTGAAAAAATCAATATTTTCAATATTTTTTTATCAGAACATCTTCTAGTAAATGTCAGGTTGGAAACTGATTCTGATGACTCCTGATTATTGTATTCTGATGGGGATCATCTTAAACACACCACTGATCATTCTAATCTGGACTGCACTGTACTGTATGTTTCCTTCAATCATGTGTGGCATCCCTCAAGGCTCAAACCTCGGCCCGCTGTTCTTCTCTGTATGTAACTTTTATGTAGCTATTACAGTTAACAGTGTAGCATAGCTGTATATTCTTAGACTTACCAACACAGAACAGATGACCGACAGCCCACAGGTAGCCACTGTAATCAAACTGCAAAAGAGACAAACATGTAAACAGTGTGTTTGTTGTGGCACATCACCCACAACACATGGAATCTTCCTCCCAAGTACAGTGACAGAAATTATAACATACATACCTGAGGATCATAGAAGGGGAGATTGATAGCTGAGAGCAACATGAAGCATATGCTACAAGAAGAAGCACATTTAATTAAATCTACATTCTTGGTATTTTTTAATAGGTTTAAATATAGTTATTGACATCATCACTAATATTATTATTATTATTATTATTATTATTATTAACAACAACAACAACAACAACAATATTAATAATAATAATAAATAATCATGCTCCTTTCATGGAACAACTGAAATGTAGTGTATTTTCTTTATATTATCACATCTCCATATAAAAAGTTGGCAAAAATGTAACATCTTTACAGTTGAAGTCCATCTTGACCCAATGATCCACGATACACACTGTACTGCTCAGGTGAAGGAAAAGGGTAACAAACCTGATCAATTTTAGCCATTGCACCTTCTGTTGATGAAAGATCAGAGAAGATTTTACAGAGTAAGAAATATCACAGTGGTGTTTAAAGCTTGTACATGGCTGTAAGTCTGTTCAAGGTCTACAGCAGCGGTGCCTCCATTGCCCTTAATATTCCTCCATTTGCTTGCAGTAAATACGACGAGGTAGCACAAAGGGAGGAAGTACACTGCACATAATTGTAGATATTCACATAAAGCAGGCAGTGCAGGCTCTTACCTCTCTATGGACGACCTTCAGGATTATGTAACTAACAACATGAGAGGAATTCTGAAGAGTGAAGAAAAAAGGAATGTCCTGGACAGAGAAAAAGAAAACGATATTTCAACCATTACAAAATCAGCACCTGTATATGCTGAGCAATGCAACAATCTACTCAATTATTCAGATTACAGTTAATATGACTGAAAAGCCATCTTGAGGCGGTGGGTTATATGACGTACTATGCGTGACAAGGCCCTGGAACCAGCATATATGTTTCCAACAAACAGGAGGGAGCCTGGAAGCCAAGAGAGAGCTGCTGATCTGCAACACAACATTAAAACATAAAGCTCTTAACAGTACATCCGCTTACACAGGCAGCCAGTGAAGACAGTCTAGTATGACTCCTACAGCAGTGTAACCGGTACCTGGTGATGCGGCTCATTTCCACCCATCCCAGCTTCCCAGAGAGCAGAAGCAGGACAGCCCCGATAAATGTCTGCCATCTGGAAATATGCATTTTTGTCACAAACACATACAGCAGGTTTTCTGGGTGCAAAGTTTGCATTTCATCACTTAGAGGTCATTTGTGACATTAATCAAGACGCTGGTTTTTTAACAGATGCATGAACAGTACGCGTATTTCTGTCGAGAGCAACGTTGAACCTTTAAGACCATTCCAAATATTACATTTCCATTATTTGTTTGGCCTTTTCGAGTGCTTTGATGGACATATGAGGAGGTTCCACATGTAGTATTTACCCTCAGCTACTCACCCTTGAAATAAGGTTGGATAGGTGAATTTTAATACTGACAGGACAAACTGAAAAACAGAAAGAAAACACATCATTCAGGTCATGGGTTTATCATAAGCAAACTTCTAACGTCTAACTTATCAGGCTGACTCCAGGAGAGGCTCCACCACTGGCACCCTGCCAAACCCCATTCAAAAACCTACCCACTATCAGCAGCTCTCTGGTATAACACAGCTCTCAATATATCAGTACAGGTGTGCTTTTATAGAACTTATGTGTTCATTTTGCTGCAACTGCTTCCTACCAAAACAGAGGTTGAGGTTTAGTTGACAGTGGTGCGTTTATGGGTGTCGTTCATGTCTGATTACAGCGATTCGAAAAGGGTCTTAAGGCGTGTTCACTGCACGGTTATTACGAGGGTTACATTATAATTTTACGCAATTTTCCAACAAATAAGTCACGAACAGTGCAAAATAAGCACATCTGGTGAACTCAATTAAACCGCTGTATAAAAGTCACACAGTCGGTTTTTTTTTTAACAACTCGGCTGAGAAAAAATGTAGTTCTATCCAGGAGTTAACACCAAAACACCTCGTCTTAAAACTAGTTTAATTCCGGTTTCAATGCCCTCAACACTCACCTTATTGGTGAAATATGATACAACGAAAACGAAGCTAAAAGCGAGGCCAGTGATGTGTCTTCTCCACTGCATGTTGAGCTGCCGACACTCTGCAGCGGGGACATGATTCCCCACACAGAAACTATTCTAAATCTAATACATGTTGCCTGTTTCAAACTCAACACATTTCAAGATCGGAAACTTCCCTCACTGTCTTCGATGACACGTCAAGACGTTGTGAGTCAAAGATCGTCTATGTTCGGGCGGATCTGTCGCTGACTCGGAAAGTGCATCACGCAGGCGCATTCTCTGCATATTTTGGTGTGAAAACAAATGTAGCGACGTGTATTGTGGTATGTCGGCGATGAAAAAGTGGCAAAGGTGTATGAAAGAAAAAGCGGAGCAAGCAGCTCAAAGTGGTTCATGAATTAAAGGGGTAAAGAGCAGAAAACTCAAACAACTTTTAATATATTTGAATACATTTTAAAAGAAGAAGACATTCAAATAATAAACAATTAAAAAAACAAAAGTATTTATATTTACTTTTATATTTATAGTGGCTCCTTTTTATTGTCTGTATTTTTTTAATCTTTTATCTTTAATTTATATTTTTCGTGAAAACATACTTGGCAATAAACCTGATTCTGAAAAACAAAAAAGTTCAATTTGAAAAAAAATGAATTAATAAATAAGTATACATTAAATGGGGAAAGGGCGTTCATTTGGCTTAAAACATGTAATATGTCCTGTAAATTAAAATGTTTCTGGGTTTGAATTTAGTTTAAAAAACGTGTTTTTGAGCTGTAAACTGAATTCTATGACTGTACTACGATGAAATGCATCGATTGTGGTGTTAAACTGTACATTATTATCAATTTTCTACAAACAAAATCAGCATTTTGTGGGTTAAAAATGCCTCAACACCCCCTCTACTGTATTACATCGCACCACTTTTCAAAACAAAAGCCCCAATCATGACGTATATTGTGATAATAGTCAAAATGAAACTAACAATAGCATGGTGCCATAACGCTATTGATAAATCAAAGGTACCAACGCCTGAGCTACACTTTGTTACGTAGTTGCGGTCTCCTGAAACAGAGTCGGAGTGAAACCTCTCTGCTTTCCTTTGTTGTCGGATCGTTTGTCTGGGGGTCAGTCACGTGGTGCTGAGCAAGTTTCCGTGTTTATAGAGCTGTGGCTGATCTGTGCTCAGTTCTTCTCAGAGGATGGTGTGCAGTCATGGCTTTTTTAAAGACGCGAGAACGAAGCAAAGAAAGGTTTGTGCCGCTCCTCTTGTTGTTAACAGCACATTGTCCCCGGCGGGGGGTCACTGCGGGTCCGGGGACGAGCTCCGGGGCTCTCGGCTCTCGGTTCTCGGCTGTGGGGCTCTCGGCTGTGGGTGAATCCCTTCATAACGTCCGTCTGGGCCACTCCGCTAATGAGAGCTTCACTGTCAGCTGCGTGATGCACTCTTGTTATTGACGGCGCAGTGAGTGGAGCAGGGAGGGTTTCGAGTCTGCAGCGGGCTAAGTGACTGTGTGCTATTGATAATGCAGTGAAGTATAGTCTATTCATAGTCAGCTGTTATGAAACGCCCCAGCATGTCTTCTCCAGTGGAAGAACATCACATACCATCTGCTTTATGTCCTGCTATGGCTGTCTGCAACCTTAAACACCTCCACTGTCCACTCTGACACTGACATCCATGATACGAGGACACCGCAGAGCTATACAGAGCAGAGTGGACAGCAGCCAATGGGGGCAACTGGAAGAAGCAGCAGTAGTTGGTGAATTCTGTATGCTTTAGATTGACCACAGGAGCCCTCTCTCTGAAGCGTTTAGATGATGTTCTGTGTGGCCCTGATGTTAGAGTGAGGCATTGGGTTTCCAGACTACCCAGTGTAGTCCTGATGTTAGAGTGAGACATTGGGTTCCAGACTACCGTGTCAGTTTTACACAAGATGCCCGAGTGA
>NW_023339650.1:6605247-6608363 GCF_004916995.1 Morone saxatilis
AGAGGAATGGGGGATAAAGTGTTGGAGCATTAGCTGAGCTGTTTGCAGTACAGTGGGCAGTGTAAAGGGTTGTGTTTCAGAATAATTCAAATGTATAGATTGATTACATTTTTTGCCCCAGTGGTGAACATGGAAACCCNNCCCCCCCCCAATTTAAAATCTGTAAAATCTGCTTACTTCAGTGTGTGGAACTTATTAGGGTCATTTTTATGTAACATGAAGCGAGGGATTGCTGTGGCACTAAACACTGTAGGAACTGTATTTAAAGGAAAAGCCTCATAATTCTGACTGATGCATGCTTACTTTGCACCCGGCACCTTTCGCCGTAGAGATTTGACAAACACAGCTCTGGCAGAACTACATATACCAGCAGGAGCAGTGTGTAAAGACCCCCCCCCCCCCCCCCTCATTCAAAAAGGGGTTTCAGGTTAACTTTTTGAAATGAAAAATATCGGCACCTGGAGGAGACGTATCGTTTTAGGACTTTTCAGGTAAAAGGCAAAAACATGTCCATACAAAGGTGGAGTTAGCCCCCTGAATCAGCCACTGTAGCTGACTTCATGGGTAACTGGCCAGCCAAAACATCTGCCTCTGCCTCTGCACACGCCAGTTAGTTTACACGTGAGTAAACACGAGTGTCAGCTGTCACATCTGTGCAACAGAGGGGGCGAGAGGGTTGACACATACTGGAACTTCCTCTTTAATGTGGATCAATGGTTAGATCATGGCCAATTCCCAATCAGATCAATAGGATAAGTGCGAGTAAGAATGGCAGCAGTTTGACTTTATTTAGATTTATTTCAATGCAGTTATATTAAAACATATTAAAACATAATTTGAAGGGGTTTCTCAAAATCAATAAAATAACAGTAGTTATCTTCTAAATATGTCGGGTATTTAACATATTTAATGTTAAGTGCTGACACGTCACAATGTGCTTATAATACTGTTCTTAAGAAGCTTTAAGCTGCTTGCACAGGAGTTTGCACTTCTGTAAAGGAAGGAAGTGAGGGAATCACACACTTAAAGCCACATTACTATTAAACAGTAATGTGGCTTTTAAAGCATATTGCTGTCTAACCGATCCTGAAAGGACTCTTAACTTTGACTTTCAACATTGAACATGTATTTGAAGGCACAGTCCTTTTTGGGGGGAGCCACATACATAATAATAATACAAATAGTAATAATAATGGATTCCATGTATACATTGCTTTATCATTGGTTGACTCTTTGATA
Organism: Morone saxatilis; assembly: GCF_004916995.1. Taxonomy (NCBI): domain Eukaryota; kingdom Metazoa; phylum Chordata; class Actinopteri; family Moronidae; genus Morone; species Morone saxatilis. Next base: position 6,606,487 of record NW_023339650.1, read on the forward strand.
CTGACAGGGAGGGGGGACGATTAGATGGCCAGATGGAGAGCCAGGTTGGGGAACCCCTTACCCTTTGTGATAATAAGTGTCATAGACTCTTTAATGTTGCAGTGGGTGACATTTAGGAGGATCTAGTGGCAGAAATGGAATAGATTATTTGTTTTCCTTGTGTTTTTGTTACCTCACAATGAGCTGTTTTTATCTGCAGGCGGGGCGGGTCAACTGTCAGTCAGTGTAGGAGTGACAGCATGTTATTTCAGTGGTGGGTTGACCCTGCTGTTCGACAGCGTTCAGCACACTGCAGCCACGAGTCTGCAGTTGTTTCATGTCATCTCACACTCGTCGTTGTTGTTGTTGTTGTTGTGTTCCCTCAGATTTTCTCTCTTGCTGCTGGATTTGGAGGAATATTATTTTGAGCAGCACACTGCGTACCACGTGACAACCAGTTCAAGAAAGGAGAGGTAAAGTAGATAGTTCACCTACACCTAGTGACATCAATCACTGTAACATCAGAGACTGCTTTCACACTGTGGATGTGGTTTCGCCTTCAGTTTCTTTTTTATTTCAACCTTCATTCATCTTCATATGCAGTAATCCTGATCACCATGTTGTGACCTCAACCAAAGCCCAGTGGAGCGTAAAAAAACCCCTAAATGATTTGTAAACTCTGAGATATGCCCGCAGCACTTTATTGTCAGGTGTACCTGATATTTGGTCAAAAGCTTTAAAGCTTGTGTTCTCACCTGTAAGAAGCAGCTGTTCAAACATCATCTTATCCTGTTGATGAGGCGTGAGCAAACGAAAAAGGGTCACACGCCTCCGAGAAGATTATTCAGACGATTTAGTTTTACCTTCATATGAAAGAGGGAGGAACATGCATCCAGTAAGGGGAAGGGAAAGATTTATGTTAACTAGTTCGAGTTGTGTTTCAGACTAACACGAAATGAACTTTACAGTTACGATCAGTTTTCCTCTTCAGCTCATCAGCTCGTATCATTAGTCTAACTCTGCCCGCCTGTTCCAGTCAGCACACTGTATGTTACACTGTTTGCTACAATGTCAGATTAGTTTAGAAAAGTGTAGGATTGCTTTACAGCACAAAACAATGAATTCTTCCACATTTATTGGTAAATTCTGGTTCTGTAAACTGTTTGAATTCATTCTGACTTATAGAAAGAAAGAAGAGAGAAGAAAAGTGCTAGCATATAATTAGCATTTCTTTACCAGTTTTTTTGTTTCCTTGTTGCACAAAATATTCCTGTATCAGGTTATATTTGTATTATTAATAGTATCAGTGTGGTTACATTGAATTAAAGGGACTCGTTATAGTAGTTGACAGTGCTAACAAGCTAACGTTAGCTGTTTTTTCCTTCCAGAAAAATCCGAGGCTCGTTCAAGGTCTGTTCCAGATCTGTCATATTCGATCCAGATGATCTCACAGAGCCAATTATAAAGGTTTGTTTTTTGTGTATTTTAATTTTGCTTTCAGATTTTTTTTTTTTAACCAAACCGGAAATGAGGTATAAAAATAAATGACGTTGGCAGACATGGGAAATGTTGGTATGAAAACCATGGATGTTGTATTGTACGTTGTTGGTCTGTTTTACACTGGATCTTTGTTAATCACATCATCATGTGTTGCTGTTCCTGCAGATTCCTCTTCGAGACTGTAAGAAGATTGAGTCAGTGGAGAAAGAGAACAACCCTTTCAATGAGTGAGCATGCCTTCATCCCCAGCATTGCATGTTCAGTTCACACACTCGTGTTTATTTAGGCTGTCAAACTGGTTCAATGACTTCAGAGTGACATACAAATGTTGACTACACTCATAAAGCAACATCCACAGATTATTGAGCGTACTGTATCTGAGCTGATCTTTACTTTTT
>NW_023339650.1:6608391-6609578 GCF_004916995.1 Morone saxatilis
AATGTATTATTATATAACCAGGTGGTTTTTCCATTGTCTGTATTTCATTCCAGTGTTTTATTTTGGATTTAGTTTTGGTTGGAAATGTCCCTTTAAATCTCAGTAAGCAATGGACTACGCTGATATAGTTTGGTGTTTTAACATTTTTGTGTTTCTTTCATAGTCCTCGGCCAGCTGCCATCTCTATCTCATGTGTACAGGTGAGCTATCATTAAAATGTAGATATCACTTCTGCATCAGTCCTCATGACATGTCACACTGTAAGAAATGGTAATGGTTTGTTGTTTGATTCTATATTTGTCTTTGATTGTCTACATTTATGCTCTCTAATTGTCCCAGCAGTGTTTTATTTATCATGAGAGGTTTAAAAGATACTAATACACAAATTTCATTTTCATTTTGATTTCAGGTTATTTACATCAAAGAAAGCAATGTCATAGCACCTTACAGAAATGAAAGGGTGAGTCAACTGAACCTGATGTGTCTATGCTTGGAGCTGTTTGCTCTTTGTCTGTCTGTTTGTACTATAAGAAGAGCAAGTCTGAGCATTTCTTATATTATATTATTAAATATGGACTTATACACAATCCCAAATACAATGAGTTAACACAGCCTCAAATAAAATGTGGATATGAGCTATTTAGGGACTGTGCTGCAGTGTTTTTGAGGCATTTTTTGGTCATTCATCTGTGCTTAAGTCTTGTTGTCATAATCTCAGCTGTTATGTAATTATGTCAACATTAGCATCTGTCATGGTTCGGTTGAATGAGTGCGGGAGAGGCTGTGCAGTGAACTCAGATTGTATTTAAATGAAACACTTAAACTTGTCCCATCACTTTGACAGGGGCCACAGAAAATGACTTTTCAGCTGGATATTTGGAGTAAAACAGAAGATGTCGTTCAAACATTACTTCAGGTACGTAGCTACTCCGAAACAATGGTGGCTCCAGGATAGGGAGGAAGATTTACATCCTCTTCTACTGCGAGTCGCAGGAAATGGGCAGTGTGTGTTTGTTTTAATAAACTAAGCTGTTAGATACATTTCTTGACTCTGGAAATGATGCATTTGTTAAACTGCTTTAGTATGTGTTCGTGTTGTGCTGCTCATTTTGACTGTGAATTAACTTTGCAGCTACACAGGGCGTCCTGTCTGGAAAAGCTTGGAGATCAGACTGCAATGGTGAGTC
>NW_023339650.1:6609606-6629254 GCF_004916995.1 Morone saxatilis
GCCTGAGAAATGATGAAATGATCCATTCTGCTTCCTGTACTTTAATCCATATAATCTGGCTTCCTTCAATACATGATTTTTTTTAAATAGTTGAGAATCATCCATGATCAAACATACATTTCTTCTTGTGTATTTTTAGATTGCAGCCAACTTACAGTCACGACTGGCGAGGTCATCTTTTGATAAAAACTGGTGCGTTGATGTCAAAAATAAGGATGTTTATCTGACACCACATTTGAATGAAATATTGTGTTAAAGTATTATGTGTGTTGGAATATTGGATGAGATAATGTTGGCAATCTGCTGTAATAAGCTTTCAGAGTGTAGCTGAGAAGCCTCACATGGAGTGTGCGGTGGAGATGGTCCTGCCTCTGGTGTCCAATCCGGGCCACGTCTGCGTAACAGACGAAAGCCTCTACTTCCAGCCCCTCAATGGATATCCGGTGAGCTGCCTAATCTGAGCGGACACACTGAGCCCCCTCACTCAGAGCGCTTCTGTTATTGACCTGAGGCTGTCATTTTATATGGCTTGTCATTTCAGGAACAGGTGATTCAAATCAAACTCCACAGAGTCAGGAGAATCTACAAAAGGCGGCATGGACTCAGACCACTGGTGAGTACAACCAGTCACTGAATAATGATGTGACTTTCCGCATGTATGGTCATTAGCTTTACACACATTAGCTGCCACTGCAGTTTACTATACAAGTAAGGTAATTACATGTGTTTGCGTGCACGTCTCTCCTCACCCAGGGTCTTGAGGTGTTCTGCACTGAGAATGATTTCTGCTCTGACATCTACCTGAAGTTTTACAACACAGCTGACAGAGATGAGGTGTACTACTACATCGCCACGTTCTTGGGTGAGAAAATGAAAATGAAAGACTTCATATAGACTAAACAAATCCAGGCTTTTTCTCCTGTCGTTTTTGTTACTCCCACCTCCACCCCAATGGCAACCAAGGCTGTAGTTACTTGTTTGTGCAAAGCAATACGGTTACACAAACTATATTATTACTATACAAAGCACATCATTATAGTAGCTTTTTCCTGTTCCCAATTTTAATATAAAATTGTGACAATTTCCATTTAAACAGTTGTCTGTTTCGAATTTCAAAACAAGGTCAATAGTATCAAAGTCTTATGAATGTCTCTATGTGTTCTGCTTTTCCTACTTCACTAAAAACTCCAATGTGATGGAAATATAAGAAAAAATAAAAGGTGTTCTTGGCTTAATGGCAGTAACATATAAAAACATGACAGGACAACGCAAATAAACTGTCAGCATTGATCCAAAGTATTGGCATTCGCCTGTTTAAACCAATATTGGTGAAACCCTGTAACACACGACTGACCTAACCTTTTGCTCCTTGTTCAGAGAACCACATGACGGAGCACACAGCGGAGAGCTACATGCTGCAGTGGCAGCGCGGCCATCTGAGCAACTACCAGTATCTCCTCCACCTCAACAACCTGGCTGACCGCAGCTGCAACGACCTCTCCCAGTACCCCGTCTTCCCCTGGGTCCTCGAAGACTACAGCAGCGCGCAGTTGGGTGGGTCCACAGCAAAGAACTGCACACAGATTAATACATACAGCAATACGCTACTGCAGAGGCCTAAAATGATGTGCTGTGATGCAGTGACTGATGTTGTGTGTTTGTGTTTTCCCAGATATGACAAATGCTGCCACATTCAGAGACCTGAGCAAACCTGTGGGAGCGCTCAATAAAGAGCGACTGGAGAGACTGCTGGTGAGACCCTGCTGCATCTGTTACACTGAAATGAAATCAGACAGTACTGCTCAAGTTTGGTTTTTAGACATAATCCATTGGCTACTTCCTAAATTGAACCTTAACATGGGCAAAAATGTTTCTATAGTGAGTATCTCCAATCAGGTCCTCAGTAACCAGGTTTGTCCTGTTCACAGGCTCGCTACAGAGGCATGCCTGAACCTGCCTTCATGTACGGCAGTCACTACTCCTCTCCAGGCTACGTCCTTTTTTACCTGGTTAGAGTCGGTATGTCACACACTTCCGCATTAAGGCTACAGCATGTGTGGAACCACAGTGAACACAGCCTTCATTCAGGGTGTTTTATGCACAGTCAACAACTGCTCAACCAAACAGTCGGTGTTTGTCTACATGCCTGTCTGCGCTGTAAAAATACTGTCACGGTTTGCTGGAAACTCAATTCAAATTTTAGGGGAACAGAGGTAAATGATACTTGTTCAAGTCAAAGAGGAAACGTTTCCTCAAAAACAAAACAAATAAATCAGGATTTTGACAGAAATGTTTCCATTTTCCATGATTTCCAAATACTTGTCTTTAAAAACATATCATGCTTTAGATTTAATTTAATTTCCAGCCTAAACTAACAGAGATAAATAAAAGTAATTAATCAAATAGCCTTTTCTTGGTTTACTTTTTAATTTCTGCATCAGCTTTTTTCACACTACAATCTACAGCCATTTAGAGACTAATTACACAAACAGCAAGTTCAGCCATTTCTATTGCAGTTGTATTCCGGGCCTTAAGGTCTGTTGATATGTAACTGCCTTTATTGCTTCTATTGAAAACTGAAACTGAATGTTTTGATGTTTTGTTAATGCTTACTGTGTTCTCCTCCGCAGCTCCAGAGCACATGCTGTGTCTCCAAAATGGCCGTTATGACCATGCAGATCGCATGTTTAATAGGTACGTTATAAGCATACATGGCTGGATTTCATCAATGACAAATCAGTGATGTAACACCGATTTTACTTCTCATTTATTGGTGTTTAAAGGTCCAGTGTGTAACATTTAGTATCTATTGGCAGAAATAGAACATAATATTCACCGGTATGTTTTCATTAGTGTACAATGACCTGAAAATACGTATCATTGTGTTTTCATTACCTCAGAATGAGCTTCTTTCATCGACAGGGGGACAGGGTCCTCTTGTACAGAGGCCGCCATGTTGAACCGCCTGCCCAGGCAAACTAAACACTGGCTTTAGATATGGCCTTTGCATTTTTTGTAAGTTTTGTGGCCACCATAGTTTCCCTTACCATAGTGTCTCACGGGAGGGTGAGTTGAGGGCATTGTAATCTTCAACTGCACCACTAGATGCCGCTAGATCCTCCACACTGGACCTTTTTAAATAGTGACTGACTCTATACAATTTTTTTGTGACAGTTTAAGAAAAGTCGGAAAAAACACACAACATGAAAAACCGTAAATTATAGCAAATATAACTTTATAGCATAAATTACATGATAGATTGTATAATTAAAGGTTGTATTTTCAGCTTTAAAATATTGAAAGTATGATTTTCGTTGGTATTTACTGACCTTTACTGATTTCTTACAGCATAGGTGAAACATGGAAAAACTGCTTAGAGGGGGCAACTGACTTCAAAGAGGTAAGATATGAATCTGTTATATATTATGTGAGTTAGACACTAAGGGCCATATTCACCATGTATTTTCCTAGAAGTTAGGAGTTTGTGCTATCAATGGTAATAGGTGTAAAATCATCCACACTGCTGATCAGACTCTCTCCCTCATGGTTTCAGCCTGGCAAAGCAGTGTTTTGAGTGTATTAATATGATTTCTGTAGAACTGTGTGTTTCATGACATATTGCCTGCCGTGTATGTGTTTCCTACGATGCAGCTGATTCCAGATTTTTACGGGGACGACCCCAGCTTCCTGGAAAACAAACTGAATCTTGATTTGGGCAGAAAGCAGAATGGAAGCTTAGTTGGGGATGTTGTTCTCCCACCGTGGGCCTCAGGTAACTTCAGATTGACCGTCTGATCTTATTATACATGTAAACTCCCAGGTATCATTTCCTTCTTCTCTTTATGGGCTGAACCTCCCCACACCAGCATCTTGTCATACCCTTGTCACTGTGCTGTTATAATAATATTACTAAATACTTTCACACTTCCTCTATCCTCTGCCATGACTCTAGATGCCAGTGATTTTCTGCAAAAGCACAAGACAGCACTGGAGAGTCAGTATGTGTCGGAGCACCTTCATGAGTGGATTGACCTGGTGTTTGGCTTTAAACAGAGAGGCAGTGAAGCTATCGCAGCCCATAATGGTAAAACTACCAGCAGCTGTTTTCAACATCAAACCCACCAAAACTGGACAAAGACTAATATTTATCTCACTGTCTTTCAGTGTTTCACCCACTGACCTATGAAGGTGGCATTGACTGCGACAGGTATCAAAGAAAATCCCTCACAGATGATTATTAAAGATATTTAACACTATGTTGCGTAACTAACCTTCCATTTCTCTGGGAAGCATCGAGGACCCTGACCAGAGAATCGCCATGCTGACACAGATCCTGGAGTTCGGCCAGACGCCCAAACAGCTGTTCACCACCCCGCACCCTCAGCGGATCACGCCGAGGTTTCACAACATGACCCGAAGCTCCAGCGTCAACTCACCACTCAGTGAACTGTCTTCAGGTAGAAACACACTCACAGTTAAAAGCAGTTTTGCGTGTTGGCACCTCTTATTGGCAGCGAAAGAGGATGCTCGTTCTGTTATAATAATAGCCAGCTGCACACAGTCACTGTCACTGATGGTGCCGATGATGATTCACACCTGTAAAGGAAAGAAAACAAATGGTGTGAGTTGTCCATGACGGCAGTTTTGGAGCAAAAAAAGTAATAGTCAGAAATAATTGAATCTGCCCCAAACGCTGATTTATTTTATTTCTAGTGATTAATTGCATAATAGTTCATTGACAGAATCTAACACATCCGGGTGTCACTTTAGTTTTCCCTGCAGCAGTTATCTCTTTGTTGTTTTGCAGCCTCTCAGAGCGAGGACTCGTCCTTTGAGGACCTGACTGAGGAGAGCAGGAAGTTAGCCTGGACAAACATGGGAAATCTGAAACTCCTCTCCAGCCACAAGATCCATAAAGAGTAAGTCGGGAGGCATCCAGCTGGCTACAGTAATGACAGAGTACAAATATAATTGCATTGCGAGTCCATGAGCTGAAATGAAAGCTCTGGTTAAAATATGAGGAAGTGCATGCAAAGCTAGAAGGTGGCAGGCAGCTGAGTTGTGAAAATAGTAACTTACTATTAAAATGAATTGGTGGGGCTTTTCAGCTGAGGGCAGGTGGCTGCTGTAAAACTACTTTCTCCAGTTTCCAAATATAAAAATGTGTTTTGTCACATTTCTAAACTGCAATTATCAAGCATTTTAAAGTCCTCTTACAACTGGATTCTTGTCTCAGTTTTGTAATATTTAATAATAATTGAAATAGCACCACTGCTACATTAATTACAGTCCTCCCTTCACATCTATGTTCCAGATATGTATGCAACCGTGTAACCGTGTCTTTCTGTTGCAGGGCTGTGACGGGCATTGCTGTGACACGAGATGGAGCAGCTATTTTCTCCACCTCCCAAGGTCTGGAAAATATCTTCATATGTCTAATCAGAGACAAATATCGATTATTGTAGAGATCAAAAGACAGGCACTGACTCTGTGAAGGAATTTTGTGCAATAAAATGTATGTAAAATATAATTGAAGCCCCAGTTGATTTCAGAACCGCTGTGCGCTGTTACCCAAGTTATCATCAAGCAGCAAAATGTATCACAGAGCAGGGAGCCTCTTTATAGTCAGGCCTGTCTCATAATGCATTATTTGTAATGCCATTGTGTGATGTGATTTTGTGTGTGCCAGAGATATGTGTTTAACAGCATGGTCACTTCTGCCTCTAGTGGCCCTCTGGGGTTCTTCTATTACCATAATGGTGCAAAATGATGTCACCACAGTAAGAATCTCACACAGGAATGAACCAGTAAAGCAAGAAATGCTCACACACAGCACAGCACTAGAAGTTACAATCAGTTTTGCCTTCAGAAGCTGTAAGATGTACGTCATTGTATTCTGTATTACTCATCTTTATGGCTCTTTATTCCAGACTCAACCCTTAAAATGTATTCCAAAGAGTTGAAGGACTTCCAGAGAAGCATGTCCTTCTCTAACATGGTATGCAGCTGCATTTCACCTTCTCCGTAGTCTTCCTCATGTCTTACTGTCTCTAAAAAAATCAACTCTGACTTTTTTTTTCTTTCAGGCACTATCATCATGTTTGATGCTGGCAGACGGTAAAACTGTGGTGTGTTCTTCATGGGACAACAATGTGTATGTATAGTTCTGTATATGTAGACGTTTGGTTTACAGACAGATTTTCATGACTTCACACCGACCTACGTGTTTCTCTCCCCTCAGTTATTTCTACTCCATCCCATACGGCCGGCGGCAGGACACGCTGATGGGTCATGATGATGCCGTCAGTGAAATGTGTTGGTTTGATGACCAGCTGTACACAGCATCCTGGGATTCCACCGTCAAGGTAAAAGCACTTTAATGAGGCGACGCTATAGTATGATGCCTAAGTTGAGGGTCATACAGACAGATGTGGTGCATGTATTTGTTTTTACGGGGTATGTAGTTGTCTAATTGAGAGGGGAGAGTTGCAGATGATTATTGTTTATTCCACAGGTCTGGCAGTGTGCCTCTGATGGCTCATCCAGTCACAAGAGATCCCAGTTTCAGTTACTGGCTGAGTTGGAACATGATGCTGGGGTGAGTGAGAAGGCTGACTGTATGTTACATGAGTGGGCTGCTTTTAAGGTTGCATCTAGAGCTGCAATGATTAGTCGACCGGAAAATAACGGCCAAGGCATTTTGCATGCCATAATAGAGAAAAGTATGTTTTCAGCCAACTATGGAGATATCAGGATGAATATTTTGGGACTGACAGAACAAGACGTTTAAAGACATCACCTGTGACTTTGAGAAACGGGGAGGGACATTTTTCACTATTTTCTGACACTTTATTGACCAAACAATACATTTATTAATCTAGAAAATAATCATTAGTTGAGCCCTAGTTGCCATTGTCAATCTATGAAATATGTGTATTTAAAGCATGTACAAACATGTGGAGTTTATATTTCATTGATTTAATTCATACAGAGGAAATGGGACCTCTAAATTGTCACGAATAAATCTAAATCTTTATTATCAGAGTGGGAAAAGTTTATTTTCTCTATATGGAATAATCATAATGCTGTGCATGTTTTTTTTAACAAATATACTTAAAGGTTAAAACCCTCCTTAAAAACCTTGAAACCTTCAAAGATAAACATGTTTGTCAAACACTGAAAAGGAGTGTCAGCTCCAACTTGTTTTCTTTCTGTAATATTACCTCTCTGACACCTGCGTACAGGTGAACACCATTGGTCTGAATCCAGCGGGGACTCTGCTGGTGTCCGGCTGTAAAGATGGGGCCGTCACCATCTGGGACACCAGCAGCTACACAATACTGCAGCAAGTCCACTGCCACACTGGGACCATCCACCACATGGCCTTTAGTCCTGGTACGTGTCAAACCAGCCAATATGGCACTTTGAGTGTAAAGCTCTAACTTACATATACTGCAGACAATCCAGCATTATGTGAAAATGCTTGTGTGTGTAATCTATGGTCCACCATCTAAAGTACAATGCATAGTATTATACAAACTTCCCTTTTCCTCTTGGTTTATTCTGAAAGGTTACCAGTCCTATTAGGGGCTTCTTGAATGGTTTATCTGCCTTTCAGTCAGCACAATAGAAATGTTGCCTTCAGGGGTCAGTACAGCACAGTAATTGGTTCTGCATTTCTTTTTAAGCACCTTTTATAGTTTTGCACCTGCAAACCACTTTTACACACTGCACTGAAGTGGCAGCTGTTTGATTTGTTTTGCTCTGTACTATACTGCAGAAAAGAGAGCAACTTGGTTATGAAACACCACAGAAGTAAATGTAGGCATATACTGGCAACGCTGTTTACTCCATTATACCTCATAGACTTTATTGTCCTGGCATTTGGCTGTACTGTATAACTTTGTCTGTTAGCCTTATAAAAACCTGGCACAGTACTGTATACTAGTTGGGCATTTAGTAGTTTCAAGGCTGAATTTAAGAAATGACCTCTGTGGCTCTGAATGTGCATTGGAAAGATCTAAACAAACTAACAAATTGTTCCTGTGTTGGAAGAGCAAATATTGACAGATGCATGTTAAATCAAACCAACCACTGTAACATATAAACTCCTGACAGACTACTTTAAAGCAGTCACTCTGGTTTCTGCATCCTCAGACAGCCGACACGTTCTCAGTGTTGGTGCCGACTGCTGTATGAAGGTTACTGACGTCCAGACGGGAATGGTGATCTCATCAGTGAAAGCCGAGGAGGAGCAAAGGTGAGATACACTGAGAACAAAAGGGGCAGATTACTGTTTAAAGCCAAAAGTGTCATAAATCTTTTAAAAATCATTTTCAAAACTAGTTTCTTTGCCCTATAATGTACATGAACTGGATTAGTACTGTGCAATTCTGTGCATTGATAAATTGATCACTTTGTTTTCTATATGCTGTGTGTTAAACTGACTTTCTGCTGAGCACTTAGCCAGAAGCTTTAATTTGGCTCTTAACAACTCTCGGCCGCTGAGCAGAAAGGTTTATATTATTAATTATACTGTAAGTCAAAAGGATTGTGTCTGTGTGGGTCCAGGTGTTTCTGCTGGGACGGGAACTCGGTACTGTGTGGGGGACAGTCTGGTGACCTCCTGCTGTGGGACCTGCTCAGCAACACGGTCACCAAGAGGATCCCTGCACACTCAGGTACAGCTCACCCCGCCCCCACATTCAACAGCTCACCTTGTTAAAACTGTTGGGATTGTGTCTTCTACTGAGTAACAGCAGTATCACATAAAGCATTTTAATTTACCTTTAAAGAAAGATCATTGCAAGAATATATAATTAATAGATTATCATTATGCGTAATGTGCTCATTGTGAAAATGGTCTTTGTTCAGGGGCTGTCACAGCCATGTGGATGAGTGAGCTGTGCAGCACAGTGATCACAGGTGGAGAGGACAGACAGACCATCTACTGGAAGCTCCAGAGTTAAACAGCTCTCTCTGCACAACCATCTGCCGACGGAGATAAAGACTCCCAGTGCAATATATTGGACAATACTGGCCAAGTAACCTGCAGACTATATGACCCAGCTATCAGAGTCATTACAGTACAGTATCACAGAGCAGTTGCAGGGGGATGACGACTTAAATCTCTCCCAACTGTTCTGAATCCAAACAAAAGGTCATATTCAGTCATGTTAGTTCGTATTTATCTGCATATTGAGAGAAAATGTCCAATTGCAGTTTTGTGCATGAGAGCAGGAAACTAAAACAGCCCACGCCTTATTTTTTTCAGCTTGTTCTACATTTGTGTTTTTTTTCTGCCCCATGTTATGTATCATGTTACACTTTTTAAAACTAGCGATCATGTTTCTATAGCTTTATGTGCATTTTATTCTGTCAAGTGGACTTAAAATGTCTGTCAAAAGCTTCAAGCTGCTCAGGTGTTATCATTACCAAATACCATTGATCTCTAAGAGTCATCTTTCCATCGTCTCTTCTTTGTTACTGTTTCCTAGGCCTCAGAGTTCTACAAACTGTTCAGATTTCAACAAAGTATGTCATGCTGTGGTTGAGATAAACAGCAGAGATACATTCATCATTTTCATCATACGGACTGATATGGAGCTGTGAAACCACAGAACACACAACTAGCTGCTTTACCTCGTGAATAATTATAATGGCACAGCATTCATCAAACAAACAAGACTGTAATAAGTGCCTCAAAAAATGGCTGCACGAACATAAAAGAAAAAAGTTCTTAAATTCTCATGTCAAACAGTGGGGGGCACTGTGCAGCTTTCAAAAACAGATGAGTCCAAACTAAAAAGCTCATCTTTCAGTAATAAAACAGAGAACACATCTTGTAGTAAACATCTTAATGTTCTTTAATATGAAATATATTTACATTATTCAAACTTTAAACATCACCTTCAGATTCATCTACTGGCTGGTTAAATTCAACAGACATTTATGTCTCTATTAAGGAATCTATCAAAGTTAACACAGTGAATATTGGATAATAATTTTAGAGACGCCTCCATTCTGATTCTGCAATGTTTTACAACCTCTCACACTTCAGTGAAGCGGTTTAGTAGCATCCCACTCTCGGGTTCTATCCTGCATTTTTCTGTGGACAGAAGACAAAAAAAGACGTTACACTTATACCACTGCCATGATGTGCTGAGATGAGGGAACCCAAAGTAATCCACAGTGTGTCTGTGACCAGCTCTCCCATCACAAATAGTTATCAATGCTCATGAAAATAGATCCGGTGCTTATGTTTTGGCAACTGTAGTGCAAGGCTTATCTGTCAACAACAACTAATAATAATGATAATAAATATATCTGAATGAAGAAGGTCAGTGTACTTTACCTTGGCTTTGCGTAAATTGGCAAACGCTTTGAGTAACTTGGGTGTTGGTGGTTTTGGTCCAAACAGCGCCATACCTTTCGGCTTCTCTTCCTGGGCTTTAGCACCTGGAGGGCCTTTGGCTTTGGTCAGTTTCCTTAACAATCACACACACACACACACAATTCTCAATGGGTGCCATTGCATTTTTTATGTAGTATCACAGGGTTTGACTGGAGGCTTTTGGAGGTTTGTGTTCGGTGTAAAACAGCCACAGTCGCAATAAAACTGCTGCTCGACTACTTGTAAATGACTCACTTTCCCTTTCTGGCCAGAACTTTCTGAGACTCTGGGTAGTGTACAAGGATATCAAACAAGTCCTTCTTCTCCAGGACAAAAAGATTAGCGAAGCCGTGCGCTTTCACGTTAGCAGTGCGCCTGTTTCCTCCATCTTTGGCAGACTGTAGTAAGCTGTGATGAGGACAGAGGCAAAAATAACATTGGTCTCTTGATGGGAGTGTTTGAGTTATATCTGGAAAATGCATGCGATATGTGAAGACGACACTGTTCAGAAAAAAATATTTTGTTTGCAGGATGTAGATTGTCAAGGAGGATCTTTATCATACATCAACATATCATCAGGGGTAGCACTTAAGCTTGCTAGTCCATTATTATATTGTCCTGTATCTTAAAATTTGAGATTTTTTATGTAAAATTAGGTGTTGAAATTAGGTTTAATTAAGCGTTAATAAGATTTAACAACATTTAACTAAATGAAGGATAAATATGTGACTTGTTATTTTACATTCTAGTTATCACAGATCACAACATGCTCCTGCAGACAAACCTGATTTCTCCAAACACACAAGCCAGCCTTCAGTGTGACAAACACAATGCTGTTGTCAGGTCCTCCCACCACCTGCACCGCTCCACCTTTGATGATGTACATCTCCTTACCGATGTCGCCCTGCAGGGAGGGCAGCATCACACTCAAATAATGGAACCCTTTGATACATTATAGGTTATTTGCTTCATGATGGTCACCGAAGTTTATCACACACGCACAAACATATACTCACTTTCTTGACGACAAAGTCTCCAGGTAGATAGATGATAGACTTGAGCCTCAGTAACATGTCCACCAACATCTGCTGGTCACAGCCCTGGAAGAGATAATATCAAGTTAGTTTTCACTGCTGTATTCAGAACTCTATCACATTTTCCAAAACTCGAACTGGGTTGTTAAAGCTCCATTTAGTTTTAATGCGAGCACAACACACTGAATCACCTGGAACAGTGCGATCTTCTGAAAGGTGCTCAGGTTGATGTCCACAGCGATGGCGGTTTTCATCACCAGAGGCATCTTATCCAGCAGCTCGGACTCATCTGGAGGACACATGGACACGCAAATCTCAATTTAAGCTGTTGAAAGCAAAGCAAAGCTCGATCTGTCAAGATTATACAATTGTGATGATGCTGAGAAAAACGTACACACATTCTCCATTTTTCTGTGCTAATGTATTGTGACCTATGAACCTGCTAATCCTAACAGAGTTTTATCAGAGTCAGAGTTTTAGCATCTCATCAGGTATTTTCATTCTCACAAGGAAACATTTCTGGCTTAAAGGTTTCTGAGACTCACCCAGCATGCCCTGAGCGGCCCAGGTGTAGTTGTACCAGGTCCGCACTCTGTTTTGGACCGACTTGGGGATCGAATTGGTATTCATGTAGGCAACACAGCCATCCATTGATGCCCGAAAATATGTCTCACCTGCCGTTGCTGCTCCTATGACATCTCTCATCTGAAAGAAATTAGATAAAGAATACATCAAAATTTGAATTAAAATTACTGAATGAATCTACTGGTCTAATACCCTGTCCTCTTACCTACCTGTCCAATCAAACTGGAGAACACAAAGACGCCAATGAAAAAGTTTAACATCTGAAAGGTAATCTCAAAGGTGGTTACAGGCTCTGGAAGACCCCCGATGTTGATCAGACTGCGGACTGCATAGTAGTAACAACGCAGGTACCTGTGGAAGAAAAATGACATCCTTTAACACTTTAACTGCCCAGATTTTCTGCATTCACTACTCCCTACATTAGTTTACTACATGGTGAGCAGAAAATTGAGATTTCAGATGGATCACTGACAGGTAAAGTGTTGTTTATTTGAAATGAAGTGAACATACCATGGAAACTATTTTCACAGTACATTATATAGTAAATAGGGAGCGATTTACTATGGGGACACTGTGCATGACATTTTCAGCACCATGGACAAAAACACAAAGAGGGACTGGCTTTGAGTGTTTCAGCACACCAGGGAGCACTGACAACAACGGCAACATCTAATTAGTATAAAAGTCGCAAACAACAAGTACATACGCTGAGCCCTTTCCGTCATACACCCATGTAGTTGTTGCAAGACCCTGGTATACTGAGGCAACAAAATATACACAGGCATTGAGATGGAGCATGAAGAGCAGGTAACCTGTGGTGCGAGCCACTCTGCATTATAAAGAGAGCAACATAAAAGACAAACAAAAAAGAAGGATCATATGAAAGTGAACTTATCTGTTTGTGAAATAATGTGAAACTCTGAAACTGTCAACAGGCATATTTTCTGCAGCTGTTCCAAAGACCAACAAACCGTACAGAACATCTAATGACATACATTTAGACACATTGTACTGGATAAAAAAACAGTACGAGTCTGTTCCAGGAGCATTTACCTCCAGATGTAGGCCTTGGCCATGACGTTCTCGAGCCGATCGCTGAACTCAAAGAAGGACTCAATCTAAAACACACAAGGAAACAAGTGTATTCAAACAAAACAAAAATATATTTATTCTCATATGTATATTATATATTTGATATATTTCTCTGTTCTTTCACATTTACATCATGAGTTAAAATGACCAGCCAGCTCATCTGCCTACCCTGATAAAGCGGTTGAGTCTGTAGATGGAGGAGAATTCAAAGTGCAGGCAGAGAAGGTCAAAGGGAAGGATGCTGATTATGTCAGTCTAAAAAAAAGGAATAAAATAAATAAAAATGTATGAAAAAAACAAGTTACACTTCTGTACTTTGGAGGTTACAGTGAGTGGTAGATGTTTGTTAAATCCAGCTGGGACAAACACAGCGGCGGAAGAAGTATTAAGATCCTTTACTTAAGCAAAAGTATCAGTACAACAAAATGATATGATGAAATATTCCATTACAAGTAAACGCCTCAGTAAAAGTAAATAAGTATTATCAGCAACATGAATTACTTGACAGCTTGATGAGATTGTTAATACTGATGCGTAAGTAGTGTTTTCCTGGTTTAGCTGGTTGAAGTGGAGATTATCACGTTATATACAGTTGGCTAGTTTGGTCTTTTCTTGTAACATTTCTCTGTTACAAGAAAAGTTTTGAAATTTGCATATGTATAGATTCTAGAAAGGTAGAAAGAGTAGATTTTAACGTGGAAATGTTAAAACACTTTACTGTTCCAAGCAGACTATTTGTACATCTTGAAACATGTCTGAAGGGGATCTTTAAGTACAGTACTTGAGTAAATATACTTAGTTAATTTCCACCACTGGACATATAATTATATTCTCACCTTAAATCGTGCTGATTTCCGATAATGTACCTTAGTGAGAGTTCTTTCTTTCTGCAGGGGACAGATGGTTTTTGTGAATTACACACAGTATTACAATTCAGGTGGGTTTAAGAACACTTAAAAGTAATTAATAAAGATTCTTCATAATGCTTTGTGACTTACAATAATGTCTCCACCTTTGACAAACTGCAGCCGGGGCTGCCAGATTATGATGTCAATAACATTCACTATGTCACTAAGAATGTCGAAAGCTGCCCAGTAGGGGTTGATAACTTCATTATGGTAAGGGAAGGCCAGCCGGGCGGTGCAAAACCAAACATTGTAGTTGTAGCCCAACGCTACCACGGCCAACCAGGTTATATACCGATAATCTGGAGAGAGAAAGACATGCAGACGTTATGTTTTCCAAGTATTAAATCTGTTTATTATATCCCAGCTGTCACAGTGTGCACCTCACCTAAAGGATCTAGCGTGTTTCCCAGGACCCTGTCCATCTTGCTCTCAACTGGACGCAGGAGCACGTCAATGAAGGCGAAGTTGATGTCCGGGAGAATCTTTGCTTTCTTCCTGGCCTCCTCTGCCAGCCTCTCCTCCTCCGCCTTCTTCTCGGCCTCCAGCCTTTTCTCCTCATCCTTTTTCTTCTTCTCCTCTGCCTTTTTGGCCGCTTCTTCTGCCTTCTTCTTATCCACCTCTTCTTTTGCAATTCGCTCCTCTTCCTTCTTCCTGATGTAGTCCTCCTTCCTCAGGATAGGTGCTGAACAGGCAGAGAGAGAGACAGTGAGTCCGACATCCCTTTGGCCATGTTTGTGTGTTTGTTTTCTGTCTGCGTGTTGGTGTCCATACTTACTGACAGGTGGGGTGATTTCTGGTGACGTGGCGTACGGGTCAATGGCTTTCTCTCTGAGCTCCTCCGTCCGCTCTTTTAACCTCTTGGCGAACTTTCTGAGTGTGTCATCTGTGTAACGAAAGTAGACAACAGGAGGAGGTGGGGCTTCTTCACTGAAAAGCAAAAAAGGAAGGTGAATAAAGGAATACCACAGAAGAGTTGACAGTAAATCAGAGAGGAGGGAGGTGAGAGGGCATCACTGGAGAATAATATTACGTGGTGAGCAGTGAGAGAGGAAGATTTTCAATAAATGGGACAGGTGGGGCAGTGTAGTTGAAATAGAAGAAGTAGCAGATACACAACTCCATATTAGCTCTTTAAGAGGCTACATGGAGAGAATAAGATTTTCGTAAGACCATCAAATCCATGCTATTATCTCTCAAATTAAGATACTGTACATGTGCATAATCTAATAAAAGAATAAATAAAATAAAAAATCACGTGTTCTCAGTCACAAATAACACTAAGCTCCTAATCTTCTTTCCTACTTTAGGAGTCCCAGGCTGTGAGACACAATATGTCCACTCACTGTACGTATTGTAAGGAAAGACAAAACAAATGCAGGGTAAATATGAGTTTATTTTTAGAGTTAGATAGCAACAGCAAAGTCAAATAAACCCCATTAAACCGTGATAGCTCTTATTGTTTAATTGTGCTGGCTTATACCAGATACCTGGAGACTAAAGGCATGAGCAGTTCCTGTAATGGACAGAGTTCAAGCTCCAGGGTCAAGGTATTCTTAGTCAAGTCAAGTTTATTTGCATAGGTATTGATCACTGTTAGATCGCGTCTCAGATAGAAAAACAAAAACAAACATTTGAGTTTAAGTCCTATATGTAAAACCTAAAGTAACTTTTGAAAGCTGGGTGAAATGTGAGGTACACACAGTATATGATGCATTCTTACCCATCAGCCCCCTCTGGATTTTCAGGAGCAGCAGCAGGAGCTGGAGCTGGGGCAGGAGCTGGGGCAGGAGCTGGAAGAATAATATAGCAGCACTCACTTACACAAACACTAACCTTGCCACGCCATGTTTCTACAGCAGACCAGAAGAGACAAACCAAACATTGGCTATAGATCGCTCCTTTTGCATTTGCATCCCAAGTTGTCAAATACAGACGTGAGCAGTGTTCAGTTAGTTACAATTTGCAACTTCACCACTAGATGCCACTAAATCCTACACACTGGGCCTTTAACGTCTTCATTGTCCTCTGCCAGATAACCTAATTTGCCAAGTGATCTGCTTGAAGCCATATTAGCTCAAAACAGACAGACAAAACTGTCAGACAAAAGGAGAAAGAGTATGTGATGTAACAGTATGAAACTACACTGCACAGGTGCGTGCAAGAAAGTACATGTCAGTCAAGGTGCATGGCTTTTAATTTCTGAAAATCATCACTAATAGGCATGCTGACGTGCAACTGAATAATAATTCAGGTCAAATAAAGTCTTCTCACCTGGCTCTTCCTTCTTGGGCTCTTCTTCTTTCTTCACTTCTTCTTT
The DNA here is from genome assembly GCF_004916995.1 of Morone saxatilis. Lineage (NCBI taxonomy): Eukaryota > Metazoa > Chordata > Actinopteri > Moronidae > Morone > Morone saxatilis. The sequence continues at coordinate 6,625,936 of NW_023339650.1, forward strand.
CTTTTCCTCTTTTTTGTCCTCCTCTTTCTTTTCATCATCTTTCTTTTCCTCTTCTTTCTTTTCATCTTTGCTCATTTCACCCTCTTTTTTTGGCTGCTCTTTTTCATCCTTCTTTTCAGGGGGCTTCTCTTCCTGTAAATACACAGTACTGCTAACAATGTGCAGACAACAACCTCTTGAGACAAACAGGACACCATCCACCCAACCTCAGTTCTAAGACTCAACTACTGTGTTGTGTATCTGGCTGAATGCTATACTAAATGCTCAGGCTTCAGTTTTGATATTTGCTATTGATTCAAGTGTGTACCCAACTACCCTTTCAGTCCTTGCTCAGCAGTTTCCCCTTCCTCAAATTTAGCAAAAATATTGCAGGCCCTGCAACACTAACCCCTCCCTCCCAGCTGAAGCTTCAGTGACTGCTCTTCATCAGTGCCATGCTGCTGCAGAGGCTTTCACTGATTCCTGAGTCACCTGCCATGGTTTGCCTCAAAACAACTTGTATGTACTCAGTGTGACAAGTACCAAGGACAGAACCTTTTATTATTAATAAATTAATTTAACGTTTGATATAAAAACTGCTGTTTTGGGAGCATTTCATGATGAATAAGAAAAATGTGCTGAAAAAAATGTTTTTAAAATACCTTCCAGGTCTAGGTCTTTTAGATTTTAGATAATCTAAAGACGGCCGGCCTTACCTTAGCGGGTGGCGCCGGGGTAGAAGGTGGGGTAGCGGCTTGAGCAGGGGGAGGCTCGGGAGCCCCCATCAACTGCTTAAACCTGCTGAACATGGCGGGGCTTTGTGGTGTCTCCTCCTGAAGACTCTCTCCTATGTGGATCTTAGATCCTTAAAAGTATCCTCCACAGTCCTTGTCACACATCCAAACAACAGACTGAGGCAATTTAATTTCTTAGAGCTGTTAATTCCACATGGGCACTCCCCTTTCTACTGGAGCCAACACCAGATCAACTGTCACTGCCACTCGCAGTGTTGACTCCAGTGGAGACCAATAATTTATTGGCAAATAAGCTGCCATAATAATTAATGAAAGTGTGTCATATTAATAATCATCTATCAGATGAAAAGATGGATTACTTCCAGTCACAGCAGGCTGGAGGACGGGATGTGTTTTCATTATTACAAACTGGTAACTGAGTTTATTGAAAACTACTCTCAGTTTTGCGTCTACATTTCACACGGAACTGAGTGCATTTTTCTATATATTAAATCATGGGATTAATTACAAATTAAACAAATGCCATTAAACAATTAATTTACATGCCACATAACTTGTGTCTGTACGGGCTGAAAGTAGCTGCTGTAAAATCAGACTGACGGGGTTATTTCAGTCCCTTCACAAACACACAGTCCACTTTAGATTAACCCTCACAAAGTCCCAGTCTGGCTAAAGGGATTAGTTAGCACCTCTTTCCCTGTAGCCCCTGCTGCACAAAGACAAAGCTGACAGACGGACACACGACTAGCAAACAAACAGGACAGGATGCAACTAGACATAAACTGTAGTTCAATCAGGGAATTATTTATTTAAGCAGATACCAACAGAGATCAAGTCAATCAAATATTATATTGTGAGAATTACTGTTACCAATTGTTACGACAGATAATCTCTGTTAGGCTTTTACAACTACTGGAAAATACAGCCAATATAAGCAGACAAAACAAAAAAACGGCGAATAGGCAGTGAGTGATACAGTAAAACAAGCAGTATGTACAAGTAACTGACATATATAGACAGATTCAACACATGTCATTAATATCTGTGTTGAAATCTCCTTGTTGTCCAAAGTCAGCTAGCGTCTGCCATATAAGACAATATAGAAGGTGTTATTAATTCACTTTAGTGTGTTTTCACATGTTTACATTTAATTTGTAGGGATGTCTTTACAAAGACAACCCCCGCTTGTCTAGTGCTCTGAGCATCTCAAACCAAATGGTAATAACAGAAGCATCTATTTTAAACATCTTCAAATGACAGGGAATACACACTCAGTACAAAAGAGTAGTAAGAGGTTGAAAATAAAACTGTACATTCACTCCCAAAAAGGAGTTATAAAAAGAAAAGCTCACTACGATCCTTCAGTAGCAGTCTGGGAAAAAGAAATACAAAATATGGTATGTTTAGCAGTCAGCTTAACCACAATGGCTTTTATATGACCCCATATAGACGGAAGTGTACGTGCCGTTACCTTAATTTTGTCAATAATTGTTTTGTTCAAGTTTCCACCGAAGGCACGCAGCATTTTGGGTGTGGGCGGTTTGGGGCCAAACAGTGCGAGTCCTTTCTTCTTCTCCTCTTCTACTTTAGCTGCTGCTGGACCCTTCGCCTTCATTAGTTTCCTACACACACAGAAACAGAGAGGCCACTGAGACATCATGAGGAAATGACACTATGTGCAACCTGCTAAGCAGAGGAATATTGAGTCTTAGAGTGGAGAAATGGGGAAAAAACAACAGTAACAACTGTTGATTGCTGTGCAATCTTAGTTTATTAGTTGATTACCAAAGTTGATTGACAGATAATTCATTTTATAGTTTTAGGTCTCAAAAAAAATTAAAAATAATAAATGCTATTCATCAGTTGTATATATTCTTAAATCAAAGACCTTGATAAGTTATTGTGAAGGTGAGTAATTAAATTATAACTATAAATTATTTCACTCACAAACAATCACTTCTCAGCTCTGATGTCTTTAGCATTGTTCAATTTAGATTACCTCCAACCCACAGAGAGAGAAAAGTGTTTTGTTTTAATTTCATTCACACCATTTCTCGCACCACCACCTTCCTGACTTCAGTCAGGGATGGGAATCAAGAACCAAATTGCCCAAACAAGAGATTATCCATCTCCAGACGAATCAGCACTTAAGTCAACCCGTGAGACACTGCTGTGACAGCCGAATGACAGAAACAATACAGCTGTCTGTCTTTAGGCGTCTAACTCACTTGCCCTTCCTGGCCAAAACTTTCTGAGACTCTGGGTAGTGGACCAGGATGTCAAACAGGTCTTTCTTCTCCAGGACGAAGAGGTTAGCAAAGCCATAGGCTTTGACATTAGCTGTCCGCCTGTTCCCTCCATCTTTGGATGACTGCAACAGACTGTGGAAAAAAAGACATTTCATGACTGAAAAATTCCTTGAAAGTGTTCTTTGTTTGTGGATGTGAACAAATCTGCTGATGTTTATCACAGTGGGATAACTTGAGTTTACAATGCTCTATGATTTTTTTCTTCACACTGTGTATTTGGGGCGAACAAATGGAGAGTGTGAACTTAATCCTACCTGATTTCTCCAAACACACAGC
>NW_023339650.1:6629354-6634034 GCF_004916995.1 Morone saxatilis
AGCACAACACACTGAATCACCTGGAACAGTGCGATCTTCTGAAAGGTGCTCAGGTTGATGTCCACAGCGATGGCGGTTCTCATCACCAGAGGCATCTTATCCAGCAGCTCGGACTCATCTGAAAGCATCAGGATAAAACACAAAAAGTGGTACCATGTTTTTTTTTTTTTAAATGCAGTATCTATATGTGGACTACGTGTTTCTTATATTTTTCAAGGCTTTCTAACATTGTATAAAAACTGAACTGAGCACTCTGTTCAATCTTACTTACCCAGCATGCCCTGAGCGTCCCAGGTGTAGGTGTACCAGGTACGGACTCGGTTCTGCACCGTAGGGGGGATGCAGTTGTTCACCATGTACTCCACGGTGCTGTCCATGGAGGAACGAAAGTAGGTCTTACCTGCTGTGGCTGCGCCGATGACATCCCTCATCTGAGGCAAGATGACGATAAGAATAAATACACGAACTAAGGAACACTTTGGGAAACTAACTGCTCCCAGAGTAGATTTAAAGACTGTTGGTTGTTAAAATGCTACATTTAACACATTTAAGAAGCTTTTGACAGTCAAGACTCCACAGGGAACCAGTGAGAGACAACAACGGTTGGAGTGATGGATGATGGGGTGTTAGTGAAGCTAGTATGGTTCATTCATCTATCTCTACATCACTACATTATTGAGACAAGTGGTGATGACATGCTATTTTAGAGATGCTAATCTCTATCAGTTTTCCAGACCATGCTACGGGGCACATTGAGTCTCTGTGTTACCTGTCCAATCAAACTGGAGAACACAAAGACGCCCGTGAAAAAGTTAGTCATCTGAAAGGTAATCTCAAAGACGGTATGGGGTTCGGGAAGACCCCCGATGTTGATCAGACTGCGGACAGCAAAGTAGTAACAACGCAGGTACCTGTGGAGAGGGTGGGGGCATTAGAGGGGCCGTCACAAACTACACTACGAGTCATTGGCTTGGTTTTTGGAAAGACAGAATAAGTGTGCACGTGTGTTTAGGGTTAGGGAGTGTGGCTGTTTTTTAATCGTTGCTATTTCCGTTTTCAAGTTTGATTCCCTTGATGTCTTGCTGCAAAATTAAACTTAAGTGACAAGGTGATTTGCAAACTGAAAGACAGAAAAAAAGTATGCCATCCAAAGACAGGCTGACCAAATCACCATTAAACATGAAAAAAAAAGAAAAAATAATGAAGCAAAAAAATATTTAACAAATATTCCAAATAAACTACCTGGCCAAGAATGATGGACATAAAGAAAGCCCCAAAAAGGTAGTTTGTCATCTGAAAGATCTGTCCGAACATGGTGTCTGGAAACGGCAACTCAGCGATCATCAGCAGGGACTTCTCCGCATAGAAGAAGCAGCTGAGGTAACTGCGGCAGCAGCGGCAAAGATGGAACATACAAAAGATTTTCAATTTGGGATTGTCTTTGGATTTCTCAGGCATGGAAAAAACTGGAACTCTGTCTCAGTGCAGCAAGGATTGAAAAGCTCTGTGTTGTGTTTGATATTCAGGTTGTCACTTCTTGCCATGTATGGTCAACACAGTCCAATTAACAGCCAAAAGAGCAGTTCTTTTTTAAACTTGGACCTTTTTTTAAACACATGGTGCTTTTTTAAATAAGTGGGTGAAAATCATTCATTAAAATGACAATGTAGTCGATAGTAATAAATGCTGATAGCGGTGGATGATGGTAAGAGTTTTTCTTGCTGAACTTTGACTCAGTGTCTTTCACACTGATGATTCATTACATTAATTACATTTTCTCTTTGTGATTTTACACTGGATTGTTGACAAAGTCTGCCTCTGCTTGAAGTGCAAATATTTATTACATTTTCATTTTCATTAACATCTGCTAAAATTCAGCAACATTAGTATGATAATCAGGGATCACTTGAGGTAGTACCATTACTAAAGTCTTCTGCTAATATACAGTAATAGAATTATACTGTGCTTCACTTATGGCTTACAATATGTGAGCAGATCTCAATGACACAGCAGTATCAGATTTCATTTTGAGTTGACTTTAACCTAATGATCTAATAATTACTGATTACTGAAATCAACTTCAAGTGTGTAATATGGAGACAAACCAGAATGCCATACAGTACACTCAAATCCAAGCAGCATTATAAAGGTTCTGTACTTACGGGCTGCCAAGACCAGAGTACACCCATTTAGTTCCCCCGATGCCTTGGTAGGCTGAAGCCACGTAGTAGCAGCACGCGTTGAGGTGGAGCATGAATAGAAGATAGCCGATGGTCCGAATCACTCTAACAGAAAAGTGAAGATGTGAGTTACATCTCTCTCTGTCTGTCCCCAGAGGTTACAATAAAGGGATACCAATGAGCTACACAACAACAAAAAAACACACCATGAACTCTACAGTGTCATTATTAATAATGTTACATTGCTACGCCTACATGTTAAACTTACACGCTTGCTCTTTTTGCCATTTTAAGAGCAAACTATTGGGAAGATTTGGGATATAAACTAAGAAAAGTTTCTTTATTTTTCATGCATGGTTATTTATCTTGATGTAGTAAAACCTGAGCTCCTGTCTTTGCCTTGACCTGATAATAAGTCAAACACACCCTGACACATGTGTGATAACAACAAAAATGGCGCCATCATTCATTTAATGTGACTTACCTCCAGATGTAAGCCTTGGCCATGAGGCTCTCTAGACGATCGCTGAACTCAAAAAATGTGTCTGCCTAGAGTAAGCATGAGAAAGTGTCACTCTGGTAAGCTAACTCCAATATGTCCTGAACATCAGTTGGCAACACATGATTAAATTCACCTTCAGCAGACGATTGGCTCTGAAAATAGATCTGAATCCAAACTGGAAGTACAGCAAGTCGAATGGCAGGAGGGACAAAATGTCCAACTGATGAGGAGAGACAGATGTGTGATAAGGGTGTAATAAATACTGATACACTTGAGTTATCTTTTGTTATACTTTATCAATGTCTAAAACACTGTATCAGTTTTTAATTAATAGTTTGCAGCCGAAGATCTTCAGCCAGTGACTCTTCCACTCCAACGCTCAGATTACACAGAAAGTAGTGCTGATATTGGTTGGATGTTACAGGGACTTTGATCAATACAAATGCAGATCCCACTGTTCCAATTGCATAAAAAAATATGTTCCTTTTTCCTAAGACTTGATTAAAAAAAAAAAAAAAGCCTCGCTTAAAGTATCGCAATATATTTAATCATAACACCTGTATCGTGATACATATCGTATCACCAGATTCTGGCCAATACACAGCCCTAGTGTGTGAGGTCGCTGGGATGAGAATTCAAGTTCCAATACCGTGGATCTCTCTGAGTTTCTGTAGTTCTTCTTTGTCATCTCTCTGTCTTTCTGAAATGAAGAAAGTCATTGTGTTACATCTTAAATCCAGGTCAGTCTCAGTAACAGGCGCAGTTGGCCAGGATGAACTAAGACTTACTATGATGTCTCCTCCTTTGACAAACTGCTTGCGAGGCTGGAAGAGGATGGAGTCTGTGAGGTAGATGAGGTCGACCAGCATGTCTATGGCGAACCAGTAAGGGATGGCGCTCTCGGTGTGGTACGGGAAACACAGGCGGGCCGTGATGAACCAGGTGTTGTAGTTGAAGGCCAGAGTCACAATGCTCAGCCAGGCGATGTAGCGACGGTCTGTAAAAGGGTCGATGGTCTTCCCTAGCACGCCATCCATCAGGTCCTCAATTGGCTTCAGCACAACATCCACCGCATACCAGGTGGCTTCTTTCAGCCTGGTCTCCATGCTCTTCTCCTCCTTTTTCTCATCTTTAGCCTCTGCTTTCTTTTTCTCCTCCTCCTCTTTCTTCTTCTGCTCAGCCTCCTTTTTCTTCTGCTCCTGCTCCTCTTTCTTCTTCTTATCAGCCTCCTCTTTCTTTATCCGATCCTCTTCAGCCTGCCTTTTCCTGTCCTCTATGACTTTTGTGTACACATCTTTGCCTAGCAGAGGTGCTGAAAGGACAATATCATTTCTCAATCAAGCAGCAATGATAACTATAAACATAAGAATATTAAACTTTGGTGCTTCCTAACACCGCTGAAGTGAAGCTCTAACTTGCATACAGATGAATAATTCTGCGTTTGTACTCACTGACAGGAGGACTGATCTCTGGGGATGAAGCATACTGATCAGCAACTTTCTCCTTGTAGAGCTGCAGTCTGTCTCTCATCCGTTTGATGATCAATCTGAGCTGCTCATCTGAATACTTGTTGATGACGATGGGTGGAGGTGGAGGAGGGGCCTCCTCTTGTCTGAAGATGGAAAATACCATAAGAGAAATTAGCCACACAACATCTGACAGTTTACTATAACCGATACTCTTAAGTGTTTTTCATTTTTTACTTATTTAATAGCAGTATAAGAGTAGGGTAAATTGGCCAGTTTCAGATGTAATGAAGATGGACATTATAACACATATACAACATTAGTATCAAGACAAGTCTGAAGTGATGGGAATTATTAGAGACTCTATTGAGCTTTAGCCACGTTCAGCTTATTTTTATGGTTTTCTGGACCACAACAGCAAAGTTACCTCTCTCATAGAGTCTTTTGCCAGATCAGGCAGCTGATCCACAAAAAATATAGTTGTACACTACCTGCCTAGTACCAAACTGCAGAGACATTTAACAACTGACTT
>NW_023339650.1:6634061-6635686 GCF_004916995.1 Morone saxatilis
TGGAGGATTTAGCAGCTAAAGAGCCACATATTTGTGGTGAAAGAAAAGTCAGGTATTAAAGGTTTAAAATAAAATGTAAGTACTTGAAAACCTACAATTATAAATACAAAGCTAAAATAGCAAGATGGGGCTGGTATCTGTTTATTCCAACCAACCAACCAACCAGACTGCTGTGGTTGTTTAAATTGAAGATCACTTTAAACAAAACACTTAATTCATAAGTCTACAGTCAACAGGAACTGCTTTCCACACATGATTTAGCATACTAATTGTGATTTGTAATGTCAAATAAAGACATTTATACTGTGAAATGACATTTTAAGTGGAAAGGCTCAGCTGACAAAGACAGTCTCAGCAGTGCAGACACAGGAAGGGGGCATCTGTGTTCAAATGTCGCCTCCTAGTGGACAAAGTCCAGCAAGACATCTGTAAGGACTCGTTAGAGTCAAAACAATCTCTGTATAATCGAATACAAAAAGGGTAGAGTCTATCCTGCCGTTGGGTGGACAACCAGTGTCACAACATCTACAAACAAATGACAAACTATGGATGCGGACGCAGGTAATTGTTTGCTTTAAGTGTTGTTGGGCCAGAGTGCTGCTTGTAACAGTGTATAGTATGTTATAACGTCTTAATTAAGTTGTTACACTGTTTAATAATCAGCCATTTAGTTGGGTAACATCTCCAGTGCCAGGTTCACTGTAGGGTAGTTTGTTTGTGAATATGCACAACTAAAGCAAAACATCAACTGACTCCTCTATTACTTTCATTTTAATCTGTCAATATAATCAAACATTACATTAATCTAAGGTGATATCCTTTTATAACATGTCAGTGATCAGCCCATACCGGTTTAGCCCTGCTGTGGAGCATGTTTGCGTCACCTTTGAGCTCTTGACACCCACAGGCTATTTATTCCACACGTCATTCAAGGTAATGGCGTACACCTCTAACTGTGCTCCAGATGCAGGCCCTAGCTGTAGCTTCTACCACCTCTCCTTTACTATCACCTGATGAAATGCTGGCAACTTGTCTCCTCATTTGGAAAACTAACATGTGTTTACAACTGTGAGGATCAGCAGCAGTCTTTACAGGTCGGTTTCACAGTTTTTATTGCTGGGCCAGAAGCAGCCCTGGTGAGCTTCTTAAAACTAAAAAGCTGCAAAGCTTTTAATCCACTTTCAGGTCATCCCCCTGTTAATATGCATGTTGCACCAAGGGATAAAGATCTCACATGCTGCGCTCATCTCTGAGGGCTTTATCTGTCCCTCTCTGCCATGTTGCCAGGGAATCTGATTAATTAGTGTTCATTGGGTGATTACTTTGATACTGGTTCGTGGTGTAAGTGTCTTGGCAGGCGTGTGTTTTGGTAAGCTAAAGTAGAGTTTGGAGATATATACTATAAGGATAAATACTCTTTATCTACTCTCTTAAACTACCTATGCTAACATCGTGCTTTCAATGCATCTCCCCTGCAATTAAATGTCTGAGAACATATCAGGTAGAAAAAAACATTTGGTGATGATGAGGGTGTGTTGATGTCATTGGAATTGGAGCATTTAGAAACAGAAACTCCCAAGGGACCAGGTCTTACCCCTCAGGTCCAACTTGATCAGGGTTGGCTG
>NW_023339650.1:6635793-6651330 GCF_004916995.1 Morone saxatilis
CTGCTGGTGCTGGTGCTGGAGCTGATGCTGGTGCAGGGGCTGGGGCTGGGGCTGCTTCTGAGAAAGGGGAACAATGCTAATTACATTTATGTCCTCCAGACTTGATTTGTGTAATGCATTTTATTCTGGTCTCAGCAGGCGAAAAGAACAAACCATCCAAAACATCCAAAGACAGCATACACAAAATGTCAATTTTGCTGTCAATTTGTGTCATTTGTGTTGTTGTCTTATTGATAAGATTTTTCTTCCTGATCAATATCTCTCCATGCAGATCTGATTACAGCCATTTGAAACTCCAACAGAAAGTCACAACATATACCTGAACCACCTTGTAAGACCCAGTCTTCCCAGTATCTGCCTGGGATACAGTTTTAAGCACAGGCTTTGGTACGAGAGAGGTAAAGGAGAGTCATCATGAAGAAAGCCTATCTGACACAAACAAAACAAAAAGGGTAGTAATTTCCTCTCTAAATGTGCCATTTCAGCCTCTCAGATGAATGGTAACTTACCCTGCGGTTTGTCCGCTGTCTTGGCTTCATTCTCCTTATCGGCTGGCTTCTCCTCCTACACCACAAATCAGCATTTTCCATAAAGTCAGATGTTCGGCTTCATTAGTCAACCCGCGGTCATTAGAGAGACATTTTAATTTAGACACAATATTTTTAAAGAATAGTGAGTTTAGCATTTGACAAATGACTCCTTTGCCGGACAGGCTCTTTAAACAAGCTGTGTTTGCGATGAATAAAATTCAAAAGTGCCCGTCGGGTAATGAGCGATTTCAATGATGTCCGTGTAATGGAACAATTTCATTTGATTCTTTGTTGGCAAGAGTACTGAGCAAACAGAATGGATGGAGGAGCAGATAAGAAGCCACTGCTGTGATCTTAAGAGAAACAAATGTAATCAAACTTGCTGTATCACAGTCTGGATGCAATATTTAATTTTTTTGTGGTCATGCTTGATTTTAGTCTTGGCTGCTACTGCTGTTACTGGCACACATGCAATATGAAATAATATGAAAGCTACTGAAAGCTAGTAAGAGCCTCACAGAAGAATCCAATATGCATTAAGACACTGGATAAGAATAACAATATCTTACAGTTTTCATTTACTCACTGAATATACAGCACACTGTTTTCTACATGTCTTACCTTGGCTGGAGCTGGAGCTGGAGTTGGAGCTGGTTCAGGGGCCGCTCCAGTGGTCCCCGAAGCTGCTGGCAGCGGTGGGCCACTGAAGAGGGCCTTCAACTTACCAAACATGTCTACAAACCTATAGGTGCATCTGCGTTGCTGTGTGCACTATGTAGAGAAGGAACAGACTCCTAAGGAGCTGAAAGATCCTGCTGCTGCTACTGCTTTTAGCGTCACTAATACTCTTGCACAGAGAGCAGCCCCCACTATCACCAGTGACATCTAAGCCCATCACTATCTCATATAAGATCCCAAACGGCTTAGGTAACCACTAAAGCAGGGCTGAGACACTTGAGGTCTGCCTATACAAATTACAAGTGCATGGAGTACATACATACAGACTGCATTAACCACTGCACTTAGAGTCGACTGCACTGCACCACAAACTGTTAATGTATCTATGCACAAGACACTTTTACAGTATGTTATATAATAAGTTATATTGACAAAATGATTCTTGTGCCTTCAGGGAAACATAATGTGGTATACAGAGGAAAAATAATGACAAGATTAAAGTAAATCCCACAAGTTCAGTTGTAAAGATGGTGGTGTAAGCAGCACTCAGGTCTTTTACTTAAAACACAACAAGGAACTTTCATTTTTTGTTGATTGCCCGAAGCCCCTGTGTTTAAAGGCAGTAGTGTTTCTACTGCCTTGTTTCATTGTTTTTAAGGGGAATCTGACCAAATTAAGAATTATATAGAAAATACTCAACTCTTTCCTGATGGCTTGTGTGTTCATGGTAGATTCATACTAGATTGAGATGTTTTCAAAACTAGCTTACAGAATTGTGCGTACGTGTTTACTACTATTATTTATAGAGACTATGCTTATCTCCCTTACTTTATGATAATGGAATAATAATGAATAGGAAATCAGGGGGACCAATAACATGGGGCATGTAAGCAAACACTGATAATAATTAATAAATTTATTTATTAAACATTAAAACAAAATATAAGTAATATTCCTATAGATGGTGATGAGGTAATCATTAAGAATTTTTTACCGACTTTAATTGACTTCGTCGAAATTCTGCATCAGTCAATCTGAGGGTGCCATAGAGTGAAAACTATACACAAGGCTAACGTGCTCATCCTTTACACTCGGGGGTAGATAGAACATGTCATCTGCACGCAATGGTAAGACCGTGTGGTTGTGTTAGGCCCAACTTAACTGAAAACAAGTATGTGCCGCAGTCTCATAAAGAGCGGCACTGACAGGTAGTCAATAGCGTTGCAGTGGGATTGAATCGTAAGCAAGTACCTGAGTATGATGAGACACATTTCCGTTAAGCAGGGTGCTCCAAATAAATGTAAGCCTTTAAACCTTACTATCTTATTAATGAAACAACAGTTTCAAAACAAAAATGCCACCACAACACATGGAGCAGATTTGGTGAGGTTCTTTGTTCAGTGCAGTTGGAGTCTTCTTGGAGCTACTATTGGCCATCTCAGGGACTGCATCTTAAGGTGTTTCATCCTTGGATTCAACATCCAGCAGTGGCACATGCTGAATGCTTTAAATCAATAAGCTACTATTGTCAGGGTGCAGCAATGTGCTATTTAACTGAGAATTATGAGTAAATCATTAGAGAAACAAAAGTATTCATGATTGAAAATGTGACTTCAAGAGAAATGGCAATGAATGCTGCTCTACTGTTCGAAACTGAATACAAATAAAACTTAATATGAGAAGCTTGTTGTTGATTTTGTCATGAATTTTATACTGTTGCATTCTAAATTCGCAAATGAAATATGAAGCGTGGCCAATTACAATAAAATTACTTTTCATGTTTCATGTACTTATTTTTTATTTTATTTTTAGATTTAAGTGAAATTTTGTTTTAAAGGTACTCTGGGTAGTATTTAGTGTTTTCACTAAAATATCTGATTGCATCCTTGAGACCTAACAAACGAATTCCATGTTCCTTCTGGCAGAAGTTGTCCCTATATTATCAATTTATGAGTTTAAATGTTCCATTGTAACTTTAGCAAGTTGCATTAACAAAGCCTTCTGCAAAATTATAGCTAGATCACAGAGTTCCCTGACATATTTTCTACCTTGTAACTAGCAAAGGTAGGATCCTGAACAGGTCAGGACACAAGCACATTTTATTTTCTGTGCTTGATTTTTTTTTAACACTGATCACTTGCAGTTGTGTTAGGAATGTTAATTTTCCATCAGAAACATTCAGATTTTACGGTAAATGATTCTGAGAATATAAAAAGGGGCCTATAGACAGTTTTCACTGTGTGAATCCACCTGGACTGTGTTGCGCCACCTGGTGCTCATGCACATACATGTCTATCCCTGTGCACGTGATAGTTGTAGCACAAGGGTCCCCTCATCAAAATGAGTATATAAACTGTATACAGTGACAGTAGTTTATCAGTAATTGACAGCATGTAGACTCCACATCATGAATACATTTAGCTGACTTCATAATCAGCACGATAAACTATAAGCATGGCTATTTCCGCTCATTAATCTCTCTGCATTGTCATTTTCATTTTCTTTGCATATTTTTCTGTTTTCATTTAGCCCTTATCTCAGTGAGACACTCATACGCTTGCTTGTCGTTAAGAATAAAATTGCACCACTATCACCCACCCACTCGGCCCATATTCTGCTTTTCCATTCCTCTTGTCATGCTGGGGAACGACCAACCAAATTCCACAGCGATGCAGATGGGGCTTGACTCAGCCGTGGGCTGAGTAATGTATCTCAGAGCGTTCTCAAGGACCATTGACCTGTCTGGGGCAGAAGAGAGGAGAGGATGAGTGGAGGAGGAAGCAGGCGAGTGATGATGCACTTTTTCAAGCCTCTCCATCTTTCCGCTGTCCAGTGATGCAGGGAGATACGTCATTAGATCCTCTCCATCTCTTCCATTAATCTAATTAAGCCTTTGGGGTTGGGCCTAGCCCCTGACATTGCTGTGAAAGAGCTCGATACATATTAAAAAGAGCAACGAGTTTGTACATCACCCAGAGATGGTACGTGACTCGTGCAAAATAAAGTGATTAAAAGGAGATGAATGATAGCAATTGCAATATAATATCAGATTTAACCCTGATCTTTCACCTCCTCACACACATACCCTTTACAACGCTGCCCTGAACCCAGCATTTAGGCAACCTATTAGTTTCACCTGTCAGTCAGCAGCAGAATGACAATAGACCTTGACAGTGGAACAGCTAGAGGTAAATTTATAGCACAAAGTGGAGGAGGCTGAATTCTCTGGTGCCCAATGACATATGACTCACCGCTCTAATTGGTGTAATACAGAGCTGCTCTCAACCGGGGTCTGGAAATTATAAGAAGGCCTAACCGAGGGAGGCCAATTCATAGAGTAATCATAGTGGCAAATGCCACTATGATTACCCCTTTAACAATGCCATAAAAATCAAGCACTGTTCAGTTACTATCTGAGGGGTCTCCCTTCAGTAAAGAGAAGTAAGAGGGAAAATGTTGTTCTAGGAAAAAGGCAATTTGAAGGACTATTTCAGTTTACTGAATGCTACTGGATATGAATGGGCCACATGGTCATACAGAGAAAAGGTCTTCTTAAGGATAGGGAGCTCTGAATTGTAAGCTTGAATGTATATTTATTTATGACTGTAGCTGACTGAAACATTTAGCTTAGCAGGATTAAATGGGTTGTGACTGAGCAGGTGTGGCCTCACAAAACCAGATAAATTGTTAGTTGGTTTATAGTTTTATTCAAGCTCTGTGTGACAACCCCTTCTTGTCTAATTTCAGCTTCAAGTGTTTTTGAATGTGGGAAACTCGATCAGTCTTACTATGAATAAGGCTGCACTATTAAGAGCAATATTATCAAAATTGCAATATGGCCAAGTGCGATATACAAATCGCAGGTAAAATATGTGACAAAACAGCAATATAACAGATGAGAGTAAAAAAAGTTCAAGTAAAGAAAACCTAAACAATGAGCTGAATGACACTAAAACGGGGTAAAATTTCTCTGTGTGTTTGTTTGAGTAACCTCTTTCATATTATACATAGTCACCTGGTCTATAGTTAATATAGCATAGTTAATATAAAATATTGATAGTAAAAGTGTTGTGAATTAAATATGTATGACACAGTAATAAATCTGTGTGATGACTCCAGTAGAATATACTCTGTCCTCAGTTCAGGATCATCAATGAAGGACAAAACCCATGACACTGACCCATCCAAGGCTCTGAAAGCTGGTTGGACCCAAAATAACCCGGACTGTTCCAGAGAAGACCCACATCAGGCTCACTAACTGTGCGATCCAAGTCCACAGTAAGTTGTGAACCTTCACTGCTTGTCTGCTTATTAGTTTTACTTTCTGGGTGCAAGAATACAGTTGGAACCAGGATGTAGCTGAGTTGTAAGTTGTTAAACATTATATTCACCCTTTTCACTGGTGCAGGATAAGTATTAAATTGTAAACCTCCAAGCAGGTCCACAAGGATTAAAGTAATAATCCTTGAAATCCCCACAGGGGGGTTGTTTGGGGAGATGTTTTGGCAATGTTGTTGCTAAGCAATCTGGTATTTTGTGGTATTTTTGCTGTTTTGCTTTTCCGTTGAGAAAGTTTGACGTCCATAGGTAGAACTGTTAATCTTATCAGCCACGATGGCTCTCACTGCTCATTTTGAATAAACAACTTTTTCCATTACTTTATATATTGTCATTTGTTTAAAATTCATGCTTGTCCCCCAAAAGCTTGCAATGTGGTGCTTTAGGCCTTCATATTTGTTAAGGAAGTGTGCATATAGTTCTGCATAAATGGCTCACAGTGAGTCTTTGTGTAATAATGTACTGTAGATTCAGGCACATGGTTGTTCATTCTACTCTGGTAGTGTGTTTTTTAGAGAAATCCTCCACTGCCTTTACCATATAATCTGCCAATTAATCTGATCAAAGTGTTTGATCATAGAAATCTAAATCATGATACGTCAGTGTTTAGTGTAGCTTGAAAATAGCATTCAATTTATCTTCAAAGGGAATATCTGAAAAGTTAAAAAAGGGCTGAGTGTTGGTGCTACATGGATGCTGCATTTCTGTCTGCTACCAAATGGGGGCAGGACATCCTTTCATATCTCCTTCCCTCCTCTGCTCTCCAACACACAATCAAACTACATTCGTTAGAATTAGCCAGATGCTGTTGACAATTACCCTGAGCTCCAAGAAAGTGAAAAGGCGTAGACACCAGTGTGACTTATGAGCATTTTAAAGGCAGCAACATCTGGTGCCACTACAGAACGTGTCCCAAGACAATAAAACAAGCCACTAATTCATCATCACATCTAAGAGATTAAATACTTAACATCTGATTCTGATGCATTTTTGTGGAGCAACAACTGTGGCTGTTGATACTCGGGTGTCAGAATTTTGGTTTTGAAAATGTATTTTTAAGTGAATGATGATGTATCAAAGTCTGGCAAAACAGAGGAGACATATTTTAACTTTAATGCTTCCTTAACATCTGATCTTTAATCAGATGTAGTTTGTCATTCCTATATAAAAGTGTTCATCCGTGACCACTAATTAGTAAATGCGCTTCTTTGACACCTTCTTCCTCTTTTATTTGCTATTGAAACGAAGCAGATTCATATTGTGTTTTTGGTCTCATGTCAACAAATCACTTAAAATTTCCTGGATAGCTGTATGGAAACCAATAACATTAATCACAAAGGTTTGGTCCTACATCTTGAAGTGCGTATCAGCAGCTAACTAATGGCTGACAGAGGGTGAAATGAGGTCAGACGTGAGGCCATAGTTGTGTTTTTATTGGAGAACTCCACAGCTGAGATTCCCTGACATTCCCATTGTTTCACTCTTTCCATTTCACCTCTTCCCAAGGTTGCAGATTGCTGCTTTATTGGCTTTTCCTTGTGAAGATGTGTGTGTGTGTTTGTGTTTTGAGTGCATTTGCTCCTTAGTGAGCATGACAAGTCTGAGTGTGGGTATTTTTGTGCGGCAGGTGCGCAGCAGAGAGCCACAGAGCACTGAGGTGTGTCATTGAGAGGGCCTGTGGGGCTTAATGCCTGGCCGGTTGGTGTGCACATTAATCTGAATGAAGGCACAAAGTGACAAGCCTGTGATTTAGACTGCCCATTAAAGCTTACAGTCACATGTTTCCCACAGTCACAACAGTGGGGCTTCAGCCTGGGAAGGATCGGCCAGCAGCTCAGGTGCTTTGGGGCCGCCTACTGAGCACAGGGGGCTGGATGGACAGGTGGCTGATAAGCAGGAATACGCTAACATTTAGCATTTCACATCAGGCCTCGAGATCTGCTTCGTGAAGCTAAACATCTCTTGTGGCTGTAGTTATTCCTATCTACAGTATGTCTGCATGTTTTTTTCCCACTTTGTCTATTTATATTGCTCGTATGTGAGTGATGGTCTGATCACACTGTAAACTGGCTGATAAACGTGGACAAAGGCGGAGGGCTATGCTTAGGTTGATCTTGGATTGGACAGTTTTCATGGGAGAAAAGCTTGAAATATGAACATTTGAACATTTGAACATTTGATGGATGGAAGGAAGTAAGGAAGGAACGAACAAAGGAAGGAACGAAGGAAGGGGAGGAAAAACTAAGAAAAGAAAAGAGAGGAGGAAAGGAAGGAAGGAAGGTAGGAAGGAAGAAAGGAAGAAAAAAGGGGAAGGGAAGGCAAAAAAAAGAAAAAAAAGACAGGAGGAAAGAAAGAAAGGAAGGAAGGAAAATGGAAGGAGCAAGTAGAAGGAAAGAAGGAAGTGAGGCAGGGAGTAAGGGAGGAAAGAAGGGAAGGAGAAGGAAAGAAAAATGGAGGGAGCAAGTAAAGGAAGGAAAGAAGGGAAGAAGAAGAAGGAAAGGAAAGGAATGGATGGAGTAAGTCAAGGAATGAAGGAAAGAACGGAGTGGAGGAAGGAAGAGAGCAAGGAAAGAAGGAAAGGTCGAGAGGGTTGTAGTGGAGGAAGGAGGGGAGGGAGGGAGTGAGGGGAGGAAGAAAGGAAGAGAATGAAGGAAGGAAAGAAGGGAAAAAAGCCAGAGCAGACATGATAGATCACACATCACAGGGCTGGATAGGAGAAAGATGGCCAGTCAAATAGATCAGCGCTGTCTGAGAGATGACAAGTGGATGCTCTCCTTTTGACATGGTGATCATTTCTCATGAATGTTAACAGCCCAATTTCTTTTTTCTCCTCTTTATGTCAGTGTCTGACACACCCCTTGGCACCAATCAAATCTTACATGACAAGGCTGTCAGCC
Source organism: Morone saxatilis (assembly GCF_004916995.1). Lineage (NCBI taxonomy): Eukaryota > Metazoa > Chordata > Actinopteri > Moronidae > Morone > Morone saxatilis. The sequence goes on from NW_023339650.1 coordinate 6,644,237, forward strand.
GGCGTTGAGCTACAGGTCTCCTCATCATAACACTTTCAGCCTGACAAAGGTCAACTGTTGCTGAAAAATATTACTCTGGGTCAACTCTTCCTGAATTAGTTACACTGACTGCGGCAGACATGATGAGATGAAACTTTAATGATCCGTGTGAGGAAGTGGACAGCCGACAGCTGTAGGACAGAGAAAGCAAACAGAAAATACTTACAGTCAGTGTTTGCTTTCTATAATATATGTATTACAAAGGCCTGCACCACTACATCCAATTACAGTATGAGAAGAAGCACTTTTCTTTTTTTAAATCAGTGTTTCTACTGACATAAACTCTTTGTTAAATTTGTGGCCTTGTAATATAATCATAGATTATTCAGAAAAAGGTTTAGCAGTCAAGATCTGCTTCGCTAAACTCATCTCTAGAATTTTTTGTTTCGTTTTATCATAATCACACTGCATTTATAACCTTAACATTTTGGACCAATCAATTCATTACAGAAGAATTGCTGTGATCAGTGGATTCATCCCTCGTTTCATTCATCCTGCCACATTTCTACATTTTTACCATGGACATAACAGAAGAAATAAAAGACGGCATCATAAAACACCATCCACTTTGATGTAATCCTATAACGCTTCCCTTTTCATATCCATTTTGACATCAACAAACACTAGCCACAGCCAATGGTAGCCAATGCATGGAATAGACCTTTTTCACCACAAACATTTTGGCATGTCATAGCAGGAAAAGCACATTAAAGACGACAGCGTTCCATTTAGCTAGCTCCAGTGTCCCGGTATTATGTAAGCAGGGGTGGATATAGAGAGAAATATTCATAGGATATCAGGAGACTTTAAGGGGTGGCAGAAATATAAGCTGAATTAATCGCAAACAATTACATGTAACAATATTTGCTTGGAAAAGCTACCAAATGAAGATATTTTAACTTACAACTTACAAAACATTCCATTATTGTGGCACACAATTAAAACATTGAACAGAAATACCTAAAGGTGGCATTAAAAATCAGTTAATTGTTTCATTTCCAAATCCTCCATTTTTCAAAATACATATCTTTTTGTATTATTGTTATTTTTAAAATGAATCTAAATTTAAACTGACAGTGTTTGACACCAAACTGGGTCCATCTAGATCGGCCGCTGTATGCATGCTAATGCTGGTTCACGGTCGTGGCTTACGGCACACTTGATGAACTGAGCCATCGTTAACTCAATTTATTTTACCTGATGTTTTACCTGATCTTTTCCTGCAATGACAAGACAAAATGCTATTGAGCTCTCACAGCGCTGGGGGCTGTGCTGGGAGGTTGTAGTGGCCACAGTCACAATGCCAAGTACACCAGCCAAAGAACACTTGTTCACATACACAATCATTAAATGAGAAATGGCCTATGAATCCTTTCTTCTGAGTGTTGCAAACACTCTGACATGACTCTTTAAATTAACATTTGATCTATATGTTCCAGCGGAAGTCAAGTAGCTCAGAAGCGCTGTAATGCACATATGGACAGCTGAGGTAACCTGTGAGCAGCGTTCATTGGAATGAATGGATCACCATCTTTAACCCACTTCTCTACTGTACATTCATGGCATGGAATTTCACTGCGCCTGTTTGTGGTGTGACTGGGCACAGTTGGTCACAACTGTAAGAAAAAGTTTTTTAGGTGTATTTGTTTGTTTTGTTTTGTTTTTAGGCAGGATTTAAATCATCTTTTTTTAATACGGTTTTAGAAAAAATGCATCATATATGAGATACATCACCAAAGACGTAATACATGGAACAACTGGCAAACTCTCTTTATTAGTTGACACCCTTCTCACTCTCAGTAACTTTCCACACGCTGCTCTTCCAGCGTTTTATCTGCCATCCGACCACATAAACACAAACATACACACGCAAGAACAAGAGGAGGAAGGTGAAGGTTAATGAAAAGGTGTGTCTCTCATCTTGTCTTGTGCCACCCTCCACAGATGGAGACACTGATAATATCCTCCCTTTTCCTCTCCTCTCCGAGCCCTGGCTGCATTCTGGCCTCCGGCTGCCTCCCCTGTCGAGCTCCACTTCCTCTGGATAAGAGCTGTAGCAACGACTATCTTCATATCTAGGCTACGGGTGCCAACTGCAATCTGTCTGGTCTCTGTGTGTGTGTGTGTGTGTGTGTGTGAGGCTTTTATTTGTGAGGAATATAGGACAGCCTTTTATTGGAAGTGTGTGCATGGAGTACAGTAATGAGTAGCCCTGCCTTTTATGTGAAAATGATCTCCTCAAGATAAAGCAGCCATGTAAGAATAACAAAGGGAAGTTGACCTCAGCTCGAGGATACATGTCGTGCTTCCAATTGGTGTTTTCAAAGTGATAAAAAGCTGTTTTTCTTATGATAGTGATGTCACGGTGCAACTTCAGAGGCCTGTGCACAGCAGGTCGCTGTGCATTTGAACAAACGCTCCAGTACCACTATTATTTCCTCTGACTTTTATCAATTATTTTTATACTGAACAGTTAATGTCCTTATGTGAACTATTGCTCCAAAAAGAAATTGTGATGCTGACATAAAATACCTAACACCAGAGCTATTAGTCTTGTATTTCTTTGTAAAAGAATATTTCACCCAGTCAATCTACTGTAATATCATGCAATGGTTTCTCCAACAGACACAAAAACACTGGCATTATCCTTTAAAAGTCCTCATCTGTGAGTTCTTTTCCTCATCATATTCATTCGTGGTGATTTATAATGCCCTTCCCAGAGATCACCTCAGTGGAACAATGTAATCAGTGTCCTTAGAAAGATGTAGTTCCCGTTCCTGTAGGTGGTGGTTTATCTTTTGCCTGTTTAGTGTTGGTGACTATAATCTCATGGCAACCACCGGCTGCAGAGTTCTTTTTCTGTTTATTCCAAAACAAACAAGAGACCTAAACACATCCCACCCTGTCAATTAAAGGCCTTCTTGTCATGCAAGATCAACCAGACTTCAAATGGAAAAGGTTTTCATGAGGTCAAATCTTCCTCACTGTGCAATGTAGGGGGGCAGGAGCATTTGTTCATGTAAAATACTGTAAGTAAAACATGAAACGTACAGAATGGAACAGTAAGTTAAGGTAATAAATGACAGTTTTGGTGGCAACAGTCCTGACATGTTAGCTGGGAGTTGTAACACAGTACCCATCATGCATGTTATGATATCATTTCCATATCATGAAATGATCATGACTGTAAATTTGTGGCATTCTTGTAAAATAAATGCATGCAATTTAGTTTCTTTTGGGCTGCGTTGAAATGGTGTAGCTGGCAAAGCTACAATGAAGAACACAGTGGATATATTATAAATTCTTTGGGGTAAAGAAAGTGGGTCTGTTTTATTGAATCAAGCCCACAACACCTCCAGGAGCCTTAACAGAGCCTCCTCCTGCTCCTACACTCAGCACCGATTACACCTACTTTCACCCACGATTGTACACTTCCTCCACCCTGCACCTACGCTTTAGATTCCACTTAGCCCGCAGCACCGCAGAGGATCATTTCTAACTCCATCTTGGCTACGCTGCCACTCATTTGTTTAGACTGGGAGTGCAGAGTTGTTCTGTGCACCTGCAGCGCTGCAAGGAGCTGTGTGTCTTTGAGGAAGACGATGGTGCCTGTCAGCTAAAATTGACAGACTGAACAAGCTTTATGGAACAAAGTATTAAATATCAAATTCAATAGAGATTTTAGAAAGAATTCCATGATGGCATCTCCCTTTCTCATTTCAGTCAGCATACAGCATGCATACTATACTACACTCATCATTCCATCCATTTTCTACACTCATTTTCTCTCATGCACGGATGTCCTTGGGCCGGTGCCTATCCCAGCACACATCAGGCCAGAGGGAGGGTACAACCTGGACAGGTTTCCAGACTATCAGAGGACTAACACACATGTATAAATAGACAACCACATTCACACTTACACCTACGGGCAAATTACAGTCTCCAATTCACCTAAGCTGCATGTCTTTGTGAGGAACCCCCAGAGGAAACCCACAGGCATGGGAAAAAAATGCTAACTCACAGAAACGCCTCTGCCAGCTGGTGGATTTGAACCCAGGATCAATGCTCACCCCACAAAGCACACTGATATAGACACGTGTATTCTTGGATTTACAATCTAATCCAAGAAATTGCAGCTGACATAAAGCTGAAACACTGGACCCATCATCTGTGTCTTCACTTGACAGTAAAGCATAGAAGACATCCTGTATAATAAAGTCCCATTGGTCTCACTACCGCGCAGGGCTTTCAAAGTGTGGCGCTGCCTTTTGCAACTTTAATATGTGACTTAACACGTACAGCAGCAGAGCTTTTGTGAACTTCTCAACAGAGAAACCTCCAGGTATTCAACCTGTGGTTATTATGCTCATCATGTGTCTGACTGCTGAACAACATTTTTAATGAATGTTTTGACTTGAAATAAGTGAGTCTGTGGGAGTTTGGGTGAATAATGCAGGCAGAGGTGTTGCTCCAGTATAATGTGGCTCAAACGGGTCGCTTGACTTTTACAACAGACCTGCTGAAATGCATTTATGGTGTGTGTCTGTGTGTGTGTGTGAGAGAGATATACAGTACTGCTGACCTTATATCACTTCCAAGTGCATTACATTTTTTTCCCCCTATGCCTGCTGCCTCACCAGATTTTCACTCTCAGAGAGGCGGGGGGGCCGAGTCCAAATAGTAGCATGTACACACACACTCACACACACATTTCCTGTGCCTTGTTCCCGTGAGAGCCTGACTATGTGCCAGACAGGAATTGCATACATTGTCCCTCCCCCCCTCTCCCTCACTCCCTCCCGTCATCCTGCTGGGACGCGGCACCTGCCCCCTTCACCCCGACCATGTCAGACGACGAGTCTCTCTGGGACAGGATGGGATGGGTGTCCAGCCCCGGTGCTTGTGGGTAAGGTTGGCCAGAGGGACAGGAGCCCTTGATGCGTAAGCTCTGCAGCACTCACAGCTTGTTTTCTGAAGGAAGACAGGACTCCAGCAAAGAACCTGCTTTGTCTGCACTTTCACACTGTTTTTCTTTCTGATTTCGCTTATTTATGTTTCTATCAGCCATCCCTCTCTCCCTCTTAGTCTCCTTTTTCCAGTTCCATTTCCTCTTCGCAAAACCATTCTAGCATTGTTTCAGTGGGTGGATACAGAGAGAAAATGATGTTCCCTTTCCCTTCTTTTCCCACTCGCTAATCGCTGCCTTGTCTATGCTCATTGTTTGTGACGCCTAACAATTTCCACCACAAAAAATAACCAGAATTTATGTCTCCATTCTGCACGCTGTAAGAAGAAGGTATTGCAGCAAGATAAAAGCTCAGAAAATGTGTGACGAAATAATCAAAACTTTCAGCTACCCTAACTAGCTTTTACTGAGTTCTCAACCACATCTCGTCTTCATCATTGAATGGAGCTGGCCAAGGTGTCATCATCTGACCTAAGTGAGTCACGATCTACTGTGCCAGCACATTTTGCTCGGCACACTGTCCATGCAAGAGGAAGAAATATTTAAAAATAATAGAACCATAAAATAATCTTGTATTCAAGTACATATAATTGTATAAGACAAGGAGTCTACAGCCAAAGTGACAATACTAGGATGCTAATGTTAAAGCCCCATTATGTAACTTTTCTACGTTAAAATAACAGCTTCAAAATCATTCTGATGCTACGCTGAGTTGTAAAAGGGTTCTTGCACAATGTGACTTTTGGCTTGGATCATATTTTATTGAATGTTTTCTGCCCCAACTCTCTGTGATTTACAGTTTCCTGAGATGTAACTGCTGTTTGCTAGTTAACTTAGCGGTACCGTCTTGTAAATTATTGGGATAATGTGTTTTTGGCCCAGGGCAGAAATCAGGACCCTACTCTGACTCTAACTGGCTTACCCTGACATTCTTACCCTAACCTTAATGCCAGGTAATGCTGATGGATAGCTGTGCTGGCGTCGAGCCACAACTGGAGCTGGGGGAGCAGTCAATGTAACAGGGGTGTAATGGCAGCTTCTTTGGACACAGCTAATGGCAGAGGCGAAGAGACTGAAGAGGGTGACGGAGGACGCTAAGAGGAGAAAAGAAGGGAGAAACGTGGGACTGACTTTTAGTCACTGGTAAGAGCTTTGTGAAATAAAAGGCAGCAGACACATGGTGGCAGACCTTCTTGCTGTTAAACTAAGCTGACTTGCTATGTCTTGTGTTTTTGCATTTACCTGATGTTTGGCTGTGTTAGCAAGTAGTAATGCAATTATAACAAATGCACATGTACAGCTGTCCATATTTACCACAGTGATATTGCACTGGGGGTGCCAAATAGCAACAAAAATACCAAACCTTACATAGTGTGGCTTTAAGTAAGTCAAATATAATAAAATATTATATAATATAAAATTAGCACTAAATCACTGAATCAAATGCCTCCAAAAAAGACAAACTTGACTTGATGATGGTGCTAGATAGGAGAGCTACGTTGTATCTTTTTTGTGTTTCTCTGCAGTAGATTTCGTTTATCCTGATTGTGAGAAGGCGTAAGCTGTCAGTTTTTCTGTTTCTCCTGAGTCATCCGCACGCCGACGACCGGTCTTTATCAGGTCAACACTCATTACTGTTCTTTCCTGACATTAATCCTAGAGCCGAGAAGCTCCGCAACCTGCAAGTGTTAGCTCGCATCCGGACCTACGTGGGGTGACGCTCCTGCCGCCACCATGCAGCATGCCATCTTGCAACCTATTAGCCGGTACCCGATCCATTATCGGCGTTCATTGTTAGCCTAGCCGGCCCATGGGGCTAACGATGCCTACCTATGCAGATCCGTGAATGGGCTTCTCCACGTTCTCCGATACCAGCGCCCACAGCAAAGGTCGTTGGAGCGGTGGACTATGCGCATAGAGATGACAAACTAATGACTAATCCTCTCATATGAATTAACGAGACACCAGCAAGGATTCGCAGATCTCCAGATGTCTTTAAGACCCAGATCCACACAGTAAGCACTTCATTGGACCTGGGAACAAAGGTCAATGTTTGTCTTCCGTTAAGATCGAGGCTCCGATCGGA
>NW_023339650.1:6651355-6673020 GCF_004916995.1 Morone saxatilis
TCCGAAAAACAGAAAAAAAAAATATTCAGAAAATCTGAAAAAAATGGCTCAGAAAAACCAACCATAAAAATAAATTACTCTGAAAAACAGAAAAAAATGACTCCGAAAAACAAACCAAAAAATATATTACTCCGAAAAACACAAATAATTACTCCGAAAAACAAACCAAAAAATAAATTTTCAAGTGAATGCAATATGCTTCAGTACTAGGTGAAGTCAGGGGGTCTCAGTTATTAAAATTCATCCTCGGGGGAGAAATAATGTCTGAACCAAATTTCAGAACAATCCATCTAAGAGATTTCACTGAAAACCACAAATGTCGATCTCATGGTTGCACTCGAAGAAAAGGCAGGGGATCACTAAATTCAGTAAGCTTTATCCTCTGGGACCCATGAACGTGTGTACACAGTTTCAATCCATCAGATTGTTGCGGAGACATTTCAGCTGCTTGCATGGCTAAAAAAATAAATCAAGAGAAAAACTGTCCCTACATGAATTCCAAATCATACCAAAAATATTATCATTGAATGTCAGCTTGTTTTTGTTTCTCTCTGGTCCAATAAGTAAATAAAAGACAGTGATCATTATGACTCAGGTGACCTACAGTAAAGTAGCTTTAGCAGAGCAGCTGTACAGGGGCTAACAGAGAGGACAGCGAGGTGAGCAGCTCAGTATAATGTCATTCACTGTGCTGTCTGGATGCTGCTGCTACAAAAATGTCACAACACTCTGAGTGAAGACCTGTCAGGTGGGTAAAAAAAGAAAAAAATAATGAAACAAATGGAAGCCTGCCAGACAGCCTGCTGTCACTGTGTTGTACACTGAAAATACTGCCTGGAAAGACAAGCATACTCATACACACACACACAGGACACACAATTACTGCAGCTATTCATTTCCTGATTCTCCCCCTGTCCTAGCTGATGGCCCTGCTCTTCTAAAGCCATCTATTATCATTATCCATCTATTTGCCACGACACCATTATCCAAGATCTTAAATCTTTATATATTATATATTTAATCTTTATTAGAAAGTAATGGCAGGTAGTCCTGCTCAGAGCAAATGGGGGATTTACGCAGCTCTGGGGATCCATATTGGACAGATGCAAGCCCAGGGAAAAACTGCAGCAGCTGAAGCAACAAGGTATTTATTAGCAGCCAGTGGGATGAGCGCAATCAATAGGCACCATCATGTTAGAGTGGATGTGGAAATGTGATCGCCAGCCTGCTCTGGCTTTGTGTCTGTGTTTGTACATTGAACCAGAAGCTGTGATCAATGAGGCCAGTCCTGAGGCATCAGACATAGTGACTCACGGTCTAAAAGCTAAGCTCACTGACGTGCCCGCGTAACCTGGTTGCTGCAGCATAACTGTGCCAAGAGTGAAGAGCTTAGGTCCTCACTTGGGTAATATATTTAAAGAATGATTCCGGTCTAATGCAACTTGGGTCTCACTTCTGTAGCACAGCAACGTCAATTCAGCGGTCAGACAGACAGACAAGCTGCAAACAATCCAACAGTTCAGCCATATTAAACCACTTTATATGAAGATTAAAACCGAAAGTTGGCACGCCCTAACGTTGGCAACGGTCTGTCATTGCACTGGAAAACTGCACGCACGCACAAATACAAGTGGTAGGTCAAAAAAAAGTCAGCCTGTAAACTTTGATAGATGTTTGTAACAGACATTTTGGGTCATAATTGTACCATTCGCCATCCTCTCCTCTTCCAAATTATTTTGGTGAAGCTGGGGGACTGAACCAGTTTGACTGACAGCTTGTGTTTCTTGCCCTGTCTGACTTCCTCTAAGCGAAGTTGCATTCCCAGATCCACAAGGAAGAAGGAGGGGTGGGAAGTCTGAGGTGGCTACAGCTTGCCAAAGTGAAACACAGTGGGGAAAAAAATATCTCAGATAAAAAGTGACTTTAATAGTTTAGGAAGTGTTGGTGTATAAGTGCATTGTATGGAAAAATGGTCAATTTGATGGATCAACAAGCGTGAGGCATTCTACCTAAAGCTTTATATATCATACTTCAGTGCTTCTCTAAAGCTCCTAGCTTGTTTGAGCAACGAAACCAGGTCAAAATAAGAAATAGCATGTGCAACCGCTTAACAAGAACGGGAGCAAGGATAGGGAATACAGTACAGTACATCCAAACAGTACACAAAATAAGCATCCAGGTTGCTTTCTAGCACATATGCCCATTATTTTTTTTATAGGTCTGCCCAGATGGGGCCAGTCAAAATCTTGGGGTGGCACAAGAGTGTGACGGATGGTCAAGTGGCTGGCTGGCTATCCATTTTCTTTCAGTACTCTAAAAAATATACATGATTTAAATAAATAGTACTTTATGTTAAATATTAGATACAAGTATATTATGCATACAGTGCTCATTACTCAAATACATATTATCCCTCGGAGGGGCAATTGTATCAGGGAGACCCCCTATGCATTGGCCATTAGTATATTGGCATAATTGCATTATTCCAACTTCTTAGCTGAAAGTGTGGGGGAACTGCTACACAGGAGCAAGCAGAAAGGGCCATAATTAGAAAAATAATGGCACAGAAAAAAATGGCATATTTCTTTACTTTAGACAAAAACAACAACCACAACATCTACGAAAAAAAGAACAGAGTGTTCAGTAGTGAGAGTGAGGCTGTTTCTGCACAGAACTGAAACCAGATAAACACAGCAGAGAAAGCTGTGATGGCGGATGATTCTGAAACCTGACACATCAATCAGTCAAAACATGTTGATTCCACAAAGTAAGTAGCCTTGCATTCATTCCTTATTCAAAACATCTATGTTAGCTTCATTTCTCCAGTCAGTACCCCTGACCAAGGCCACTGCTCCGAGTAGGCTGGGTGAAATGCAGAGGATTACGTTGTACTTTGTATGGCTGTATATGTGACAATAAAGTCGAGTTTGTTCTTTTGTTTCTTTTGACAATGTCGGCAGCTGAGCCTGTTGCTGGGTTAAATGTCCTTGATCATCTCAGTCATATTGTTTACCCTCAACGGCTGTAATTATCTACACATACGTTTCAGATAAAACTTTAAAAAATGTCATTCTTCATTTGTCGGTGTTTCATTGTTGGGCATGCAGCCCTCTTCCTAATGAAAGTATGTTCCTGCACACATACATAGATCTTTGCAAACAGCTTGGGGAGTACAATGTCGTCATATTGATAGGAATTAAATTAGAAAGACCCAGGATGATATAAACTGAAATTATCATGGTTTTTCCCAGAAACCAGAAACCTACAGAGGGCTATGTTGAAGTATTTTATAGAGCCTGTAAACATCCAAAGAAGTGATGCCAGAACTCTGAAGGGACTGATGTCTTGTCTCATGAGCAAATGCTTTAACCATCCCTCTCTCTGCTCAACCTCAGCCCTGTTAATGTGGTCTGTGTGCTAGATGAATCAAAGCAAGGGGCTGAAGCATGTTTTCATAGCGTGATATAGTCCGATAAGTAGATTATGCGTTTGCACACTGTATGGGACTCAAATGTACAGCTGTCTTTGCTAGGCTTATGTGCGGTAGAAAAATGGTTTTAATGCAGTAGTGTATGCCTGGGAGAAGCTGTGTGTCGGTGCAGTGCCAGCCCAGGAGATGGAACAGATAGATGTAAAGTCTCTGCCAGCACTTTGCCTGGGAATGATGGAGTGAACAACACTGACAGGAAGAGCGTCACTCTCCAATATGAGACAGGTGCTTGGAAGCAGCTTTGTAACACCGAGGCCCATCCAGGGATAGAACCCTCCTGCAGCCATACAGTACTGGAAATACAATATTCCCCCAGATTACTTTTCCCCCATCATTCTCACCCATCATTTTACGCCCATCTCTCTATTTTTTTCAAATTTAAATGTGCCTGACACTGTGCCGGGAGGAGAAAAAGAAGCAGGACATAAATATCACCCGGGCACTCATCATGCTGTGGAAACGTCAACACTGAGAAAGGAGTGGAGAGACAGGAGTCGCTGAAGGAGGAAAGAAGGGAAGTTCCCCTCTCATCTGGTTCTGGCAGATGAGGAGTGAGTCATCCTGTGGAGCGCCACAATGCTAAATGACTTTTCCTTCCCATCCCGCTCCGAGGGTCAACCGAGGTAGAGCGTCTTTCAGGACTAGTCAGGTGCATGGAAATCCTACACGGCTTACTGTCGGGCAAGAAAGACTGTGTTTTATTTGAGTTTTCTAGGCTAGGCTAGTCATTTCAGGACTGAGTAAAAGGCCAAAGGAGGTGGCGGCGTCATTCATCGCGAGTGCATGAACTCCTCACTCTACAATTGCCTATGGAGAGCGTCCAGTCTGGTGGTGAAATGAGAGAGACTGAGAGTTGCCTGGGGCACAGAAAATTACAGAGTACAGCCCAGCTTAGTCACCTAACGAAAGAGAGAAATAGGAAGGAATAGAGCATTTCAGGACAAGTGACATAAGACTCAATGTCAGTGAACTCTGAATCCAAATGTCACAGTGTGGACACCTGAATCTACAGCGTGACCTGTGTGTCTCAAAGTTTGCTCCTATAATAGCATGCGATGCCTTCGCTGCATTATACAGACATCACAGAGTATCAAGCAATTGTATAATGACTGTAGTTGCTGGAAAGGAAGTCAGGTAATCTCTTAAGAGAGACATCTTTGGCCAATGAGAAACATCATCTCTGAATGCCAGGTTCATCAATCCTGAGCAGAGCTGCTCGGCTTTATCAGTACAAAAGACAAAGGAAGACGACTGTTTAACTCAAATACAGACATCCAGACACAAAAGCCAGGAATGGAAATGAACTCTGAGTCACAGACAGATGTTAAGGGTAGAAAGTAAACACATGAAGTCATGGCGGTTGACTACTGGAAAGACACTTGATTTAATATTCGCAGCACACTGTGCCTCAAGAAAATGACTTGGTTAGGATTGTAGGGAAAGATCATGGTTTGGGGTAAAATCACTATTTGCTTAAGGTTAGGCAACAACAGTGGTCATGGTTAAAAGAAACAACAATGACTGTTGGTAGGAAACAGGAAGCATAAATCTACAGCTGCCTCTCATTTCAAAATAAATAGTAGCCCCCCCCCATGTCAAAGATTTCCTTTCATTTTTTGTCATTTTAAAACAAACAGCACAGTACACCATGGTATTTTGCTCTGGGCACCCATTTTTCTTTTTCGTGCCTGGAAGATTTTTACCAGATAATTTCCATTATTTAATCCAAATCCACTGCAGAAAAACTCACAACACAAAAGGATTTTGAGATTGATATATCACTCTGTAAGAGTATTCAAGGACTAAGGCAACATCCAACTTTAACAGTCCAAGTTGAACAAAGGCGCCAGACCAATATGTACAGATCTCTCAAAATGAGAAAACTAATACGAGGTTAATGGTACAAAAATGATTATAGATTATGCTTATTTATAAAAAGTATTTTTGCTTGATTCTCAGTAAAAGAACTGATACTTTGTATTATTTAGATTATTGAAAGTTATCTCTCAAATTTAAAGGACCTGGTGGTTGAACGTTGTGGTTTCTTTGGAAACATAAAAGAGAACATCTAGACGCTTTTATTAAAGAGGGCTTGTTTTTTTTTTCTTTCATCATACTGTATAGGGCAAATGTTATTGCCAATAATAGCAAAATATACTCTGGCTGTAAGGTAATATAATATACCTGATCTATCTCATATTGGATTCAGAAAAAACAGGTTTTTCCCCTTTCTCTCCGATCTCTCACTGGCACTCAGATTGGCCGCTGCAGAGCCTCATTTCAGCTGAAATATTATCACCCTAATCTCTGTGGTGGATTTCTTTTTGTCGAGACTCAATTCTTTCTGGCAGAGGTGGGACATAACCTCACATCCCACTGCCAGGTCTCTCTTCCAGCTTAAAGACAGCTGCTGGTGCTGCTGCTGCCCGGGGAAAACCCCATGAGAAACGAGTTCTTCTAAACACCCATTCTTTGCTCATTTATTTCTTCTTTGTGCGGGTTGTTCTCATCCTCTGGCTCTCTATTTCTCTCACTTGTTAACAGTTGGGGGAGTCAGGGCATTAATCAAACCCAGTGTTCCAGTGGCTGGGTGTTGGGATTTGCTTCAGACTGGGTGATGGTGGTGGACATTGAGCCCTCTGGCTCTCAGTGCTTAGACCTTGCTGGTGCTGCTGGCGTTTGGCTGAGGCTTCTAGAAAAACATGGTTGTTAGAATGTGGGAAGGGTTTGAAGTTTCTGGGTAGATTCTGTATTTTTGGTGTTTGTTATGGGCTGTTTTTCACTTTGTCTCTGTGTTGGCAGCATGATACAAGTCACGCCTATAGTAAAAGACTACACCAGTCTGAAATAAGACGGGTCCTTTAAGGACAGTGCAGGACATTCACCATCCTCTTGAGACGCTTCCTCCCCTTTTTTTCTCTCACAATGCATTATCTAGTGACAGAGGCGTCCCAGGCCCTGCTCTCCTTCCCGTGATGGATGGTCCTCTGCGATCCACAGTGGCCACAGTGATTGGCTAGTGCTGATAAAGCTCTAAATGGCTTTAGAAGAATTCTCATTGCCCCACAATCCCCAAAGACACAGCCAGGCTACTGCTTCCTCTGCAATCCCCTACTGCTGTTGAAACAGAAACTGAACCAGCCTGCCTGTTTCCTAAGGATGGACCTTTGGCCCTTTCGACTTTTCTCTGAAGAAAAGTACAGCAAAAGCAAGAAAAAGATGTGAGGAATAAACAAACAGGGCAGTTGAGGCCATCACAGAAGCAATCAAAGTCTCCAGATCCCACTGATCAGGCCGGCAAAGGCCTCCCCCTCACGGCGGGAAAGTGGCACTTTGACTTAAAATTAAGTTCATCACCCTTCTTTTTTTCAACCATCACCCCACTTTAACCAGTGTCTAGTCAGTGGGGCTCTTTGCTCCTTAACTTTCAGCCAGATAGCTCTTATCAATGGTGCCCCATCCCGATGATTTATGTCACTGGCTGACTCTGCTTTAGTGGCAATTTTCTGCTGCCACATCCACTGGAGATAGTGGGAAAAGGAAGGTATTTGGTGGCCGCTAAGATAGTGTCGAATGGGTCGAAGCAAGGCTGTGTGATAACAGCGATTACCGTTATTTGTGAGGCGAAGGCGAGGGGCTCGGTCTCTTCTCGGGTCGCTAACAGCAGGTCTCTTTCTGATACTGAAACCCTAAAAGCTGCACAGCGAGGTTTGGACATTGTTGGACCTGAAACTAATCTGATCCAACACCTCGGCGTACAGAGTGTTAATCGTGAAAGCCTTTGATGGGATGATGCTGGAGGAGCAGGATGTGTGGAGGTGGAATCAGCATCAGTGTGATTATTAATGATGACAGATTGATGACAGAGGACTGTAATCTTTTCCAACAGGAAAATGCCACCAACACACAGCTATAACTCCGGAGAGTCAGATTATCTTCAGTTATACAGCAAGCCTCTTTATCCGAGTAGTCTGCCGAGACGTGTTCCAACAGTTCTGATGATTCTCATGAAAGCACATTTAGCTCTGCCAACTTCTATGACAACCAGGCAGATCTTTCCTTGCTTTTGCTTTTATCTTTTATTAGTATGTATCTTATCGGCTTTGAAGAGAATAAGGTTTTAGTTTGTGCATAGAGAGCCATTTAAAAAAAAGCCACACTGATGTAACATGTTATTCATGGTAACAACTGTGCCAACAATTTCTATTACTGTCATTATCATTGCTTTCAGAGGGTACCGTGAACCAAGCACATTGGCCCTGTCTTCAGTAGCGGTTTTAATTTGATTAGCTACAAGGCCTCTGCCTTTTTACCGGGGAAACAGAGACAGAGGAGTCACAGCAGGACCAGAGAACCCTGCTCCTTGTCTGTCTTTGACTGCTGTGGTTCTAGCATGCTGTGCTCACATTAGCCAGTCAACCTACTGTAATGAAATGTTGTTAGTTTACAGTGCTAACATTGTGTGAGAGAGAGAGCAGGTGTTTTACATGACTGACAATGAGAAATTCAAGATTGTGCAGACCAGGGTCATCCTCATGGCTCAGCTTCTGCTCTACCTGTGGTTTTTATTTGTACAGTAAAGTACTACTGCACCGATATACTCCCACCTGCTACCTCAGATCCTCTGACGCCAACCTCCTCACCCCTCTCACCTGGTCCAAGCACCAGCCTGACCTGAAGGGACAGGGTCTTTTCCACTGCTGGCCCCTCTCTCTGTAACTCTCCCCAACACACTTCTTGTTCTCCCTGAATCCTTTTGTTCAAAACCGCACTCAAAATCCATCTTTTTAAATCTGCTTTTCTTATGTGTGACCTATCACCCCCTCTTTTTTATTGCTCCACCTGTTTCTTTATTGTTTTTTCTTCTCCTATTTGTAGTTATTATAGTAGTTTTTTTTATACGGATATTGCCTCAGTTATCTTTTTGTTACCATGTAACCTTTTAAAGCACCATATAAAATAAATGTATTATTATTATTATTATTATTATTATTATTATTATTATTATTAGAAGCAGAAGCAGACTTTGGCATTGATCATAATCAGGGACGGATATGGACAGCTTCTGACTTGCACGCTGACAGCGGATGCACATGCACTTCTTTTCTAGTGCTTTTTCAGTCTGCACACACAAATTAGGGCTGTACACAGAACCCTGAATTAGCTGCAGTTCTTCTGCTCCTGCTGATTATGCTTCTTAACAAAACATTAACCCGATATCTGAGGCATCTGGCTGGGCAGCTTTATCAGTTTCAGTCACTTTAACCAACTATCATCCACCCTACCTTTTGACTGAAAATATTTTTGTGTACATTATAATATCTGGATTTTCACAATTTCACTAAAACAAAAATTGCACAATAAATCCTTTTTGGCATTGGCTGGACCTCATAGACATCACAGTTGTATAACTGTACATAACATAATTTCTGGTGCTGTATCCTGCTGCTGTTGTAGCAATGACTTTCAAAGTCTTTATTTAACCAAAAAATGTGTAGAAATGATGATTTGCTTAGAAATATAAATGCAAGACAAAGAGATGTAAGTGGAAAGAGAAAAGGAAAAATGCTTTTAAGTAGGAACAGCAGAGGATGATTGAAAGTGACGCTAACACAAACAGTCAAAGAAAGGGTTTGCAAGATGAAGAGAAATGACAACAAGAAAGTGGATGGATTGTGTCGGCATCTGTTGGTCCCAGAGTTTAGATCATCTCTCTCTCTTGCTGGGTCTCTGTCTCTTTACTATGTTTTTCTTGAGTGACAAACTCTCTGGAGTACGCCATTAACAGAAGCTGTACAGCTCTCCACCATACTGCTGCAGCACATAGCTGACCCCCCTGTGGCATAGGACACAGTCTGTCTGTCTCTCGATCTCTCTCTCTCACCCTTACACACCGAGTCCACACACACACACACACACACACACAAAACACACTGCATCCCACAAATGAATCTGCCATCCTTCTTACACAATTGCCTCTTTTCTGACTGCTCAGCTCCTTGCTCTATGTATGTGTGTGTGTGTGTGTGTGCATCAAGGAGCTACAAATCCTTGACACTGCAGAAAATGATTTTTTCCCCCCAAGAATAATTCAAGTCATCCCTGTGCTCATGATGATAAACTTTTCCACCAGTTAATTACAAATGTATGGAAGGATTAGAAGGGGCAATTATTATTATCACTGGAAAATTTATGATTACTGTCACCCAGTGTTGTATGAAAATAGCGGTTGAAGCCTGAATTAATTAGAGATGTTTGTTCACTGTGAAAGCAGGATGAAGACCAAGCGCTCCTCATGGCCTGACCTTGGGGTTTTGAGAAATGCATAGTTTTGCTATTTTAGGGTTTTATTTATCCTCTGAGCTGTGGAGTACTCACAGTGAATTTTTTTCAAAAACAAATAGAGGTCTGGAGAAGGTCACTAGGTGACTTGCCTTAGAAATCCAAAAATCAAAAGGAATCACAAATAATATAAATCCAGTATTGCTTTTGAAGTAGTGAATAAAAAAAAGCAAGAATTAAAGGCCCAGTTTGAAACATTTAGTTACTCTATTGGCAGAAATGAAATGGAATAAAATATTCATAGGTATGTCTTCATCTGTGTCTAATGACTTGAACATAGGAATCGTTGTGGTCGTCCTCAGTTGTTGTAAATGTTTTGGTTGCCTACAATATGAGAAATATCAGCCACATATAAATAAGTCCCCAGATGATTATAGGGGGTCTTATTGTGCTAATTATCCAGACAGGGATGGTTACAGCATGCTTTGTTTGTGCCTCCAGCGACTGCATCACCAAACCAAATCTACTTTCAAAGGCAACAAATCTACGGTATCATGAGGCTTGTGATGCCTGTAACACTCAGAGAGGAAGCACATTTAATTATCTTCAGGTCAGGGGTCAAGACTAAAGATGGCTGCAGCTAAAAGCCCGGAAGGGAACAAGGTCAGCGAATCAAGGTTGGTGGTCGCAGTGATCTAATTAGTGAAGAGTCCTTATATGGTGCAGGGAGCATGGGGGAAAATTAATTTTGTGTAGTTTGATGAGGTTTGTCTGGACATGAAATACTTTTCTATAATTGCAATTTTCCATTGCTTGTACACAGAGACGGTACTGTAGGCTTCTAGGTGCTCACATTGCCTGTTAAGTCAGAATTCCCAACTGTTCACAAACAGGGAAGAAAATTAAATCCATGGTGCACTTCTCATTTCCATTTTGGTGGTCAGAAAAACACATGTGGTCCCTCTGAGACTTCAGAAGAAAGGGAAAACCCTCCATAGTCCCATGAATATTGTTTAAACAGATTCACAGCACAACTCAGCATAATGCTCCTGACTTTGGCTCCACTATAACTGACAAACTAAGCTCACCCTGTCTCTTATGAAGTGCAATAACCATAAACTAATTATTACGTTATGCTTGCAAAAGCGCCATGAGAAGGAAATCAAATGCAGAAACCACAGGCTGCTTAGTCCCTGTGGGCCTCAGTATGACTGGATGTATAAGCATTGATTTAACATGCAGGCTCTTTGAGCTTGTCTAGCATTGAACCTTTGAAATAAGCTGGGAGCCATGAGGCAGGGCTCAGCAAAAGTCATGCATGACTAGGTCGGAGAGGACAGAGGTCCTCGGTGTTGGAGGATTCATCATCGACGGGCCATGCTCGGCTTGGCAGGTGGGTAAGCTGCAGGGTGGAAGGAAGAGATCACCATCTGACTTTTAAAATGTTGATGATCAGAAACTGCACAAAGGGAATCCAATATTAGACTTTGATGCTGCAAATGCATAGGAATACTCAAAATACCTTCAGGTTTTCTACCTGTTGGTCAGACAGAAAACACTTGTTGAAGACATTACTTTGGACTCTGGGAGCTTGTGGGGCATTTATTTTGTCATTTGGTCTACTTTAGGACATCTTATAGTAGTATAAATGTGAAAGCAATTCATAGTAAAAAAATATTGAACCACTTGATAAGGGACACAAAAGCAAGAAGGATTTATATTTATGTATAGGTCTTTAATCATGATCAAAATTGCAATCAAAAATCCACTAACAAAAACATCATTATACATACAGTATAATTCATTTCTGCCAGTTGATCCTCCTAAAAGTTACACACTGGAACTTAAATGCAGCAGTGTGCCCTTTTTCACCAGTTTCTTGAGTTCCCTGAGCAGACCAACGCTGAGGTCACCTTTTGGTTCAATTGCTTATCCTATTAACAAAATTTTCCCTGAGTTGCTTGGCTGAAGGTGAGCCCGGAGAACATACAGTATTGTCATCGGTTTCAGCCAATTAAAATACCACTTTACCATATGGAATATAAGCTGGAGCATTAAGGCTGCACTCAAACTGATAACAGGGTTGTGTTAAGAGGCAGCTTCCTCATTCTTTAACCACTGCATTGACACAGGGGGCTCAGTGGAAAAAAAGTTGTTCAACTGTCCAACAACACACTGCACTGGCCAGTCCAACAGGGTGCACTCCTGTTGGAGGGCTTTGTAATGTGAATAGTGTATTTCTACTGTGTACTCTACGGCACAATCATTGAAATAGTGCATGTTTGTTTGATTCCCAAAGTTTATTTATGTCTACAGCATTTTCAAAATGGCAAAACTGCAAAAATGATCATGGCTATGACAAATCTAAGGTACACTAATTCCTGTGTTGGCACTGAACATTGGCACTGGAGACGAATTGTGATGTCCAATATGGACCAATTCCATGGCATACTTCAGTGTTTTAACTTTCCTGTGCTTTAAAATCCCATGGTATTGTAAATAAACTTTGTGGTGTGGTGATTATTATATAGATTATCATCTCATATTGTCTCCAAACTCTGGGTGGGACTTTGATGGAGCTGGCAGAAACAGAAAGTGATTCATATATCCGCAACACTTTGTCTGATCATTAAAATTGCTTGGTGGATAGATGTGGCGTACATTGCGCTATATCCTGTTGCACATGCTTTGCTTGTCCTGTAAAGTTACTGTTTGCAGCTATGCTCTGTTTTTGTCTTTGGTGTGATAAATGTACAAGACTCTGACATCTCCATCTTTAGTGTTGACTGTGTTGACAGCATTGTGACTCTTCATCAGTCCCTTGCTGAACAACATGAGTCATGGAAATGGCTGACTACAGAATGCCATGTCAACACATGAGAGCATCAAATAGTGTACAATAAAAAAAAGCACCTCGGGAGGCTTAAGTAAAGTGCATTTATTTTGGACATGGATGAATGGATGCATCGTTTTCAAACGCAAAACACAAACATTTCTGCCAACATTGGCACAAATTTACTTAAAGGTCTCATAGGCAGAACATGGCGACAAAAATTTTATCAAATGTGATAGCAAAATGATGAACCAACACACACTATTTTTGTGCAACAGCTCTTTTTGTCAGGTAGTAAATTAAGATTTGTTTAATGCTGAATGTCCAATTTTAAGGTGGAACTAGAAAGATCTGACATTTTGGTTTGGCCTCCTCCATTCACATTTACAATGAGGTGAGATAAATCAAATGTAAAGAAAGAGGAAACAAAAGAGATGTTGCTATGAGTGATGCAACCTTTTTTATGAAAAAGATCTTAAGAGTGGACAAACACAAGTTTCTGTAATCATAGAGTGTGAGCCCACACCCGTATGAGTAAATGAAAAAGCGCACACAACAACATCTCCCTCTGTCTCTCTCAGACTCGAGCACATAAACATCCAGCGTCAACAGTCTCCCAGCAGGCCTGCATTGTGGAGGTTTGTGTGATTGATGTCTCTGACCTATTCCGCGAGCAGGCAGCCACATCGGCAACCTAATTACCCTATCATCATCACTGCTCTATCTGGTGGAGCAAAACACACACACACACACACACATACACATATGCACATTCACAAACAGATTCACAGTAACAGCAAGTTCATGGTGACTTTTCTCAGCAAAGTTGAAAGCACAAGTTTCAGGTTGCAATATGATCACATTTAATTCAGACGTCTGACCTCAGAAAACCTACCACTGGGAAGAAAGTGTTTAACGGTAATTCCGGAGAGCATTTCATTGTAGTGAAGAAAAAGCTGTTTTCTGGCACACTATGGGGTGTGCCATCCATTTCCTGTTCTGATTACTGTACATATCTTCAGTGTTTCCACAGTGAACAGAAACAGTGAACACACCTTTTCTCTTTGTGTCTTTGTCTCTTTCTTTTTACCATCTCTATGTACTTCACAGTTGGCTAGTCAAGTGGTTAGGTGCCTCTGGTTGCATTGGCTGGAGTGTCCTTTAGCAAGACACTTATACCCTGCCTACTGCACAGGCACTATATATTATTATATATATAATAACTGTTTCATTACAGAGGCTGCGAAAAGTCATGTTGATGCAATGATGCTTCCTTGCTTCAGCTCATTTTTTTAGTCCACTCACTGCACTTGTGGCATTAAGTGCTGTATTTTAATTACCTGTTGATTACATGCTATTGTATTCTGTTTGGAGGTTGTATAACACTTTTGTTTAATCTATGTATGCTCTCAAAATGCTGCTTCACTATGAATTAAAATCACTGGTTCCTAACCCTTACAATAAAGCATTATGTACTTGCTCATCACTGTTATTACCATTCATGAACCAACCAAACAATAACAAATTTCAATAAATTTAGATGTAAGATGTGAAGTGTTTTTCTGCTTTCCTATTCTGTTAATCATCTTGTGTCTTAGATTTGTCTTGTGACTCTCTGTGGTGGCCCTGATCCCCCAGGTTAAGAACCACTGATTTTAATGCTAATTTTAACTCATTTTAAAATGCACAATATAGTTGCTGTGTCTTAATTGTGTTGGAAATACATCCAGTATTTCACACTGCAAATGTGACAGAATTGCACTAAGAATATAAGTAAGTATGAATACTAAATTTGCTCGATTTGAATGTGCTGTTGATGGACACTAGTGTTCTACAATAAAATCCAAATAGAAATTAGAGGACCTCCTCACAGCTGGGAAAAAAAGTAATTGTGGGCAGAGGTGAAACAGCTCTAGGGACAACTTGGAAAACAAAAACATGAAATATTAAATTTTTTGGACAAATGTTTTACTTTCTCTTTTTCTAACTTTCCAAATATGAATCAGCAGCAGGTTTCCAAAGTTGTCATCTCATTTCCTGTCAGTACAAAAAGTCAATTTAATTCTTCTGTACCAACTCCCAAAACAGTAAACTAAAAGATTGGTTTGAACTTCGTAGTTAGTAGGCTAGTAGTATATGGTATGGATTTGGGACACACCTAATATTTATAATATTAATATTTTCCACTCCTGATAGTTACTGACTAAAGGCCAGGACCCACTATGATTTATAACAGTTAAGTTTTACAGATAAATCAATGCAAGCAGTCACTTAGCCACCATACTTCCAGTCCCACCTATTATTGAATGTCACCTTGTGGTGTGACCACTAATGCTACAGTACATAAATGTGTCTACGTGCCTTTAGCCCTGTTTAAATCTACATACTCCTTCAGAGTTTTATTTTTAGCTTCTTTTTTAGCTGATTTCTAGTCATGTATTAGACGTCACTAATAAGACCAATAGCCACTATTTAACCAGTTTGTTTACTCAAAATTCCTACAGAAGAAGTGAGAAGACAGTCAGTTAGGCGAACAGACAGACGGGAGGGTTGACAGACGGTTACAACTCTTCTGCTGTTTGTTTGCACAACTACTGTGCAGTCAAAGAAAGCTTTGATGTTATTGCTTTAGACAGTCCCATTCCCCGCCACCGCTCTCTATCACACTGAAGACACAAAAAACACATACAATCACCATCTATTATTCATCCTATTCACCAAAGCCATTTGAATACATCAAGCAAGCAGGCGGTTCTGTCTGTGTGTCAATCAGATTTAGCTGTAGGGAGGCAGGAGGCAAAACAAACAGGGAGAGTCTGCCTGCCCGCTCACGCCTGGACAATCATTAGACGTAGATGTTTGAGTGTGAATGCTAATGCATATGTAGGTATATAAACATGAATATCATCATGGCACCCTGAATCCCTGAACCGCATTTTCTATAAGACGAACATGACTATCAGGAGAGCTGTCTGATTGCCCAAAAGCAGTCCCATCTGCCTCTATTTCTTTTAATTATTCAGTCTCTATTCATCCATCTATAATTCACTCTCTCTGCTCCCCCCACATCTCTGCTCCTCAGCTGAAGAGGTCCTTCTCCGTGTACAGTCGGCCAAATTAAGCGCATATCTGGAAACCCCATTCCACGTGATAAGCGCAGAAAGAGGAGGATGCTTCAAGAAAACAGGAAGAAAATACAGGAGGAGAAAGAAACAAAGTAGATGGTTGGGTTGGTAAGTGGGAGAGGAATGACAAGCGATGAGAAGCACCACAGGGAATTGTACCACTTGGAAAAAAAACTCAGTCAGCCATTTAGTCTCTGAAACGACTTCTCATTCCTGAGGCAGCAACAACCAACAAATAAAGCTCTTATTTTCATTACTGATTTATCTGTTGATTATTATTTTTTGATTCATCAATCGTTTAGTCCACAGAATTTCAGATAGCATCAAAAAATGGCCAGTTTATCAAATCCAAGGAGGTGTTTAAATTCTTTATTTTGTCCCTCAATCACTCCAAAACCCAAAGATATTCTATTTACAATGGCATAACACAGAGGAAAGCAGTATATATTATGCTGTTACCAAACTGTGATTTGTATATCAAAATCTTGTCATGAATTCTGGAAGAAACGCTGGTTCAGAAATGACACAGCTTACAGTAAACAGGGTCTTTGGAAGAGAGCTGACAGCACCTTGTATGCCCAGTTACTCTTCTATTAAAGATCATAATCTTACAGTGGTTTGAGGGGTTTGTGGGTCCCTGTGATCCTGGTAACGGTGGTATGGTCTCCGAAGGCAAGGGGCCGGACTTAAAGCAAGGGGAAACACTGGGAATCTAATTATATGGGTTGGAGTAACCTCATCAGGACTACAAATACCAAGGCCCGCTCCTGGAGCCAGGCTCTATCTATTGATTCTGGCTGAGCTCAGCCTAAACAAGCAACATGGAACTGCCCAAGAATGTGTGCAGGTATGGGCTTACTTGCTAAGTATGCTGACATCGTTACCCAGACCTGGATAAAGCAAAGGAAGGAAAATGTGGCTAATTATTCTCTGCATATTGCACTCTACTTGCAAGATTAAATCCTTGGATCCAAAGGATAAAAACACAAGACAAGTTCAGTTTTTTAACCATTGCATATTCATGCAGAGCTTTCTAACAATAGTGGGTGGCATGTCCTTGTCCAAACAATAGATGAAATACATGGATTATATGTGTTAAAGAACTTTATAATGAGTGAAAGATGGGAACTGGATTACTAGACAGGCAGTTAAGTTGAATATTTCGAATCAGATGAGGCATGAGAGGGAGGCAGGGATGTGATTTCGAGGTTATAAGACAGTAATGGGCAGCGCGATGTGAAGCTTTTCTTAAAGAGATGTGTTTTCAGTTCACAGTGGCACAAAGGGACTGGCTGCCTGTGAGGTAATGATTGAGCTGGGAAGGTCATTCCTCCATTGGGGAGTCATTGTTCTATAAGCTATCATTACATCCACTGATTAAATTATGGGCTATGGGTCTTTGGAAACCACTGAGCTAAATCAGCAACACATTTGGTCTATAATTAATGAAAGCCACATGATCCATTGGTCAGATTGAACTGCTCATATAACGGTATAGCAACCTCCCCTAACACCTCAGGGTCATTGTATCTTATTGCAAAGCTCTGGTGCCGAATAGTCCTCAAAATGTGTTTACAGCTCCTATATTCTGTTATCATCTGCCAATATGACATAAGTGTGACCCTTGAAATAGAATTTTTGATGATACAACATTTTAAGAACCTCTGAATAAAACACCATGTAAAGTACAAAAGGTCAAACAAGTTTCAATACCACCAAATGCTAACTAACTGTAATAATGCAACACTGAAACTTGAAAAGCAATTTCGTGCTGCTGGCACTTCAAATAAGTCACACATCAAGCACTGCTTCTGGCTGCTTTGTGCGTTTGAACATTTAGTTTTAGTTTTCACAGTATTGAGTATCAAACACTGTTCTAGTTTGTAGTTAGTTTTTTCTATTTCATTGCACTTTAAACTGGTTTACAACTGCAGTCATGACTGCTGCTATTTTCAGTACCGAGTCAAACAAGAGATGCTTTATGGGCACAATACTAGACAGTTTTTTATGTGGTAGAGGAAAGTGTGCGACAGACAAATGGGAGATTTATGTCAGAGAAGGTCTGCCCGGGTTCACATTTTTGTAGAGATTTCATGCGCTAAAATGTATGGTTTATCCAGGATGAATATAATCATTTACAGTCACAATTAGAACGTCGGCTCACCTGGTAGAGCTGGTGGCCCACGTACCAAGGCTGAGTCCTTGCTGCAGTGGCCATTGGTTTGAGTCTGACCTGTGACCCTTTGCTGCGTGTCATCCCCTCTCTCTATCCCCCCATTCCTGTCACTCTTTAGCTGTCTCTATCTATAAAAGCAATAATATTTATGTATATATACTGTATATACAAAAGATTTGAATGTTGGATGTGTCTATGGGAGGACAGTGTACGATTTCACACTCACTACACGTTTTGACCACCCTTTAAGCTAGGCTCTATGCGATCAATTAGTCACAATGGTGGTGCTCGTGCTGAATGTTACTGAGTTTACTACGCAGTAAGCAAGTTAGCTAGGCATGTTTGCAGCTTTACAGCACATTGCAGATAGAAATGTATACTGGACTCAAAGATGGCGCCTATTCCGTCCAATATGAATTGCTTGCCTGGTGCAAAAACCTCCATGTATTGAAGAATCATAGGGGAATAATTTATCCTGTTTTGTTTGATGCAGTTTGTCCTATCAACAGTTTCACAGATGTCTCTTTTATAGCAGTGGTCTATGGTGAAAATGCTTTTTGCTGTGCTTTTGCTTTTGGCTGCAATACAGCGAGTGGCCACTGGGCAATAACTGGGCATATACATGCACGGCACATAAAGCAGATAAACACACATTATAATCAAATTCTGAAACCAAACTCTTTATGGTCGGGAAATATGAAGCTTGACATAGGTCTGCCATACCTATTACCGTTGCTAAGTTATTATTGGAGAATCACTGTCTGTCCGTCTGTCTGTGTCTAAAAACATGCACATGGCCCACATTTTAATACATGACATAATGACTTTTTCCTGGCACAAAAAATCATTATCTTTTTTTCCCTTTCTGATGAATAATATCCACCTGTGGTGAAAATGACACCTCCTGCTGAGACATGCTGAAGCTCTGTTGCAAATGAAAATACTTCTATTAGATTGACCGTTGAAGACATTGTTGAAAACCAGGTTCGATTTATGAATCAATTTGTCATCATCAAAGACTGTCAAAGCAGAGCCGACGACGCTCAGTGGTTTTTCATTTGTCATCTCAGGATTGTCTCTGCTTTCATATGAGCCATTCTCTCTTTCTCACATTCACAAAATTGCTTTCCCTTTGTCAGACCTGATAATCTCTTGTATATTGTAGTCGATTAATGATTGGGAAAGAAGTCTGACACAAGAACCAATCTGATGGGAAAAAAATAGAAGTGCCAACGGTTTGTAGACATAGAATAATGACTGAATATGTCAGGAGTAAATGCTAATACTGGGTATATTATGCAATTTGGACAATGCAAATGTTTATTTAGGAAATTTATGCCAGTAAAAGTGAAATGTGCAATATCAAGAAATGTGTTGTTTTTTTTGTTAGATTTTTTTGCATCTGTGTATTTGTCCTTTGAGACAAAGACTCTGGGATAATTGTACTTCTCTGAGAGATAGGCCTCTGCCTGGGTTTGATGTCTGGCTTTTATCTTGGCGAAGGCTGGTTTATTAATTGCCCAGACAAGAATAACAAAAGCTGAACGGGAATATGCTGAAATCAAACTTGAAATGATTGTTTGATGCGTTCGATGATGGTCATAGCATAAAGTCCCTGAGTGCTGACATTCAGCCAGAAAGTAGCAGCATTATGACTCACTCTGCTCGTCTTTCCTCCTCCCTGTTGCTTGACAGTATTTGCCAAACTTTCTAAATAGTTAGGTGCGGCCCTACAATCTGGACTCAGCAGAAGACTTGGGCCCAAAGGACCCAATAATGAGATGTTCAATCGCAAGGGGATATATTAATCATCCACTGAATGATGGATCAATCAAAACATCCTGTGCATGTGATGATGGTTTTTGGAGAGAGAATGACACACAGTTTAAACAAAATTATCTTTTTACAGAGATAGAACGTGATCACTGGCTCAGCTCAGTGTGCAGTTTTGGCTCTTTAAAGTTCCCTGGTGAAGCCAACATAGCAATCATCCAGGGTGTTGTGACCGCACTTAAAATGTCCCACCCTGGATATATTATATCCACTTCTGTAAATCTGTAAGTGGTTCCAACTCCAAACACTTGCGTACTGACGGAGCAAAATCTCTTGCTGGTTCCCAACATCTTAACAGTTGCCTGGCAACTGCTGCTGGCAGTGAAGACTCTGGGAAGTTACTGCTTTTGGCCAAGAAATAGCCCAATACATAACCTCTCGTAAAACTCCATATTATTGTTTTAACACTTCAGTTTTAGTCCAAATTGAACAGTTAAATCAGTGAACCTTAGAGGTGCTGGTCGGTGGACTTTGTTACCTCTGGCTAACCATCTCCTGGCTTCATCTACATACTGTATGGACAGAGTGGTATCGATATTCTCATCTAAGCAAGAAAGGATAAGCATATTTCCCATAACTTTTTTTGCAGATGCTTTTGTTCAAAGCAACTTACATTGCAGCTGGAAATGTATTTGAGTGCAGCCGGTCGTGAAAAGAGCAACAAAAGCATGCTTTTTAATGCTTCCCACTGCTTAGGGCCACAGCATGACCAAAGCAGTCTTTTTGAAGTAGCTTTAAGCCCTCTTTTTGAACCATGTCTTGGAAGTTCATTTTTGTCACTGAAAGCAAAGAGCATGTTTAACAGGTGCCTCCACACTGAGGAGGCCACTAAATCATTCCCCGCCTTTCTTTCATGAAACAGCCAAAAGTAACAATGCCTGTTGACAGATTTTGAAAGTATTTCAAAAGCACGTACAAAAATGGGATAGATTTTTTTTTCTCCAAAACTTAAAATAGCACGCACCAACGACATAGACTTTCACCAGACATGTGAGGCAACTCAAACGCTCAAACATACAGTAAAGTGTCAGCCTTGTCAGTTTTCATCTTTCTCTCATCATGGATATTCACACCTGCCGGGTCTCTCCACTGCTTTGTCAAGAAATGATAGGAGTGATGGGAAGTGTGAGAGTGTAAAAAAAAGGGGAAAACAGAGAAAACGGATGAAGTAAAGGAAGGAACAGATAGACGGAGTGGAGAGTAAGATAACAGCTAACCAGGCCAACAGAGAGAAGGTGGATTGATTGTGTCTTATCAGCGCCTATGCCCGAAAGGTGACTGACAGCAGGATGCGCATGGTTTAAGCCCAGACAAACACACACACGCACACACACACGCACACTCACCAAATGAAGCCGTCTCTGTCTTAATCATTTTCTCTCATTTGTATGCAACGATCCAGGCTGTTGACTCAGGAAGGAAGAGAAAAAGATGTGTGTATTTTTGTGTAATGATATGAGTGTGTGTGTGTGTGTGTGTGTGTGTTATGTCTCACCTCTCAAAGTGCTAGGGTCTCCCTGAAGGCACAAAATAAACCCAGTAGTGTGTTTGTGATTCTGCAAGCAAATCTCTCCCTGTTCTGGATGTTCTTGTATTGCGTGTGTGTTTGTGTGTGTGTGTGAGTGTGAAAGAGAGGAGAGACAGTGTAAGGACACACATACACTGCACACAAATAAACTGTAGCCAGAATGGATGCCTGCAGGCTGACAGATCAGATGACCAGATACATGTACATAATACAAAAGGTTTTCAGTAGGTATGTTAATATTTTATATGAAAATGTTGATCCAAAAATGTAAAACTCAATACTTCTCTGTGCTCCATCAATGTGGCAGATCGACTGGTCGAAATTGTTGCTAGGACAATTAGTCAACCACAGACAATCGACAGGAATGGCAACAATTTTTATACAAAGCGTAACTGTTA
>NW_023339650.1:6673038-6684708 GCF_004916995.1 Morone saxatilis
GTTACTGGTTCCAGTTTTTTTAATATAAGGATTTTCTGCTGTCATTGTAATATGAATAACTTTGGGGTTTTGTATTTTTGGTCAATACAAACAAACAAAATGATAATAAAGGATAAATCAATTCAACTCCTTAATCAGAATTGGCTTTATTGCCAAGTAAGTTCTAACACGTACAAGGAATTTGTCTCGGTTTTTCACAAAATTTCAAACCATTTTGTTACAACATGCACACACAGCTAGCTATTACAGTAATATTACTAGTTTTCTGCCAATAAACAGCAAACATTAAAAACCAGGTGGAGCTAAGGACCTCCAATATGGCTGCCAGAGGGTTCATTTCCTAAAATCCCATTATGTACTGTGTCACCTCGACATGTCTGTCCACACCTGGCTGACAGCTGCAGCACACCTGAATCAGCTGGGATGCATTCTATACCCGCCTTTAGTCATCAAGCAGGTGTCATGTTTTTAGCTCTCGCACAGCTCGCCTTTGCCTCGCTATTAATGCAGTATTGATGTTTTATGGGAGGTTGTGCGCAGGAATCAGAAAGCTTTCTTTCTGAGAGACTTCAGTCAGTAGGTGCAAAGACTTTAAAAGTCTGTGCTGACAATACAACAATGATCTCATCCGCAGAGCTCTCTATAATGAGCGCACACACACACACACACACACACACACACACTAGCCTGATACACACAGCTCTTGTGTTTATGACATCACTGGATATGCTGGACTGACTGCGATGCTGCAGCTGCAACACACACACACACATTTACACACACATGCAAACAAACCTCACAGGCCCTTTGGCTGGCCTGGCCTGATTCAGACAGCAGCTTCGCTTTCCCACGCTTCCAAACTGGAGCAGACTGTCCTGGAATAAGATACCGTGGAATATTTTAACACTGGACACACTATCGGAATATTGTGTCTCATGTCCAGACAGTCATGTTAGTCTGCTGGCCTCTTTTTGTTTTATTTTCATCACACCCATACACACACCTAACATGGAGGCCTCACTTATTGTTTTGTTAGATTTCTGCACTTACAACTGAGGATCAAATTTACTGTACATGCAGGCATTTTAATCCACCCAGCCTGATGGATTACATGTAAAACATGGTGATCCATTCTTAGTGAAAGATGTGATCGATTTGCCATGCCTCCTGCTTTAATCCTGCAAACACTTGGTCCGGGTTCAATGTGACAATGTCTTTTAATTGAGTGGGACTGCTCAGCGTTATGGCATCACTCTTATGCCTTCAGAGAATGTCGGTGGTAAAGCTTACAAGCCACTACGTGTTGTGTGGCTTTGGTAGTGTTGGGTATCGTTCCCACTGAGCTATCAGCGGCCGAGCAGCGGTGTGTGTATGTGCACCGATGTTACGTGATACATCCTCGGGGAATAAATTCATTTCCTTCTAAAGCCTGTGCGTTTGTTGACATCTGGCCTCGTCTGAGAATTCTCAGCTGTCTTTTTCGTCTCTTCTCCCTCCATCTTTTTCCACTGTTGCTCTATGTGCCAGGACTACACACTACATTATGGACTGATTATAGCTCCACTGGCCTCATTAATGTCAATGAAGGGCTCAAACAGGGTAATAGCTGCCTAATACTGGGATATTAAGGATGATGATTTGCACCTTCTTAGCCCTCTCTGCTTGGTAACTAGACAATCAATGAGCTGAGTTACAGTGGGTTTGTTTTTTTGGCAGTGAGATATAAAATATACTTGAACGCACACACCACGCCGACACACAGTGACAGACAGATTTTTAAACTTATACACATGTTGTACACTCACACAGTAATCGCTTCAGCTGCCTCCAAACCAGTAAAAGCATTGGTGTTAGCTTCACCCCATTAGCCTGGTGTCAATCACAGATGCCAGTTTATGGGTCCAAGAGCATACATCACACTTAAGCCTGCAATTTAAAAGCTGATTAATAAAAAAAGCTGCTGCTAGTCCACCACGCTGTGCTGGTGTCAAATAAAAACTGTATGGATAATTCAATCCAATTAAATAAAGCAAGAGAGTATTAGCTGAGTAACTTTTAGGAGTGTGGACGTTGAAAACTATTTACCGGTGATGGATTATTCAAGATGAATTTTTAACAGTGATTATCTCAACACAGAGCATCACACTCCTCACCTTAACGGTGAGTTTTCTGAAGAACTCTTCAGCTAACTCTAAATCCGGAATATGGTAAAAATGTCCTGTCATTTGTAGAAATTTAGAAACACTCATCTAGTTTTGCTTCAGCATGTTGTCCCTAGCTCCATGTTACCTTACATCAAAGTGATTCCAGTAGGTTCCATGCAGTGAGTTACACAGATTTAAAAGGTTTGGAGTGATTACTGAAAGAGCAGCGCAAACATAAGAGAGATGGAAGCATGCTATAAAAGCTCTAAAAATCCATATAAAGGTGTGTGAAAGAGGTACATTAAAAGCCTCACTCTCGTATATGTATTCAAACTGACAGGCTTTATCTTGTCTTTAAGTCTAAAGCTTACAGGCGTGTTTTGCATTGGCCATGTAATTTCAATACTTAGGTCAGATTAAACAGTTATTTTCTCGTCCTTTTCTCCTTAGCACAGTGGCCTGGATTCGATTCCCACCTGCAGCCCTTTGCTGCATGTCGTCCCCCCTTTTTCTCTCCCCCCCTTTCCTGTCTATCTTCATCTGTCCTATCAAATAAAAAGGCATTAAAAATAGAAAACTGGAAACCTGTCGACCATGACGATCACATTTTCCTCCAGTTTGTTTGTTTTGGTTCCTTTTGCGTTGTAAAGTGGAGTAGAAAACAACCCTGTGCGAACTGGCTGTTGCCAGGTTGTTCGTCCTGCACGTGAGAGGAGATGATGTGAGAGGATTTGTGTAACGTTGAACCTTTCTCAACTTCTCCATCTCACTTTTGAGTCTCGAGTGGCAGGGTGTTATTTTGAGCGTCAATTCACAATAAATGGCACCCCTGTTGTGTCTCCAGTGTTTGAGTCTGTATGTGTGAATGAAGGGTTGCACATTATAGAACTAATAATAGACTCAACTGCAGTGCTGTGGAGGACAGACACTTTGATATTTCTTTTTTCCCCCATGAGACATGAGGCACATGAATATAGGAAAGAAAAATAAAAGATTAAAGTTAAGAAATTAAGAAAAAAGGGAGAGTTTCCTGTTTCTGAACTCCCAAGAAGACTTTGCTTTCATCATTCCTTATTATCTCTGAGATGCATTTAAATGTAAGGAACTTCCTCAATGAAGGACCTTACTCAATTTTCCTATCATGGGATGCAAGATGTTGGAGAGACCAATGGAGGAAGGGTAATTTCTTAAACTCAAAGCAATGCAAAACCAATGAAAAAAAAGGGTTTGGAGGGAGCGATCAAAATTCTCCTGCAAATATTTCAGTTGTCTGACAAAGACATCTGCCACCCCTCACCTGTCCTGCCCCCAACAGACTGACAGTGAAAGGAGACAGGAGCATCCCGCTCATTTACCCCTGTCAGGATACACACACTCATCTGGATCAGCTTGGCTCTCCCTCACACCTGCTCCCTGTGAAAGTTCCCTCGGTTCATCACGCTCCCCAGAGTGTCTATACACACTCCTCACACACACTCAACCTACAGGCCAGACTGACACTTCCTGTTTGTAACACCCACGGCCACACAGAGATAAGGTTTTAAAAATCAGCCATCGCTGCTGATACACCGTCTCCTCAAAACTTGTTGGGGCTACACTGTAAATCAATGCAACCTCTCACACACCACTCCTCCCCGGGAGAAATAATCTTTCCTTCTTGACCTCCTTCATTCGTCTTTCTTTTTCTCTACTTTTTTTTTTTTTGATTTTCTGCTGTTATCAACTGAGAGCCATTTGTCTGTGTTTGCACTGAGATGCTTGTTAGTGGGGGTGCAGTGTCTTGATAGCATTGTGTGGTCAATGGAAACAGATGTATAAACTAATCTAAACTCCTGGCCACTTTTGTTATGTTGCTATCTCTAGAAAGCACACACTTTGACTTAAAAAGAAACAATACACACCAGTACAGAAACAATTTGGGGTCAATTTTGTTTGGTAAAAGGGTGCTTTTGACCCTGAATGGTTTCTCTGTTCATCTGTCACTGGT
Source organism: Morone saxatilis (assembly GCF_004916995.1). Lineage (NCBI taxonomy): Eukaryota > Metazoa > Chordata > Actinopteri > Moronidae > Morone > Morone saxatilis. The sequence goes on from NW_023339650.1 coordinate 6,677,170, forward strand.
TGTTTTTTAATGAAGTTTTGCAATGATGCATTACACCACTGCACCCCAGCATTGTCCTCTCTTTGCTCCACACCACTTAGATATTTTGCATAATTCCTGGGAAGTTGTGTTGTTTCTCTTGGGTTTACAGTGGCATATATTTTTTTCCCCTCCCTTCTTCTAGTGCACAGCTGAAGCAGATTGGAACAGATGATGGAGTCTGCCTCTCAGGCTCATTAGTTTGTACAGGATGTGGACTGGAAACACAGAACCAGGACAGAGCAGATGGGTGGTAGCGATGGAAAACTGAGGAGACAAAAAGCCATTATAATGACAGGTGCGAAATGTGTGTGAGGTCATGCAAAACCTACAAAATTTAATTATAACTGCATTTACTTAAATTGTAATAAGAACATACGTAATTCACAAGTAAAAGCTGAAAGAGAGGAATGGGTCCCATCCCAAATTACTGTCACATCATAGGTTCACCCTGTTGGCCTTCGAATTAAATATGAGCAAGCAAGTATTTCTCAGTGGACAGGAAGCAGTAAATTGAAAATTAAGCATCAAATACAAACTGCCTGTTAACAGCAGTGAGCGTCCTTTGGCAGTAAAGCACACAGTTTTCCATATGGGCTAGTCTGTGACCACCTAATGCCAAAGTTAGCGTTTGATGTCTTACACACATGCTAATAAATGCTGCTCATGGGAATTCCATTATGTGCCTGAAAATTCATGGAGTAACTAATATTAGTATATAACTAAGTAGTTGCCCCAGCAGAGTATCACACAGCTCAGATACTTCCTCTATTTCCTACAGAGGTGCTGAGGCATGTCAGAGTAATATATATATATATATATATATATATTAAGATATTATAAGTCTGAATGCATAAAATAGATGCAGATGTAAGAGGAAAAGAACAAACAGAGGATTACATGGAGCAGGCAGCATTAATAAGAAACTGTTTAGCCTGGATTTAAATGTTGACTGTGTCAATTCTTGCCTGTTAAGCTAATGTTTCTGTGCAGAGTGGCTAATGTAATAAAGAGTGCATGGGGAAAGAGTACTGGTGACATGAGAGGGTGGTTTAATGCATATATTTTCACCTCAACACTACAGAGGCTGAAAATAGAGCAGAGATAGTTGATGGACAGTACATTTCCTGTCACCTGAGGTCTTCATTCAGGTATGGGGGCGCAGTGTCCACAGGCATTGGCTGCTGTAGTTCACTGTAGATTTACTTTTTATCAACACTTGGAGTGAATTTCAAGAAGCAGCCAGAAATGGGATGTGCATGTCACACTTTTTTTGATGGTAGGGCACAAATGCTCCCACAGAAGTCTTTTAAATATCAAACAAGTATTAAGGATTAAAACATAAAGGTATATTTATTGCAATCCCAATTAGGTGCATTAATAATATTTATTGTGTAATTTTCTCATTTAGTTTTATTGGCACAATGTTTTGTTCCATTTTGGTTTGTGATAGATTGTTGATTTCCTTTACTTTCTTCATGTCTCAAACATGTTGTCATAAAGGACTATATATACCATGGGCATTAAAAATTCTCAATTCCAATTGGCTTGAAGGTGTGGATTAACTTTTAGTAACTGAACAGTATAACAGGACACCTGTGACATATGTTTGTTGATTGCAGTTCTAAATGAATGATAAGGTAAGGGCAGCAAGAAGCTGCAACGTGAAGTTGGGGTTATTTAAACACAAATAAAATAAAAAAAACATTAATAGCTTCTCAGTGACAGCCATGCAAATAGGGTTGGATACCAAACTCAGTACTTTGATGGCTCGCAACCAAATTACGGCAGTATTACCAATTCATGTTAAATCAATCAGTGCCAAGTTTTGGTACCTGAGAGCGCATCTGGGCGAGAGAGTAAGACAGGGAGAGCGATCCTAACGCCATGTTGCCCCTGCAGCTTGTTCAAGTCACATTGAGTCAGGGCACACAGACTTTGAAATGCAGAACGCAACACTAGCCAGGGCAACATGTCTAATCTGAAGAAACATCAAACACAAAATAAATCTAAAACCTGAAGGGTGTAACGTTATTGTGTTTGATTGAGCCTAAAAGTCCCCCGCAGCAGCCGCAGTTAACGGCTCCATCAAGCGACGAAGGTCGAAAGTTTGAGTCAGGCATTGATAACCTCACCAACAGACAGTGAAGTCTGAATAATTTACCCACAAAAAAGAACATTTTCAGTTCTGGAGCGAGAGACAAGGGGGAAAAAAACAGAAAACAATTCACTTGCTCTGTATGCTGGATCCACAATTCCCACACACGAAAACACAATAAAACAGTAACAGGGGAGAGATTATTAGGCTAAGTGAATTGTAGTTTTGGAGTACGATAGTAGAATTCTGATCCCAGTGCTGTCCAACATGTCTGTGCAAAGAGTAAATGGACTGTTAATCTTTGTGATTATGTATAAATACTGCCAAGAGAACACTGAGGGAGAAGCATTCTAAATGTGTTTGAGGTGTCCATTTTAATGTTATTACTGGCTACTCTATCTTCTGCCATAATATCATAATTTGAGTTCAACTTTAATTTCTTCTTCTTCAGCTTTCAGTGTCAGTCCCTGTTGCAGATTACAGGGTTCTGTTGATTTGTTCAGATCTGAGTCATGAACACCAAACTGCCTCAGCAGCATTTGACAAATCTTGAAATCCAGACCTGATAGCCAAATTGGTTCTAAAAATTATGCCGTGACCCTGGTGTTTATATTGGATAAAAGCCTTGAGGGATTTTCCCCAAAAAGGATAAATAATGTAGAGCCCCCTAAGATTTCCTGTAAAACCTCCAAAAATACTGAAAATGCTTTTCTAACTGTTGACAAGTGTGGATCCAGAGTGACATGCAGGTGTTTAGCAACATTGTGAAAGACAACACTGCTGACTAGATTAAATGATGTGTCATATGAGACAGTGGGCTCAGTAGAAGCAGGATGTCTGCCTTGACACGGTTTGGTTGGCCCATAGGGGAGCTACAGGCCTTCTACATGACAATGAAGAACAGTGGCATATCTGCAAAAACAGCACATATACAAGTTAGAGAAACAAAGCTAAAACTCTGGTGGGTGTCATGTTTGATTGTTGGCTGTAGTGGTTGTACAGCTGAACACATACAGTATCTAAAATAATAACAATACATTTGAAATGTTAAATACGTAACGCTGCAATGATTACAAAGAACAATAGTAACATGTGATCAGGCTACTGCCCATATTGTCGGAGCCCTATTTTTCTCATAAAGAAGATAGAAAAACAACAATTTACTGTATATCACATTGGCTCCTCTCAGGTCACAGAGGATGAATGTACCTCTGCCAACAAATTATACGTGTTGTGAACTAGAATTTCTGCAATTTATTTGTTACCCAGATTAATTAAAGCTGAATATGGCTTTTGTGAACAATTGGTAATCAGCGGATGTCAGTGCCAATTATGCTGAATCGTGCTGAAAATAAATAGCAAGCAGTGTTCACTTAAACTGTTTGCGAGAGCTGTCTAAAGCATTGCTTCTGCAGAACCATTGCAGAATTGATTGGGAAAAGTTAATGTAGACAACAGCTGAATTCCTTATTGGGCATATATCTTTTAGTTATGTAGTGAGTCTACCGTCCAATTTAGAACAAAAACAGAAAGGGCATGGCTCGTGATATTCATGGGATTTATTATGAACAAATCCCATGCAAAGACAACACCAACAGTGAACTGATCCTAAAGTATTCTCTGTGTAGCCAAAGCCTGATATACAGTAAAGTACCTTATTCCTCTGTGCCATAGCGCTACAGTGTTTTCCAAAACCTATTAAAAAAATGTTTCCTTCATCGCCAATAACATGGACTGTAGTTATTTTGACACAAACCCTCATACACAGGCATTCTCCTAAAAATGCTTACTAGAGCAGCAAGTATGTGTTTTAATCATTGGCTGAAAATAGTCCCCAACAAATACACCATTTGTTAACGGAGCTTAATGAAAAGCATATATTTGTGACTCTTTTTTAAAGATGTCTGTCTCATCCTAACAACTGACGTTGGAGCTGAGTGCAGACAGAAAGATATGCTAACACATTGTTTGTATGGGGTTTTTATTGGAGTTGTGGACCACAAAAAATACAATAACAGCTGTTTTAATCTTTAACAGTTTCAAGTTTTTAAATCTGTAACATTTGCATAGCAATCCTTTCATTTACAAGTGAATTTTTAATATTGTACCAAAGTCTAAATTAGATTTTAGTAGGTTTAAGAGCCAAGTATAAGATCTTCTGTTAACTCTTTGAGATATTTACAAATTCTGCCATGCTAGCAGATCTGTGAAGTTGTACAGCTGAACTTTCAACTAAATGCCAACATCGGCATGCTAACATGCTCACAACGGTTGTGCTATCATACTGATGTTTGGCTGGTAATGTTTAGCACCATCTTAGTTTAGTGTGTTAGCATGCTAACATTCGGTAATTAACACTAGACACAAAGTACAACTGTGGCTGATGGGAATTTCATATTTCTGCAGGAATTTAGTCATAAAGTGTTGGACAACTAAAAATTTTAAACTGAGGATGGCGCTACATGAAAGGTTAAGGGATCGCCAAGGCTATTACTTTTTATTCAGAGAGGAATATGAATGTCTTAACCAAACATCTTGCCATAACCATCAATGGGAGTTGAGACATTTCATTAATACCAGGAGATCAGCAAAGTCAGTAGGATTCATCCTCTGGGGACCACAAGTGTCAGTAATGATGCAATCGATCCAATAATTGTCGATATTTCAGTCTGGACAAAATGGACTGACATTGCCATCCATATAGCCATGCCACTTGCTTGGCTAGAAAGAAAAATACATTAGACATTAGAAGTCAGGAGAATAAGATCAGGGTAGGAGCCATCTATATGTCTCAATTGTGTTTTCTTGACTTGATCTCTTTAAAAGACATAGAAGGACTGCTTGCCTCCGGAGGTATGTATGTTTACAACAAATCCACATTGAACATCAATGGAAAGTTACAGTAATTTATATTAATTTGAGATGTTTGTTTCAGGTTGGCTGATTGTTCAAGGACAGAAAAACACAGTTTGTGGTCACTGGGAAGAACAGAGCCATTAACTTACTTGGACAGGTCAGTGTCCTTCAACACCAGCCCTCCATCCGTGTCAAATCAGTGACAGTGGTTTGCAAAGCACTGGGTCAGTTTAAAGAATACAGCTTTTCCCTTTCTTATTCATGCCTGTTGACCTATTTCTGGTGCTGCAGGTCATTTTGCTTATCTCTCTATTAATATGAGTTATGGAAATGTGAAACAAAGCTGTTGAGTCAGTCAGAAAAGAGAAAAAGTAAATGACCAGAGAGTTACACCCAACACGACCTTTAACATCTTTGACTGCACATTTGCAAGATGTTCAAGTGCTCAAGCTCAAGTGGGGTCTACAGGAAGGGTCCACTTGGATTGGCTTCCGTAGAAGTTTGAATGGCCGTTGTAAATAATTACAGAGTCAAAGCCTTTGGAGAGTGATTTCAACAGAAAGGTTTAGTGGTGTCATGAAGCTGAAAGGCTGTTGAGGGTCAGCGATGAAGGCAGAGAAAGAATGAAGACATTTTTATCCATATGATTGTTCAGCTGTTAAATGCAGAAAAATTAGATCAATCACTACTGACTTCTTCTAATGGACTTTTTGTATGGAGCTTGATCTTGTGACTATCTTTCATATCAATGTCCCACTACAATATGATCATATGGTGTGGTAGTAGCTCAGTCTGTACGGACTTGACTTAGGAAATGGAGGGTTGCTGGTTTAAATCCAACACGGAGAGTGGACTGGTAGCTGGAGAGATGAGGTCCACCTCCTGTGCACTGCTAGGATGCCCTTGAGCAAGGCACCTAACCCCTAACTGCTTACGGAGCGCCGTTATATGGCAGCCCATCACTCAATCCATTGGGGATTTATAAAAAATAAAGTATATCTTATGAGAACGCAAGCATAATAGCCAAGATAGCAACTCTTAGGTCAGAATGCAAACCCTTCATACAATGACAATGTTAACATTGCTGGTGTGTAGCAGGTATACTGTTCATCATCTTAGTTTTGCATGTTAGCATGTTAAAATTTGCTAATTAGCACTACACAGTAAATGGTGCTGGATTAATTTCAGAAGAACTCCAAATGTATTACAATTCGTCCTGAGGGGAACGTGAATTTCACAATCCATCCAATAGTTGTCGAGACATATTACTCAAAAGAAAAAATGTGAACTCATCATCATCTTCTTGGAACCATAAATGTCTGTACAAAATTTCATGGAAATCCATCCCATAGTTTCTGAAATATTCCAGTTTGGACTTAAGTGTTGGACTGACCTACATACTGACAGTCAAATCCTACAGTAGAGCCACACTGCTAGAATTGATACTGAAAACATGAGATTTGATATAATCAATTTTACACTGGCTAACAAAGCAACTATTTTATTGTGAATCACTTCATGATTTACCAAAATCAACAAGCCTAAACAGCACTGTTCTTAAACAACTCCATTAAGGGGCCTACTGGGCCTAAAGTGTGTACAAAGACAGACAAGTGTGCTCTTGTTTAAAGTCTCATATTGCTTATATATTATATATATATATTATACTATTTAATGTGTTTAATGTATTTTGGTATTTAATTGTCTTGTACCAGGTGAAGATCAACTGGGAGTATTAGAGTCAAGTGGTGGGAATATACCAAGGTACCAAACAAGCCTCCAGTTGTCACAAATGACAAATAACAATGTAATATTATTAGCATTAACTCTCAAGGACTCATTAAGATACAATTTGTCTAACATTACATTTGATCCCAAAGGATTTTAGTGTATTTGAATGATTCATTTGAATGCCCTTGCCTTTGTAGTGCAACTACCAACCTGCTTTGTGAATGTGTTTGAGTGTGTGAGACCTGGATCACAATGCAGACACAAATGCTGAATTACTTTGATAGTCAGCAGAGCTTACTAATTCCCACCCAGCAGCTCCAGCGGTTTCTCTTTGTTTTCTACCAAACCGCTCTCTCTCTCTCTCTCCACGAGTCTCGACTCTCACTTCCTGCTCTCCCTCCTCTCTCTGTTTGTGGTTGTTTCATGTAAGACTTGTGTTGGGATTCTGCCAGTTTCCCAAGACGATTACACCAGTGTGCGCTGTGCTCCATCATTGCTATGGCTCAAATCCTGACTTAGAGAAGAAAATTCATTATGGATGCTAATCAGTCCAGTGCAATCCCTTTAGAGTCCCACAAATGCACGTCGTCATGCTTGCACAGCTTGTGTGTAATCTTGTCAGGCGGACAGATAGGCAAACAGGTAGGACAGGATGACAGACATGAAGCCCAGACAGAAAATGGGCAGGCAAGCAGAGGCACACAGGTGCAAAAGAGATACAAGGTTTGAACAATGGGTGAGGGCTTTACTCAGCAGACTCTAAAGCGGGGTCTCTAATAACTTTATTTCCAGGTCCCAAAATGTAATCAAACATACAATAAAGCAGCTGTCCCTCT
>NW_023339650.1:6684735-6687698 GCF_004916995.1 Morone saxatilis
TCAGGTCAGGAACTCACTAACTTTTCCCTGGTTAATTTTCTCTTTTTGGCCATTAGAAACTTTGGCCAGTGAGTCTGCCAGAGGAGGCTGAGCCCAGCTGTTGGACTTCATCACTGCTTGGTGTCTGTGGTCTTCACTCAGAATCCCATCCATGATGAGTTCCTTCCTGTCAGGGTTCACTGGAAGTTGGTAAAACTAATCTGTAGTGCAGCAGTCAATATTAGTCCACAGCAATCTTTAGATAGAAAAAGCAACTTCCTCTGAGGGGTAAAGGAGTGTTGGACTGTGGCTGTTATAGGTGGCATGAAAGAATGGACAAAAAGCAGGGTGGTTAACACCAGTTTGTATGGGTTGATCCATGCAGCACTGACTATTTTGGCTTGCCTAGTACAGCCAGTCATGGGGTTTGCCCTGATGATCCTACCTGCTCTTCTGATAATTTAAAATAACTGCCACATATGTTTTGCGACCGCCATATTTTCTCCTACATACTTCACAGCCTCCAATCCAGTCCTGATCAAAATACACCGACGTGGCGTGTTCAGATAAACTTCACTGCTAGATGCCACTAAATCCTACAAACTGGCCTGAAATATATTAAATGCCTTTGGGCCTATTCAGCACACATCCTCCACCATCGCCTCTTTAACTATTGTATCCAGTTTTCATGTCAATTCAATCTCACAACTCAATTTATTTTGCATCAGGGCCGGCGCCATTCATACCACAGATCGTACTCCTTTCTTCGAGGACACAGCTTTTCATAGAGCAGCGCAAATGCCGAATCCTTCTTAAGCATTCTACAGCGACCCACAACGTCAGCAATCATCGACCAACTCACCGACGCTCTCCTCCCTCCTCTGGCGACGGGCAAGGAAACAACTGCTGTTAACAGGCAGAACAACTAGGACGCCGACCCTTCTCGGCTCTCAAAGTGGGGCGTCTGCCTCGACTTTGCGGGTGAGGAGCGAGAGATGACGAGACGAAGCACCGAACACGCCAGACAAACAGGTGCACAGCAACAGGCAACAACCAAAACACTCCATATAGTGACGATGTTTGACATTAATAATACTTATAATAATATAATAAAAAACTACTACACCGCCGGATGGTCAAGAGGTGATGGAAGACCACATACTCTCTCGAAAGGCGCTCCAACGCGTCGCGAATTTCAACAATCAAGCTCGAGGACGGAGGTAGCGTTATCCAATATGAGAGATCGGTAATTTCCTGTCCTTTGTTCCTTGAATCTTCCAGCCATTTGCACCTCTTGAGCATTGCCTCTGCCCTGTCAGGACTTGTTTTAATCCCGCTGCCTTTTTAATCAGCTTGCGGTGTTTTAAGGCTTGGGTCTGTCGCCACCACCATCGCACCGACACAACACCAGCGCCGAGCCTCCCACGGTCCCCGCCGCCGTTCGCTGATACCTCGCACGAGCTGGCGCCCTATCCACGTGCCACTCCTGGTTCGCACCGAGCCACGCCTTTCAGTTAGAGCCATTCGTCGTACTCGACCCAGATACCCCCACGTCCCCGATATTTGGGCGCCATCTTCACTCTTTCCTTACTCAGTCCAAACCGAGAAGCCAGTCTAAATCTCATCAGCCCATCTACGCTAGTTCTCTGCCGTTTCTCTGATTCATGGAAGCAGTGCTCGTGTCCTTGTTACTCCTTTAATGAGGCTTGTGCTTGCCAGTCTTGTTATATCAGCTTGTCTCTCCGCGTGCCGTTATGGGTCCGGTCCTCCCCGACGCCTAGGTCAGTCGCCCTCCCGCGCTCCCGCGCTAGCGAGACTGGAAGGCGCTTTGTGGATTTGGGTGCCAGCGGCTGTCTTCGTAGTTCACAACTTAGGATTGCACTGGTCTGCGCGAAGTCAGGTCTATTCGCAAAACACAATATCGTTCTCATTTCGGCCGCATGTATTCGTCAACAGGTCCAGAACAAGAGCGAGTTTTCTCCCTTTTGCCTTTGGGTTTTGGCTGTCCATGGTGTCTTTCAGAATATACAGGCTTACAAAGCAGTTGTCTCAACAGCGAACTCAAGTATGGGAATTGGGCATAAGATGGTTTTGAGACTTGCATTAAGTTTTCCCACCAGGTAGTGAAGGAATTATTCATTTCACACCCTAGTGGCATCCTTATGACTTCCTGCAAGTTTAATTGTCTTATTTCATCGGCATTTGGGGATTTATGGCCAAAAACACTGCAAAAGCCTGGATGGCAACTACACACCAAACCGTCGTTCAGCAGTACTCAGGCCGACTTTGTCAGTGTTGGTGGGCTAATGGAGCCAAGTTTCGACCGCTTGCTAATGAGCACGAAATATTATAAGATGTTTTTTTTGTCACGCATGGCAAAGCCTTATCATCCACACAATTGTTAACATCAGAATGCTGAGCATTGTTTGCCTGTGCACTGGCACATTGTTTATCACTTCCGATTGTAGGGATCCAGGCAAGAGCACTGGTGTTTCAAAAGGGTACAGCCCTTGCGGTGGCCTATCAGAATCTAGCTCCAATGTCTTCGTGTATACCGTCTCCGCTGGCTTCATATTACGCATCATGCGCTATGTTTCCCTCTGTGAGGTTTGTTGTGAATGTGTCCCAGCTCCTTCAACAGGCTCTTGTTAGTTGAGTTCCTGGACCGAAGAGCGGTAGTGTTCATCAGGCTGCGCTTTTGCCTTGTTTTAAATTGGGGAGGGCTTTAAGAATCAACAATCAGAAATAACGCGACGAGGCTAAATCTTGTTTTCTTCCACGCTTGATGCGCTCAGAGTGAAATTGTACGCGGGTCGGTTCTCTTTGCGCACTAATCAAGCAAGGTTGGTTGGTTCGGATGCCGCTGGGCTCCTCCCGCGGCCACAGTGTCGAAGTATGCTTGAGCAACCTTGATAGCTGGAACATCCCAAATTGCTGCCTCTGACAAACGACGCTCCATCTTGCTGGTGCATCGGCTGTATGAA
>NW_023339650.1:6687723-6697496 GCF_004916995.1 Morone saxatilis
CCTAAAGCAGCATAACTAAGGGATTGTTCAGGAGTCCCCTGAGCCAGCCCTAACTCTTAAGTCTTAAGCCTACTCTTAAATGTGGAGAGTTTGTCTGCCTGCCGAACCAAAACCGGAAGCTGGTTCCACAGGAGAGGAGCTTGGTAGCTGAAGGCTCTGGCCCCTGTTCTACTTTTAGAGACTATAGGAACGAGATTCAGAGAACGCAGTGTTCTAGTGGGGTAATAGGGTAGGCTACTATGAGCTCTTTAAGATATAATTATGTTCAGTGGCCTCATGCTTCACATCCAGCCCAAGATGTGTGCTTTGGGGAATCTTACTGGGAGCTGAACAATGTGGCTCTACCTAACTTGACCCATACACTGGTAATGTGCCTTAATATCTATTTTTGGTAAATCCCAGAACTGTTGTCTGGCAACTCTAAAAAAGAGACTTATATATAGGATATGGGGTGAGCAAAGTGGGTGTATCTCCTATAAATTACTATAAATTGCTAGTCTATGCTGCTCAGTAATGGGGGCTGTAATTTGGGACATCAGCACTTGCGTCATCGGCAGACTAAAGTAAGATCGCTTGGGTTTTTTTGGTGTGTATGTGTGTGTGTGTGTGTGTTTGTGTATGGTCCCTGTCAATGGAATAACTTACATGCAGGGATGTGGATGTGGGAAAGGGTGTGGATGAATCGGGAGGGAGCAGATAAAGGCAAAAGCAGAGTGAAGTGGCTGTGAGAGCTTCCTTCCAATAATACCATTTTTGCCCAGGCTGAAATGAAGTCTACTAATCAACCAAGCGGAAACCTCTGAGGCGGGCAAATGAAGCCAAACTACAGTTCCTTAAACAGCCACTTGAAGCTGGCTACAGAAGTGAGTCATGCTTTATAACACTCTATATTAAAATGCTTTACAGCAGAAATAAACATCTTTTCACCATGGTACAAAAACGGTAAAATAAACAGTCTCTACAGCTAAATTCTCTGTTCGGGTGGTGAATTTTTGTATAACTCACCCATTTCAAATATCTGAAGGCTTAAAGTTATTCATAATTAAGGGAATGGCTCCTTTGAGTGACAGGTAGGTGCTGTTACGGTTGGGTGTTTTCAGTAATCAGGCTTCATTTGGCCATTTTTGGATTAGTGGGAGCCAGTGGAGTCAGGACTGCCAAGAAGGTGACGGCGTGAGCTGGCTGGCTCTTCAGAAACCTATGGGTGACGTCATGAAGATTATGTCCATTTTTAAATACGCAGTCTGGATGCTTTCGTATCATGTCAAATGGCTTAATTTTGTAATCCATTTGTCTTAGTGGTTGGTCTTAAGTGCTAATTTTGATGGTGTTTTTCTACGTTAATTTTTGTATTGATTAGTTTGCGTTTCATCTGATGCTGATCATGCTTGATTAAGCATTACAATTGTACTACATAACATTTTAGTCATGCTTTTTTACAGACATGGTTTGCTTACTTTGTGGTTCTTCATCCGAAAACCAGTCATTTACAACCACGAAGGCAAAACATTCATTCAAAAACACACCATAATCACTAATTGTAAACCTTCTAATTATTTCATGACTATTTATTTTTAGAAACTCTGCCTTGAGGCAGGATCTAATGAACCCAATAAAAGGCTCCTGCTCCAATTCCCTCTTTATTGAATTGTGTGTTCAAGTGCGCCCACACTGTCTCTGCATCTGTCAGTCTACCCATTTGAGTGTGTGCACACACATGTGCAGGTGACTTTTATTTGTGCATGAGCATGTATCTTGTAAGGCAGATAATGAGTGTGCAGCATGCATTCTCTGATTTCAATCCAAAGCCGCCTGACAGGCCCACAGAGAGCAACGGTTTGTATTCATAAACATAATGCACATCGATCCCTTGATTTGTTTCCATAGCCAAATCAGTCTGGGTGTCTGTCTGTCTCTAATTTACTCTATGATTGGTTATCTGTTTCCTATAATTTTGATCCAAACTGCGTGCCCATGAGATAGTCGAAGTAATAGCACTGCATTGATTTATATACATTCTCCTGTTGCAGATAATGAGTCTTCTTGGATGTATTCTTAGTTTTTTCCTATATCGGAGGCTCTTGGCGCAGTTGGGTAAACTAGTAGGGAGATACTATTGTAGCTGTTAATTTGTCTCACTGTAAATCTCATATTCACATCTCACACTCTTTAAATGTTGAGTAAAAGCAGAAATCCGATCAAAAGCACCGATTAGAAAAGTTGTCTTGACATGAATACATTTCAGTAGCATGCTTATTATTGCTAATGCTGCTTATTAGTGTGTTAATACACCATTATTACAAACACAGAATCCCCAATCGACTTTGTCCTTCAAACAAGATAGACCGTCCTCAGGGATTCTGAGAAAAAGAAAAATCCTGCATTGATTTGAGCAGTTCTACTTCAAATAAAAAAAAATAAAATAAAATAACATGGACCTGAAAATGGAAAGATGCGGGCAAAATATGGTCTGTTTTGCAGTATGGTCTTTGTTTCAGCATAGCACAGTCAACACTACAGTGAGCCACAACATGTAAAGTACTACTCCAGTAACATTCAAAGAAACTCACAACAGTTTATAACGATCAGCAGCCAATTGGATCGCAAAAAGGCTCAAACTTCAAGTCAGCCAACCAAAATCTCTGACATGCCAGATATTCATCCGATCGCTCAACAGCCAAACTGTTGATCATTTGGCCAATTAATCAGGTGTCCAACTCCCCTTAAACTAACCCAACAGCCAGACAAGATGATCAAAATTGGAGATTTTTGTCCAATCTCAATGTTTTTAAAATCATTAGTTATATCTGCAATATCTGCATGTGGCAACTATGGTAAGGTTAAGGTCAGAGAAAGACTGTGGTTATAGCAAGTAAGTCTAGACAGTAAAAAACAAAAACAAAAAAACACATGAAAGGTAGGTTGGAGGTAGTTTGAAATGCAATTCCAATCTGATTTCTACAGATGCGTACACATCCATTCACCGCCCTCTTCAGGTTCTGCCATTCTACATATGTGTTCCCTTTTCTTCCTGCATTGGCACTAGACTTTGGCACTGGATGTAAAGTGTGAGGTCCAATATGGAAGTAACTCTTAGTAATACTGGTCTGCTCAAACTCAACATCAGCTAATTTCTGGCAGAAATTTGCGGAATTCAGTTCTAACATTAGTTAGAATCAGACTGTACGGGCCGCACAGTGTCAGCTCAGCTTTACATGAGTGGAAACAGGACATGATTCTTTGTGGGTGGAAACGATTGTATTAAAGCTTTATATGGTCTCTAATAAAGCTATCTGATTACTGGAAACTAAGTTTTGGAGATGCTGGGTTTTGGACATGTGTACAGTGGATACTTACAGTTAGATACTCTATATTTAAATATGTCATCTGTTGTGTTTATCAAATAAAAAGTGAAGTTTCTCATATTAATGGTGTGGTAGGAAAGAATTTTAAGCCATTGACCAAAGCTTAACCCCTCTTTTGTATAACACACATGTACACACATTGCCTCTGACTTAGCCACATGTTGCAATATTCAAATGAACTCTGGAACTTTCCCTGCCAAACCCTAATTTGCCGTTTACAGGATGACTTCATTCTAGCAGATCCCACTTCTGACAACAACACTCACCATATATTATCCAGACTGAAACCATCCATCACCACTCTGGAGCATCAGAGGAACTAAACTTTCTGCAATCAGCTTTTTGTACATCTTTCAAACTTGGATGCAGACCACCAGGGTGAAGTTCAACAGCTCAAGTTGTTTTGTTTGTTCAACACCTCATCCCAAGAAATATTCACTGAAATGTTTCCCTCCTTTTGTTGCTGTGGTTTTCTTTCATTTGTTGTTCGGTTTTAAGGGTTAATCATTAAGGTCACTCTCCCTACAGACACTACTTTTTCAATGTGACAGACAACACAGAGAAGAAAATGAAATGGCATTTGATGTTATTTCCTTTCCTTTTCAAACAGTCAGATCAGAATGTCACAAAAGGATATCTCTTTATTTTAAGCATCAGTACAGACAAACAGAGACCTTAAAGAACACTGACTGTGTTGAGACTGTAAAAACCTTGAGTGACCCTCTTCAAGAGTCTGGTCTTTCTCATATGTCCAGTAGAAGAAAAACAGCTCTGGTCATCCTGAACTGAAACGTCCATTCTGTCTGGATAAATTGATTCTAAAATGAGACCAGCAACTGAGACCGTTGTGCTAAATGACCTGCATTGTTTTCCATTTGATCATATCTGAGCGCTCCCCTTTTATACACCATCTCGTCTGACTGAAAGAAACTCAACCTTCCATTGGTCTATATCCACCATGTGGATTGCAATGAAAATAGCTGTGGATTCAGATTGCATCAGGTAATTACTGCTCCAGTCATTACTTTTATGCCTAACTTTATCTGCCGAGGTGGGAAAATATTCCTATCAGCCGAGATGGCAGATGAAAGGCCGACATTAGCGGTGAGCTGCGGCGTCAGTTATGCATTTTGAGATATGCGTCTCTCCTGTCGCTGCTGTTTCTGTGGCTTGTCAAATAAAAGCAATTAATCTCAATGAGAATCTCTTTTTTCCCCACTGATAATTGTGAAAGACCTGTCCTGATGACATTGGTTCAGGAAAATATCATCCGAAAAGGCAAAAAAAAACATCACCAAGGAGAGTTAGACTGTGTTACAAAACCAGCTTCTTTCCATGCATATTGGGTCTACAGTTTTTTTTTCTTCTTCCTGTAAACAATCAATGTAACTTTTCTTTCATTGCATATTTCATTAGGTCTGCTTCCTCCGTTATGTATATAAATGGCTTACTCCTGCAGACAGTGACTCATGTTTAAATCCAGCACAATTATAGTGCGTTCAGCCTATATTAAGAGGTTTGGTTATTGTTCAACCAAACAGCAGAAAGGGTCGGACATGTCATTTAAGACACTTTGTACAGAAAATTATTGTTGTGCCAGACATACTGGTTCCAGCATCAAACCCTCCTGACAGTAAAGTGTGCAGGCTGGAGTGCAGTCCAGCAACTGGAAAATTGCTGGGAACGAGTTTAAAAAGGCTTGTTAAATCAGCTGACAGTTGTTGGCAAGAAACTGTAAAACTGTTTCATGACATTCACAAAGTCACAAAACTGTTTCAGAAACTATTATTTCAACAGGAGAAAATTCACAGTTTCTGTCCTCAGAGTTCGTAAGGATTGCTGAGTCTGAGCAGCCTCCTGTTTGCCCTGTGTACAGGGGAGGAGGGTCACAGCCAAGTCATTTCCGCTATTTGGACTAAACCCTGTGAAAATGTCCCAGGAGGCCAGAGGACTCATTAGGTGTGGTGACACTATTGCCGCAGGAGGTGTCACCAGGAAACTAGCTGACAGGTCCTTAAATATAACACACAGTTCCTATGACCTCACGTCCTGGACTTTGATTGCTGCTCTACCTCCAAGGCCAATATGTCTTCAGTCATCGTTTAAAATGTGTACACACACACACACACACAGAGACAGGTGTATGAGTACCTACAGCACAGATATGGTGCCGTATAAACATGCAGCCATATATAAATTGACCCTAAAAATGAATTTAAACATACACAACATTTCTCCACATCAGAAACACTGTGACATATATTTTATGACATTCACATGATGCTTTTTATTCGCAGTGGCTCATGTGAAGACCTAACAACCACACAGGTCAGTGATGCTTTATACCAGCTGACAACAAAAGAACAAGAAAGACAATGTTGTCTTTGTTTCCCTGTTACATTTTATTTAACTGTTTCCTCTGTGTGATGAAAACCAAACAATAGGGCAAATGTTTCACTTTTCACTTCACTGTCAGGGGAACAAGCTGCTCCACTTTGCATGCCATTGTTGTTCGCTGAATGATATTGTGCTCCACAGCAACACTGGCTCAGAAAATCAGTTTCACTCAACACCTGATTTGTGTTTGTGGCTGCTACAGGGAAAGCAGAGGTATAATGTGCTGCCAAAGTACCTTATTGCTAACCAAACAGAGACCAAAGAGACACAGAGTTATAGTTTCTGTACATTGTTAATTGTCAGATAAAGAAAATGCGAACCTCTGCTTAACCTTCAGATAAACCAACTTTGCATATTAAAAGATTAGATTATTGTCCCAGAGACCTACATGTTTATCTGAGAAATGTTTTTATATGTTATGTTTATGAGAGACATCAGTGCCACTGGTAAATTACCAAAGGGCAAAGTTCCTGCACTGATGATGGATGCTGATTTAAAGCATCAACATCAAAGCAAGGACTGGTCGCACAGGAAAACTTTGCTAAATACTTGGTTCTAAAAGTTTGGAGATATAGTGAATACTTGTAGGGCTAGTTGGTGAACTACTGTAGCTCAAGCTAATTGCTAACACGCTAGCCAGTCGGGCTAGTTTTCTCCGTTTCCACAGAACTGGGCTGTTTTCTCAGACTGACACCAACTGTGAAATCCAATCTCCCATTCTGTTCCCAAGTTATGAATGATGAATAATGGCCACAAATGTTTTTCAGTGACATCATGATCTCACATTGACCTTTGTGATAAGAATGTCATCGCTTCACTGTATCCCAATAAACATCTTTGTTCAAATGTTTTCATAAATACTGTATCAAAGCTTGTGTTATGACCAAAAACATGCTTGTCAAGCTCATTTTGAGGTCAGATCTTGGACCTTTGAGTCAGAGGTGTCACCAATAGATCTTTTTCACAGCACCGATCTTGACATAAAATTGTATGGTAAATGCAGGTGTTACCACCTCCAGGTTCCTATAAAAAACACCAAAAACGTGTTTTGTGAGGTCAGAGTGACCTTGACCCTTGACCACTAAAGTCTCATCACTTCATCATTGAGTCTAAGTGGATGTTTGTTCCCAATTTAAAGGAATTCCCTCAAAGCGTTCCTGAGATATCACATTCACAAGAATTGGAAAGATGGACGGACATACAACCTAAAACCCTAATGCCTCCGTCCAGGGCTGTTGCCGGTGCGGCGGCATAAAAGCTCGTCTGTGGAGCAGTTTATACTCCTGCAGAGGAAAGTTCGATAAAAGTAGATGGTGCAACGCAGCTAAGATGTTTGACAAGTTGAACTTGTTTATTTAATGTGAAAGGCATGCCAGATACTTGTCTACCCCAAGTTCACAAAAGTCAACTTCCAAAGCACCTTCAATAAAATGGGAGGAGGGACAACACCTTTTGAGGCATTTGGAGCATACTTGGCTGAATGTGGACTTCAATCTGGGACAGTAGTTGGTAAATAACTGAAGACTATAGAATATAGAAGAAGAAGAAGAATATAAGAAAGTTCTGATAATTATGTTGGTATCATGCCAACTTGTTGCACAGAGTGTGTTTCAGCAGCTATATTAGGTCCACATACAGTCTACTAGATATACATTACACGTTAATAATCAACATAATCCCAGATGTGGATGATTAGTCAAACATTGCCGGTGCAGGCTCACTGTGTCTGTAACACGGCCTGAGGCAGGTCTGCTGACAGAGGACTCCACACAGTGTCCAATAATAAACATAGGACATAGGAGGAAACATGAGACCCGGCTTGACTTCCAGTCCTTATAGGTAATCCATCATCGCAGTGCTGACCGGCTAACTTTCAGGGACCCATGTGGACGACATACAATACAGTAACGAGAGTATGAGAGCGCCTGGGCCAGTCACGGATGTGTTATGCTCCCCCCTCCCTCCCCTGTTGACACTCACATTGTTTCCCACTGTCTCCGCTGGCTCGTCAGAGAACAGAAAGGATAAACAGAGCACTGAACTTGGCACAAAGTTTGTCCTCCTCCCTAATGAAGTGCAACCTCCCGAGCCCAAACATCATTCATCATACGCCAGCCTCTGTGTTGGTGTGTGAGCGACTGAGCGTGTTTGCGTCTATACCGAATGTCTGTCCGTATCTGCGTCTCTGTGCTTGTGTTTTCATTTTCTCTCCTACAGACTGCAGGCACCCGAATAGAGCTTGAATGACTTTAACAGAGAAGACAAAACAAATAGGCCAGTTTGACCCATTTGTTTTTCGGCTTTTGCTTTGTTTGGCACAAAACTCATACATTTAATTTCCTGTCTATTAGACGACTATCAAAAAAATCTTAGTTATATCTGATTTTCATGTGGAGTAACACTACGCAGGGTAAGCAGGGTAAGCAGGGTAAGTTTCCATTGCTGATTTATGTAGAGCTATGCTACAACGTCCCAGTTATTCATATAGGAATTAGCTTACTGCAGCTGTGCCATAATATTTACATGATAAATAGTCAGCTTGTGTTTAGTCTGTGCTCAGATGTATATCTAAAAGTAATGTTTTTCCCCTATCACAGTCTGGAAAGTATGAGTTATAAATGTCTACAGTAAAAGTCATATACAGACATCTGTAATCAGGGTCAATGCTGAGAATTTGTTTCAGGCTACGAAACTGTAAAATAATCCAGGAACTTTTAATTAATCAGAGTGAAAGAATTAAAAGATGATGATTATTTGATCAAAGTCACTACTGGATGTAATACTTCTTCCACGAGGGTAAAGAGCAAAAGGAAATTATGCTTGGAGATAATTCTAAGAAACTCAAATCTGGCTTTGGATGTGTGATATCCTCCATATGGTACTCTGCTGTTTTATAGCTGTAGCATAACAAAAAAAGTTGAGCATATCCAGACATGGCTGTGTTGAGCATAATGTATGAGGGGCCAGTATGGCTGCTTTATTTCTTATGTTTGCTGGGTCTTAACATTGCAATGGCTAAAACTCCTTGTCTGTTTTATTATACTGACAAATCCATTTATAATGTTCCTCAGATTCCTAACATAACAAATTACATCAGTGGTCAGGTTGCAGAAAGATTGAATGCAACAGATCAACATTTCAGCCGGATCTACTGAAAGTTCATGTAATGAACACCGTGTTTTTAGATACTACATGTTTTATGTTTGAAAAGTTCAATAATTTGTTTCTCCTAACATTGAGCATTACGTATGTGTTCAAGGTGGTGGATGATAGATGCTTTCCCCTTGGATTTGAACAGCTTTGGTTTGATTCATGACCACAACTTGTACACTCTAAGTAACATTTTACTTTTAGAGACCACCCCCATTTGATACTCACTTCTCATTTAGTACATACTACATTATGTGGCATTCAGTTACTGACCACACTGTGACTGGCTGTGGCTGGCAATGAGTAAAATCCTTTCCACCATGGCCAATAATTGCCTCTCATTGGCTGGCAAGTTGTTTGTTGACATATGCAGCTGTTTTCAATAAATAGGAGTTTAGTGTGGCGCTGAACGGAAAAAGAAACAAAGGAGCAAATACTCAAATCAGAATCAGATTTGACGGACACAATTCTAAGCCCTCTTGGAGACCAATCCAGAGGTTTGGTTGCATTACATTACAAAGTTTAAATAGCCTAACCAGTAATCTAATTCAAAGTTATTGTTTGTTCCTGTTGTTTCGTCCAGGTCCTCTACTTCTGTTCATGTTGCAAAGTCATAAACATATCTGTGTTGACAAGATGTAATCCACTTTTTCATATTTCCATGGGACTGCTTGTCTTGAACATTGTGCGCCGCTTTGTTGATTTAAATTCAAGGCAACATCTTCAACAGCATAGTTCACCTCAGATGCTCCACCGTCTCACAGACAGAAGATAAGAAGCTATCATAACACCAGGTAACACAAGGAGAAGCAGGTCACATTAAGGATATGAACCTCTTCTTGGCTGTGTGTGTGTGTGTGT
>NW_023339650.1:6697529-6779956 GCF_004916995.1 Morone saxatilis
TGTGTGTGTGTGCATGCGCTCTCAGCAGTCTCCACAGATAACGCTCCCCTATCTCTACTCCATTTAGTGCCGCCATGCCTCGGTCTGGGTTACACCGACTGCCGCCTCGGGGGAAATAAGGATACAGCTCTCAGGTTCCCAGCAGGCCCAACATATGGGAGCTGCTCTCTCATCCAGTAGAGATGAATTCATCCCAAACTCATCTCCTCGCACAGATTAATTTGGCAGACATTGCGAGGCAGGTGGAGAGTGTTCAGCAGCATCTGTGTGTGTGTATGAGATTGATGTGGATACGTCGCTTTTCTGTATCTCACTTCTGTACTGCTGAAAGCCCGGGTGATGTAAAAAAGGCAAATGCAAATGTTATACAATGTAGAACATCATACAGCATAGTTTAACACAACCTTACAATGTTTTTATCTACAGAGGGAGAGGGTCCTCTTCTACAGATGTTTCTACAGTAGCCCAGAATGGACAAACCAAACACTAGCCATTTAACTTCTTCTGATTTGAAGGCTTACAACCTGAAATTAGGATTTGAAAGAATGTACTGCAGAGTGCTACTGGTCCTCAAATAGTTAGATCTTTTAGGACTGTCTTAGCTCTTATATAAGAAGATTGATACCCCTCCCATGTATGGATGCTAAATATTAAGCAACAGACAGCAGTGTAGTTTAGCATGGGGAAAGCAAGGGGAAACAGTCAGCCTACTTCCCAAAAGTAAAACAAATCTGCCTTAGCTTAGCTAAATGGATTAGTTTCATATTCAGCATATAGGTATGAGTGGTATGAATCTTCTCGATCAATTTTCTCTTTCTTTTTCTACTCTCAAAAGACCCTTATACCTTGTTTGAAGAAAAGAAAAAATTCATGGAAACTTGCTGTTTGTCTTCAAACACAAATGAAGTTATGTAAATGATGCTAACCATGATGAAATGAGGCATCCCTGTCAGTCCTATCCCCCACAAACCTATTACTTGTAATGATTGCTGTGTGCCTAAACAGAGTTATAGCTTACACCCGGTTAGCTTAGCTTTAGTGGTGATGCTATAGGTGTATTGTGTTACCAATGACTGAAGCACGGTTGCTTGTTTCCCCTTCTAGTCTCTGTGTTAAGCTAGGCTAATTAACTGCTGCCTTATATTTAACATACAGAAATGAGAGTGGTATCGGTTTTATTCTCTCTGCCACAACGAGAATAAGCTTCTTCTAACAAGTTTATTGAAGTTGTTTTGTCAAGTTCAGTCAACTTAAATCAGTGAGTTTTACACTTTTACAGTTAATGGGAGGGCTTTGAATACATTCTTTAATTTAGTTAACTGACTTTAACTTACATTTTTAAGTTAAACCAACTTACAATGTTTTTACTTTTTGGCTAGCTTTGATAGTTTTATAAATGGAGAGCAAACCCCTGAGCCTGAATGTTGAATCTTATATCTTCTAGTGATTCTCAGAGAGCGTCTCAGCCCATAAATCTGCCTAACCACTTAACTGATTTACACCTCTGAATATAAAACTAACTTCAACACAAGCAGACGGTGAGAGGGGCAAGTGGACCTTTTGGGCTCTGTTAGGCTTACTTCTGAATTCAGAACGAAGGGCAGCCATATAAAATAATAACATAATAACAAAAGAGAAACTGGCTCAGCCTTCAGGCCATTGGCTCAGATGAAAAATAAAACCATATGGTAGCAAACACAATCTGCCTCGCCTTGATCATCCAAACCAACAAATACAGCCGTTTGGTGAAGTGGTTTCCTCCAGACAGAAGTCAAATGCCTCACTCCCTTCCTGGTTTTGGGTATAATGGAGGCAGACGTTAATGGATTTGGGGTTTGGGGGTTGGCCTAAGGTAATGCTGGTTAATCTGCTGTCTTTTGAATTATAGGAATGTGGTGAAGAGTAGGCATTTAAACAGCAATAATGATACATATAGCAATGAAAGCAAAAGTACAAGGAAATAAATCTTAAAATCTTCTTTTAAACTTTGAATATTAGCCAAAGTGATTCAAACTTAACTCCCAACAAATCACCTCAAAACATTATTATTACATAGTTATAGTTATTTGATACAGGAGAAACAGAGCAGCTTATTTACTGTCAGACTCATTAATGTTACAAAAGGAGTCTGTGAATAATGCAATACACTTGCAGAACTTATTCTGAATATGACTTTCAACCCCCAAAATATAATAAAAATCCTTATATTATCAAAAAGCAGTGTCTCCAGCAGCTACTTGGTAAACAATTAAAAATGAGAAAATAGCAATAAAAATAATAAATTGTTTTTCAATTTAATTTCCTTTGTCTGCAGTGTTTGTTTAATCCCTGAGTAATGAGTGCTCATGGAAGGACTATGGTACATAAAATGAAATATTCACAGGATAATTGGAGATGCAAATGGGAAAACAAACACTGAGAGACGATTAACTGCAGACTGTTGCACCATGATGTAGCTGTAGCCTAGGATTCAGTGCTTTCCTCTGTGCAGAAAACCAGGGACCTTAAAACCTCATCAAAGACACGACGACTCTTTAGACCGGCTGCCAACTTGTTGGTCTATGGTTTGTGGCAGAGGTTAATAACCACTGTGGTTGCTATCTGATGGTTTTCTGAGGGGGATGAGGATCTGTGTGTGTGTGTGTGTTTTTTTGTGTGTGTGAAAGGAAGACAGAGGGAGAGCATGTCACTGGCCTTGGTTCACTGTCTGAGTGCTGGTTTTTCCTCTTCCACACTGTTGCTTTTGGGACAGCAAACTAAAACAGCAAACTGGCAGCACTCCATTGAGGGAATATTACATGATTGTTCTCCCCAATTGAGCACCAATGCGCTATCCATGTTTACTTTGCCATCTGAGATTGATGATGCAAACATGTCAAACAGAGAATCTGCACTGAGGCCCGGTCACACCAGAACAACAAAATTCATTTATGCATTTTAGCATTTGTTTCTAGAAGCTTGGTGACGTAATGACTACTTCTTGGGCTTGTTGATGAGGCTGGTAAGCTAACCGATAGCAGCACTAGCCAGTAACAGCTCTTTCTCTGTCCACACCGGGCTGTTTGCTCTCTCAACTCTCTCAAGACAGCTTCCTGTTGGTCACTGGTGCTAATTCACGGTACCCAGCACACCAAAGTTGAATGCAAGATTTATCAAATCCACTGATTGAAAGTTACACCATTTTTAATATTTGTGTGATCAGCATTTAACTCACATATCTAGCAGGGGAAGCCTTTATGCTGGAGATCATGCAGTCAGGTATCCCAACTGCAGCTGCACTGCCAATTTTTGTTGGTCTCATGAGTCAGTCATCAAAAGGTTCCCACTGACAGATTTGCTTCAAAATCCTTTCACCATAAATGTGGATTTATTTACATTTCTTGCATAACACAGTCATTTAAGAACTAATGTGACATAAATATGGCACCTTCAGTTTAAAAAAAATCTGCTAAATGCTGATTATGATGGCTTTTTCTAAGAAAAAATAAAAAAAACTGAGTAATGAATAAATTCCACAGTGCCTTTCCCAGAACGGCTTTGGAAACATTTAATATATTTAATAACCCACAGCATTGTGCAAGGCTCTGCTGAGGCCCAAATTAGCCCTCTGTATGAGACCTTTTGTAGCTTTAGGTGGATGTTTCTGTCTTTTGCCCCATGTGGACAGGATTAGTTATACAGTGGGTGGTGTGGTTATGTAGTCGTTACTGGAGCAAGACTATAAATTAGGCCAAATTTGGCTTGTCAGTCTCCTTTTTTTCCTCCAACTGTCATGTGTCTGTGACAAATGGATTGATGTTAGGATCCGACCCAAAGTCTCCCACATCCTTTGCTGTTATAACCATTCAGTACTTTTACTGTTTAAGCACTGTATTTGAAAACTGATACTTTTTCGTTGTGCAGATTGTGTAAATAGGACACTCTGAATGTAAATTGGCCTTCCTGCATGTGTCCCATTAGATCAGACTGTAATAAAATACAGCAACAATGCACAAACGTATGCTGCCCACTTCTTTATCCACTTACATGTCACGTACAGTGCTGCAATTCTACGTACTTTTTAAAATCCTTTTGCACTCTCACACTAATTTGTCTCTGTACTCAACTCCCTGTCTGTCTGTAACTTTTGTATTGTTGCTGTGCCTTGTCCAGGTCTCTCTTGTAAATGAGACCCTGTGCCTCAATTGGATTTCCTGTCTAATTAAGGGTTACATAAACTAAAATAAATAGTTACATTTTACAGCAAATCAATTTACTAGGAAGAATGCCAGTTAGAAAAGGATTAAGACAGACTGCCAGTCTCAAGCCATCAAAATGCATTTAAGTGCAGAACTGTCGCTCTGTGGAAGGTAAGTGCAAATAAAGGCTCCTTTGGTGTCTTATTGGCAACTGACTTGAAACCACTACAAGTTTACTTCACAGCAATTACAATGACTCCAAAAATATTGTGCTGGGAGTAAGATGAAGCAACAGCAACTTTCCCTGGAAACATACAAAGAAATCTAGCAACTACAAAAAGTATAAAATAGAGCTGAGAAAAAAAAGATAATTTGTTTGTAGTTCCTATCCGTCAGTCATATCTTCCATCAAAAGGCCTGCATTCTCTTGTAGTTCTTTGCCCTTATATCTCTTCCTCTCATCCCTCGCTGACACTCTGAAGCTCTCGTCTCCTGCAGCTCTCTTCTCCTCCACGCCACTGCTCATGAGCGTGACATTCTTCCTCATTTTCTCAATGGCCTGCCCGTCCTCCTGAGGCTCTGTCAGTTTCTTCTGCTAGATTCTGCCGTATCTTTCTCGGTGCTTCGCCCTTAAACTTTGGGTCTCTCTCAGTCCTCTGCATCATCTTATCTCCCTCTGCTGTCCTCTGTTCAGTTCATCTATCTGTCACTTAACCACCAATCTGAGGGACACATAAAGACAGTGGATGCTCTAAGGCACACACACACAAGAAGAGAGGGTGAATTGCGGTAATAAACACTCTTGGTTTCTTGTCGCTCAAGTGTGAGTTCAACACAGAGCCCAAAGATTTCCAGAAAAGAACTCTTGAATTTCATCCTGTAGAGTTAAAAAAACACTTGTGTAAGTGTAGATGAAATTCTAGCATAATATCTAGACCTATACCTGTAATATCTTAAGATATGGAGGATATGCCATTTTGTGAATATAATAACAATGGAAGGAGTTACCAAAAAAAATTTTCTTTAGGCACCAGTGGGCATGTCATATTCTACAGGTCATTGTGCATTGTGCAGCGCCCTCTGTTAACAATCCATCTGATTACAATGATTCCACCCAAAACTGGTGAAAACATGGGCTGGTTGGCTAGACAGCACAATAACAAGAACCAGAGCTAATTTGGTGGAAAAACACCATCAGTGATATACCTGAACTGGGACCAGAAAGGACCACCACCACTATTCAGTCATATAGGATGAAACCATAGTATTTCCATTGGGGTTCCAATACTGATACCAGTATCAGAAATTCCTCTGATGCCTAAAATGCGGTATCGGGTATCAGCAAGTACGTGTCTGTGCACCTATTCGA
The DNA here is from genome assembly GCF_004916995.1 of Morone saxatilis. NCBI lineage: Eukaryota > Metazoa > Chordata > Actinopteri > Moronidae > Morone > Morone saxatilis. Next base: position 6,703,077 of record NW_023339650.1, read on the forward strand.
TACCATATAATCTGTTAGCGCTGAAACAGGACCCTGCTTCTTGTCAGCAGTGTCCCATTTGCCTTTTTTTCCCCCAGGATAGTTACTCTGACTGTGATTCTGATCGCAGGGTTTAATAATATTAATAATAATATCATAGTTATGTTTTAAGGCACATGTATCATATCGGTAATTGATATTTCAATGTTCTGGTATTCAAATTGGGAGGAGAAAATGGCATCAGAACTTCTCTTCTTCTAACTTTATTTATATGTAGGTGTATATACACCTTTTTAGTAACACAATGTGTTTGATTTGACCTTCGCTAATTAAGAGATGAACCCCTAAAACCTCCTTGTAGTAAGTTTAAAGAAACTATTTGATCATATCTGCCCAATACCTGATACTTTGCCTCATGAGGCCAGTATTGGCCTTGATAACGATCCGCCACATAAGAGGCATCATACAACAGACACAGCAGAGCACGGTTAATAACTGTTAGTGAAAGTACAATCGGAAAACCACAGTTTCATTCTGTCTTATTCAGCTCTTTGAACCAGACACCCATTTAATGCCACCACACTGCAACAGTTTTTAAAAGCATTTTTAGGACAGTTTCCATTAATCTTCGCCATATACTGCACAACTGTCACAGACAAAAAGCCACCTCGCAAACCAATTACATGTCGGCGCGGGGAAGAAAACACACCGGCGCAGCGACTCGATTAGATGGATGACAAAATGAAACAACAGAAAGGAAACAAATTACACAGTGTCAGCGACGGCGTCAAAAACACCCAAAGGGACGACGGTGGTGCCACCTCACACAGCTCGGCTCACTTCCGAGCTCAGCTGTCCCCCCCAGTACTTCTCACAGCTGCTTCTCTCTGACTGATGAGACGATTGAATCGTTCATTGCCAAAAACAAACACATTTGTTGTCGTACTGCAGCATTATAATCTAGCCTCATTTTGAACAGTTCTAGTATTCTTTTGTGAGAATGAAGCATTGCACCAGTGTACAATCAGTGTAGAGTATAATGTCCATCATAGAGGTAGAAACCTATATCCACTCTGACAAGCCTACTGTGACTCTACATATTGTAGTAATCTGTATCAAATGTGCAAACATAGTAAAAACATAAGAATATCTATAATAACAAAATCTGAGACCCGTTTTTTTTTAAACCAAACAGCTCGTACAGACAATTTGCATTTTAATTTTAAAAGAGTGAAAGATCTGCACATGAGAGCTCCAGCATAGATTCATTCTCATAAAGATTTTATTAGAAAGCTATGCATTATCTTGTCTTATTATCGTCTGCACTCTAGTGAATGGCCCATTTTTTATGGCCCCTTTTAGCCTGCTGCTCTGACATTATATCAGTTACCTTGTCATCTCCATGCCTTTCTCTGTCGCAAAGACTGATCATTTTCTCTCTTTTCTGTTTAATTCTTTATTCCTCCCTCTTTTATGTTTTAACCCAAACACACACAGACACACACACACCTAAACACACAGACACACAATTGCACTTCTGTCAATTTGGGCTCCAGATGTGATAGCCAGAGTGGTGGACTGGCTACAAATTATTCATGATGTAATTAGCCGGTAGGGAAATCATATTAGAGAATCTTAACTTAGACCTCAGGGAAACTTTAAGCACTTCATCAAATAATGGGCCAGGCATCTAAATAATATCCCTGACCCATTTTTCCTCTCCCACAGGCGAGATCGTCTCAACTGCTGCTAAGAAAAAAGAAGAATTTATTATTTGATCGTCCAGCCATCAAGGTTCAGTTAAACCAACATACAAATATGGCATAATGAGAGCTGCTAAAGTTGATTGGAATTGATGATGACTGCGAGAGGATACATACATACATTCTACTTTTTGGTATATTCTTCTTTTGAAGAATTTTCTTTTGATTGTGTGCACGTATTTCATACTTTCAAATCTACATCACACGGATGTTTTGTTTTTGGCAAAAACCTTTTCTTCTAGCTGTCAGGAGCAGGCTTGTATCAGACTACATTACAGCATATTCTTTTCCTGCTGAGGATGGTGATGTTGGGGAGTCAATCTGTCTCTATTTTTGTTCCGTTTACTATGGATTGTCAAAAGGATGATTCCATTAGTGAACCCCCCAACCTTTTAACTGCTGCCACTATTGGGTCAAAATTTTGTCATGAGCAACACTGGCATCCATTGTCAAGGTACCTCATAAATAAAACAAATGTCTGAATTGTACACAAGTTGGGAGTGTCACAAGAGGCACATTAAAAAGTAATACAAATATTCAAATTAAAGCAGCAGTGACTGTAATACCCCGACTTTTACTCTTGATCAAGCCCTGAAAACGCCAGATCCTACCTTTCCTGTAGTGCAACTCAGTAGTATATTTCATTAGACACCCACTTGTCTCTTGAAACGGCCACTTCTTTCAAACCCTTCACCTCTAATTTGTAATGCAGTTAAACGCTGTTAAAAGGAACAACTTTTCACAGGCGGAGTAGTTCTCCTTCCGACAAGAGAACTTAACTTCATGTGTAAAACCTGAGTGTCCTTTTAAAGCATGTATAATGTAAGTACTTGGAACTCACAAGATAACATCTGTCTGGGGTTTGCCGTGGTACTAACGGAGTCAGTGGCCTGCTGTGACTTCATGAATGTGACTGGTAGCAAAAACAATGAACTTTATAATGACACTGTCAAAAAAATCTAATCTAATGAAACCTAATGTGGTTCAGTCACCTCATTTCTGATAAGTGATCTGCTTGATAAAGTCAGTATCTGCCCACATACCTATCTAGTGGATCGGATTGATCCATCCCTGTTAGATGAGTACATCCATGCTCCCAACTACTTTATCATATCAGTTATCCCCATGGCATTCCCTCTAGTGTAAAACACAAGACAAACTACTGGTAGAGCTCTAAGAACAGTAAAATTGTCAGTATGTTTGTATTCATCAGCATATTCCTTATACTTCTTTATACTTTTATACTTTTTCTAAGCCTTTCCTTTTCCCCAAACATTCTTATTTGTCATACATCAATAATGTGCTACTAAAGGTGGCAATGAAGCATTTGCAATGTAGAAAAGTGTAATTGCATGTTGTGTCCACATGTCTAGCTTTGTGGAGGAACTCTCCAGGGGTGGAGAGTGACAATGACAACCTGTCATTGGGCTTCAAGATTTGTTAGTTCCACTCCTCACTGCTACTCTTAGTGTATTTGGGTTACGCCCTTTTTGTGTTTATCCTGTAATTCACATCGATCCCTACGCCAGTCAGTCCAGTGCTGTTATAAATTTTCCAGGCAGACAAAATATATTGTACAAGAGAGTGCGCATTCAGCAGTTCAAACCTTAGAATATCATTTGATTTTAAATGGACAAGAACCACTGAACTGAATGTAGTTATATAATGCAGAAGGTATCCAAGCAGTCCCCTCAATCTCAGCTGTGCTGCCAGTGAAGACTAACACTGTACAGTGGCGTGATGCTTAGTTACATGCTAGGAAGAGCACAGGAACTGGTGGATTGGATGACGGTAATTAGGTGAATAATGACTAGAGGGGATAGGGGAATTGAAACAGGATACAGCTCACTGTTTTAGTTTATGACAAAGTAAAGTAAATCCCTGCATCAATTGGGCTGGGGGGGGGGTGTTGTTGAAGGATATTTAGTATAAAAACATGAGCCACCTGTTCCAGATCCCAACCCCTCCCTCCTCTTCCTCTCTCACATAATTTTGCCCTCCATAAAGGCCTACCATGTTGTGTTTGAATGTCCATATATGTATGTACAATATCTGGTTTTGTAGCAAAGCAACTTTTCACATCTGGGCGAGAAATGAAGGTCTCTGGGATGTCTCCTGGAGGGGAAATGAATGTTCCTTTTTATGTGCTGTCCTATCAGTTTGAATGGCGAGAGATTAAATAGTCCTCTCTAACACTCCATATTTTATTACCAACTGTTCTTTCCTGCTTTTTGCTACATCACTCAACACCTCGTCAAAGGCAGCTCTGATATTTTGGGAGGCCTTTTGGATGCATTGATGAGAAAACATGTTCAATTCTCGCCAGTTGCTTTTGTACTTTGTACCTCTAAAAATAATTAAATAAAAAGGTATATTCCTCTTCCTTTGACTTTCGTTGTTTACTCGGAGCCGATGGCTGCCTTTATTTCACTCATAAATCTCATTGTCAGCCTTTGACTGGTAGATTGAGCAGACAAAATGGGCTGCTACTCTGGGCCTAGAAGGAGTTTGTTCCACGACATTACACCGCTGTTTGCAGGATGCCTCCATCCTGAGAGAAGTGGTTCTGTTTCAGCGGGGAGACAGGAAGAGGATAATATATCCAAGAATGCAAGGCCTCGCTTTGCACAGTTGTAGGACATTAGTCGTCATTTTTACGATGTAACTGAGGTCAGCCCTTAGCTCCTTGGTAGCAGGACTTTGTCTTCCCGCAGTTTCCGTACTTAGTAAACTATAACATTTGGGTCTGCATTATGAAAAATGTTTATTTGTTGAGAAATCTGCCATTTTCCAAAGTGCTCATGTGGAAACACTGGCGCACCAATGTTGATACAAGTCCATTCCAAGACAGAGCAAACAGACCTTTATCAACAACTGCCAAGTCTTTGAGATTATTTAACCTCCTGTTACTATTATTTGGTCAGTGCTTATGGTGTCTGTGTATGTGCTGGTTCATTCACATTGCGTACTTTATGGGATCCCTCTAGGCTTTTTGTCTTTGCTACCCACCTTTCCATCATGTCAAGAGCCCTGACAGCTTTGGGGATTGAGGTGCACCTCGGGACCGAATGGGCTATTAAATGAGCGCCAGCTGGTGTTCTGGTGGCGATGTTACAAAGCGCCCAACGATGTTCGACTCAGCCCTGTCTTGCATGGATAACTTGAAAGCCAATTCTTCTGAAACGCATTTTTGTAATGGAAGGCATCTGGATATATGAGCATCTTCTGATGACCCTCCTGTGACAATCCCAGACAGATGGAGCAGCAGGGAGAAGGAAGGAGGGAAAGGGAGGGAGAAGAGCCAGAGAGAAACGGCTGATGGAAACTAAATCAGAGAAAATGAGAGAGCGTGTGGATGAGGAAAGCAATGTAGGAGATATGCGTGATAGAGGCGTAGCAAAATGAGAAACAGGGAAATGTGTTTTGCTTTCACACTAAATGATCCATCTGCTGAGGTGTGTTGTGGCTGCAGGGAGGGAGTTTGTTTTGCCCTTGGGATGTCTTCATCCTCAAAGTATAAGCTCACAGCTGGCTCCACATTGAGCTGGTAGTATCCTCAAATTTAGGGAAGAAGACCTGCAGTCAAAAAGCTGCTTTTTTAAATCCCTGAAATGTTTAAGGGCTGGTGAGAAAATGAATGTAACTTTTCCTTCATGAAAAACATCCAACAAGGTGCCATTTAAACAATGCAAGCTCCTACAGCAAAATGGATGAAAGAAAACAAATGAGTTTATGCGTTTCTGAGATGTCCTTATGAGTGCTATTTTGCCAACTAATACTGAAAGAGTCAACAGCCATGCTAGCAACTCTGAGGCAGCTCTAAATGCTAACTTCAGCATGCTAACATGCTCACAGTAACAATGTTAAAGGGTAACCTCTGTATTTTTGACCATATCTTCCAGTGTTTTTGTGATTAATGGGGGACAACAGTTTTTAATTTATATATATAAATATATGGATGTTTAGCAATAATGTTTACCTTATTAATCAGCATAGTTTAGCATGTTAACAAGCTAACATTTAATAATTAGGCTGAGGTTGATGGGAATATCATTAGTTTTGCAGGAATTAGAAGTAAAATATTGGACAAATTATAATGTTGACCTGATTTTGGCACCGCAGTTCTATACAATTTATACTATATATGATATAAATATCCCAGGAATCCATCCCATAGTTGCATGGGAGTTGTATTTCACTCAAAACCACTAATGGTAGAGCAAGAGGAAAAGGCAGGGGATCACAAAGTCATTGGGATTCATGAGATATTTCACTGTAATGGGATCACCGTCAGACCGATTGCACAATTGCACTTGCCTCTGCAATGAAATTCTAGTGACATTTTTTGCACACCGACATTGCACTGTGCACTATTAACATTACAGCGCAAGTGATGCTCTGACAAGCCATGAAATTATCAAATTGGTGCTGGCAGAGGAAGAATCCCATCCAGTCACAAAACTCCCATTGTTCTCACGCAAGAAACTGCACAACATAAATATATGTCCCACGAGCTCACTCTACATCAGCTTCCTGTGTCTCCTTTTAATCTGTCCTCATGTCACCTCATCATGGCTTATTATTGACAGAGGACTGTCAGCACCTGGTCATTTTGGGCCATTATATGAAGGTCATTCGTTAAGTCATCTTGATCTGCAGCTCAACAGAATAAGGCCGCCCCTTCTCACTCCGGCTTTTCTTTGCTATATCTTGAATGAGAAAAGCTAATGCAATTGATTCATGAAAAGAGCACTTCCTCTAACTATTGAGATGTATCCAAAGTAAAGAGAAGCAAAATTGTCTCTCAGCAGCTCCCCTCTCTCTTCCCTCTGGACATCTGAAATGTGGCCTCTTTCCTTGCTTTGATATGGGCTCAGAGTACGGGGGAGGCCCCTCAGGTAACCAGAGCTGGCTCTTTGGGCTGCAGGGCCAGGCTCTCAAAGAGAGACAGATGTGTCATTGAAGACAGCCAACCATGACCTACAGGCATGCCAGACAGCCTGGGAGGGTCTGACAAACAACTACCAGATCTCTGCATGAGAACACACACCGCCACCTGTTTTTAAGCTCTTATAATAATCTTGTTGAGAGAAGTTTCATTTTCAGCCTGGGAACTTTGAGAGGGAACTTCTTTTCTCTGATTTTAATCTTCACCCTCTGGAATGGAGCATGTAATGTGTTCATGTGTTTTTCTCAATCAGCTTCTCACTATGAGCAGTGGGATTCTACATGAATGCAAGTATGTTGACATAGTCACAGCTGAATGAAAAATACACAAGTTCTTGTCCTGTCCTTCTGACTGGTTTGAAGTAGATGGGGAAAAAATAAAGTGATGAGAGTGATACCACACAAATTTAGCAATACTTAACGGTTTGCTTGCTTGTTGGTCGGTGGCAATCACATCTAACCAAAACAAGTCCACATAGTCCCGATGAAGCAGATTTACTTAGTTTTTGGCTCTGAAACATGTAATAAGTAATACCTAAATACCTCAAATTTACATATCAAAAGCTGTTTTCACCACAGGAACTATCCCCAGGGACTAGGAACCTTTGGAGGAACATGTGTTCCAACCGCAACATCCAGGGTCTAAATCAAGTTCTGGGGACATTATTTTACTCTTTCAAAAAGGTCCCTGCTCAGAGGGCAGTACTTTCCAAACATACAGGACGGTTGTCGGTGGGGCTTGTGCGCTGAATATTTTTCATTGCTTGAGTTCTTGCAGTCTTTTATTTCAGCCACCATCTTTAAAAGTCTACAACCACAAACCAGTTTGTTAATTTTGCTTCGACACATCAACGTGGAGTTTGAAGAACCAATTTGTCTCATCTTCGTCTTCAGACCGCGGTGAACACGCAGACAATGACGGCCTGAAAGAACCTTTTAGTTCCTCCTGGCTATTTAAGTTCCAGGTACATTTTGGAAACACTGCTAAAGTATTTTTAGAGGTCTTGTGGAGTATTGCCGCATATTTGAAAGTTGTATAAAGATGGACTCCAGAGGGAGCTGCGAGAAATTTGATAAACTGCCTCAAGCTTGGTTGGGGCTGCACTACAAGTTTGAAAATAAAACAAATCTGAGGGCGTGGAGATAGAAAGAAGAGAACTTACCGGCCCTTTGTAACTGTTTCTTATCTCTGCTTGAGGCAATAGCTGCTAGTAGCATAACACAGCAGAATACAAGAGACAGTATCCCTGGTTCTGCTGCATCGATTGTGATCTTTTTTCTTTGAACGGTCCATTGTGAGTTGGGCAATGTTGTAGTACTGTTTCATTCAAAAGTTTAACTTTGATTGTTGTTTATTTTGTCATGAAATATTTCATGTTACTGAGAAAATCTTTCAAGGGCTTTAAGCTGCTCTGTGCCACTAATTGAGAAAACAGTGATTCATGCTGTCATAACGGCTGAAAAAATGAAGAAAAGCGAACCAAATGCTGAAAAACAAATTTCATTGAGAGAAAATATGGACACACTTTCACACAGATGATGTGAGCAATGACTACTTATCATCAAATATGGAGGCATAGAAATGTCACTCATTAGAATTCCAATCCTTATAATTACTTCTTGCACACTTTAACTTAAAGAAATACAGTGAAATACATTTCCCCATTTGGAAATTTCATATTTCCATGTGAATGATCTGTAAACCAGATAGTGTTCGGTCCTGTCTTCCTTTGATGCTGTAAAATCAATTCCAGTTCCACTTTATGTGGATAGCAGCTTAATGGTAGTTGGGAAAGCTGAGAGCGTGTCTGGCTAAACCAAAAGTGGGGAGTGTGTTGATCCTGATGAAAACAAATTGGGATGAAGAAAATTATGTTTCTGGGTAAACTGAACTTCAGTGCACTATTTAGAGGGGCGATTACAGCAACAAACTGTTTAAATTAAAAAACCACTGAATCTACTGAACCAAGACAGAAATGAAAATAGCAATTTGTTTTTGAGGAAAATGTAATAATAATGTTACCATATTTTTTCTACTACCCCACAGCAATGATGATTCTGCACTCCAGAGGATCAGCATCGCTACTTTTTGTGGCCTACAGATGATGAGCCATCACCATCTCTATACTAACCCTAGCTGTCAGACACAAGCTATTAGATCTGCAGTATAGTTTGGCATACTGACTTGTATGTGGAAGGGTGATTCAATAACTGGAGCTTTACACATTATAGTTAAATGGGGTCATTTGGCAGCCTGTGTCTGCTCTCCCACTGTGTATCTCCAACAGAGATCAATAGGACTCATTCTATTCCATTGACTTTCAATCACGTTTCTCTGAGTTTCCCTGTTCCCCACCAGCCAACAGCCACTGACTCATTACAGGGCTGGGTAAAGGTAACCAGGCCTCTGCGGCCAATGCATTATGGGCTGAATGCCCATGGGCAAAACGATCTCATCCTGTTCATGGTGCTGTAATGACAGGGCGCTGGTGTTTATGCAGTAAATTTGCTTGCCTCATTCTCCGCAGTAACTTTTCTTGTCAGACAATATTGACTCACTGAAATCATTCAGAGCAGTCTGAATCTCTAGTGAGGTCATACACTCTGGCAATTGATGAAGTTTCTGAAACAATTATGTACTCATAATAGTAATAATTGGTCAAAATCCAATAAAGAGGGCTCCCTTAAGAGGTTGGCCTTCTGTTTATGGCGTGTAAGTGCCAAAGGATCCAATTACAGAGATGCTTTTGATTTGACTGAAATCAATAATGAAATAATTTAAAAAGTAACATATCTTATACACTGAGAATAATGTATAACATTATTAGGAGAATGTATTATATCAGTTCTCTGACAGTTTTTCGACATTAACAGCAGAAGGATGATGTCTAAACAATCATTCCAAGCAAATCCTTGGGGGCGCAGTTAGTGACAAATTGAAACTTAATATCATACACTGAATCCTTTAGATCAGCAGTAAGCAAGCACTGCATCTTAAAAAAAGCTGATCACCAACTATGTCTGAACCTACAATTAAGATTTTTTTAATGTTCTTCTAACAAAGTGCCAATTTTTCTATTGCAGGTTTGACTTTTCTTTTTATTAACCAGATGGTACATTCTACACAATAAAAGGCAACTGAGCCCTGTGCTCAGTTGTCTGTGCATCTATCCTCCCATCAGTCCTGTAAGGCCAACTAACTAATATCACTTTCCTGTAAGTATAACTCAGAGCACAGTGCAAACCTGCTGTTCAGAGCCAGCGTTAACAACACACACCCCATCTGTTCCATTAGTTCAGCAAAAAAGGTTTGAGGTCCATCTGAGCAACCACAAAAAGAAAAACAGATTCATCTCCTTTGGAAAATATTATTAGGCCTCCACGGCTGTGTGTACACAAGGTCTGCCTGCTGCCAAGCACACAAACACAGATGAGTTTTTACTGTCTATTTGGCTTCAAGTGAGAGGTCAGCTGGGACCATTTCCTCCTCCTCCTCTCTCTTGTTCTCTCTCTGTCTATTGCACTGCAAAAAGTAACCACCTTGGTTTCATCTCCTACTGAGTAGGGCTGTCACAACAATCAAGTTTTAACAAATGTGAACCAACAAGTAATTTGTTCCAATTAATTTGTTGCAACCCACGTAGCCTAATGCTAATCAGAATAAAGGGCCGTGAGCATCCACACTGATGAACGATACTCCCCACCCACACACCCTCAGCACGCAATGTGCCCTCCAGCTGTGTGGCCAGCTTAGTAGAAAAATGGATAAAGTTATTTATGACCTGTTACCAGTGTAATAAAGAGAAAACCAGAAGAATATGGGTTCAAGAACTTCATCAAAAGTATATTTTTGAAAAATAAATGCTATCTAAACATTGCAACATGCAATAGTAGTTGTTGCTAACTGATATCAGACACACACTGTAAAGACTGCAATCACATCTGCTAAATCAAACTGATTTTGGACTCTTTTCTTCCAATTGCGTGCTGTTAAATAAAACTGGACCGTCCTAGAAAATGTTTAAGTTTATAGCCTGATTTTAGTGCTCTGATGCAATGTTGCAACATGGGATTGGCTGTTTATTGCTCTCAGTGATGGATTACCTTTACCAATCCTGTTTTTTGGAGTAGATCAGAAACTGATTAAAAAGCCTTAAGTCTTCAGTTCCTGGCACATACATGTAAAACCTGCCACAATTCACATAAAAAATGTTAAATACAAAACATGAGAAATCAATTTTAAAAATAAACATTAACATTGACATTTTTTGCAGTGCTCTCTCTCCCTCAGCCTGCTGTCCCACCATTTGTTGATCTATGACATCTTTCCTTCCATGTTGCTTTAGGAAAGTAGGATGTACGAGGGAAGAGACATTCATTAAGGTGGCCTCGACATCAAACGATGGTGTGGAACAAAAAGTGGACAAGAAGAAAGAGACGGAGCAGCAGAGATGAGCTGAATCAAGGCCAGTTGGGAGGAAGGAGGACGGGACGTGGGAAACACAGCATATGGACGAGACAGTAATTGTGTGTGCGTGCGTCTCGGCACACAGGCCTGTGCATGTTTCGCTCATGAAGTTGATGGAGATTGAGCCATTAAAGGCATTATCACCGTTCTGCTCAGGGGGACAATTGATGCCGACGCAAACAAAGACAAAACCATCTCAACCTGTCTCTTTGTCATTTATCATTGTTAGGACGACAGCTGCAGCACTCCCAGTGTCCCTACAAAATCCCCCAAGTGTGTGTGTGTGTGTGTGTGTGTGTGTGTGTGTGTTTCTAAGAATCCCTCAGTCTCACACTGTATATTTCACAAAGGAGGCAATTTACGATGATGTGAGGGAGATAAAGCTCAGGGAAAGAGAGGCAAACAGAAGACGCTGCTGGAAGGAAGCAAATTTCATCTTGGCAGAGAGCGGGTGGCCAGAGGGTCGATGGTGTTTTTGTATTCCAGATACTCGCTGGAAAATGGGCTGTCGTCTGGATTTCTATGTGAACATAAGATGAGACAGTGGAGGGACCGGGGGTGTCCCAGTGCACTGCTGACTCTCTCTGTATATATTTGTGTGCATGTGTATATTCTTCAACATTTATGAATCTCCGGACACCTATCCAAACAGACATTTTATTGTGCACTTGTTTATGCACGGACACGCTCGTCTATCTGCAGACTTGATTTCCTGTGTGTGTGTATGCATGTTGGTATGTGTGTCCAGTCCCCCTCAGGGGCCTGTCCAAGCCACAGTGTTGAGCACTGAGCGCTGAGTCAGTGCATTACTGTCATGGCAGATGTATCCTCCGGCCTGTCCCCTGGCTCTCACTGCTAGCCCATAGAGATGCATTCAGCTGCAGCCAGCGGCACTTTGCGTGATGAGCCTGGGCAATGGCCTCAATAAGGACTGATGGCACTATTTGGAGAGAAAGAGGGAAGGAGGAGGTAGAGAAAGGGATGGAAAGAGGTAAAAGGAAAGAAAAAGTGGAGGAGCGATTACTGAAGGGAGGAGATATAGATGTTAGGAACAAGTGATGCTGAGGAGAGTAATAGTGGGGAGAGATGGGTAAAATAAGGGTAATATTGGTGTATACTGAGCTGTGTGTGCACTCAAATGGGCAAACTGCTGGCCATTACTGATAAACAGTCATGTTCTCTGACTACAGCCAGCTCAGACACCTATCATTACCCTGGTGAATTTATTATTAGACACTGGAAAAAAAACTGAATCCATTTCACAGCCACACTGAATCAATGACTGGAGCCTCGTTGGCAGCTCCACGGCACGTGTCGGCCCATGGCACGCTTTTAAAACCTTCACCGAGGCCTGCCGCTGCCGCTGATGGGAGGGGGGCCAAAGCAGGGGGTGCCATCTCATTAGCACTTCAGATCCTTATTGCTAGGACTTATAAATAATTAGCAGTAAGGCACTATAGGGAGTCAGGCATGCTGCCATCTCGAAAGTTCATCAACAAAAGGGTGATTTATTTACATGGAGATCATTGACGTATCACATGGACCAGCCAACACCTGCCGGTTAGGCAGATTTTTTTTTTCTTCACAGCTGATCAGATGTTGACCCCAGGTTAGTAAAAAAGGGCATAAGTCAACAATCAGCCAATACATTTCTGTCTCACACGTACGTTATTGTAATCGTTTGCAGCCTTGACTTTTTAAATGCCAGCAAAGCAATATTAGTGCATAAAAAGCCACTTTGCCACAACCTTGGTCAGAACAATGCCAGGACACTTTGACTGAACATAAATTTGCAGGCCCTGATGGCCAGATACTGCCAGAGAAACTGCAGAATGACCAAACGTGGTTTTTATTTGAATTTTGAATCACACCATCATTGGTTGAAACCATTGTGCAGTGAAAGCAGCACAGCAGGTTCAGTCCTCTGTTAGTGTCAACACAGGATGCATTTAGGCCCAGTACTTATTTGTCACAACAGCACTCACAGTCCAACACACAATCACTGTAATTATGTGCATAAAACAGAAGAATATAGACTAGAACAAAGCCCTTCCGCAGCCTATAAACAGCTGTATTGATTAAAATAGAAGGGAGTTTGTTCCATCAGATCAGCACATGAGATGAAAGACTGAAAAACACAGCTATAACAACTCCCATGTAGACATGACGTTACACAGAAAGCGATGGAAACAAGTTGCAAGGGGCTGAGGATGTTTGACTGGGTTGAGAAACTGGCCTGTGACTGTAACCCACTCACCACTATGTGACACGCATCTAGCACGTCCAATAGCGCTGACAAATCAACATGTCAGTGCTGACATTTAGTTGACTCAGATGACAGATGACTCAGTGATAAAAGTGATAGATGGCATCACTAGCCTTCTGCACTCTTTAAATGCAGATTCTTACCTGTTAAACCTGTTAAAGACCAAACCAGATGAACTAATAAGGATGTTTGCATTGGGTGTAATTGAGCCCATCTATGTATTTTATGGGTTGTCCAACAAATACGGCAATACAAATATAATTTTCTTTGTTGCAGTTTTTGTAGTTGTTAAGGAATAGGTGTACTTTCTATTTTGCCAGCGCTGAAGGAACCACCATCACTCACCTGGTTAACTGCTTATGGCACACCACACTGACAACACATATCGCTACTGTAACCATGGCAAACGATTAACTTCCATCTTCATTCATAGTTGTGTTTGTAAATGAGGGCTGTGTGTTTCCCAGACACATTTAAGACTGATCATTTCTGGTGTTGCAATTTGCTCAAGAGGCCTCCTCCTATCAACAAAGAGGACAACTATTCCTGCATATTACTGGAGTCTGATAATGAGTTCTTCTGCTGAGGGTCGACTCAGTCAAAAAGCTTCCTAATCAGGCGCTGATCGCCCGCCGACCTGCTGCATCCACTTCCATTGAGCTTGATTATCTCAGCGCTGATTTCCGGCAGCGTAGCAACACTGCATGACTTCTCCATAATAAGAGATCACTGCTGATGGCTTTGACTGCTAATTAAGATGGAAAGGAAGAAAGGAAGGAAAGAGTGAAGTCCACTGAAGAACTTTCACTGTCGAGTTACGCGGGTATATTTGGCAAGCAGGGATCGGCTCCTGCCCCCTGTGACATTCTGAAAGGATAAGTGAGTATAGCTAGTGGATGGTCAAGGTAATCCTTTATTACTCTATTAGTTTTATTTTTTATGTCTGATCAGGAAAATCACCCGTCATGATCCTTTCTTTTGCTATTTATTATGGCATGTTTTAGCCCCACCAGAACATAATGAGCTATGTCATGAACCACAAACTGAGAATATGTTATGCAATATGCATCTATATTTGTTATTTTCCAATAAACTGCAGTAACACTGTGAACAAATTGTGGGTCAGCAGAAAGAATAACAAGGTTTAAAGAATTCACTGATAACCTTAACACTTGTTCCAGCGCTAATTAGAGCAGAAGTTGTAATGCTGTAAATATGATCTTTAGGTGTATTATAGGTCATATATTATTCAAGATACTACATAATGTACTGTATCTGACTACAGTGTGTATGAACCCTGGTGAAGGACCTGCAGCGAACAAGATTCTTCCAGTGACAGTGTTGCTGAGTTGCTGGTTTTTCACATTTAGCTCTTTGTCACTTGAGCACCTAGTTAGCTGGTGAAGTAGCGACAGCACACTCCTGCTTGTTAAGTATAGGCAGTAGATCTTCTATTATTTAAGGGGAATGGGGTTGTGAATAGTAAAATTTGAAATAAATCTTAAGATTTCCTGGAAAAATATTGTGATGGCTGTGTGGCACTGCAAGCTCTCACAAATAACATGGTGGTTAACCACCATGTTATTGACTTGAATATTCTAGGAAAAAATGGCATAGCAAAACAATGAGACTAATATTTTGTGGAGTTTTATTGTTCTCTCCGGGTGCTCTGGTTTCACCATCAAAACATGTATTTTTGTTGTTAAAAATATTTCCATGTCATGTACGGATTTTACAGATTTGAAAATAGCTGTGCAACTCTACACCTGTCAGTGAGGACACAAAATGATAATGATCTCAATGTACAGCTCACTATAGAGTGAAATATTGATTGTCTATATATACACTGTAAGGAGTAGTGAATGAGTGAAAGAGGGAGTGATTTAGGATGCAGCCTCAATCTTTTTTCACATCCTTGCAGACACTGATGTAAAGGGGCCTCAGACCTGCCTCTCCATACTGTACTTTAAGAGAGTGATTTAAAATTGCTTAATGTCTGTGGCAAGCTGAGTAAGTGATTTCTGCCCTTTCTGGCAAAAGCTTTTCATGTTGTTGTGTTTTGCCTGTGCTAAATCAATATAAAGTTTGGGTCCTATTCTGAAACAATACACAGAAATACTGGAGATACTGCAGTATCATGCATCATTATTGCTGATCTACAAACACTGAGATCCAGTGCAATCAAAACATTGATTGCATTGGATCTCACTGTTGCATAAGCATGCATAAGCTTAACACAGTGCTGCTTTGTTGTGATAATACAATCAATAACAACTCTAATAAACTTCATCTCAATACATTTAAGCCACTGGGGGAAACGGCGCCTGCTGTTTGGAGAAAGATGAATGAAGGTCACATGGCAACCTATGTTGTTGCTCCCTCTCCCTTTGACAGAGCATTCTCCAGTACACCAAACCATACCACCTCCCAGCAAACAGACCTGCAGTCATTATGTTCCCATTAGCTGTTGCTAACGCTGCTGCTCCAAACATTATCACGCCTAGATGCTAATGTTATAACTATGATTATCATTATGTGTTCTTGGTGCTGGAAACACATACACACCAGCGCTGGAGTCCTTATTCCATTTCCTTCCCTGCCGTGAAACAAATCAAAAACTAGTTATGCCGCCTTCTCTGAATGCCATCTCTGCTACCTCACCGCGACATTAATATCAACTATCGATAGGAGCCGGCTGGGAAACTGTTGGCCGGGGCCCACTTCTAAGCTGGAGTCAATTAGTGGGGAAGACGACCTCTTCAGATCTCCAATTATTAGCCCCTCACTAAAAACCCTCTGGTTGATGCTAGCCCGCCCTAATAGCATCTCAGCTGTGCTGCTAAGTAGAACTAATTCACATTTATGAAAGATCGTGAATGGGCATATGTGTGTTGTAAAGCCCTCCGGCTGCACGGTACGGACATGCATCACAGCATACACACTGAGATAAAACTATTTAGTCTGAATGTTTTCACGTGCTGAAATGTTTCCTTGACAGGTTTCAATATTGTAAACCAAAGACAATATAATGGCCATGCAACCTGCTGTTGCTGCTGCAGTCTGAATAATAGCATAACAATAACAAACAGATGTTAGTGATTGGTCACTTGCCAAAAAGTTTTTTTTTTTGGAGACATGCGGAAAAATAGTGTATTGAATGTCAATAATTTCGCTATGCCTGAGAGAGCTGCCGCTGCTGCTAATGGACATATTTGTTTTATTCTCATGCAAGCAGCACTGTGTTACCAGATGTCATAATTGTCCATTTCTCAACCGCTCTACTTGCTAACTACTACATGTAGCTTTAAGTTGAGTCTTTTAGCAAAATATCATGTATGTAACCATCAAGTGCACATTTAAAGGGGAACTCCACCAATTCTACACATCAAAGTCTGTTTACAGGTCTTGGGGGAATATAACTGCATATGTGAATAAAGTTGCATAAAGCCTTTTGTGGCTGATAAATTGCCTCATGTGATGCCACTTGAGTCAGCGTCGGTTGGGGTTGAGGGTAGAAAGAAGTGAGGTTATCAGACCTCTGAATCCACTGAAGCTACATTACATTACAGAACTCAAAATTCTGACATTGTAGGCAGTGAAGTTGCATTGTGGGTAATGTAGGTGCCAAGTTTTGAGAAGGAAGAAGAATGCGTGGAATTAAAAAGACATTATCTACGGTCCCACTGCAGTGATTTTAAAGGCGAGTCCAACAATGTTATAGGAGTGAAATGCCAAATCTGTGGAATATGGAATATATGTTTTTAGGACTCTTTTTTTAATAAGATTTTACATTTTAAACAGGTATGGCAACAGAAATTAAATCTGATGTGGCTTAGCAAACAGTCAATACAACGAACTTTTACACCATAACTATAACTGTCATTGTTAATTAATCACACTAATTAACATTATCTGTCTTGCATCACCACCAAGATGGTCAGCCACGTATGCCTGGAAATCCCCCTCTCACCTCCTCTATCCCTCTACGTAGCCTCACATCTTGTTCTTTTCCCTCTTTGATCTCACGCTGACAGATCTGCACTGCTGAGTGCACCCTTATTTTGTTAACAGTAATTGGAGAGGCATGATGTAAGTAAAATGCAGCTGGACTCGATTTGTAATACAAATGCAAATTTGATTTGCTTAGGTACAGGGTTCACCTCTCGCTCTTGGCATCATAAGCTGACTCTTCTTATTCTTGTCCAAATACTCAATGAATACAAGCTTGACAGTGCGACTTTTTAAAAAAAAGCAAGGCTAGTTCAATGAGCCAGAGTTCACCAGTTCAACCCTCAGGTTAACATTAACTTTACCCATGTGTCATACTTAATACTCTTAGTTCATTTGTTCTCAGATCAATCCATTCGCTTAGATTTTATGAAGTTTAGTGCATTTTTGTTTTCGTAGATTCTGTTAAGTGGTTGTGGAGAGAGGCTCTTGTTCTCTTTAACTCATTAAATTCTCCCTTGGAATTCAGGCTTTGCAGTGGAGCACAAATTGCATGCTTTAGCCAGCCTGTGAACAACATGGAAAACAGACAATTAAAAAAACATCTTCCAAACCTGCCCCGTCCCTCTCCGAATTCTCAATCTTCTCTTCACCTTCAGCTTTCTAATAACAGTCTTAAGTTGACATTCAGTTTTTCCTGGGGCCAAACACTTCTGCTGGTGCTGTCTGCTTTCTAATTGTAATAATAATTGTGGTTCTGCCTAATCTCAGCCGAGGCTGTGACCCCGGCCCGCTGTGAGCGGATTTGAGATAATGAAATAATTGCCCCAAATGCTTTTTTCCCAAGCAGGCGCTGAAACCTGAACCCTCAGACGAAGAGGCATCAACATTCATTCGGTCTCTATCAGCGGCATTTTCCACTTTAATTGAAATTTAGATTGTTGTTGACCCCCTGAGTGAGGTTTGGTGGACCAAGCTGAGGACAGGGAGGATAGCATGCAAGTCTAATGGGGTGGGTTGGCCAGAGAATACCATCTATCTATCATCATGAGTGTGTGCATGAGTTTGTGAGTGTGTGCTCATGTTTACATAGATGATCTATCTTCCCCATCGCTGCAGCCATTTCTGCCTATGTACGTGTTTGTGATGATCAGTAGTAGAACTTCACACACACACACACACACACACACACACACATACTTAAAAGGACATGCATTCAGTTTGTCTCTGCAGCCGGCTGGATATCAACATGCATCGTTTATCGTGAAGGGGGCTGGTCCAGGCGCTGATGCGAGGAAATCTGAAGATAATTTCTGACTCATTTGTGAATGTCCTACATGTCAGTGCAGCGCGGCCTGTTTAGAACAGTGTGTGTTTATATGTGCTTTTCCACTCTTGCTTAACGGGACCTGAGGGATATCAGTGGAGCTATATGAACGAGGACCAGTGGTTATCCTGCTATTAAGCGATTACTCCATCTGCCTCAATTTCATTTCAGCCTCTTTGTGTCAGTGTAAAACTGCCTCACTAACTAATGAGAGTGGAAAAATGCCTGCGGCAATAAATGTATAAAATTGCTTATAACTAACCATATGTCTGTTTAAGCAGTCAGTTTGAGCAGCTTAAGGATTTCAAGTCAGTTATCAGAGCAGAAATGTTGGTGCAAGCTTTTAATTGTTGGAGCACACTGCATCATTTACAGAGTGCTTAAAGGACATTTGCAGTGGGACTGAAATAGACATAGGGCAGGCTATATCAGCTGTTTAGTAGAAAGTGAATCCAGGCTATGGCATATAAAGTGCTTGTAAAGTCAATTATACAAAAGACTACAACACATTTTAATTCAACCATCTACCATGGTTCTATGTGTTATCATGTAATAAGCTCAATCAAGGCACATAAAGGACGTTTGCATGGGCAAAGTGGCATTTCAGGTGCAACATGAGCTTGACAAAAGGTGTCATCGGTGCAATTTTGGCATTAAAACAATACTAACATTGCTGGACAGTTTAAGGATGAAGAAAAATGCAGCAGAACCAAAGATATCACCTTTTTTTTGTCAAAACCCGGTGCCTACGTTACCCACAATGCAATATGACCACAGACAGCTCAGTGTTATGCTAGCAATGGCCAATGTAGCCTTGAGTCTCCAGCCTGAAGCAGAGACGCAGAGCAGCTACCGAGGTCTGATAAGCTTTTATGTAGTAGCGATCCCCACAACCTGTAAATTTTTTTTTTTGATTTGTAAGTTTGTTAAATTATTTTCCTGTTTTTTTGTGTCAAAGTGACTAACTTTTGAATTCGGTTGCAAATGACATACAATGTAATCCATATGGACAAATGAATATTAAAAAAAAAAATAATGATGAATTACAGTTTTTTATCCTAGTAACAATCAGGTGACAATCATTAAGGCCTCTAATCTTCAGATTATTAATTTATGCTTTTGGACATTTTTTGGCTTCTATATAAAACAAAAAACAAGAATATTTCACACACATTACACAAATACATTTCTGGCACCACTTTTCAACACACTGCCCCTTTACTGTACAACAATGCTTACCCATGGGAAACACCATGTTTACAATGGTTACGTTGCATGCAAGATCAGATATCACTGAGGGGCATCACTGAAATATAAAGCCAATAAGAGGATTCCTCAGAACTGGGCCCATTACTGAACGACTTGTATAATGTGGAAACTACTCCAATGGTTGGGGCTGGATCAATATTTCTACAGAAATGAGTAAATGAGATCTCTGTCTCTTGTTCTCTCTCTCTCTCACACACACACACACACACACACAGCATGCATTCAGCACTCAGGCCCATTTTACGAGAATTGTAGTTATAAAAGCCATGATACAACAGCATGAATAATAGTCGTTATGAGTCTACTTCAGGGCCACAGTGACCACAACCTGAGGAATCAGTGAGTATGAATAATTTAGACCGCAGACAGATGGGACTGTGGGAGAACATGCTGTTCAGGGGTAAGAGGTATACAAATTGCATATATACTGTCACAATTGTCCAATTCCACGATTCCATTTGACTTTCGATTTTGAGGTCATGATTCGATTTATTTTTCAGCTCTGGCGGCTATATCATTGTTAGACTATTGAGTCTTGATTTGACTTTGATTTGTCATTCACATAGGATATCAAGTGTGATATTAATAGCTTTATATATATATATATATATATATATATATATATATAAATTGTACCACAGTAAGGCCATATGGTCAAACTTAAATTGTTTTTTTTTAAATGTAATAATAGCTTATTTCAAAAGGTAAAAAGAAAAGTTCCTGTTCATAAGTATCGTTCCTCTTGTATTCTTCACAGCACCGTTGTGTGACATGCTGTTAACCACGGATAAATGTTACCAGTGGAAACACTGAGCTAGCTGCTAGGTAACCGTAGCAACGGTTGCAGTGCAATTTTAATCAAAACACCCCTAATATACTAATAAGATTCCAATATAACAGTTGCAGCAGGTACTTTGTGTGGTATCTTGATTAGCTGTTATGTATGGCTATAGGTGAGCATTTGTACTCAAGGACGTGAGTGGACTAATTAAAGTTAATCAGAAGGGAGAAATAAAATTCATGTGTTTATTTAAGACCCATGATGAATATATGGCCTTTCAGGACAGCCCATTTGAAGTGTTTCAAATAAAGGACAAAGACAAAGCGTTTTTCTCAACTCCTACGTCCGATGAGTTCTGTGCTGAATGGCATTTAGATCCTGGTTCTTACACTATTCATCACACTAATTAAACTGACTGGGGAACAAAAGCCAACTTAGCCCATCCAGTTTCCTTAATTGCTTTTGACGCAATGCACAGATCGTCAAAGATAAGATCCATAGTCAGTGGTAGAATTAGTACCATTTTTAATTAGCCTCTTTTATAGAAGTAATTTTCATCAAGGCAATAAGAGAGATGGGGACTTTTTGTGACCACCGAGAGCACTCAAGTGAAGGAATGACCTGATTCAGATAGAGGCAATTTCTTCATCACAATGCTCAACAATATTGCAACAGTATGACAGGAAGTAGTGAGGCTAAAGCAAATATAGACGCTCCATTATTACAGTTATCAATCATGGTCATTGTGTATGCTAAATGACCCTGCAACGGGCCTCAAAATACCTTTTCTAAAGCTCTTGGCCTCACTACTGTACATGGTCAAGTTCTGCAACCTTCATCGCCTCCAAGGAGCAGAAAAACATGAAAATAAGTTCAGCAATATATCACCGCACTTTTGGCAATACTTTTGCCTGAAAGGACTTCTCATTTGTTTGGTAGCAATGGATCTATTACATGCTTGTGATGTTTTAAAGAATCAAGAGCATTGGAATATCAAAATGAAATGGAAAAAATGGATGTGCACATGTTGATCTGAGAACTGAAATGATTAGTTGATTGTTGTTGTTTTTATATGATTGTAAAATGGGTACCTTTGGGTTTGGGACTGCTGATCGGACAAAACAAGACATATGATGATATCACCTTGGGCTTTAGGAAATTGTGCTTAATCGATGAAAAAGTCATGTGATCAGTCAGAAATTAAAATAACTGTTAGTTGGTTCTCATCTGAGCGAATCTGTTACTCAACGGCGCTGCTCCAGTTTTGGTGCTTTCACAACATTTTCAGTGCTTTTTTTTTTTTTTTAAATTAAGACTCCATGACCATTTTACATCCTTTCACATCAATTCAAAAATGGTGTCAAGCTAAAGCATTTAGTTAGTTAAAAACTGACACTAAAGTGTTCTGATTAACTGGTGATTATTTCTATTTCAGTGTTAATTAAGGGTAGCCCTTACTTTATTTGCTGATATCTGATTTATATATATTTTTTAAACTTATCGTAACACTAACATATCATTTTAACACATTTAGAACTGTGTTTGAATACACTGTTTGTAATCCACTTTCCTGAAATCACTGAGGCCTTAATTCCCAAGTACCCGAGAAATGAGGAAATGAGACAGTTGGATAATCATCTCATAAATTTGGGGGGTCAAAGTGTCTGTGTGCGGTGGGATTAGAGGAGAGATTAAATCAGATCAGAATCTGATTTGTCTTCAGTAATCAAACAAGAAGTATGGTCCGAGGCTTTAGCTCACAGTCTAGGGTGAATTAAGATAGCCGAGTGTGTCCACTGAGAAATACATCTTACTTATTGATAATACAATCCCCTGAGTTGAAAATGTAACCGTACAGAGTGTTTTTTAGATTGAGTGCAAATTTATGTTTCATATTTAGAATAAGCTTTGCCCGAGAATTTTAATCCAAACGTTTCAGCCTGCGTTCCTGAGAGGTTTGGAAATGAGATTCTGTTGTCGTGTATAATCCACTTCTATAATGACTTCACTGTAAAAGGGATAGATAGTCTGAGCCCACGGGGGTTTGCTAAGTAACTCTGTCAGAGAGCCACAGCTACTCACCACTAACACAGCCGCTTACTATAAATACACACCGTGTGCTGAGCAGCACATTTCTCTTCGGTTCATACTGTAAAATAGACATCTTTCTGTGTCCTCGCTGTACAGGTTACAACACTGAGTTGCAGCCAGTTTACAGTAGAGGCTCACTGAAAGACTGTTTTATGCTACTTTAGTGTTTCCCCTACAAAGGGCCATCTGTGGTGCACTGCCAGTTTCATCATGCCTGCCACTGAATCATTAATAATGAAAATTCCATTATGAAGCCTTAAATCAATTCATAAAGTCGTGCCAAGTGGCGCACAAGTTTGAGTTTGATAAGGGGGGGGTTAAAGCCCCAATATTCCCTTTGATGACGCTGCATTGGGTCCATTCTAATGAGAAGCATTAACAATCTTTAACAAGTGTAGCTAACAAGAGACTGAAGATCCTCATTAACCATGCTCATGTTCTGTACGTATTTTATGCAGAGCAATATAACATCAGGTTGGTCATTACAGAAAGAACATTCTCCAGGATATAAGGCCACACACTGGCATCAGGTAGAGCAACAGACACACAATGGGACTGGATGCTACCTATACTGCTAATCCAAATGCTACCATGTATAAACAGTTTATAACCCTAGTAGGAATACTGGTTATTTGCTCCTGTTACAAATAATCTACAGATGCTCCGATTGGTAAATTCTGGGTCAATGTGAAACAGTTGCAGATGCTGTTTTGTTGTGATTTATTCAGGCTTTAGTGCAGGGAAACAAAGGTACAGCACAAAGATAAGCATCTAAGCCTCGTTACAGTCTATTTCTATTCTCGTCCGAGATGTGAGACCCAGAGCTGGAAAGTGCCGGCGCATGGAGCACTGATATCGGTAAATACCATCTTATTTGGAGATGGGCCGATGTCCGTCAACAAGGTGAATATCAGCCGATACCGGTGTTCGGCCGATAAATCGATGCATTTCTAAAATAATATAGAAACAAAGTGAATGATTATGAGGTGACAGTACAAGTCCAGAGTGAGGGAAATAGGGACAAGGACAGAGAAGTTATAAATTAGAGTCATTCTTGTTCTTTTTTTTTTTGGCATGTGATCAAACTTAATTTAGTTATATTCTAAGATACTGAAGAGTTTCTTTATTTGTTCTAAAACCAGATATTTTTCATGTCGTTCTTTAGATTTTAGAAACTTAAGTGACATAGATATCCTTAAGCATAAGTATGCATACTGGTATCAATACAGCTATCAATGAAAAATATGCATCCTCAACCATCAGGGCACTTTAGAACATGACTGAATAAATACCATCTAGTGCACTGCGATGAATAAATCTGAGCCTAGCGATCAGTCTCATATGCAGAAGTAGGCTTCAACATGCAGGTAATAATTCATTCACACCTCCCAAAATCACAGGTTCCGAGCCTGAACGAGTGCAACAACACTGTAACCCAAAGAACAGGAGCTAAGCAGTGCAAGCTGTCACATGAAGCCACAACTTTGTGTTGGAATCATGCTATAACGCTTAACAAAAAGTACAGGTTCAAGGAGAAAATGTGGTTGTTACAATACATTTTGAATAGGACAAAAACTACTAACAATGATCAAATACTAAAAGGAAATAATATGAATTGGCTGATATTATACAGTAATCCATATGTCAACAAAAATAAAATGCAAAGAGCTTTCATAATATAAACCAATGCCATTACTGCACAAAGCTAACTAGGCAGGAAGTCACCGCCCACAAAATGCGGGACAAAAACAACATGGCAAGAGTCCAAACAACAATTCATAAGTTGGCAGCAAACACTTAGGTTGCTGAAGTGAGGCAGTCGTCCCGTCATCCCGGCTGAGGCTAATTCCTGAAGAGTTGTCAAAAGCAGTGGCTGTGTCCATGTTAAAGTTAATGACCAGCAGTAGCAGTTTCACTATTATATCCACAAAACCTCCCGAAGCGACATTAGCAGGCTGTTAGCAAACAATCCCGCTTATACAGTAAAATGCTGTATGATATATAACAGCAGGAGGCCCGACAGGCTGCGTTCAAATACACCGCCATGTAACGAAGGGTGCGTTCAATGTCTACAGGTGGATCTTTTTTCTTTTCTTTTTTAAAAAAAATATTTTTTTTAAATATTATTCTGTATTTTAGTTTCAATTTATCTGACTCTGAAGTTATTTGTTTCTTTACCGATTCCAATTAGAATACAATCAACAATTAAATTATGATGTATTATTATATAGTTTAAAATAGAATACCATTTACAAGCAGTATACAGTAATTCAATATTAATGCTTACACATTAATGCATCAATAGTTGTAATAATAATATAATGTAATTTTTTTCTGATATGGTACATCCTGCATAATGAGTACTACTTTTGGTACAATATTTAAATGCTAATATTTGTGTACTTTTTAATTCAGGACTTTTATTTGTAAGTATTTCTATCATGGTATTGCTACTTTTTCTTCATAATACTTCTCCCACCACTGGTGCGTAGGCTATGTGTAAGTAAACATTCCTTGTCTGCTCAAAATGCTGAAAAATGGCATTGTGGGTCCAGTTACAAAAATCCATCATAAATCCTGTTTTCACACCAAGTGTTTGTTCATGTTACTGTGCATAATACATGTGATTTGCTGTCTGTAAGCTGACCTGATTTAGACTCTATGGACCATGTATCTTACATACAGCCTAAGGGCCATGAGTAAGTTATGTGTGTGGCCCAGCAACTGAAGCCAAACACAAACCCATATACACAAGGGTGCACACACACACACAAACACACCAGGACACCCATGAGTCATACTGAAAGCACATCCATGCACAAACATAACACAGATACATGCCATATACACACATTTTAGGCTATTCGGGCCACTGACCATACATCCTGCAAGCAGAACAGCATGCGGTTATACCCTTCATTGACCTTAGTCAGTTCCTTTGTGATCATACAGTACAATATATATAACATGCACTTTGCTACACAGCCCACATTTCCTCTGTAAAAAGCCATGTACATCAGGTTGACTGCTTTATGGAGCTCCCTGTCTTTCCCACAGTCATTTGTCTCATACAGTCTGCTGTCATCGCACTTTAACCCTCACTTCCTTTGCTTCACATATTCCTCAGAGACCTTGTTGAAGTCTACTTATGAGAGTAAAGTGTTTATGTTTGATATTACAGATGTAGATGTGTTTGACTGTGGCTAATAGAGCCCCATAGATCGTATCATAATTGCCTGAGATTTGAGTAAAATTCTGCTGAGCACAGGAAAGAAAATTGTCTCTGGAAACAAACGGGGGTCCATCATGGCTGTAGCAACAAAATAAAGTCCAGAGCAGGCCCCTTATATTATCTTCACATCGAGACTTGTGACAAAGCAAAGGAAAGCAAATAAGATGGACTGCCAGCGGGTAGCCATGCAGCCAGCCTCTCTGGACTGTTTGAAATGCGTAACACTTCCTGAGCCTGAGTTTCCACTCACTGAAAATAATCACCAAAGAGAGTAAAAAAAGGGAAAATGTCTGGGGTGTGTTGATTTAGCAGATTTGTTGCTGAGGTCTTCAGAAATGGTAGTGTTCAACATGAAGAGATTGTATCCCATGTCTCCTGCTGATAAAACTTTATCACTGTCAGAGGAAGCTGTGAAATCAGTGCAGGAAAAAATAAACTGATATTTTCGCTCTTTTGGTGTTCTCACGCTCATGTATCCACTTCTGTAAAGGTCAAAATGCAGTCAAATCCTAAGTGCATCTTTGGTAAAGGGACACTCCACTAATTTTACACATCAAGTTGAGTCTACTTATTATGACTTGTGGCGCCGTGAAAACAGTTGTGTATGTTTTTTCCAAAGGGATCAGGATTGTCTCTGCAAACTAATGCTCTATCAAAACTGAGTTTACTGACCTACATTATATGTAATAGTTTCACACGGAGCAAATAATGTTATCTTGTTAATCATCACTTAGGAGGTGGGAGGTTTTGCTGGTGTTTGATGTTCGGTGCAAAGACTTTGGGGTTTGCAGAACTGAAATGCCAAAGAACATTCCTGTCTTTGTTATGCCAAACATAAATGGTAAGTTTGTCTGATTTCCACAAATGTTGCTTCAAAGACCCATGTAAGCGAATTAATGTAGAAAACGCCTTGGTAGAAAAAGTTGTTCATTTTCTAACAGTGGGTGAGAAGAGAAGGCATTCATAATGAACAGAAGAGCTGCGGGTGCGCTTGTTTCATGGCCCCATGTTCAGTGGCGGTGTGTCAGACAGGCATGCCGAATTTTGAGGTGCCGTGCCATTGTTCCAACAGCCCATTATTTTGAATTATTCCCAATAGTCCGAAAAATGTCCCATTGGACTGAAAGCCTATTTGTCCAACAGCCTGTTATCCCGAAAACAAATTGCTCCAAAAATACCAGCCTGGTATAACTTACATAAGGTATTTGTCTTCTTTCATGTTTGTATCATAACTAATGTATTTATCTGAACCAAAACTGTGATCTTTTCCTGAACCTACCCAAATATTTTTGGTGCCTACACCCAACCAAACTGCGAGCATTTCACAACGTTAAACACCTGTTTATTATTGCCATGATAACAAAGGTCACCTGATTTTTTCAAGTCGAAACACGTTAAGATATTAAGGGGAAGAAACTCGGCTTTTGGTCAAATGGGACATTTTTCTGACTGTTGGGGTTTCGGGACAATGGGCAGTCACCGAATTGTAATACAGGCCCACCAGGTGCTGGACTATGAATGGGCAATGAAAACCTGCAAAAAAAACAGACAAAAACTCCATGATTTGAAAGTAAAATGTGTGTCTAAATAGGCATTTGCAGTCCAAGTGTACTTCCTTAATTACTGAATGAACGTATTCTTATTCAGTGAATGCTCGCTGACGACATTGTGTTCCAGCTTGTTTAATGACTAGAGTGTTGGCAGTGAGGAACAAACAGGTTTTGAACTACACCTGTTTGGCTGTATTGCACTGCACAAGCTGTTTAAAGAAAAATAATATCATTGAGACTGAAGGAAGGAAAAGACAGTAAGAAAATTGCGCCAGTAAAATGAAACAAACCTACATTTCTGCCATTGTATTTGTGCAGTAAAAGGCAGCAATCTGTCATAGGTCTGGAAAATAACAATGGGGTTTCTTTTGCGTTTGCAGGTATTTGGTGGTTGATGGTTGATGCATAATGGCCCCTCTAGCCTGTCCATTTTCAAATCTCATACATCTCTCTGAAAGGTGGATATCAATCAAAGAGAAAGCTTTCTCACTCCCACTCTGGAATCTGGTCGCTAAAAATGAAAACAGTTCATAATGTCTGGGTCACAAAGCCGGCAGAAAATCTATCAGGGGGGAGGAAGAAGAGAGGACAAAGGTGATGATGCAGAAAGTGAGATTTAAAGGTTTTTGGGCCAATCGCTGTTGAGTCTCACTTTTTTGAATAAGCACGGGATGGAGGAAGTTTTCAAACCCAATTCTTCTTAATCTACAAGTAGACAGGTATTGACTGTTCCTCCAAAGACTGAAAAACACAAACAACACGAGGAAAGAGCCTCCAGATAAACAAAGACGTTTCTACAGAGCCTATTCCTCCACAATCAAAACATATTATTTATAGTTAACCAGATCCATGCCAGTGGGGCATTGCATTCTGCAGCTGACCAATCAATGGTGTGATTAATGGAGCTAATTTTACCTGGACACTGCGGATCATTACTTCCTGCTCTCCATCTCCTCCTTCCTCCTGTCTATATGGAAGTCAGCGTGGATAATGTGTTTTCTTCGCTAATGAGAGTCCCGCAGAGACACAGAGGACAGTGGAGGGTAAAGCCACGGACGACAAGTCATCTGGGACTGCAGCCTGGCACGCAGAGATGCTATCTGTGGCAGCCGCTGAAAGCACCGCAGCAGCCTACGCAGCCGTGACCTTCTCCACAGTGTCCACCACTGACAATGTGTTGACTTGAATGTTATCCAGCATACCTGTCTCATAGCAATATTTCATTAGGTGGGCATTCTACTTTCAGTTTCACTTTCCACCATTACGGGAATATAATTGATTTATGTAGGTACAGTAATTAACAGCTTTACTCCAGACAAATTGGTATTGACCTTAAAATATGAATATGTATGTAAATAAAAATCATTGAATGGTAGTTTTTGTGCAGGTTTGTAATGCTTTCCAGTTATCACATTACACATATGCACTGACAACGGTGGAAGATTTACCACTTCGGAACCCCATGCACACAGCTGCTTTAACCTGAGGTATAAAGCGGTGTGTATAAACAGGTATTGCTATGCCTATGGTTGAAATATTTTTATGTTTTTACTCCTCTTGAAGTATCCCACGTTGGTATGTGGGACGAGAAAATATTCAGGCCTTTTGGGCTTGTGAAGTGCTTTCAAAAACATAAATTCCATTGTGGTTGAGATAAGGTCAACCGAAGGTCAAGACTGATTTTCCTGAGCCCTTGCAAACTCAACATTTTTGGACATATTCAGGTAACAGCCGCAATGAATAAAGCATCTTTTGTTAACCTTGAGCTCAGTTTCAGAGCAAGGCAGGGTCATATGTGTGATTCCCTTCTCTGTGAATTAAGGTTGCATGGCTGCAAAGGCCACCTGAGACCACGGTTTGAAATATGACTCAAAGCAAGGAACCTCCTGGGGCTGGTTTTCTCAAGATGACCCCTACAAAATATAAACTTGTGACCCATGCAGGAGAAGAGAAAAAATAAGCCCACAGGGGCTTATACAATATATGTGTAAGGCTGACAACGCGAGTCAGCTTAGCTCAATGACTCCACTGACTATTGAACTACTGGATTGTGTCCCTTCATGAGGAATGGCACTGTCCTTTGTTTAAGTCACCATTTAAAGGGTCCATTTACTTGAAACCCCACACTTTTACTGTTGTGTGGAGGAATCTAGAGGAATGTGGCTACTTTCTGAGGAGAGATGGACAGTTGGTGCTTTTTTTAAAGATCATTTTTCAAAGCCGTCTTTACTGACAGTGGCAGTGTGGCTCCATGGATGGCAACGTCCGTCTGTCAGTTAGTTGCATCACTTTAGTCTAAGTGACAGCTATAGGATGAATTGACATTACATTTGGAATGACATGACATCCATGGTTCCCACAGGATCAGTCCTACCAATTTCTTGACCTGACTTTTCCTCTAGGGCCACCATGAGGTTGACATTTGTGATTTAGAGTAAGCTCCACAACTATGATGGATTCCTATGACATTTGGCTCAGGTACAACTTTGGTGATTGCTTACTTATTTTTCATCTAGTCCCAGGTCATCAGGTAAACATTTTAATTTGTCCTACACTTAATGATACCTATTGACATTCCTATGAGCCTCAGCTGTACTTTGTGTTTAGCATTAATTAGCAAATGTTGGCATGTTAACACACTAAACTAAGGCGGTGAGCATGGTTGCGCCTAATAAACATCAGAATGGTAGCATGATGTGAGCATGTGTGCATACAGATGTTAGCATTTAGCTCAGTTAAGTGTAGTGCCTGTACAGTCTCACAGAGCTGCCAACATGGCTGACAGACATATTATCATAATCTGAATGGCTTCAACCGAAACTATCTGCATGACCTCATATCATTTGAGGTAAATGAGAACATGTGCTTTCTAAACTTTGGTGAACTGACCCTTTAAGTCGATTTAAATCTGCGAGGCAAGATTTGTATCCAAAATACAACTGCGAGACTGCACAAGTGAAGTAGGACCAATGTAAGTGTGTCAAAGTCCTTCAAACCTATCATTATTGCTATCTTGTTTACTGGTTGTAGTGGGGTTGGTAGTAGATATAAGCTTGTAGAGGTGTGGGGTAATAATGGAGCTTTTATAGGTGAATTCATTTATTTTATTAGTGAGCAGATGGTCCAAATGTTTTTTAGCCTATATAACCATAAAGCATGAAGCTGCAACCTCATCAGGGTTTTGTGCCCTCAGTACCATTAAACCAAACGCTTACTGGGAGTTATCACAAAAGGACGCGACAGGGAGCAAGTGAAAGTACAGCAAAGAACTATTTCTTTACTTCATTTAAGTGTGCTCTGCATTCAACCACTTTTCCTTTGTGCTTCAGTTCAGCCCCATACCACTGAAGTTAATGATGTGAACACAGCACACACAACAACAGCACCAGAGACAGCTGGGAAATCAGAAACTAGAAAGCTCTCAGTCAAAACATGGTGGGAAATCTAAACAAAATGTCAGCAATTAGAAAAAAAAGAATCTAATACTGTTACAACAGTGCAGAAATACTTTCAACAAAAGCATAATGTGTCTCATTTGAGTGTCTGGAATGTACAATGTGCCCTGGGTATGTTTTCATATGCATGTAGGTGTTATTCTAAGCAGATTTCAGCGAGAAGGTGCACGACTGAAAAACCATTTGGAACCAGTGATGGAAATGATAGAAATTGGAAACAGATTACGGGCTCGCCTGGTCCGAGCAGCTCGTTCAAATCCAGCAGACACAGAAATGGGTATTTTTTTTGTAGATGTAAGGTCTGGTGTATTGTAGCAGAGAGGTGTCATTGATTTGTTCATTCAATATCATTCTACATGGTGCTGTGTTAGAAACTGAATGCGCTTCATCCTCTGTCTGAATCCTCCTGTCCTTATTGCTGCCGAAATATGAAGATGGTCTATTCTGTGGAATGAGGAGAAATGCTCTCAGCCTCTGAATGGACCAGTGGGAGATTGGAAGATGGCTTTCATCTGTCACACTCCACAGTGACAGCAACTATTCTATTTCTCTACTAAAAAAGAAAGGAAAAATCATGGCACGGCTCTGTTCACCTCTTTGGAAGAATGATGGATCTCTGAATGGATGTGGGAGGAATGACATGAAAGGCTGACATATGATCAAACTGTGAATATAAAAAAAATTGAAGGTAAAGTTGACAAGAAATACATTTTAGATTCCAGACATTGCTGTTTCATATTCAAATACCTGTAAGGATAACTTTAAGAAAAGTCTTTCAAAAAGACAAAAACAAACAAAAAACAGATTCTTGATCATCTGTAACTTTTTCCATGTCACAACTCAGTAAGCTTGACTGTATACCTGTGGGAAATGGCGGTGGGTTGAGGACCATGCATGCATGAACACGGGCATGAACAAGACAAGGATGCATGGGAATATCTTTTCAAATGTATTTATTGATCGACAGAGCAGAGCTTCAAAAGAAAGACTACAACAGAGAAATGATGCAGAGACATTCAGTGGAAAAAATGGTATAAAAAGAATTGACATTTTTTCTTAAATGGGTGTCATCAGAGAGCCTCCTCAAACATAATGACATGACTGGACAGGTCAATTGACCATTCGCTAAGCCCCGGTCCCTGCAGCTGCTGCGCCCTGTCAAGCGTTCCGTTCTCGCACAGAACACAGATAGCGGTGGCACATTCACAGCTCCAAATTCATTGCAATTTTTGAAACAATGGGTCTTTGATTTCTGTCTGAAGTAAACAAAAGCTGGCCTCTTATTTCTAGCTGGTGACTATCCATTTTGTCGGCTGAAATAACAACTGTCGCTAACAGATTTAACGGATTGGTTGAAAAAGCTGTTTCTAGCTGATAATAATAATAATATTTTAAATTTCATTTTAAAACAACCCTGTTTAGCTGCTGAGCTTACATACTTGGACAGGAACAGAGGTTAGATTTATGCTTTATTGTTCGTATTTGTTTTACTTTTAATGTTAAGAGGCTTTGTGGAAGAGGACTAGATCATGTGTTTGGTAAATGTAATGCTATTTTAGAAAAATTATTTGGCTTGCGGAATTATGTCTATCCCCAACAACTAATGTACCCTAGTTGGTTGATGAGGTGCTACATGGCCTTTGTTTAACTACTACTGCAGGTAGGTAGTAAACTGGTATGGTTGTAGCTTATGTCAGAGCAAACAAACACTATTTATTCCATTCCTTACACTTTTGCTCTGGTGAGTTTGGTTTTGGAAGGGGAAATAACCCTGAGACACCAACTGCTCTTTAAATATAGTATTGTTCATACTGCAGCTACATGCACAACGCTTTGGTGTGTGGAGAAAATCCAAAGATTGACAGACCTGGGGTTTAGCAGTCAAAACAGTCAATGACAGTGAGTGAGCTTTAAAGGAGGTGCTGAGATGTCACACACATACATTACACACATAAAAATTCATCAAACTAAAGTAATGATCCAACAAACACAGAAGTGAGTGGCAAGAGGAGATGTTGACAAGCAATGTTACAATGCAGTCTGAATATGGATGATCAGCAGGGCGTCCCTGCTGCAACAGACAGTACAAGCAATCAACCATTACTCTCTCTGTGTGTCTCCTATATGTGTTTAAACCTATTTCATCCGGGCCATAGCAACAGCTTGACCCCTGCTGACCTTCAGCAAAGCCCCTTTCAGCTGCTTCACTATGCCGCGGAAAAATATCCACCACTAAAATATATGGTCCTTAACCTAAGAGGGGCCATTAAGTAGTGCACTGTAAGGACTCAGGTTAAATGAAAATGTATTACTTCGGTTCCTGTTGTAATCACTCAAGTCTTGAGCCAGTGACAGCAGGAGGAGGAGGAGGAGGGCTGACAAAAATAGCACCGTAGAAAAACAGCCCTGACCAGTGTAGGTCAGTTTAGCACCAATGTTTTAAGCCCTCCAGCAAAAGAGACTGCTGGGCCTGCAGGGGTTTGTCCAGGCTCCAGTTGTGAGGTTGACATGCTTGCAAAACCACGCACATACACACACACACCACGGCCACAACACACCACACACACACACACACAGTCTAGTAAGCGTGCACAGGATCAAGATGCAGGAAGGGATTCACTTATTATAGACCAGACAGAGACCAGGACACAGATACGCCTATAGGCAGGCAAAGCAACAAGGGGTTTGTGGACCAACATCTTACTTCTTCAACACCCACACTGCACTCTGCTTAGCACACTCACACATGTACACACAGATAAACCAGAAATAAAAGATGGAGTGCTGACTGACTTTTTAACACTAAATTGCTTGTAGTATTACTGTTACAGGACCGGTACATACACTACACACATCTGTAGGGAAGGGGAGAACAAACAGGCACATGGACACAGATACTCAAAGCCTGTATTTACAGGGATGGAGAGAGACTAGGCAATGAGTTAGAGCCTCAGGAAAAAGCACCAATCTAAACATAGCTGAGCATATAATGCCTTTGTCTAAAAGCGGAGAGGCAATTTCACCACTGAACAGTCCTGTGATGAGAACCAATGAAGTGTTATTCCTAAGAGTGTAATTTCATCACACACAAACACACACACACACAGACTCGGTGACCGCAGTCAGTAAACTGGTTTGACTTATACCTTCTTAGTTGTCAGTAACTGTATGTCAAATGTGTCCCAGCAAAGCTAGAATAAACACCAGCAGGCCGTAGACGGCTCCTGTTTCACATTCAATCCACAATAAATGCCAGCGCTGCACCGCTGGGATCGTACATCTAAAGCATAGATTTCTATCATGTCACCCAAAAATACAGAAGCACACAATAGCAGAGGACTGCTGAGCTCTCAGCTCTGCTACTTTTTATTTTTATTTTCTTTCTGCCTACTGAGTTTATCTTCAGTTCACTGTAGTTTGAGCCAATATCCTTACGTACTTATATGCTGTATGACGGCCCTTGGGGTCTGTACTGTTTGCTTAGCACTGTATAGAACACCAGCCAAGTTGCCTTTTTGGAGTCCAACTGAATCAACATTCAGTTATCCCTTTTTGTTGTCAAAAATAATATCAAACTGTTTTTTAAATGCACTGATAATACTTTTATTCATTATTAAATGGAAAAAAGGTCTTTGGGGAGCTAGCTGGAGTGCTGTGTCGCTGTCTGTGTTTGATTGACAGCAGCAGGCTGAGCCCTTGCAGGGGAATCAGACAAACATAGATATATAATAGAACCAGATACTGGATGCCAAGATGGCACCCATTCAGTCCAATGAGAATTAGTTGCCTGTCGCATAAAAAAAATCTAGCTTCCGGGTTTACTTCCTGGGTATGTCGCCCACTAAAGTAGTAGGGCAGTATTGTTTCACAGCTGGCCCTGCCCGGTGAGTTCCCCCTTGGCTCATAGACTTAACATAGTAATGACGTCACAGTGTGTTACAAATATAAAACCTCAATGGGTCAAAAATTCACGATAGAAAGAGTCATAATTGACATTGTTTGCAGGTTGGGTGTCCTGTCAACAGTTTTACCTACATCTCTTTTATAATGGTGGTCTATGAGAAATGCTTTTTGGGTTGTAGGGGAACTTTTTGCTGCAATACAGTGAGTGGCCACTGGGCAAAAGCTTGAAGCAAGGCTGCACGCCATATATATTCATACAGACGTTATATATACTGTCAATGATGCAGACAAAGTAAACAAACTTATGTTGGAGAGTAAGGAGCACACCAGTTCTAATCGGACCCAAGTGACATTTGAAGGTACATGCTGTTTAATGTGCAGCTAATTAATTATTTAGCCTGCAAAATAACCGACGTTCGCAGTGCACTTTCCCCAGCTGAATGTTTGTTCGGTGGCTCGTTCAACAAACTAACATCCAGAAAAATACAGATGTGTTTTAAGTTTGTAAGTTAGATAAGAAGGAGACTTTGGCAGGAACGCCAATGTGAGCTGTTGTTTAAAGTCTGTGGCTCTTGTTGTGTCTCAGGCTGCTGTCTGTCTGTGATAGAACGGCAGTGTTACTGCTTTATGGTAGAATTGATTGGCTGCATAGGAATATTGTCGCCATCTATGTACAGATATCTTATGGTATTCCATCAAATGAATACAAAATTAAGGGGTGTTATTATGAAAACACAAAATATAAAATACAAATTTTGCCTTTTGGTTTCTTCGAGTGAAATTTGGTACAGATCTCCATAGTACCTAGGTGAAACTAACTAATGACTTTAATGATCTCGACTTTTACTCTAGCCTAGCATCATCATCAGATAAAATTAGATAAAAATGTCCAATACTTCGCATTGGCCTCAGCTGTTCTTTGTATTTAGTGCCAAGTAGCAAATGTGAGCATGCTAACATGTTAATCTATGATGGAAACATGATAAACACTATACCTGCAAACACCTCGGCATGGCCATTGTGAGCATGTTAGCATGCTGATGTTAGCATTTAGCTTCAAGCGCCGCTGTACTAAGGCACAGCGTGGCGTATCTTGTGGTGTCATGGATGATAATTAAATAAAACTGTCATCACTAGATTACTTTTCTTAGTATCTTCTTGTAAATCATCATTGGCTCAGCCGGTTGGTACACGAGTGCCTGACATGAACTCTGGGTGTTCCAAGTTCCCTCTTTTTCCAGAGTTCCAAAGCACGGCTTCATCTTCCTGAATGCATTCAGACTAAATACCACACTGCGGCAGGGTGCACGTCATCTAAGAATTATGACCATAAGCTCACAAACACAAGCATATACTCGTGGGGGACACATATGTACAAACAGCACGGACGCACATTAAACATACATACTCTACATACAAGTTAAAAGATGAGCAGAGAGTTCGAAGGCAGCTCTTAATCATATATTGATCAATTTATTCATTCTGTCAGGACACGTTTCTCCGTTGTCCCAAAGTCTTACACAAAGAAGTCATGGTGAGATGTCCAATTTGTTTTGACCAGAAAACAGGAAAGAAAGAAAAAAGCAGTATGTGATCATGACAACAGACACACATTCAAAGACTGCTCGCCATGACAGCGAGGACACTACGTTTGCTAACCTTTGTTTGGTTTGTTGAGGCCAATTTAATATTCCAATCACCCATTGGATTTCCCAAAGAATTCCCAAATGTACCACTTGAATCTTTTAATAGTTTTTTTCTTAGATTTAATTGTACCTGGGGGTTAGGGAAGGGGGGTTGGGGTACACTTAAAATGTACAAAAATAAATGCAAACAAGTATTTTCAAGAGAGAACTTCCTCCTCAGCGTTTGAGGGGTTCCAAAGCCACGTTGAGCAGAACCAGTTGGATGTACAGTATGTAAATGCTTGCATGCACGTTGACACAGGCACTGATCTTGACTTGGTGTCTCACTTTGTGGGTCCTCAGTCAGGAGACAAGAGCATTCTTGGAACTGTGAGCTCTCTCAAACAAGGCAGTCAACAGGATTCGTTTAAAAAATGGTCTGTCCATTCACAAATAACCATACAGAATGACCATTTTGGATGCGCACTTCTTTAAAACCGAGGGGGGATATGGGCCAAGGACAAAAAATATATATCGGCAAATCCAATAACAAAAACTCTGAGGCTCATAATTAGCCTGATGTCTGTCGTATGGAAAGGATAAAAGTAACAGTAACAAATATTTTAACACACAAAAATAGTGGCTTGACTCCAGAACCTTCCGACATCTTTTTACGATACAATACATTACTCTCAATACAGGCTGACCCTACTGTATATTCTGTCCAGAGTGGCTCAGCAAGCCAGTGCTGAGGATTCTGGGTAACGTAATTAAATCCAGAAAAAACAATCACAGGAAGCTCACAATTAGCTTCTGTTACAAACAAACAAACAAAAACAAAAGCGGTATACAAATAAAAAAAAGAGAAAACAACAACTCCAAGAACAGCAAAACCAAGCACAAATAGTATGATCTATAATTAAGGCGAGTTAAAATATTGCAGAATAATTTGGCCCCTGTGTCTCAAACAGACTGCCACAACAGTCAGAGCTCCCCGACTCTTAATCACTGCACGGATCCAGAGAAGAGAAGAAAGGATGAACTGAAATGAGAACGAAAAAGAAAGAAAGAAAAAGAAAACCAAAGAAAAAGTGATCCTCTTTGGAGAGAAATTGATTTTATTTGGTTTAGTTTGGTCTCTTCCTCAGGAGCGTGTTAAAGGGAACAGTGAGGACCTCCTTTCTCAAAAGAATTCAAATAAAGAAATGAAAGAACAGAAAAGGGATTGAAGATTGGTAATGTGATTAACTTGTGTTTATCTGAGACTGTTTATCTTTTGAGCGCAGTATGAAGCGGGAGGGGGAGGGGCACCAAGATCAGACAATATAAAATGTTGTTTTATAAACAACCTGATATGACAGATGGCAATGCAGTGCCCTGTGGGAAGAGTGCGTGTCCCCCTCAAAGTCCTCCTTCTGATTAAGAGCAATCGGGCGAAGAAAAAAAAAAAAGAGGAATGGGATAGGAAGTCAAGTTTCTGAGATACAAAGTGATGCTGACCCTCCTGTTTTTTTTTTTTTTTTGGGACTGAAGGTCATTTCAGGCGAAGATCCCCCACAAACTGTCCCTCTGCTCCCCTGTTTGTTAAAAAGGCTCGGGGTTAGCGGAGTCAACTTTAAGTCCTGGGGGTCACCTTATGCGCGAGGGGGCCGCCAACAGGCTGTCTGGCTGTTTTTGTGGGTCTGATCGAAGGTATCAGACCACCCAAAAGGAGGAGGCGTGGCTGTGTGTTTTCACTAAAGATGTCCAAAGTCCACTTTCCTCCTCTGTGAAAGTGGGGGCTGTTGTCCTGTTTTCACCTGTCTGTTCCGCCACCCCACCTTCTCATCTCGTTCCGATGTTTCAGACCCATTCCTGCATGGAGCGTTTGCAGTACAGTATGTGGCGTGGCGTGCCCTTCCTCTTGAACTGAACCACGGTGTAGATCAGCACCAGCAGACACAGCGCGAGCACGCAGGGGATGACGATGGCGATGGCCTTCACCGTGTTCGCCTCGTTGTCCAGCTCGATCACCACGTCCGAGTTGCCGTCGTCGCCCGGCGGCCGGGCGGGGTCGATGGGCGTCAGCTCGCAGCCCATGAAGTCCTTGAGGATGGAACGCGGGTAGCCTGGCTCCACTCTGAGGAACTGATTGTTGAACTTCCAGTACTCCTTACCCTTGTAGAAGTAGGTGAAACCTGAGGGAGGAAGGAAAGAAGAAACAGAAACCTGTAAGTATATCGTGCACTGACAAGATTGTCAGGGGGTGTTTAGCTGCTCTTTAAAAACTGATATATAACTTTTATATAAATATAATTAGAATCCAGATAAGCCAAAGAGATACCTGGACAACAAGCCATCACTGTCTGTGTTTAAGGTTGTTCATACGTCTGTCAAGCAGGGCATAGTTAAGCTCACTTTCAATTCAGACAGCATTTTCTTTCTAATTGAAACACTCAGCCAACTTATGCTTTTTTTTTTTTTTTTGTTTTTTTTTTTTTTTTTTTTTTTCTTTTTTTTAAAAAAAAAAAAAAAAAAAAAAAACCACAAAACAAAAACGGATTGAACTGAAATCGAAGTGTTGATATCCTGCCACTGCGGTACAGCAAGCGCACCTGAACCAGTTGTGTGTGCTGCTCTGCTGTTGAGCCACTGTTTCCGTTTCAGCTCTATTGTTCAGCTGAGATGTCTCTGAATGTCCCTCAGGACTAATTATATCTGGTCATAAAAAAGAAAACACACCCAACCAGGAGCCAAACCCCACAGCTAATATCACACAGCAGCACAACAAATGTCACCGAGAACCAAGCGGCTGCCGTGCTTTTCAAGTCACAAGGGTGGCAGTTTTTATTCCGAGCGGGAATGTGAAAGCAATTGTCCCGATGTCACACAAATTCATAAGTCTGCTTACACGGTGAGCCAGTGTTCATTTTTTGATGAAAAAGTGAGGGTTATTTCACATGGGTCCCTCTGTGTCAGCAATGAAAATGGTGACAGAAGCTTACAAAAATGTTTTTCTTTTCTCTACAAACACATAGTGTATACCCCATTCCAGCGAACATTTAGACAATGAATAAATTGTAACATAATGTCAAGTTTCAATAAAGACATACAATGTGGTGAAATGACATTTGATTTTTTTCTGTGCCATGATAATAACTTATTGTGAAAATGTTGTGTCTAACTGGGTTGACACTAAACTTTGCTGCCACCTGCGAGTCACTGTCCCTGAGATGCTTTTTGGGAAAATATATGCTGTGTAAAACTGAATATGACAGCCTGGCTGAATTCTCAAGCTCTCCTCTTCCTCACTGGCCCCCTTCACACTTTATTTTCTCGCGATTTATTATTCATGCACACTCTTCTCGGGGAAAATAAGGGAGGGAAATGCTCAAAATTTCCAGTCAGATGGCAAGATGGCTATTGTGGAAAAGCCAGGGCTTCTTAAATCACTTGTTAGGCAGAGATGTTTGTGGTGAGGAAGTGAGGAAGAACAAGACTGAAGTTTTAAAAGATTCATCCCTTAAAACATTGTCTTCCCATGCGTTTGTGGGACTTTTTGTCCCACAAACTGATTGAGGTTTTATAGGATGTTTTTGTTCAGTTTATTTTTTTTAATCCAATATGTTTTTCATTCAGTGTTATGTTTTTAGCAAAGTCCAAAGTCATCTGATAGCAGCAAAACCCAATTAAAATTCTTCTCTCTGTATAATTCATTATTTTAGCTGATTATTGGTGTTTTCTATGCCCAGCAGACTGTGTGCCTACATGACTGACATCTTACAACTAATTTATGAGCAGAAGGAAATCACAGAGATTATTTTGGCAACACCACTTACCGACTTTCTCACCGAGAGAAGATTGAGTCAGGAAGCAATTAGCTTAGCCAAATAATTAGCTTAGCATGAAGAGTGGGAGCAGGGGGAAATAGTTTGGCTCTGTCCATTGAAAGCTCACAAATGAACACGTTGTATCTCTTACATTGTGCCTTTTTACAGGGAGCTATGCCGTGCTTTAGCTATTTTTTTGGTGTGAGTAAGGAGCAGTGACTTCCTGGAGTCTTGTAGACAAAAGCTACATAACATAATTCCCTCTAAAACTGCAATTTGTTCTTTTGTTTCACATAAACAAACGTGATACAACTTGTGCATTAGTGAGTTGGCTATTTTTTGAACTGTGGAGTGAGCCAGGCTACCTGGTTCCCCCTGCTTCCAGTCTTTGTGCCAAGCTAAGCTAATTGCCTAGCAGCCCTTGCTTTATACTGTGTACAGCCATAAGAGCAGTAACAATCTATTCATGCAACTCATGGCAGAAAACAAATAAGTGCATTTCCCCAAATGACAAATACCTCTAATTTAATATATTTCCTTTAAAAGAAGAATGCACAGGTCTTCCATCAGAACTTATTTAGTTTGGATGAGTGGTAGACAAGTAGTTTGTTTCATTAAGGGTCCTTAAAACCTGACCAGTTACAGTCTGAGCAACATGTGGTAGTGTCAGCAATGAAACACGAGCCAATCCACACACAACCGTCTCCAATCTCTCATTTAGAGTTCAGCTGAGTATTGTGATTAGCTAAAGAAATACAACCGCTCTTGGGGGGGGGGTTTCATTCCAACTGGCAGCAGCTTCTGCCACACTTTTCTCCTACATTTAACACAAATGATTGTTATTTAGAGACAGAACGATCCGGATGAAGCAACAGAGAGATGAGGTTGCTGAACTTGCAGTTCTGTGATAACCATGAATATTAAGAGTGAGAGGAGAGGTGAGACAGCCTGAGCTATTGTGGGTTAGAGCCAGGTCAACCCCCGCCCAGAGGCCCCTACTCTGAAACGTGTTGCCTCACACACATTACCATCGGCAGCAGCAGCAGCGCACTCAATTATGGCTGGTTATCTGGGTCAATGTTATGAGCGCGCCGCTTGACACGCTGTCTCCGCAAACAGCGAGCCCGCCAAATAAATACAACCCGACACTTATACCAGCTGAAATACATGCGATGCACCCATCGTCCCCTTGGATATCAATCCACCCTTCATGCTCCGATTGATGCCCGCTCCACCTGCTCTCACCGGCAGACACGCCCTGCTACGGATCTGGCAGCAAATCTTGGGCACAGATGGCCCGAGCGTTCAGCACCACCTGCCATGATTTTTCCAACCCAGGCGATGCCAAGACCAGGCCCGAACCCACCTGGCATAATACATCCAATGGGAAAAGCGTTTTCCCCCTTCACACTATCTGACGGGCCAATGGGTGAGTTCTTTGACAGTTCTTAATCCCGCCTACCCTCCTTTGGCAATGGGCAACTGGCTTAAACCGGAATGAGCGCCCAGCGGTGGTCTTGTCCTTTCTGCTTTCCACAATCCTGCTCCAACTGGGTCTTATGGCACAGTGAGCAGGATGGACTGATTATGGAACATTCTGCTTGCTAAACTTGAAAAAAAAATTTAAATAAAAACATAAAAACTAATCTGGATAAACTGACCTCTTTTTATCTTTCATTTGCTGTACACACTCTCTATCAGCCTTTTTCCCCTGATATTGCATTTATGGAAGTGTGCCACTCACTGGGACTGTAATAACTAGGGCAAATTTCAATCAATGCTACTCTGGTTTACCTCCCGCACACTGTGTGCCAGTGACCAGCTGAAATCAATGCTGCCTGGCACATGAACCGTGCTGTTATTGCCAAATCAGAGTATCGGGCAGGACAATTCGTACCATTGGCTTTGTCAACGAAGGCTCCCTGCGGCGAATCAGGCACACCTCTCCACACTGTGATGGGCTTGGGATAGCCAGGGTCCATGGTTCTCATTTCCTCATTGTAGCGCCAGTACCTAAACAGGAACAAATGATGAGCCACAGGAAGACAAAGCAGGTACTGTACATTAATAAATGCAGGTACAATTGAGAACAGATGGTATTTTATGCTCATATCTTATAGTCGTACCACAGGTGAGAATATCTCAGCCTCTGCTGCCTCGACTTTGACCATTCTTGTTTTAAAATCTGTCACCTGCAAAATCCCTGACTATGAAAGTGCAATACGTTCTCTACTTCATCATCAAAAAACCAAATGTGGGAATATCTTCATCTCTGCACTATAGTTCCACAGACTTCAGCCAGACAGCATCGCAGCTGTTTGGATGCTCATGAACACCTTACAAAGACACATAAGTTGAGTTTTCCTTTAA
The DNA here is from genome assembly GCF_004916995.1 of Morone saxatilis. NCBI lineage: Eukaryota > Metazoa > Chordata > Actinopteri > Moronidae > Morone > Morone saxatilis. Next base: position 6,745,860 of record NW_023339650.1, read on the forward strand.
TGTGTCACAGATGTTTGTGTTAGCTGAGTGAAATTGAAACTGAGTAACTTTCTTCGGTCAAAATCAGTGTTGACACAAGGATGGCCTGGGGTCAATGTTCACCGTGGGGAAGCCCTGTTGGCATTTCATTTGGTAACAGGAATGTGGTGATAATCATGAACGGCAGACACCAATTTGTGGTTGTGAAAACTTGGTTGCAGAGTGTACTTGTTTGAAGACTGAAAAGGCTACGTAAAATCAACTGTGTGGGTTTTTGAAACAATGTCGCCCACCATACTTGAAATAGTACTTGAAATACTTGAAAACAGCAATCTGCTGTTTTAGCATCATAGTTAAGGTGTGATGTACTTTTATGTATACTTTTGTATCTGTGTTTTAATTGGGACCCTCCACGGACCTGCAGATAAAAAACATCTTGACACTAACTCTCGTACAATACATGAAATGGTGACATTTATGTTTAATATTGTGCATGCTGCTTACAAATACACAAGTGCGTTTGCTTGTAAGACAGAATATTCTGTGTTTTTTGCAAAGTTGTAGTTTCAAGGGACATGATATCTAAATTATTGAAGTTTTTTTTAAAGTTTCCTTATCGCTTGTGAAAACAATCTTCGTTGTTGCACCCACCTGTCCCCTTTAAAGAAGTAGGTCTTGGCCACATCCTCCCACCACACAGCGGTCTCAATGCTCTGGGCTGGCATACCGTGGCCAAACTGGGTGATGTCCTTGGGGTATCCAGACTGCAACACCGTGTCCTTAAACACCCAGAACTGCTTTCCTGCACATCAGGAAAGAGAGGGAATAACTAATTAGAAGGAGAAGGACAGCTGGGATTACCCTCCAGGAGAAAGACACGAGAAGGGCAGATTTACAGAGACAGAGACGAGCCTTGTAACAAATGGCGGGCAATAACCTGTTGCCTTGTATTAAAGTATTTGATGATGATGTTTCCCTAATTTAAAATAGGACACAAACATGGTGACATGTTCTCCTTGCCCTTGCTTAAAGGTACTCTGGGAACTTTTCAGTGCTGGTAACTGCTCTGCTGAGATAAAAAGGAAACCGCAACGACCCTTGTGGGAGAACTGGCAGCCAAGGAGTCACATTAAAACTCTTTTTTACAAGTTTCCTAGCCCCAAGGAGCCAAGCAAACACCTGAGCATTAGGACATTGTGGGGAGGGCTATGATAATGTTGAAAAATAAAATGTAATGTAAAATGTAAAGCATGTTTTAGATTTTGAGAGTTTTCTGATTGTCCCCTTTCTTCTTTCTCTTTAAACCTTCCTTCCTGTGGAGTAATTAGGTTCAACAGCACGTTTCTGACACAGCGTGACCCCAGGAAGTGCTTTTCTTCGTCACTGGTGGAGGTGGGTGGTGTACTGGGAGGAAGTGGGGGGTGAGTGGGTGGGTGAGTGGAAGAGTAGGGAGATAGAAAAGAAAGAGGTGGAATGACGAAGGTAGAGAGAGGAAAAAGGATATCTAATATTTTAGCTTATCATTCTTTGCTGACTCATGTCACACACCAGTTTATTTTGTTTTATCAGACCACTTTCAGACAATTTCACTTGATTAATCATTGGAATGAGGCATAAGGCTGTCTAAGCTCAAAATTACATGCAGGGGAAACAATATTCATTACAAAAACTATGAATATGATAATATCTGTACAACAGAAATACTTTTCTATGCAGTCTTTCAACAATTCGACTGACAAAAATAAATGTTTGTCTTTTTGGGATCTAAACCCCTCAGGTGGAGAAACTTTGTTGGGGTAAAGATGGAAACTAAGCAGAGAAAACATAAAAAGGCTGATGTGTTTGTCTGACTTTGAAAGTAGCAGAGGATTATATAAACAATATGAAACTTTTTTTAATTAATCAGGTTTAATATTACCATTTTCTCTACATACATGTTTGCTGCCATGGCACAAATTGATGAAATAATATTTTTTTGTGTGTGTGTTTAGAGCTGGAGCTGGATTCATACTCCTTCCTGGGGTCTGACTGACCAGAAAGAACTGTTGCAAGTTAGCTTTAAGATGACCTGCACTCTTTTCTTTAACAAATGCAGGAAATGGGTGTGAAATAAAGCAGACATTATCCCAGAAAACCTTTGCGCTCATTCTGTTGCTTCACAAAGGCCACACATCTGACATTTAAGATTAAAGTAGTATTTACAGTATACGGCTGAAGAGAAGGAGGGAGATTTATTAAAGGAAAGGAGGAGGGTAAGTTGGAATGTAATGGGCTTCTTTTGGAAAGGAAATTTCTGTAATTTCACCTTTCTCTTTCAGTGCTACTCTCATTCTGGGTCACACTTCCTCTCGCACACACAAACACAGCACACCCTGAGATTAAAAGAACCTCCCATTCCTAAAAAGAATGAGATATAGTTGATTCATAAAAAACATCTACAGAAAATGGGATTCTCCTTTCTTTAAAAAAAATAACAGGCTTCAGAGTTGTGAGGGCGGCTTGTTGTAGTAGACATCTGCCGCAGTGTACCGAGTAATCCCCTGTTTGCCCTCAACAGTGTATGAAGAGTGTTATATAGGATGAAGATTTGTTCCAAAAAGAGAACTCTTCTCCTTACACACAAACCGGTTTTGAACCAGCTGACACTAGCAAGCTACAACTGACAATATCTGACAATTCAAAGTCCTCGGCTACAAATGAGAAGCTTGCTTTTGTTTACCTGTGTCTAACATCAGAGAACCACTGGTGTGAAAATGACTTAATCAAATAAACAGTATTAGTATTCTGTATTGTAAATCTGCCACTGCCAAGTTTGCCAGATGTACCAACAGTAACTAAGAGGGGTGGAAGATATGAGTCGGACTATGAAATTATGATTCTGAAATAGTGACACCGAAAGTTTGGCAGTTCTGGACTGAAAGTTCACTTTCCATCTCATAATGCACGCCAATACTGATATATATATATATAATATATATCGGGTGGGCATATTGGCCCAGCGGATTTAACAGTCTAGCTTCAATCTAAACTAACACGCTCTCAGACATGTCTGCATGTGGTAAATGAAGCAAGCGACTGTCTGTCCTCTGACACAAAAAGCACCAATCAAGCTCTGATTGGATCCTGCCTCCTGGGAGGAAAATGCATATTGACGTATAGATCTTGCTGCATGCGTACTGTAGGGTGCCTGTGTTACTGCTACTGCTAAAATTTTATGTGATTTATTTAATTTGAATTTATAATGTGATCTTATGTTGTGATTTAGCCCAATCAAATACTTATATTTTTAGATTTACAGCTTTTACGTGTAATTCTTCAAAATCTGTCTGCAGGCTGTCATCGATCTGTGGATGGCGATTCTGTAAGGACGTTCAGCCTGTTTAGTAAAGCTGACAATAGGCTTGATTCTACTGTTGCATATAATTTTCACACGCTGAGCCGACTACATATTCTTCTCTTGCATATTCAGTCTCAGAAGAATGGAAACAGGGAAACACTGACTCAAAACTGGCACAAAGCTGCACTGTAGGAATGAAGAACACATGCTGAATCTATTTCTAATGTATACCAGCGGTGTCTGCTTACTGACCTGCTCTGTAATGCTTTAACAGCACCAAGCTAATCAGAGTCTCAGCCATTACTTCAGTGCAAACTACACTCTAAAGTCTCCATCTGTGCATTTATTTTAGGAGAATTCATCAGACAAGGCACCGTTGGAGAATATTCAAAAAGGCTGGTTAGACAAGGACCTAGAGTACTGCATTTTGTTTTCTGACCGACTTTCTTTTTAATTTTTTATTCCAAATGGGGACAGACAGAATAAGGCCTTCTGGGAAATCAGCTGTGCGTGTTCAAATGAAAAAATGACGTTCTATTGGTATGAATTTTCTAAATCTGCGCGCAATCCCATTGCTACCCAGCCCGGAAAGTGAGCAGGGTGGAGGATAAAGCACCGAAATCAAACTTCCAGAGCTTGTGGCTCACATGGGACCAGTAGTCTGCATTTCCAGGAATTGTTTGAGGGTTTAAAATAGAAATGGGTTTGAGTGAAGATTTGTAGTTTTTACCTCAGCAGACTTTCACTACCTCCCTACGTCTGCTTTCATCACCACCCTCTCTCCGTCAGTCTCCCTCTCCGGAGCGAATGCAAATACGGGTTTACAGGGCTGCTATGTTTGTTTGCCATTTCTTTTTAGTGGCTTTTCGGCTTTAGACATAATTAGCTTTAAATCTCTGTGTTTGGGGGCTAACGTAAAGTAGATTTGAATATGTAGACAAATCTCTTCAAAAAGGTAAAAAAAAAAAATCTAACTTAGAGATGATTAAACACTGACAGTAAGTACTGAAGCTCTGCCACATGGCGTGACAGTGATTACCAAGAGTTATGCATACTAATTATACCTACAGTTGAAAATGTAAACTAAAACATATTACTATCAGCACCACTAAACAGAACAGCAGTATTATAAATCAGAACTGGTGGATTATGGCGGAACCGAGTGAGCAAAACATTGCTTTAATCTTCCACAGATTTACATTGAACTCACACACCCAGATAAGATCAAGGCGGTTCTTTGAGTGAGCATTATAACATACAGCAGTTATTAAACATAAAAACCTGTTTCTATATCTGGACGCACACAGAAAACACACGCTGAATACTAATAAGACGTGCATAACAGTTTATACAAAAAGACATGTCAGCCATGTACACAGAACATATCCTGTGGATGCCCAAGATGAATAACATGAGAAGAAAATTTAAACCAGGATGGTACAGACACAATATTTGGACAGGATGGAAATGGAAAATAGCTTTACACAGCGGTATGGTGACAACAGTGACGATGGCGATGAAGCATGTGAGCCTACCTTTGAAGAAGACGAACTTGCCCTCGCTGTTCTCGTAGACGGCATCTATCTTAGGTGGCAGGCCCCTCCAGAAAACGCTGATGAGCATGGGGTATCCTGGCATTACAGAGTTATCTCTCACCCGCCAAAACCAGTGGTCCTGAAAGAGAGATGTGGAAAGACATTGTTAGGAAACGGAGAAAAGCAGGACGAAGGTCAAACATGACTCGAGGGGCGCTCTATTGATTTTACACGTTGTTCTGTGTACTAGTGAGAAGCAGTACCAGTCAGCTTGTCGTATACAGTCCTCTGTGGCTCTGGACACCCTGATGATGTCATCAGGGTTGTCATGGATTGGGCTTCTGGTGCCCCAAGCAAGTCTGTTTTTGAGTGTGCGATGGTCTCATTGGGGGGCAAAACTATCAACTTCTGTAGATGGAGTGGGTGGCCTTAGGGGGCAGCAATGAGCAATTTACTCCAAGGATGGAGATTAACTGGTGGTTTTACCAATGCAGCTCTGGTTAACCCCCCCCCCCATCTGATAGCGGTGGACTCAGGCCAGCTCCTTGCCCTCCCGCTCTTCCAAACAAACCCTGCTGGCGATGATCAACTCCGGCTGCTGCTTTGATAGCCCCGATGCCTTCAAAATCCACACATACTTTCTCAGGTTGCCTGGAAAGCCCACGAGGCCGTCGATACGCACGCAGAACTTGAACATACTGGGAAAACCATCAAGTAACGGGGGCCAAGTGATAGCCAGGAGCTCTATGAGAAGCCAAGAGTCTCTGATTTCCATCGGGGGAGGGAAACGTCAGCGCGGCCAAGTGGAAGGTGTGTCTTTTTGATGTTGGATGAAACTTGATGACAGAGGGGGCCTGGGGGAGACCCAGCTGTGAAAGCCATTAGGACTCAGCGAGATGTCCCACCCTTTGGCAATGAACGGCCAATTGAGCGCTCAGGCCAAAAAAGTCTGACCTCATAGCGAGGGACACAGAGACAGAGAGAGAGAGGAGACAACACATCATCACACCCTGCCTCATTCACAGTGAAAGCTAAATAAACAGCCCATTTATCAAACACTCTCTCCGCTGCTTTCTTTCTCTCTCTCTGTCTAATCCAATTGTTTCTCTGGGACTCTCCTCTCTCCCTGGACTCTTCCTCCTCTTTCTTTTCATTTCCCCTTGTCTCTCATTCCAATTCCTCCTCTCCCTCTCCCACTCTATACCTACTGCCTCCATAGATTTCAATTGTTCAGCATTTTCTTCTGTACCCGGCCCGGCCCAGTAATTGAAAACAGATCAAACTGTGAAATCCGACCCATTTTAATCCCTTTGACTGTATAAAAGGGAAAATGTTCTTCCTGCTGCCCTACCGTCCCACTCCCACTCTGAAAATAAAGCTCAGGCGAGCAGACTTCACTTGTAGAACATTTCTGCCGGCACTTTGCAATTACAGGAACGTCTAGAATAATCACAACAAGTTTGGTCTTAGCAGAATTTGGAAATATACCTCAAACTGCTCATGTTCTCTGCTTTGAGAGAAAGGGCAGTGCAGGGTTTGTCACGCATACTGTCTCACGGCACACAATAATGCATGCAGTGCAATAAGGTTTAATTACCATACGCTCTCTGTAGGAATATAAATTCTGGACTACTTGACGGCATTAACGAACTGTCCCTACCGATGAGTTTTTGTCAGTGTCGAGGAAGGTTTGTGAAGCAGAACGCAAACTGCAGAAATTGCGCTGAGAGTTGTGTGAGCTAAAAGTTAATACTGTATGACACATCACTGTCTACTAACCCATTATGCAAACATAAAGGGCATGGAGGGATTACTGAACGGGCCTACCCCCTGGGCCAGAGCCTCTGTTTGAAGTGACTGTTAACATTTCTAATTGGAAAGTCAATCACACAACTGAATGAAGCTTAAAATGACTACAAGGACACGTAAACAAGCACGAACAGACGCAAACTGACTACAAAGAGACACAAAACATTTTCTCTCTAATTGTCTAATTTGTTCAGGATAAAGATATTATTAGTTTCAAAAGTTCGATCTGTAAGTTCCTTAAAAACAAATGTCATGCATCTAGTTCTCTGCACACTGACTTTTTATTAAATTTAATAAGGACCTTCGCAGTAACATACTGAATAGAAAATGGATGATTTTTGCTTCTTTTTATCACCTAAAATGACCAAAAAGTGGCTCTTACAAAGCCTGGACCCCTATTTATCATCATCTAATAATTACACTTCAATATGCTAACAAAGAGCCAATTAAGGAATAAAAAATATGTTTTTTAAAAAGAAGAATACAAAATATGTTCTTGACAAATGAAAAAAAAAGAAACAAACAAACAAAAAGGCCCAAAAAAGGTGTAATTTGTTTATCTGTGTAAGGCCTAACACTAACCTTCCTTGAATGAGGTTAAAACATAAATCTCTGATATCCAGGTCAACCCTGGGTTAGCATCTGCTGCTGCCATGTGTGTGTGCGTGTGAGTGACTGAAGAGGTGAGAATATGACAGACAATGGTGTTAGGATGACAGCGTTGTTGACCTCTCACTCTGTTGATGTGACGCGCACACTCGCTTGGCTCGACTGAGAGCAGAACGTAGGTGTAAATAATTCAGAGGGATGAGGATTATGGTTGAAGCTTGAGATCCCTGTGTTTATCAGGATTTCTTGCCAAAATGGACTCTTTTTCGCTGAGACTGCAGAAGACCAGCTTTTTAAGCACGTGCGCAGTTGTGTACTTGTGTATTTTCTCATCTGTTGAAAGCTACCTCATACACTGGAACAAAACTTCTCCAAATCCCATTAACATAACTGCAACTGTTGTAAATAATGAAGTATGACCTTGAAATGAAGTCACTACAGCAATAAGCACTGGTTCAACTTTTCAACCTGCAGCTGTGTCTCTTTTATTACTGTTCATTCTAATATGGCTTTACAGTTTTTACTTGTGGCAAAGCTTTCTAATCCAATAAATGTCAACAAAGCAGAGTGCAATATGCAGGCGGTTAAATTAGAGATGTAAGCCTGGAGAGGGGTGTTCAATAGGTGAAACATCAATTACATTAGATAATTATACAACAAAACATACCTCATAACACTAAAACCACTGGATGAAATGCTAGCAAAAATGGCTTTATGGATAAATGCCCTGAAATGCTCTTGCACACTGTAAAAAAGGGGGTCACCCACCAGTTTCATCTGTATTCATCTGTATAATTGTTTATGCAATTATCTAAGATTCTGTGGTTTAAAATGACTTGAATCAAAGAATGTGGGTTTTCTTGAGAATATCAGTTGTATCTAAAAGGTAATAACATTTAATGAAGATTACAGAGATGACAGCTGTGTCCAGTCTACCACAGAGATAAGCCCTGTATGCTTTATGTATTCTCTCTGGTTCCTTCATTTTACACTCTGAGGAGAAATAAGAGCCTCTGTTTAGAGAAATAGTACAACATTGTGGGAAATATACACACTTGCTTTTCCTGAGAGTTAGATGAGAAGATCAACACTACTGTCATGTCTTTACGGTTAATGTGAAGCTATGGGGCCGGGAGCTTCATGTCTAGCGTACATATCGTCTCTGTGAAGGGTGTTTAAGAATCTGAATAAACATCTGTAGACACATAATTTAAAGCTATTTTTTGTTATGTTACTTATAAATTGGTCTATTAGTGGCATTCAAAAGTCTTAAACGTTTTCTTTAAAACCATTATCTCCTGACACCACTCAAACACCCAGCTATTGCAGGACTATCCTTTTTCCTCCCAGTAACACAAACGAGAAAGATACTGAGATGAGTGGACAGCTCACTGCCAACTCGGCCACTGTGTTCTCATTAATGGATGTCGGAATCGAAGCATGTCTCCAACATCAGCCGCCAAGTGGCCAATCCTGAACAGCAAGGCGCCCTCTGGCATCCTAGAATCCCCTGCTCTAAATCTGTCCAAATCAAGGAAGGAAGGTCTCTCAGTGACAGGCAAGTGAGTGAACTTGAGACTAGTGGAGGGGAGGAGGAAGAAGGAGGGACACAAGAGGGTGGCAGTTTCCTTTATGATAGACTGTCTCAGGATGAGAGTCAGGCGGTAGACTGTTTTTTTCTCTCTATTGCTCCTGATTGTAGGTACTGCAAGAGGCTCTGATTGCATCTATGCAATGGTCTGCAGCTACAAACCTCTGAGCAGACCATGCATCATAATTAGCCGCTATTAAATGAGAGCAGAAGCAAACTCAATAAAATTACCCTGAAGCGTTTAACCATCGATCCTAACAATGGATACAACCATTCCTAAATCGCTGCTTTCCAAAATATGTATTCTTTTACACTTTCACATAAAGGTTGCAGTGAACTGTGCACCCTTAACTGGCTTTAAATTGCTATAAAGTATATGGAAGTCAATGGAAAAAACTCAAATTCTCTTTAGGAATAAAAAGGAGCACAATATGTTTTAGTCCCAGTAGCTGATTCTCCTTATATAGCATGTCCTTGTGTTGTTTTTTGGCTTTAAGAGAAGTGTGTTTCAGGGAATGTTTGGCCTAAAACCCAAAAGCCCTTTTTGGATTTTCTGGCACTACAAACTGACAAGATGGCGACGAGCCATAAACTCAAATCCAGAATTCTAAACGTCTGTTGGACGATGTCTGAGACAATCCAAGTCTGATGGGAAAACAATGGACTCTTGGTGTCTGGTCATTGTCGGACAGTATAAGCGATGAGGTCACAGTCCAGGTACAGCAGGAGAAAGCTGGTTGCATTAATGCCTGAGAAAAGCTCTTATATGCACACATGCATCCAAAGGGATACCATATGGTTTAAGGGTTCATAGGAAGTTGAACCCAAAGTCCCTGCAAGCATAAAAGCGGTAGCTGTGTAATTTTAGTGAGGCATTTACTGGTGACACTGGATCTACATGGCCATACACAGCCCTCTGTGAACCTTAAACGACCCGCTGTCACCCCACTGAGAGAAAAATGATCGACCATAAAACTACCACCTTAACAAGCATGACTCCTAACCTGCCTTTGTAGATTAATGTGCCTGGAATAAATCAGGCACTTCTTAGCACTGTTGCGAACGATACTGACCTTAACACTGAAAAACCAATACCCTTTGAGGACTTAACCCTATTACACCTACTGTACATCTGCAACAGAAAACGTACCACCTACCATTTTTCATTCAGGCTTGCTTATTCTACTTCAGTCCAAAATTTGGAAGGTATGACGACCAAAGCATTAACCTTTTACCTCTTTTATTGGTAACTGCAACATTATCACTGAAGTTAAAGGGGTCACAAGGATTATTACCCAGCCTGTAAAAGAAACCGTTGATAATGTCTTCTGTGGCTCTTAAAGCAGCTTTCCATTGTTTGAAATAATAACCCTGATGATGTCATCAGGGTCACATCAGCTTGGGCTTTAAACTTCGAAAGCCAGTGTTACAAATTGGAGGTGTCGAGTTTAAAAGAAGAGGACATTTAAAAGGCATGGGGGTCTAGTTAAAGACACTGTTGGGTTGCATTATGGGTAGACTCACAAGCCAGTCTCTAAATGCTTTGTCCAGTAGAGACTGAGGACTTTATCTTGGCTTTCCCTGCTAAAACTGAGTAAAAAAAGATTGGAGTTTAAAAATCGATCCAAAGTCTTAGGGTTGGTGACATGGCGCTGACATGCGGATGTGCTTGTAAACACTGCTGTACCACATAATGTTGCTTGGGACATCCATTTTCAAATGATTTGCTGTATTCACAGTTTGTTTCACTATGGATACGAATGGGGAACAGCATTGTTTCAGGTAAGGTGTGTCCTCAAAGTAAGGTGTGTATGTTTGTTAGCGGCCAAGCAACTACTTTGAATTTAGAAATCCCCATATGATCAGTAGGCGCTGAGATCTTCGATCATCTAGTATCGCAAGACTAGATAATGGGAGTGTAGGATCCACACTAAAAGTCCTAGGCCTGTCCTAGTGCACACCATCAACATGAATAATGTCTGACAAAGTAAAAAGTCTTACACAGGAAAAAAAAAGCTTTTCTTGAAACTTCCTGGCATCCTATATATTGCAAATAACCTTGTACACTGAGAATAAATGTTTGATTTAAATGTAAATGGTTGTGGAGCCAATCTGTAGACTTTTGAAGGCAGGCAACAAGCAAGCAGGAATGTTCATATCCAAAGTTTTGAAAGAAGTAATCTTCAGAGGATGAGGGCTCTTCTGTAAACATTCAAGTGCAATTGGCTGTGATACTCTTCCTTCGCCTTATTTTCTATTTCGGAGACCAACAGTTTTCACCCATATAAAGCCCAAGCTCTGAATTGTGCTAAAATGCTGACAGTGTGGATCTAAATCTTTGGTTCTTGTGTTGCCAAAGCCTCGTAATGTTTGTAGAGTAAACAAAAGCACATGAGGAATCAATTTTAGCCACAGTAATAAGTAAACAGTATAAATGCAGCTTTTGCTTCATAGAAAACCTCCGTGGTGCCAGTGTATTTCACCAGATAAACTCCGGTAAACTCTCCTCTCTAAAGCCCCCTACTCTATGCTGCTGGACCACCTGTGGACCTCTGGGGCTGTGAGACTGCTGAGATCTCTGCTATAATGACTTGGCATCGACTTGACTCGGCTCCTCCAAAACAATCAAGTGGGGACGGTGAGTAAAGCCAAGCTGTACAGACCAAATGGACCTAGCATGAAGTAACCAAGCAGACAATCACTTGAATAATGAAAAAAAAGAAGAAATCACCCATATAAATGACAGTAACAAGAGACAGTAATTCAAATTAAACTGAAATAGCAAGTAAGCAAAAGCTGTAAAACATTCCTATCCTGTCAACCATCATTTTTACCAGCCTTCAGCCTAAAACGTAGACCTTGGCGTGCTCCAAAGGGAATATATCAGGCTCTTGAGTAACACAAACATCTCTAATTATGATCCCAGATCAACCGTTTTACAGTTGGGCAGCTTCATCCACCAGGAGAAAAAACAGCATTAACGTGATACCTCAGTCTTCTCAGAAAAAAATTGGCACAACTCTCGCTGAGAATCAAGAAATATTAAGACCACCTGCTCCTCCTGTGAAACACACTTACAGAGTGAATCCAAGTCGAACCTGTGATCCCTTATTGATTTCACTTTACTAAACACATTTGATTCACTGGCTGAGACACGGATTATGCGAAAGGGTGAGCAAATCATTATGAGTCATAGTGTTACTGGTGGTCCTAATGATGTGAACACAGTGGATTTACAACTGCACTAGCATGTGTTCAGTAACAAATCAACTCTTTCTGTCGGTCTTTCCCCTTCACTCCTCTATACCTTTGGAAAAATGTGAGCTGCTTCTACTTCTTAAGGCCAACAGAGAGAAACATTCATCACAGCCTTCGAAATGATAGAGCCAAAAGCCTTCTTCATGTCAGTGCTGATGCCCAAGCAATTCCTGTCGTAAACATCGCTGTTTTAATTTCTGTTTTCATGTGATATAGAAATCTAAATCTGTCTTCAAATGTTTGTCTTCAAAAAATGTTTGTCTTCTGGCCACATCTCGGCAACAAAAAAATATTAACCTTAAGTGCATCCTGGTAGCCTAATGGTTGACGTAAATAAAACAATCCTTGTTTGATTCCAGCCGAGGGTATTTGTTGCGAGTCATAGTGCTCTCTTTCTGTCTCATGCCATTTCCTATCTGTCTCTATGCTACCAACTATCAAAAATAAATGCAAAATGCTATAGGAAATGCTATAGGTGTTTGAAAGTGACATATATGTCCCAAATACATGGAAGCAGCATGGACAGCCGAATCATACAAACAGGGCATTTCAGGTTTTTCTTTCACCATAAGACGATCTGTCAGATTGAATGAGCTACAACAGGAGAAAGGCACAGTTTTTCTTCACTGGCACAGCACCAAAACAAAGAGATGTATATCTAATGCATGTTTCCACGGATCCTAGGATCAGTAAAGTGATCAGATTTTGGGGAAATGTCTAGATTACAAAAACAATTCCTGACAAATAAACCTTCCAAAGAAACAGTTATCTGTCCATCAACTGGTGGCTGCTGAAAGTACTGCTCTCTGTCAAAGGAAGCCTCGGAAAAATTGTTTTGACTTTAGTCAATAAAAACAGGTTAGACGTAAACAACTTCAAACTGATGTTGGATTAGCTATGACGAATGAAAGTAGAGGGATTGGCATGCTCACACTGCAGAAAATATATTTTTTTAAAACTAGTGCCAAAACAACACCCAAATTCGATTTCAAACCCACAGATACACAAGAGGTGTTTTAGAGCCCAGCTGGCCCTGAATCCTTCACTTCCTAAACGCATAAAACGGTTGTCTGATTGCTGAACGTCCTTTTTGTCCTCAGTAGCTCTGAGCTCTGCAGAAATCCCATGATCCTCATCACTCCATCCCACCAGGTTGCTGCCCTGGGAGTAATGAAGGGTGACAGGAGCTACCACAGACACCATGTGAAAGAGACTGGGGCTGTATTTGTACTATTGTAACGAGCCGATATCATTTCCACTCCACAGTGTGAGCTTTGAGTCTAACTTTGGTATAACACCTTCACAGGTAGCGGCTTTGGTGCCAAGATTTATTTTTTCAAATTTAATGAACACACTGAGAGTGGGGGTGGCAGAGAGGACAGAAATGTTTTTTTCCCTTGCTCCACAATCATCTTATTTAACCATTGAATACCATCTATTTATATACCCAGAAAAATACAGTCACACTCACAGAACCGCATCGCAGGCACTCTTTCTGCGGAGAACACAGGACAGCTTTGTGTTGCCTCAAGGTCTTTCTCTGTTTCTTACTGCAAGGTCTTGTGCTCACAATCTTACACCAAGGATAAAGATGCATTAAGAGACACTTTTTTCTCTTGCACTGGATTGAAAACCAGGGTGAGTTTGTTGGGAGACAGGAAAACTGTGCTGCACTGTGCATGGCATGGTGTTTCTTCTGTGTAAAATACTAATTTACTAACTGGCCCTGAATAACCTGGAAAGAGGTTTTAGACCTAATAGCTCTTTTAACTGTGGGATATAATACACAGTCGTTTTAAGATATTTCTACAAGCTGTAACTACAGTTCTCTCCTGACAATTCTAGCCAACTTTTCTACCGACCACTCTTTGGTTTATGTTACATCCAAGTGAGAAAGTTCTACATGAAGCACATACAGAATATTAGCAGAAAAGCTCCCAATCTCTGTATATTTAGGTATTTTAGCAAGCTTTCTCTCTCAACGTTGTGTTTTCAAACCTACAGGCCATTTCCATTGTTCTGAATCAAGTGACCGAGGGAGTTTGTTGCATGTATCAGATGATTAAGTTATAAGTTATAGCCAGAATTCTTGTGCAGGAAAGCACTCTCTTTAGACATAATATTGCTGGTTTGGAAATATGGCATGAGGCTACCTTTCCAACAAGGTCTCAAAGTTTGTTTGGCTGCAAAGACCGATTGCTGTGTTTTCACCAAGGTGTGGGTTAAACAGCTCCAGGGTTCAAAATGACTCCTCAAAACAAACAAAATGCGAAAAATGCCCTGGGTTTGTTTTGATAGCGCACAGACTCTTCACTTACCTTGAAGACAAACATCTCTCTCCTCAGTATGGCGAGGGTGTTGAAGCCTCCATCGCAGACGTTGGGTTTAGCATTGGGGTGGGACGGTCTATCTCCTGGGGGCAGCCTCGGAGGTCGTGTCTGCCTGTCTGGCTTGCGGGGGTCTGAAGGAGGATGGGAGCGAGGAGGGGGCGCCGTCGGCAAAGGCTTGGTGGGCTGGGGAATCTTATCAGGGGGCCCTGCAGGAAGTCAGAGACAAATATCTCACCTGTTGTGATACATATTTCTGCAATAAGTACTATTAGTAACCAAAATTCAACTTTTTTGACTACATGTCTGTGGGCAAGACGTGTCGTTTGGATCACAGCTTCAGCAACTGTATACAAATCTCTTAAAGAAATTTCAGGAAATACAATTGAATGCACTCAAATACATTCACTTTCTTGCTGAGACTTAGATGAGAAGATTGATAGCACTTTCATCTCTCTGTACAGCTATAACTAGCAGTCTATGAGCTTTGAACAAATACTGGAAAAAATATTAAATCTGGCTACCAGCATCTCTAAAGATCACTAATTAACACATGAAAACAAGACTCCAGGAGGTCACTGCTTCCGTCACAAACAACAACTGGCTGCAGAACCACCACTTTTCGTTTTTTCGCTCTGGTTTTTGAGCAGATTAAACAAACAAGTGTTCATTACTGAACTTTAGAGGTGCTGATAGGAGAATTGTGTTATCTTTAGAAAGAGCCGGGTCTTTATGCTAAGCTAAGCTAACCAGCTGCTGCCTCTAGCTTCATATTTACTGTGCATTCCTTATTGATCTCCACCCTGCGAATAGCATAATTATGAAAATGTCTAGCTATTCATTCAAAAGTCTATTGGAAAAAGTAGAAAACCAGTTTAGACTGATTCCAAAAAGCAATTAGTGTGAACAACTGCCATTATTACTATTACAACCAACCAGCCACCTTGCAGGAGAGCTAAAGGTTTGAAGCCAGCTTGAACTTTTTCACCTGTAACTGGAACCACAATGGCAAAGGAAGAGGTGCATGAAGTGAAGAGAAAATTTAGCAACAAGGAAAGGAACACACGACAGACACAAAAGAGAAGATAGAAAAACAATATGAGGCCATGTGAATCAGTGGATAAGAGTTTAACACTGCCAAGTTTAGAGATTCAGCTCACCAAAGCATAATATGATATGTTCACAGTGATGAATAAAACAGAAAATCAAAAGCACAAAAAACAACCATGTATACACTATAGAGATAAAAATAAAATTCCCTCACAAATGGAGGCCCAGACATGCTTCTGTGTCATTTCACATTCATGATTTACATGAGAGAAAGAGAGCGAGAGACATGCAGAGAAAAAAAACAGAGGGAGGAGAGAGGTAGAGGAGGACAGGCGAGTGGGTTGTGTGTATGAATAATTGAGCACATGACGACGCATGAATGACACACTGTAACTGTGAAAACAAGGATATGAGTTGCCATGTGTTGAATGTGACAAACAACCCCCCCCCCCCAAATCCCCCATTCATGAGAAGCATCAATGCGCAGTGGTGGCATATATAAATAATGACCTTGAAAGCTACTGTAAACATTACATCAGTTAGAGTTATGCATGAATGGTTAAATGACTCGACAAATGATTTAAAAGTGGGTGAATGGAATGAGGATTAAAGAAGTGAATGAGCAACTAATCATTTAACTGAAGGAGTAAATCGATAGTGAGCAATAAAACATACAAAGAAAGAATCAGAGGGTTAAAAGATCTCCGAGTCTGCAGGACTGATCAGTGGTCTGCAGGAGAGATTCCTTTCACTGACTGAATCAAATCCCCTGAAATACATCCCAGATTAGTGCAGCCAAAGCACTCTGCAGTTATGTAAGCATTGGGAAGACTCGCAGTCAGATGGACATGTAGACAAACATGCAAATGCGTACACACAGCAACATTATGGTAAAGCCAATTACACACGCCATTTGGCAGATTTGGTGTCTTTCAATCTAGCCACTAAACCACTACATTTGTTCCCAATGATCCGGAAATCTTCAGGTGGTCCCACATGTCAGACCAGGGGTCCCCCATGTGCCATCAAGACATGGCCGATCTCTACAGCAGCTCATTTCACTGATTAGTGCACTTTAAACCAAAGAACAGGAATCTAATCAGTGAACTCAGCTGGTGTGGTGACTGGCTCCAATGAAAATCTGCTTACTCCCGGGCCGTAATGGAAAATAGATGGAAACCAATGGTCTAGACTAAGAAGTGTCTGAAGAGCCTGTCTGAGTGTCTTTAAAGGGGGTAATCCAGCAATTTGTACTGACCTTCTATAAAGTCGGGGGACTCACAAAAATTGCATTAAAAAATTGGATTTGATACAGCAGAGGTTTAGATCTTAATTTATAACCTCAAGATGCCAAAATGCTGGATCCAATAAATCCCATGGTGCAAATGATTACTGATCTGTTAGATCTTTTGACACAAACTCAAACAGGTCCTGCAGATTTGTAATCTATTAAACTATGCAGTGTAAGTGCCAAATTACCTATTTTATTGGTTACACCATCTTTTATTTGTTCAGGTGCTGAGAGGAAGTTCACTGTAATTATCACTATGATATTTGGGGTGCTGTTCTTTCATTTTTTTTCTACTCGCAGTGATGTGAGGGCTTTCTTTTCTCTTGCTGCATGTGTAAACAGGAAGTCGGCTGTTCTCTTCAAAAGAGTGGGAAGTCATTATGTTCAAAGCTCGGTGAGAAAACAGTAATTTGTCCATGGGGAGAAAATCAAAAAAACAACATGAAGGTAATTCCACTTTTATATGTTTCCTATATGGTCTGTCTTTATTATTTATACTTAATTGCAAGCTGCTAAAACTCTGACGATAAATATCCAGTTCAGGTTGTTAATTTCAATATTCAAGAGAAGTTATTGTATATTCGTAAACAGGATCTAAGGAATAAATGCAAGTGGGCATTTCCTTCCGACTATACTACGACCCAAGCACTAAGGTAAGAAACAGAAACAGCGAATGGATCCACAATGTGAAGCTCATAATGACCCTTGCAGACCTTTTCTTCCCACAATTCATTGTGTGATCTTGCCTGGCTCCCACTGACTGCAAATCACAGTCCTGAATTCATCATCGCTTTCCCATTTACACCACACCACTTCTCTTCAGCCGCACTATACCTCTCTACCTCCATCGAAACTCATTCGCATTTTTCCCCTTTAAACCTAAATGTCGCTACCTTCTAATTCATCTAAAGTGTGCAGCTCCCACCTTTGTCCCTGTTTAGCCTCCACGTCTAGCATTACTGTTGCCATGAGGAAGAAAAGGAGGCCAACTGCTGCTGGAAAATAAATGAGACTGAGAGAGGAGCTGCCATCACTTGTCCTGCCCTTCAACTCCTGCTACAACAGGGAGGAGGAGGAGGAGGAGGAGGGAGGGAGGGAAGGGATGGAGGGGGTAGCAGCAGGAGAGGAAGTTAAACAGTGGAAGGGAATGAGGAGAGATTTGATCGCTTGCCAGGTCTGGTCGCAGAAGGGACGTGCCCTGGTCATGTAAGCCAGATGGCAGGTTTTTTTGTGTGTGTGTGTGTATGTGTGTGTGTAGCCATTCATATGACAGACCAGAGTCATCTCAGCCGAGTGTGACTGGTTTACAGCCTCGGCAGCTGTAAGGGACAATACCGTGACTTCCCACCAACTTGTTCCTTAACTTAAATGTCAAACTCAGGTTGAGGCGACAACGTGAAGATTCAAATACATTTTAAAATTCATAAATTTACAAAGACAAATCAAACCCATTCAAACAATATGCAAATATTTAGATTGAGTACGGTTTCCTTGCTTGTACTACTAATTCAACTCTGAGAGTGTGAAAATGAAGACTGCACTGATGCTTACATAAATCCGCTACCGTCAAATTGAATTTTACACTTCTGATACACCCGCCCCAGAGATACATCAGCTTTAGACAAAGCACTGCAATCAGCATCTGTCAGCTCAAAATGTGTGTCAGTGAGGAATGTGTAGGTGCTCTGATGATGAAGCTCTCGTCTCCTGTGATCTTATATTTAGGTTTTAATCTTACATCTGTGCTTTATGTGGCTATCAAAGCCATCTTGGGTTATAACTGGGTTAGAATAACATAAAAAAAGAGTGTTCCTGGACTAGAAGTGTATTAGTACAGTTGCTCTGTACATGAAGCCTTACCATAAATCTTCTGGATGCCCAGGAGGTCGTCCATGGGCAGTTTAAAGTTGTCAGTGTCCATGTACTGGTAGAAAGGAGCCATGATGGCCGTGGGGTCGTTGGAGTGCTCGAGGCCCAGTGCGTGGCCGAGCTCATGGACCGCTACCAGGAACAAATCGTTACCTAGAAGCAGAAAGAGAGAGCGGTCTGTCATTGCTGTGCTCCACAGTAAATGTGTGTCGCAGCATTTTATATCTCTCACAAGTTGCACCTGCTCTGGTTGGCAGCGCCAGTGTAGTTCCTTCAAAATAAAGCCAAGTTTTGCAAGTTCTGTACTGGCTGATTTAAATAAAGAACAGGCTTTAAGGAGAAAAGTCTTGGGTTAGTTTATGGTTAGAGGATAAAACAGTCCATGTATGGTCCTCGCAACCACATGTATCTAAACATGTGTGTGTGTGTGTGAGCATAGATAATCCACTACTTATGCACCTAATGAGTGGATTATGTAGCAAACAGCCACTGAAGGGACATATTACACAGAAACTCAGTCCTGTACCATGCACACATACACACTCCCCCTCACAGAGCATAGAAAACCCCCGCGCTCTGTAATTAGTCTCGAGCCGTGGTAAGCCGATGACTACACTGGGTTGACCTTTTGACTGAGAAACCCTCGGTGGCTGGCAGCCAAGCCCCAACCCAATCCCAACTGTATTAGATTTGATTATTTGGGATTTAAAGCCGCCCCCTCTGTGTCCCATTCAAGTTCCTCAACTTGCGTCACTGGCAACCAAAACAACAACAAAAAACACTCCACTTCAACCTCCCCTCTGATCTTCTGCCAAGATGTCAAATCTAACCCATAAAGAAACTCATCATCATTGTTGAGAAACTCGTCGGTATACAATTAGGGTTAGACTGCTATGTCTTATAAATAATTTATTATAGTACACTGGCTGTCTGTGGGAAGCCGTCAACCTCATTCTAAGGAGAAATCTAATGCTTCAAAATAAATGTCATTACTTTACTTCAAAGGAGAGCCTTTTGCACTTGTTATAATAAAACCGTATGACAAACAGTGATCTTTTGGCGTACAAATTTAAAGACACTAAATACTGGTAAAAACTGGCCTTTTTAAATAGGTTTGAAAATGGGCTGGTCAAAATTCTTGGTTTCAAGGTTGACCTTCTGATGCTCTCTCCGCTGCCACCTCTCTTCAGTTTTACCTTTTTCTCTCTTATCACACCGAGAGTCGACAGGAATGAAAAAGCACATCACTTATTCATTGTGAATCCTACTAAAGTGAGGCACTTATCCGCTGCAAATCTGTCACATGAATAACGCATCAGCAGATACAGACCGTGATTCAGATCGCTTCTTAGCAGGTACAGTACAATGCTTAAGAATTTACAGACCAGACCACAGCAGAGAAACGGCTTAATTGGAACCTCGTGAAGGATATTTGACTGTATAAATGTCAGAGAGTCTTTATAGGGTTGATGTAAAGCCCTCTACTGCACGGGTGTAAAAGGACACACAGGCTGCATTAATGTCCAGGATTTGCTGAAAAAGCTCTACCGTTCAGCCAATTTCTTCCAATGAAAATAGATGGCTTGTAAAAGTTGGAGAAGTATAGAAAGTGAGGCAAATTTATGCAAGCTTGTAATATTGAACAAGTGTCTGGAGATAAGAGTTTAGAGCAAATAAAGAGAGGCGGAGAGAGGAGAGGAGATAAAGAGAAGAGAGAAACGGCTCAGTGATTTAGGAATAGGCACTCGAGGGGGAAACGGGGTCACACTCCTCCGCAGCTGACGACCCTTCTTTGGGCCATTTCCTGTGAAGTAAATGAGTAAAAGTGCTCAATGTAGCAGTTTTAAACATCTGAATTATCACTGTCAAATTATTGTTGCACAAAAGCTGATGCAGTTATTCCACAACGTACAGATGTAACCATGACAACTGGTAGGTGTTTTTTCTCGTGGTAGATGTACAGTTGGGTCAACTGATTGTCAGCACAATCAACTACAGAAGTATTACCCGAATAAAATGTGTGTGAGTGCACTGATGCTGATTGGCATAACTTCAGAATGACTTTATAATCTAATGAAAACTAATACATTAGCTGAGTTATACATGTAATGGCCCTAAATGGAGGCTTTAAAACACTTCTGCGCAGTGCATTACAGTATATAACTGATGAACTACACGTCACTATAATGAACTTATTTGCGAATATAAAAATTATCAATAAGAAAAATAATAGCACCCATCAACAAAAACATTGACAGATTCTTTTGGCAGCATTAAAACTTTAGGAGTAACTACTTGCCAAATATTTATTTAAAAAACATACAATACAGTATCAAGCACAAGTGTTGCATATATATAATAAATATTATTTACAGACACAAGTACATAAGAGTTGTACCAGTGCAGGTCCTGACACTACAGATGTGCTGGTCACATCAGCTCTGGGTTTAAATGGAAGGACTGTCTGTCTTTTTCCACCTCCGTCCTGTTCCATCCCTCAATCTTGAGTCCGTCTTCCTGCCTCCTGGGGCCATTTGAGGTCAGCGTTGTCACTTTGTGTCGGTTGCTTATGTAAGTCACGCTGTGGTAGACAGGGACGTCCGGTTGGCCCCGGGGCCACAAACAAAGCCGAGGCAGTTTGTACTGCCTGGCTAATTATCAGCTGGAAGGTATACAGAGCCTACACAGGGGATGGTAGAGTGTGGAAGGAGACGGGGTACGTACGAAGGATGAAAGACACAAAGAAGTAATGCAAGGGGATGTTGCACAAGGAAAAAAAAAAGAAGCTAGATGAAGGCGAGAGAAAAAGTTATGGGAGGGAGAAAGAGATGAGTGGGAGAGAAAGATTCAGAGTAGATAAATACAGAGATAAAAAAAGGTGAGGTAAACTGAGGGGAAAGGGCGTTGGGAGTGATGGCTGCATGAGGAAAAGTGAAGAAAAAAAACAACAGGATGATGAAGAGAAGGGGAAAAACTGAGGCGAGGAAAACGATAAGGCTCGGGACTATTTGTTATCTTTGTTAGATGTTCCAATGTTCCAGCAATCACAAAAGATGGAGATGATGAATTATACAACTGTCACCTTTGACCTTGGCATTTGTAGCATCACCCTCCCGCCAGTGGCCGTATCTCAGCCCCCAAACACAAAAAATAAAGCACAAAATAGAGAGAGAGGGCTTCCGCAGCAGGACACAGTTGAAGAAAACAAAGCCAGGAGATGAAATACATTACAAAGCTCAGCAGGGCTTGTGTGATAGCCCACTGAGGACAATACTTTTGTTTTGTTTTGGGGGGGGGAGAAGAGACAGTGAGTCCTATATTTTCGCCACACTGTGATTCATCATTCTCATCTGTGCCTGGTTTGGCCAAGAATTTAGCATAAAAATAACTCATCCCAAGCAACTATTTAAGGCACAAAACTGAAGTAACAAAGCACAAAACTCCCAGTATTGTAAACCTTTTTCTGATTTGTTTCCATGTTAAGTGGGCAATGATCACCGTGGCAGCCCGCGGCAGCAGCAGTCTTGTCGACATTCTCCTCAGGATGGGTCAAGGTTGCTGCTAATGAGATAGTGTAGCCAAGAAGGAAAAAAAGAGAAAAATAAAGAAGGCAAGATAGAGTGGAAGAGGTGGAGAGTCACTGGAGATTTATGATCAGACGTACCTCTCTCTGTCTTTCCCCACAGGGTTGCAGTAAAGTAAACAGGGGTTGTGATTAGAAACCAGAAACCTCTACCTGCCTCTTTCTCCATAATTTACCGGCTCCCTGCACATGCCACCGCTGCTACAGCCCATCTGCTGGCTGGGGGCACACGTGACATGGGAGTAGCGGGGTTTCAGACATAAACACGCAGAGATAAACACACACTGGCCCACAAATCAGATACGGGGCCCCCGGACGGCGCTGTTCAATTGCAGTAATAGCTCAGGTTGTCAGCGCGGGCCTCCGGGGGCCTGTAACCCTCTCTGCTTCCTTACCGTTTAAGTAAGCACCCGTGGT
Organism: Morone saxatilis; assembly: GCF_004916995.1. Lineage (NCBI taxonomy): Eukaryota > Metazoa > Chordata > Actinopteri > Moronidae > Morone > Morone saxatilis. The sequence continues at coordinate 6,768,515 of NW_023339650.1, forward strand.
TCACTCAACACGTGACATTTGACATCAGCTACAAGCATGGCTGTCCGCTTGTTGGCTTCGCTACTCCCTTATACAATTTCGGATGTTCATTGTCACGCTCGTCTCTTTCTGTCCTGTGCAGACAAATTACGAGCGCTATCAAGGGACCCGTTTTTTTTCTCCGCAGTCAGGATGGCTTTCGAAAACACAATCCCTTGTGACGGAAACACAATATCAACATCTTGAACTAGCGAAAAAAAAAAGCTTGCAAACAAAGTTATAACAGCCCTCACTCCTCCTATTGTATGGACGAGGATGCCCAGCAGAGACCGACAATTTCTAACTCCTACACTCTTTCTTTAGAACACACAGCTGCCACTGTTACTGTTGTTATCTCGTTGCTGTTGTTTTGCCGTCCAAGTCCAAGCAAGCATAAGCACTCTCTTTGTCCCGGAGGACCTGAAATGTTTCCCATTGTTCAGCTCCCACAACTCCCTGAGTGGCTGACACTGCACTTTATGGAATGGTCTTGGAAAAACAGCGCTGCACTGTAAAGTAAATGCAAAAAGGTATTAACTGCAATTTCAGGAACATTCTTGAAAATGCAATTAACACCTTCGCACACAATTTAAACAGGATGATATTTAACATTATTATAGAAAATTCCATAAGTGAACTGTCAGTGTTTAGGTCGGTTTGGTCAAGTTTGCATTTGTAATACTATCACTGTAGTAGTGGCATAAGCAGGATGTTTCAACTATTTATCCATTACATTTCAAACATTTAATTTGACCTATTTCAACTGTTTATCCAATATTTTCAGCTAACTACTTTAACAGTTTATTCATCCATTACTTTGACTATTTGAACTGTTTATTCATTACTTTAGACATCTTTTCCAACCATATATCCATTACTTTTAGCGACCTTCTTACACTTTTCTCCCTTTAACTAGTTCTCATGTCTTTGCAATGGTAACATGTAGTCCAGTGTTCAGAAGTTTCAATGTTTCCATGTACCCCTGGTTGGGAATCACTGATGTAAAAATATCTCACTAGCCTCAAAACTGAACATGAAGTTCTGTGTGGCAAAGAGAGAAAATTATCTTAATTTACAAAAGATAAATGAAAAAAAATTAATCTTTCATTTGTGTCAAAGTACTTTTCATGCAGAACATCAGTAACACTGAATGAAAGTGGAGGCCCTTGACCATCTTTAATCCCATAAAAATGGTATTGGTTTTCAAGAAGCTGAAATTGGGAAGTAAGCTGGTGATACGACTGTAAGGTATTTTACTGCCCCTGACACTGGCTGAGAGCTCAACAATGGAGATCAGGAAAGGAAGGAAATCAGCTGTTATCCCCTAGCCAAGTTAAAGTTCACAATACTGACACTGGATGTTGTTTCTCTGAGCCGGCACAACCAGAACAACCTTGACCCTAAGGGAAGCTGGAGATATGTGACGTGAGAAGAAAAGCAGAGAGTCCAGAGAGGCAGCAGAGACAGTGAAACAGAGTGTGAGTCAATGAGAGCACTGGCCGTCCAGGAGCGCTGTGCTGTGCTGTGCTGTGCTGACAAGCTGCCAGAGGATCTCAGCCCAGTGGTTCAGTGCCTGGCTCAGAGGGCCCTGGGCTCACAAAGCTCTGCTGGCTGTCAGACCAGAGCTGTGTGCCTGACTTGACAGAGTGACAATTGTGAAGAATACAGCCAAAGTACAATGGCTGCATTCTGCTAGCTCTACTTTTACACTCCCTCTGCTTCCAACATACCCTCACAGGACAAAACAGAAACACACAGTGTGCCATTTGGTGCATTTCACCAAATCAACTAACAGTGCCACATGTATAAACACCAAGGTTTTCAGATTTTAAATCATAGGAATTTTCATATCCAAGTTGGAGCGAAAATGGCATTCCTTGATGGTTTGTTGCGGCACAAATTATGATTAAAACAGCGTAGGTGGATAATATATTTGTAACGCAAGATTAGATGTGCACCCCACCACCAATATCCATACAGTATGTTACACAGACTACCACCACAACCATTAAATTGAGGCTGCAACCTTCACTCAACTTTTAGCCACAAGATTGGATGAACCCATTGTTAGCGCGGTTACCCCCAGTGTTAGTCAAAGTCCTCACCCTGGCAGTGTCAATACCACACACCATCCATTGAGCTACACTATCCTATAGAGGAGAGCAGACTGTTGTTCCACTTGCTCTCCTCCCTCCCCTCTTCCTCTACCCCCTCACTCTTTGTCTGCCCGTTCTCTCTCTCTCTCTCTCGCTGTAGGCTGTTGACATTAGTTGAGCAACACTTGCTGCTGTTGAATCTATTACACTTAATTCTCACAAGCTTGTCAGAGAACAAAACCCCGGCTGATGGAAGCAACATATGTACACTGGAGTAATTATTTATTTACAGAGACTGCAGACCGAAATTTTGTGTGTGGAACGTTGCCAGGGATCCAAATATTGGCCATTCCTGTGGACTCGAGGTAAATAAACCAGCAGAAAGGAGGAAAAAATGCTGCCAAGAAAAGGACATCCTTTATTCTTGTCATGTTTATCTCTGTGCAGCACCTGTGAGCGAGACGGGGATGTGTGTACATTTTCATTGTGATCATTAATCATTAATAATGTATTCGTAAGCAATGGTGTGTGCACGTTTGCGTTTCACAAGCTCGCACACACTTCTACAGCTGTGTCCGTGGGCACAGAAAACCGCAAACAGCTATGTTACTTCGCCTCAAAAATGCTGGAAAAGTACCAGTAAACCGGAAAGAGAAATAATGGTACCAGAATTTGTAAAGGTGGTATAAAACCTAAAATATAGTACAGATCTCTTTTTTAATATGGTCTAGGTAAACATACATTGCAGAGTATGACTTTGGACCCTCCTTAGGTCTTTGATTCTCAGGTAAGTTTAGCAAAAAAGTGATTACCCACCTAGCACTCAGTAAACCCTCAACTTCTACAAACACCTAGCTTGAATTCTTACTGCTTTTCCACAGTTGCCAACTGACGTTCCTGTCAATTCTTACTACAAAGTTGAAGCGGCAGTTTAAATACAAAAACTAAAAAGAAGTAAAAATAGCAGTTTCAGTCCGTTTCAACTGTTTTCAGCGTTTCCACTTCAGCTGAAATCTGAACTTCTACTCACACTTTACTCACACATTGACTGACATTTCAAATGCATTCATCTCTTACTCTTTAATTGACAGTTCGACAGCTTTCAACTGTTATACATCAACTGATATTTTAACTGCATCTCTTTTATCTGATATTTCTTATTTCAATGCTTGCTTGACTGACACTTGAAACCCTTTCAGAGTGAACAGAACGCAATCTTTTCTAGTTTCCTCTACCTTCTTGTGCAGTAGATGTTCACTGCCTTTAAACAGTTGCCAAAAACCTTCTTTCTTTCATGACATGATCAACAAGAAAATTATTAGGTGAGACTTTCTTCCAGTATGCAGATCTACAAGTTTGATATTTACAAATAAAAGCTGCCTTTGTGGATGTGTCACAGAGTCCCTAGCCTGAGGACTTAATGTAACTAGGTTACGAGTGAGTCTGGGTTTGTAAAAAACACATTTTCCCTTTAGTGATCCAGATAATAACAAAGGGTGATCTATATTGAACTCTCAGTGGGTTACTAGTTTGTCAAAGCATCCTTGAAGATTCCCAAAATGTTCCCTCTAACATGGCTACATCATCTTTTCAATACAGAAACAAGCACAAAACACACATCACTAAAGACACAAGTGATGTTCCTAGAACAGTGATAATATGTGTGTTCTCAGAGGGAGACTTACCCTAGGCAGGGCTGTTTACACTTTTTGTTTGCTAAGGATTATGGGTACGAGGTTATGAGAGCATCTGACTGACTAGTGGGAGGGCAAGTCTCCCCAGGTGTGCGATTTGTGTGCATGTGTGTGCTTCTGAGAGTGTAAGTGTGTGCGTGTGTGTATTCATGTGTGGGGGCGGAAGAGAGTACTGCTGCCCACGTGGAAGTTGATGCTGCTGTCAGTAGGCGGCCGTCTATTTCTAGTGGCAGCCTGGTGGGCAGGAACGCATGTTGATATCTCTGCTTTCTTTCTCTTTATTTCATTTTCTTTGTGAAAGTAATGACTTGAATCCCCTATCTTTCTTTCAAACACGGTGTTCATAGTTGGAAATTAAACTAACATGCTTATGTAACCATCAGAGATATTTGCGCACACAGTAAACAAGGTATAAAAGGTGCTGTATCTAGCCAACTGGAACGTGCATTCATAAATATGTAAGTCTAATACAAAAAACTGATTTCTATCCTTTCTTAAAATCACAATCACATTTAGTTTCATTGGTAGATAATGTATTTGCATCTTTACTCCATCATGCCCTCCTTGCTTTATCTTTGATGGATATTCTATTGTAGTGTCTTTTTCAGAGACTATTAATGTTTTGATGCAGAGAAGGTGGCAATATTTTTTCCATCCCTGAATAGTGTTTGCAGTCATCCCGTCAGGCCATGTACAGCCCCAACAGCCTCCACCAATCACAGTTAGGACAGCCTGAAAGGCAAAGTCTATAGCTATATGTATACGATATCACACAGATATACAGTGTGCTCGATATTGTAAAACACATCTATGTATTGTGGTATATAGTAGTGCATTTAATACATTCATCATGTTCCTAGACTGGATCATGCAGTATCCTATACTTATCTATTACATTGCACTGTATCATATCATAGTGTTTCATCATGTAATGTCAACTGTCATACTGCATCCTTGAGATAAACTGCCTACAAGGTAGTGAGTTCTTCCAGCACCCTTGAAATATGTGTGCGCGCGTGTGTGTGTGGCTTTCTGTTCTCTTTTACTGCCTGTGTCCTCCCACAAACTCTTCTACTTACAGTAACCCAACCATCAATACTGTTCCTACTGCTTTCCCAAATGTAGCCATGCTGGACGTCCTCAGGACTCACACATACACACGCTTCCAGTAAAAGATAAAGATCTGCTCCTGTGGTAAGAAAAAGCATCTGATTCTCCTCATTTATTTTCTCTGAGAGATATAGAGAGGCAGTGGCAGAATAGGAGAGATAGAGGGACAAAGATAGAGACGGAAGGACATAGGAAAGATTGACGATCTATAAAGTGGGAAGGAAGGAAGGGTTTTTCTGGGAGGCTGAACAACCTTGAAAGAAGGAGTAATTTAACTTTTCTATGTTTTTTTAATCAAGCAAGGGCGTGGAGACTCAAAATTATATATCAGTTTTTATTTTTGTGGTTGACAATGATCAAATCTTCCTTTATGCCGATGACAAACTTCTTTTTCACTACAGAAACACTTGAATGGGGCTTGGACCTTCTCAGTCATTACAGCCAGACTTTACACCCACATTAATGCTTATTTCCTAAAAATATCTAGGTTAAATGCAAATGACACATATTTTCATACTGTAGGGAATCTAATAGAGAAACATTGCCTAGTTCTATGATTTTATTATATTTTATACAACATTTTCTTTTCATACCATTGGGGATTTAATTCAAATCAGACTTTCACTTAAAATAGTTAATGGGTTACGCACTATTACCACTTCTGAGGAAACAATAAATGGTTCATAAGAAATTCAGAGCTTTCACTGCTTTGTCTGGTCCCAGGGCAAAGATGTCGAAAAATAATACACTTAATAATGCATTGCAGAGTACCAGAAAACATTGACACTATAAATTGAATCACACTGGAAATGAACTGTGATAGCCAATTCTATTCAATCAAAGAACGTAATACACTCGGTTCGTCGGGCTGAGATATGAGGTTATAATCTCGCAAACAAAGTTATTGGGACAAAAATCTAACTAACTCTGCATACATATTTCTCTAAAGCCCAGAGTAAAGCTTGCACTTTGCTTGCAGGGCAGCGGGTAAATATTCTTAACTTCTTAAAAAAAAACTAAATAGTGACTCTACTACTTAACATTATTAAGCCCTGTCCTGCTAAAAAAGGAACAGAAAGGAGCCCCTTGTAGACATAACTGTCACTCTGACCATTAGAACAAATTATAACTAAAGAAAAACAAAAATACATCATTTTCAGGAATGGAACAACATATCCAAACACAAACTGGAATAACATGCAGCGACAGACTGACCAAAATAGCTGATAAGTAACCTAAAAAAGACCATGACGGTGTACAGACAGAATGACCAGGGTCTGACACCAGACAGATGGACCTTACTCTCCAGACAAACTTAACTTCCTAAAACTTTGTCCAACCAACATACAGAGACATTCTTTCCAATATTTGGAAATTTACACTGTAATTTCAATGTCTGGACAGCAAAGAGAAATGACTCTTCACTCTCGGCTAGTGCTGGCTGTTAAATATGTTACTGCCTGCCACATAAAAAATGGGACAGCTAGCAGGAAATATCATCAAACAAAGTGGATTTCTCCATTTCTTTCTTTTCCTTTTACATTCCATTGTCAACTGCGCATGTGAATCAGGTTTGTTTTTATTCTTATTTTTGCCAGTTTCTTCTGTAGTCATTATTATTGTAACTGTAACAATGCTTGGGAAGCACATCAAGCGTCATGCCAACTACACCCACTGAACTTAATGGAGAGTAAGTGCGAGAGAGACATTGGAGGAATAAAAGTAAGAAAAACTAGGTGGAAAAGACAGTCCACTGCTTCCTTCTCATCATCACCCAGTAGGAGTAGCAATCTAAAAATAAACCTGCGAGGACACCATATGGTCCTCTACTCCTCAACCTCCCTTCTATCTTTTTCTCTTGTACTCTACTTGCTCTAACACCTCAGATTTTCTGCTAGTTTTTTCTAGTCTTCTGTTCTCTCTTTCCTTACAATAACCTGAGTCAACAGAGGCCGCTCCACATAACATTGCACTGCACTGTCCACTGCTAAGAAGCCAAAGATTGATCTCCTTTCATTGTCTGCTGGTAAAAACACCCCAAATGATGGCCGCTTTGAATGTACAATCAAGTTACAGGATTGGACGTCAATGACAAACCGCTCTGCCAATCGACGCCAGGGAGCAGAGCTTTCTACCGCGACCATCAATCAATCAGCTAATCAATGCCGAGCCGGTCCCGACATCCCCTCCCTCAGCCAGTCATCACTCATGTTATTGAGTGCCCGACCGAGTCAGCCCCCGTTATCTTACAAACATAAAACATAACTTCTAGGCGTATTTTGACTCCTAGTGTTTTTCTAACCTCTTTGGCTCATTTTGGGGGCATGGGTGAGAAAATAATAAAGCCCTGGAATCTCTAATTTCCTGTGTGTAGGTCTAGCTCGCATGCTGTGTTATGTTACATAGTTTTCACTTACACTACTAGAGGCCAGAGGTCCTTGAAGGAATACCAGGCCTTATAAGTCACCCTCGGGTGAGACTGGGTGTTTGTGTACAGTCATGGTATGCAGTGGCAGAAGTGAAACTTTCTTTTTTTCCTCTAGTGCCAAGTTGTTGTTTTTTGTGTGTAAAATCCAATCAGCCACAGTGTGACTGAAAGACAAAATGGAATCAGTCTTATCTATTCCTGCGTGCATCGCTTTGATTTTCCACAAAGAAAAACACAGCAGCCTCAGCCCACAAAGATGACCTTGTGATAAAGCACGGATGAGCGTTTGCTTGTTTGCCTTTTTTGTTGCAGAAATTGAAAACTGTCAAATAAAAAAAAACATCTTCTGCAAATGCACTCCGTTTCAAAAGTGGTCGCGGCCCGTTGAGCACTGATGAAAAGAAAATCTAATCATCTCCATCTACAGTTCCAGTTTTTTACCCCCCTCCTTATCCTGCGCTCACACTAAATCCCTCCACAATCCCTCTCCTCTCTGCCCTCCAGCGCTCTGCCTGCCCATTTTACCTTTGTTGAAACATTTTCTGCAATGTCTTCTTAGCCTTCCTGCATGAGATTCCTCTCCAACCTCTGCCCTCCCCCATCACAACCTATTATGTCTTTAGTTTATTCTCCCATGAATCTATCTATCCCTCCATCTATTGATCCCTCATAGCTATTCATCCATCAGTCTCAAGCCAAGCAGTCTAGGAATGTAGGGCAGCAGTAGGAGCTCCAGGATTGCATCTCTCCCCAGTGATGTTGCACTCTCAATGGGGATATTGGCTGATCACCCACACCCTTGCAATTTTCCCCTTTCGTCTCTCGCTGTACATTATCCTGGATAAAATAAGACAGCAGCTTTCACTGTGAAATCCTTAACACAAAAATGGTTGAATTCTCACTGCAAAATATAAAATGAGATAGACTGAGAGGACCAAACATGTCAGTCAATGTGTTTCTTTTTAATATTTCACTGTGTCCTTCTCGGACAGCCTAAAGGCAAGAGAAAAAAGAAATACTGAGAAAGAAAAAAAGCTGAACTGATCAGTCTAAGGTGCCTACAGATTTGAGATTACATAACAGAGTTGTTATCTACCTCCAGCATGGATACACAAATCAAACAGATCACACATCACATGGGATGTTGCTCAACTTTGTAAAATCAACTTTGTAAAATCAACAAGGATGTTGATCTTTCTTGTATTTATGCACAGTACTACCTCACAGTTTCCAGCAGCCAGGTTGTAGATATCCAATTTACTTGTTCTGTCAATTGGAGATGAGTTTCACTTTGTCAACAAGACCAATCTGATATGAACAGTTTGATTATGATGGAATAAAACCCACAAACAATTACCTTAAGCCAAAAGTAGTTCTCTAATCCACTGTTGGAAATGTTTGTTTAGTTAAATATTGCTTAAACAAATCCTCTCCCTTGACAGCAAGCCCCATTGTTTTAAAGCAGCACCAAAGGCTGACACACACTTTATAGTGAACAAGAGAAAGGAGTGAGGGAGAGAAATGGGTAAATCCGTCAGCTAGTCTTCATAAAAAAGGATTTCTCCAAACCTCTGTGTCAAACACTCTTCACTGTTTGAACTCTTTTCATGCATGATATGCTGCACATTAAAGGTTCTGGCACTTGGGTTTGACATGTGTGGTGTTATCATGTCCACTGTCAACTGTGTGTTACCACACACACAGCACGGAGGAGAGTGTTCAGTGTGAAACCGAGGCAACGACAAAGGTGTGACTGAGGATAATTGTGAGATTCCCTATCCAAGAGTTTCCCTTGCCATTTGTGATTCACAGAATACCAATTCTGACACAAGCTCTCTGCTACGCTGTTACAAAAGTGACATTACAGGAGCTGCAACTGCGTTACTCGGATATTTACCAACCACAATACATTGTCATTCACCGTGATTTGGTTATATCACACATCTTTTCTAAACATGTATGGTTGCAGCAACATGGCACTTTACACTGTAAGTATTTGTGAAAATGTTTCTCAAAACCCCAGATTATGTGTTATTAGAGGATTACCAAAAAACAATCTGCCCCAGTGCAAATACCTACTATTTTTATTATCAAACTAAATTATTTTCTCGATTAATGACTTTTGTCATTAAAATGTCCCTAAAAAAAGTGAAAGAAAATTGCTAATGTTATTCCCCAGAGCCCAAGGTGATATATTCAAATTGCTTGTTTTTTTCAACCAACAGTCCAAAGATCCATCAGCCAATTATTTCAGCTCTATATGCATGCAATACTTAAACATGCTGATTGCTGTATGACAGAAGCTAATTTATATGGATTTATTTGTTCATATTTAGAGTGACACAAGATCAAGATAGAAGAAAGCCTGAGGACCAATGTGGGTACTAATATTGATTGGGATTCTGATTCTGATTACTTGGCTGATATAATAATGTGTACAGTGAAATTATTGTCTTGATGAAGGTGATAAGGCAGTAAGTCACGAGAGGAAGTTATTTTTAAAACAGCCAAGAGGCACTCAGCCAGATGAATGGTCTTACTTGGGTACCAACCTTTCTCGATGCTAGTGCACCTATCCGAGTGCTTGATTTTTCTTTCTTTCTCTTATACATGATAAAAGCATCAGATCACACACACATATAGAAAGCAGCTGCTGTATATTGTATATCCAAGTCTCTTTTTCAAAATGCCATTAGCTAATCCTAATAAGAGCCTCATTCTGCTGTGTGCGCTAAAAATGCCTGTGCCTCTGACTGTAACTTTTCAGTAATCCTCTATCCTCAAATGCCTGAGTCACAGTGTGAGCGAAGGTGCAGACGAAACAGCGCGAGTGCACGCGCGTGTGTGAGTACTTAAAACACGTGTATGTAAGTGTTTATCTCCATGCGGACTGGGATTAATCCTCCAGCGTGCATCAGTGACGCCACCATGCAAAACGGCAATAACATCTACGGGGCCATGCTGGCAACGGTCGCCACAACGACTGATCCTCCTCGACAACAGTGTGGGGGAGATTAGGTATGACAGGCACGGGCAGCTTACCGGACAGGAGCTCATCTCTAGCGTGTGTCAGTGTGTGTGTAGTTGTAACTTTTTAGAACACAAATAAAAGGAGGGGGAGGAGAGATGAGAAAGAGGGAAGAAAAGCCAGACAAACAGACATTATGTGCTAAAATGACATCATTCCCAGCTGTTCATAAGCAGGAAGAGAGAGGAGATGATAGATGGATTACAAATCCTTCTGACGAGTTGCATTGGAATACATGGAATTATATATTGAACATTTAGATTAAAAAGAACATCCACATGCTCGTTTTAATTTAAATAATGTATTTTGGAGATGTGAGCTTGTCGAGGATTGCATGTTTGGGACGTTTTATAGACAGTCAAGCACAAGTTTTCAAGTCCAACCAACCTACCTGTCAGTGCTCAGTGAGGCACCTGGTTCTTTATCTTCACTCCATCAACTCCATTCAGGCACTGACAAAACAGTCAGTGGTGTGAGGACTCGTTCAGACAAAAGCACAGTGTAAAGCTGTTACAGGTAAACCTTCGGTCAGGCTGATACATAACGTTGTACCAAAACTCTGATATTGGCCAATCAGTGACGCTCAGCAGCAGTTGACATGATTACACATACAGTAGGTAGGTAAGTCATAGAACCACACCAGCACGATATCTGGCCTGCGATAACGTCAGCATCGTAACACATGTCATTTTGCATTACACGACTCCTCTCATTATGAGTATATAATTATAGTATATAATTGTAATACATTATGATATTTGTGTAAGTGATGGGGAAAATGTACCTGCTGGCACACACTGTATGCAAAAAGAGAGACTGCAGAGCACTAAACTGCAGCAATTATTATTTCATTAGCCGCATTTTATCTATATTTGACTTTATTCTTAGACTATACTTAGTTTATTATAGTTAACTGTAATGGTTTTTTTTTATCTATGGATGTTATGATGATTTAATGATGATTAATGCTAAATCAATTCAGCTCATTTTTCAATTCTAAAAGTTCTTTACTTAGACCGTTATCTTATAATTATGCTCAAGCATTGATATACATCCAACATCAGTCGG
>NW_023339650.1:6779979-6808041 GCF_004916995.1 Morone saxatilis
ACACACACACACACACACTCAATGCCAAAAAGCTATAAACTGGCACTTGTTTGTTGTTTGGTAAAAGAAAAGAAAGCATCACTGACTCTGAAACACTGGAGTATTGATATCATATGACATAAGAGATTGTGTCACATATTAAGCTGATAAACACACTGGTACAACAGCACCTACTGACACGTGACTGTGTTTAATTATTTGTAGTAACATTAGTAATACTTGCAGTGCTATTATCTTACAGGTTTTTTTAGTTTTCGCCTGCCAAAATCTACACACTGCCTCAGAGGTGTTGCTATCGTGCCAAGACAAAAAAAAAAAAACAAGAAATCTGGCTGGAATACAGAGTACCTGATATTTGTAGTATTTTTTGGCATAACGATCGTGAAATTTGAAGACATTCAATATCGCAGCACAAAATACTGGCTGTGGGCAGCTTGGGGCTGCATGAGCCTTCAGAAATTCATCTCAGTGTAACACTAGTCATTGTGCAGGAATAAGAGCACCCCCCGCCACGGCCAGCAGTCAGGATTCAGTGCATGTTCATATTTGGCAAGAAAGCCAGCTGGAGAGCGCGTAATAGAACTGCATGCATTATGGGATGTTTTCACAGAAGTGTGGGCCGCAGCGGGGCTGTATTAATATTGCATTGAGGGGCAGAGAGACTGTGTGGGGAGTGAATCATAGCCTTCGGTGACAGCTGCTCCTCTCCCCCAAGGCAGGCAAAACAACAGGCATGAAGTGGATGTTCACCTGCACGCGTGGTCAATAAATTAGCTGCCAATAGTTAGCTTTTTCTGTTATCCAACCTGCCAGAGTGATTCTTGTCAGTTCGATCAAACTAGCCGTTCTCAAAAGCCTTAAATATAGCCGTTCACAACATATTATCTAAGCCTACAAAAGCCCCTCTGTTTCTACTTAAAATTCAGTCTTCGACAGCAAGTTCCTCACTTTTATTTCCGACGCATAGTGCTCAACAGCTCCCACTCATCTCCTCTGCTCTCCTCTCTCCCCTTTCCTCTTCAAATGTTTTCTTTACTTCTCGCCACGCTGCTTTCTCAGTCCTCCCCTCTACGTCTGTCTCTCTTGTGAGCTCTTGAACCTCCAATATTTGTCTAGAGATACTCTGCCATTCTCTCTTATCTTCTCCTCCCCTCTCTGTTATCTCGGCTGCCTTCTTTCTAGTAAATCGTCTTTTTTTTCCGCTTCTCATTTGTGTCCTTATTTCTTAAGAGCGTTCTCGCTCAGTCATCTCTGTCATTGTTTTGACTCATGACACAGTAACATGACTCCTCTTGAGTAGTCTCAGAGGACCACAGGGCAGACTTGCCCCTTAGATTTAATGAGGAATTCAAAGATAGTTGAAAAGATCCATCTTTTAGAATCGGAGAGACACATGTTGCCCTGCTGCGACAATTGCCCATCAAGAATATCAACCCAGAATCCATTTAGCTTCCACTACTTGTATTTAATACAACTTGACTCTTATTTAGTCTCTTTAACAGTACGTTCTTCCTTTCTTCTATTCTTTCCTGCATCTGTTTGTACTACTCTCTACTCTTATGAGACCCTTTCATCACCACACTGCACAGGGGTTCAGAGGTCAACAGGCTGCCACTCATGCTATACACACACACACAAGTAAAATCTGTTGGACCACACCACAACGCTAAACAGCAACAAAGCTGCTCAACATGCAACCCGCACAACGGCATGACAGACAGACCCCGCTAAAGGCTTACATACAGCCTGACAAGCTGTAAGGCTCTGAGGGCGAGGACTCAGCTAGGGCACGAGCTCGAGGTCACTGTGGAGGGAGAGGTCATGTGATTACTGTAGTGCACAGAGGAAGATATCTGATAGCAGGCTCAGATGTTTTTAAAGAGAGCGGACCGAGCAGGCCTCAACAGATCAGACTTAAATCACACCAGTACAGACCAGAAATCTATAGTGCATGGACCAGCAAAACCAATACCCAGCAGCCATTACACTGCAATACATCAGACTAGCTGGCAGAGCAACAAAGTCTGTGGTTTTAGAGAGTAGATAAAATATCTTCTACTGTTTTTCCATGACTTTTTTATTTATTATTTTTTTAGTCAGAAAATCAAGAAATGCATAAAGCTATAAAAGCTATAAAATACATTAAGCTATATTTAAATGTGGTAAATTAAGAAAGAAACATCTTAATAATAATGTCCAATAAATATTTTTTTTCACTTTTTACTTTTTGGTGCAACAAATTACTATTCCGATTTCAATAATAATATTAAACATGATGACACATGATTATGTCTGTTCCATTTGCTAATGAAGACCATGAGATGTAGTTAAAAGTCAAAAAAAAAAAAAAGCTAATAAGTGGATCTTTGAGTTTGGGAATTCTATTAAAGGGTTAGGGAAGGCAAAATGTGTAATCTTGGGCTGTATGAATAAAAAAACATGACTTGACTCGAAAACATTGAGCATGAGACTGTGATAGGTAACGACATTACCTTTGAAATACGCTTTAATGACCAATAATATTTTATTAATGAAGTGAAGCCTGCAGTCAACGCTGTCAACTTGAGCCAGCCGCTACACTCGGGTGGCGTACTCCTCTCACTCCGTATATGCAACACACCCTTGTGATCATGGTGGTGAACTTGAACCGTCAGTGCTCTGCTCACTCTCACTGCTGCTGTTTTTCACGTAGTCTTTCAAAAGCCCCACCTCAGCATCCACCTGTAAACTCTGAGCCTACGTCCCCTTAGGCCTTATTCCCCACTCCCTGCTGTGCTGAGCTCAGTGTTTCTTTGTGGGGAGGTCAGAGCCTAAAATATCAATGTACATATTTTACATTCACACCGTCCAGGTGACTTATCTGACTAACCTTCTATGTTCCTATAGGAAGCCATCATAGAGTTTACCAAGGATACCAATCAATGCTTACCGTCATGGTTGGGGTTGCCCAGCGTCCACGGCTCATCTGAGTCAAAGTGTGTGTCGCCTCCAATTCCCGGCCCTGGAAAGTAGGCGTGGGCCAGGAAGCCACCCTCGCCGTCAAAGGGCGAGCTATCGCCATGGAAGCCTGAAGCAAAGATGATGGTGATGTCCACGTCTTTCTTGGTCCTCTCCAGCTCGCTGTAGGGCACAGCCTCAAAGCGCAGCGGCGTCACGTTTTGCCAAACGTCAAAGGCTCGCCGGATGGCGTCATGGGTCTCCTCTGCACCCACTTTGGGTGTCACGTTCTTTATGCTGCAGAGGCGTGAGACACAGGACGGAAAAGTTAGACTACGAAAACACGAGAAGCCTTCGTAAACATTCCACACCAGCAGATAATTTTCTCTTATCATCATGCCCCAGTGAGCTTGAAATCAGGATTTCTCCTTCAACTGTCAGGATGAGCAAATCTATTGTAAATTGGTCCGATAAGACTCTTGGGTTCTCCAAGCGATGGGTAAAACAAACACACCTAAGAGTAGCTTATTCTGCTGGATGTCCACGCAGACGAAAAATTAAAGATTAGAATCTAATCAGGCAAAGCAAATAGCTCCCAACTCCTCTGAAGCACGAGATATGGTGGGATAGAAAACAATACAGTCGGTATAGTACAACAACACGAGGGCTGTAAACGGAGAATGCTACTGCATGTCAATCTACATGATCACACTGTGCTAAAAAAAACAAAATGCAAAAGAATCTGTCAC
Source organism: Morone saxatilis (assembly GCF_004916995.1). Lineage (NCBI taxonomy): Eukaryota > Metazoa > Chordata > Actinopteri > Moronidae > Morone > Morone saxatilis. The sequence goes on from NW_023339650.1 coordinate 6,783,666, forward strand.
TATCACTGTTTTCCCTGCATGCTGCTATTTCACGCTCACAGTATTCGCCGACAGAGAGCTAAATGGAGCGATTTGTGAGAGAAAACAGCTGAGTCCTCCCCTGCCGGCTTTGAGTTGCTGCAGGTGTGGAAAGGACGGGACGATTTCCTGCCTCTGGAATTTATTTTCTAATTAAGGATTATCAACAGCCCACTGCCTGCTGAGAGCCCCAGTCTGGTTTGAGCAATCAGAAAAACCTCTCTCCACTTTATTCGCTCTGAAAATATCTCAGTGTCACGCTCTATTAACATTTGGCTTCTCTCTCGGGATAGACAGATAGGTGTCGTTTACATCATCCAAATTAGACACTTGTAAACACACTCTACTCTGTGTCTTCTTATGCTTGTAGCGCAGTGTCAGAGTTTGGTGGAAAGTCGGCTGGCTTGTGTTCAGTTTAAATAAAGTGCACAGGAGAACAGCACTGTGCTAGTTTCTTTTTTCTTCTCGCTCAGGTGTTTCATGTTGTTTCAGGAATTCCCTTTTTTCTCCTCCCATCCACCCTGCCGCCTTGGTATACTCTCTGTCATCTCCTTTCCTTTGTTCCCTGTTTCACTTTACTTCTTTACTTCTTCTCTGTTTGGCTGTCAGGTTGTCATTTTTTCCATAATAGGAAAAAGTATTATCAGAACGTCTTTTGTCTTTGACTATTGCTCATCGTCGTCTGCATGGTGGGCAGACTGCTGCAAGGCACATTTATATACTGTGGATTAATATTGCATGTAAACTCAGATTAATTATTGACTCAAACTCAGTGAAAAGGGAAGCATAAAGGCTGGTTATGAAATATAAATAGAGTGCCACTGAGTAACCTGCAATGTTCATTTAAAATGTTGTAATTGCTTAAACCACAAACTGCTTCTGTTTCTCTATCGGCTCTTTCAAGACTCACTTGCTGACAGCTGACTACCACTTTAGCGAAGATGTGTTTGCTTTAATTATGCTCTTGCAACTTTTGGGAAAACTTTCACTTTCAGCTAATGATTTTCTGCTTTGACAGACCTGAGCCCTGCACACACACCCACACACACAGTTTGTTTACAAAAAAACAAACAATTCATCAGAAATGTTTTGATGGAGGCAGAGCTTTAGGTGGCATAAATGATGGATTCAATAGTTTCAATAGTTGATAGCAGGTAGATTCTGTTTTTGGACAGCTGATGATCACCTGTAACCTTGCGTGGCAGCTGGTCACAAAATCACTGGATCACATGAGAATCCATCTTGTTAGGTTACAAGCTACATTCCTGTGTCTAACCCCAGTGGTTCAGACCAATCCGCATCCTATGAGGAACTGCCAGGTTAAATGTGTGTGCTAAAGAGGTTAGCATAGATGCACCGGTGACGTCAGAACTGGAGTATTTATTTAATCGAAAGAAGACCAAAAAACGGCACTGAAGGATTTTCTTGATGGAAAAGATGTTTTCTCTCTTCTCCCGACTGGCTTCAGTAAGAGTTTGACTGGATTATATGGTACACTGATCTGATTGGCTGAAGTTCATCAGTGATAGATGGTTCATCCATTCACCTGCGAGCACTTTACCAAACAGTTTCCAACGATAACTTCCCAGATCTGTGTAACAAACCATCTGGCACATACTAAAACACTCAATGGAGCTAACAGGAACTGGGTTCTAACTCTTTGTTATTGTTTGTCACTGCGAGCAAGAGGTTTTACACACGGCTGATCCAATGTTAATCGAAAAACTGTTAGCTAACCTCACATGAAAAAAATACTGAATATGTGAAACAGTTGTTAATGTTACCACATTAAATTGATGGCAGATGAACATATATTATCCCTATATGAACCCTGTCATAATCAACAAGGTCACAAGCTGAAAGCAAAAACAACCCTGTTTGTTTATCCGATGGTGTGTTGTTCATTTGTGATCAGATAAGTGATCAGTGATAAGTGAGTAAATTGTAATGCAGCTTGAAAATTGTTTGTCCTCAATTGCCCTACAATAAGTGTGAATAATAAATGCTCACGTCTTTTTGCCAGTACTCCTGAATTACAGAAAGAATCTTGAACATCAACTGAAGTGGTGTGTGATGGTTTGCTGTTAAGTAAGCAAACAGGCTGCCTGATTTAGGCCACTTATGGAGGCAACACAAAATGGCACTTTTGTATTTTGTAGTGCTTATGTAGAGCAGATAGAGATATGCAAGTACAAGCGTGATAAACACAAGGAAACAATCCCGCTTTTAAATCCATGTCAGCTGACCCAGTGAGTCTACAAAATGGTACAAATGTTTTCACCGGGATTAAAATGAAGAAAACAATTTGAAGTACCTCCAGGGTTCTCTGTGAATACATGTCCCCTTCCTGCTCTGTTGGGGGTTACAATGAAAGGCCTTAGCAACAACTGTGGCCTCTTGAGAACTAAAAAGATTCTTTCATTTGATTCTACAACACATCTCACTGTATGTGAGACCTATTCTAAGGGCAAGGAGGATAAAGAGGGAAACACAGGCAGGGAGAAAACTGCAAAACGACAAATGAAAGAATCCCCACCTGCTTTGGGGCCATATTAAATATTAAACTCCATGTTGTGAGGTGATAATGATTCCGGATGCAACTCTTGTGCTATAATAGTACCTGCATGCAGGGAGAACAGTAGGGATGCCAAAGCTAATTAGTGCCTCCCCACAGCAAGTACTGTATGTGGCTACATAGAAACCAGCACACACCTAGGGCAGCAATGCATTTGTTATACTTTCCAAATGCCACTGTTGTTTTTTTAATGATTATTTTTGGACTGTTCAGCTTATAGTTTGAAGGACTAGAGAAGGGAAGAAAAACTGATTTGACTTCAGTCAAGGCCTGGATTCAAGCTCACAATACTGCAGTTTTACAGTAGTATCGGGGGAATAATTACAGATTGAATTATGAAAATGTGACACACGTTACATATATGCAAGCACAGCAAACTGAAACGACGCAGTATTTATCTTTTATATGTTTGGCTGACCAAATAAGGTTTGATCTAACTTATAATAAAAAATTTACTCACTAAGTTAATGGTTGAGATCTGGCAACATGACAAAAACAAGTTAGGCATTCTGTTATGTGCACCACTACCAGGTGGTGGAAGCTAAAAATGATGCTGTTGATAAAAGTGACAATCATTTAATTTTTAATTCTGGGTCAACAGTGGGTGAATTCTGCAACTATGGCACCAAGTTTTGTTCTGTATTGTTCTGCAACTGTCTCAACAAGGCTTGAGTTCGCTACCGCTCTGATTCCTGCCTATGACTGACCTCTTCTCCATACCAACGGCAGCCGAGGCATATGGGTAATGTATTATTTATAGCCATGTAGCCATAATAAAGGACAAAATGTCACAGAAACAGACGAAGCGGAAATAATTAAAACTGGTGGCTATAACACAAACCAGTGGTTAGTTACATTATCCAAAGGAGTCCCTTGTTTCTAAGTAACATTAAGATTATCGTTTGAAGAAAAATTTGAAAAAATGAAAAGGGTAAACAGCATGAGGAAAAACACTTGTGTGCCCAGTGGCCCTTTTGAGGTCACAACTGTAAGAGCAAACAAAGTCAAATGGTAGAATTACCATCAAAACTGTGTTGTTTTGACTTGTGTCCTGGTTCAAATTTGACTGTCCCCTTGTACAGTTAAAAAAAAAAAACATAAGGAAAACAGCCTTTTACACTTTGATAGCCAGTTTACATTAGGTAAAAAATGTATTCAAATCATATTATACAGGTAGAAGTGGGACTAGAATCTATTTGTGTATTAACTTTGTAAATAAAGGCTTCCTGTTATTAGTGGCACTGTTCTATGGACCATCTTTTATTTTTGACAACATTTTGATATTAATATGCAAAATTCTAATTATTCATCAATATGGAAATGCGACGACATTTAAGGACATTATGGTTGTTTTTAGATGACATATCATGTGCTACGTTCTCTAACTATCTCCATCGCACCAATTTGAGTTGAAAGGAGCAGCTGCAGGCACATCTGACTACTGACTGGAGGCCAGGCACACATCCATGTACAACACACACACACACACACACACACATATGCACACACATGAGCACACAAACACACTCAAAATGCTCCCATCCTATTACATAACCCTAATCTGTCAGAGAGCACCCTCTGCTTTCCACTGGGGTTTCCTCCTCTCCTCTCCTCCCAGCTCTTCTCTTTCTCTGCGCAGCTGCTTCTCCTCCAACACCCTCCCCTCCACTCCTCACTTTCCTCCCTCTTCAATTCCGCCGATCTACTCCTCCACTCTTCATCAGGCCAGCTCATTTTCTTCTTTTCAAATCCGTGCCGTCACAGATGAACCAAGCGCTAATGAAACTAACTCCAAACCCAATCTTAGTGTCATTTTTTTTAGAAAGAAAAATGCACAGGCATGAATGTGGACAGTTCTGCCATCAGTGATATATAGAGTCCTACTTTAGCTGTAGGTTACTGATCCACTAGATTATATTCAGCATGTATTACTGCTTGTACATTTATCCTCAGAGCAGAGCAGAAATAAAAAACAAGCACACTTCTTAGGGATTATCTCATGTAACATTGAGCTGGGGGCAAGCGACAATATAGCATGTATAAAATATTACAGAATCTGGGCTACTGACCTCACTAAATCAACAGAGAAATATTATATAACCGCAGCATGTTGTCCTATACATTATTACTCATGTAGCTGAAAATGTTGTGAATTATAAACTGGTGATGGGATCTCTGGCGCATGCATGGCCCTTACATGTACAGTCTTTCCCCATTTGTGCTACATGTTTTGCTGAGAACATGGTCTGTGTTGTGTATAATGGTTTTACATGGCTAAAAGCACTGTTGAACTCTGATTCAACCTTTGGTTTTTGTCCATTATATATCTTATATTGATGACATTTTTCAGTAGTTGCTCCCTTGCGTCACAAATAGGAATGGGGGAATGTTTAAGCAAAATAAACAGCATATAAACAGGAACCAACACAGTCAAAAGTTTTACCCAAATTCTACTGTTATAAATAGGCTGACACATGATGGGAAGATTTTTTATTAAAAAAAGGCAGATGGAGGACAAGAAGAGATCAAGAACTGCATGAAAAAACTGATAGCAGGCTGTTTCTTTTTCTGTCTCTCTGAAAGGAATGTGTATCTTAATGAAAAGGTCAATGACATTGGTTAAGTCCTGAAGCCCTGTTTGTGTGCACATGCCTCTGTGTGTGTGTGTGCAGATATCAGTTACTTCTTTGTGGCTGAAGGCCTATACTGGGTTAATCTTGTTGACCGGATGTCTTCACAACTTGACAAAAGCCCTCTTGACGGTGAGAGTCAGTGTGTGCGGGGCTGGGATTTTCTGTTCTGTGGGGGCGGTCACGGGGATTGGAGGGAATTTGGATTATTATAAAATGCTGTAACGACACCGCCTCTATATTAAGTTGATAAACTTATCCAACAGAAACCTGATACATTGTAAACCACCTACCTGTATGTGATATGTTTGTGTTGCCACTTCTGTCCTGTTAGGGCGTACCGCCGTTTCCTGACACTGAATTTGGCTGCACCACCTATCTGGTCAGGAACACCACATCTGGGCCTCTTCATCCACCTACAGGCAAGACGAGAAGAAGGCCACCAATCAACACTGAAGGTACATGGCTCACTCTGCTATAGGTATCATCAGGAGCTTGATGTACAGTGACGAAATGATGACTAGAAAACAATTCTGATCCAATGTGGCTCTTTACACTTATGAACAGGGGTCACATAAAGCCCCCGGTGCATTTGTATGCATAAGAAATTCTATCATGACAAAAGTATTAGCAGGAGATGGACACACAACACATACATGATAATGCATGAATGCACCACACTGTACCACAGTTTTTTTTTTTTTTTTTTAAAACACAGCACATGCAACTCCTAATAATTTCCACAATGTTAAATAAAGCATATTTATTCCCATGTTACACACAAAAGACGCCTCACCTTATTGTGTTATCGCTACATCAAAAAAGAAAAGCAGAGGAGAGAAAAAAAACAGGTGTACTGTTAGCTTATCACATTTCATTCGGTTTCAGCCCAGTGGTTGGGCAGCTGTTAGTCTGCATTCACACCGCTGGCCACCACATTGCCATGTTACAGTTCAGTGGCCAATTTGAGCTCATTGCTATGTGTATCATGGATGGGATTTCAGCGTTGGCGGGGACAAATGTCAGCGAACACTGTTTTTAGTGATTTGCAGGTAAAAGGATGTCTGGTTAAGGACCCGGGGTTACAACCGGGAAAAATCTGAGCTACACAAACATGTAACTACACATACTGTATATTACTGATTGTGTTTCATTTCTAATATATCACAATATATATCAGCTCAACTAAAATTTAGATTTTTATTGCAAAGTATAATTTGAATATACCTCTTATTTGTAAGCCTCAGGTGGGTTTCCCCTCTACTACATCCATGTGTATGCACAAGAGGCAACAGCAGAAACACTCTTCTTGCCACTGTAGTTACAAAACAGGGACTTCTTCCTCTGAACGCACGCCATCCTTGTCTGCTTGTGGCTGCTGCATTCAGGTTTGACTGACTGTACGAGGAGTGACCCAACGCTGTCCCCGTTCTTCCTTCTCCACTGAGTATTAATACTTTGACATTTTGCAGCCTTTGATCTGACAACGGAGGTGTACTCTCTCGGAAAGGCCCCTTTGATCAAATTAAAACGGCCCACTTAATCCGTGTCAGGATAACATTGTGTCTCGCAAAATGACTCTGCTCACCTTCAGAATGCCAAACAGGGGATGAAGGAGAGACCCATCTAGCATTTGTCCCCCATTTTAAAGGGTGTCTAGACCACTTTGTGAATCTAATTACTAACAATTTTTTTTTTTTAATCATACCTTGTTTCTTTACTGCGTTATGTTCACTCCTTTAGTAAAATATCCATCTATGCCTGAGCAATCTGTTAGGACAAATATCTGAGGAGCATGTCTGTCTTTAGTTTTTTGTTTTTGATATTTCAATACTAAATCACGCTTATTAATTAGTAGCGTTGTATTAGCTGTCTGTCATTTGTTTCAAAAGCTATAAACTAAATTTCCAAAGTAACACGCCCACAACATTTGTTAATTTATCCATCCTAGTTATCAGCACGCAAGCTCATACAAGAAATGAACATTTACACTACTAAATTAAACATCACTGCTTCTTTGTACTAGCATTTAACTCCTAAAATAGGCTACATGTGCAACTGGCCATGTCTTCCTGTCTGTTAAAATTTTTATAACTCCCAGATGTTTCTTTTTGGAAGAAGAAGAGGAATCTCATCATGAACAAAGCTCAGAACTCAAAGTCCTATATTGTGTTATCTTTAAAGCGTGACTCACTCTATAGTGTTGCTGTCCAGAGTCCCTGTGACATTGAGGCCGTAGCGGCGCTGCATGGCAGCGATAGCGGACTGCATGACTCGAGCAGAACGCAGCACTGACATTCTGGGGTCTGCAGAAGGGAGGTAACCATACCTCTGGAGCCATGCCTATGGACAAAAACATGCAGAGAGAAGGAAAGGTGAGACATTGCAGCAAAGGGTTGCCAGCTGGGAGGCTGGTGTCAATGCAAACAGTTTAAAAACACGAGGGGTGATTGGAGACTAATGATTAAAGGAATTGTTAGACGTATTGGAAAATATGCTAAAAAATGTTTAACAAGAAGACTTACACCACTCAAGTCTGCACACGATCTGTGAAGCCAGATGATGATTAGCTTAGCTTAATGTAAAGAATAGAAGTGGGGAGGGGGTAAAGCCGGCCCAGGTAATTCCAAAGGTAACAATCCACCTTCCAACAACCTCTCGAACCTCCTGATGACTCTGGGAACTTGGAATGTCACTGTGCAAAGCCAAGAAGTAGTCCAGAGCATAACTCTGGCCATCAATTTGGTTTTTGTCTACAACTAACAAAATAATGTTAATTAGTGAGCTTTGGAGATGCTAGCAGGCAGATTTTTCCCCTTTGGACAGGGCCAGGCTAGCTGTCCCCCCTCCCGGTTTCCAGTTTTAATGTGAAGCTAAGCTAACAAGTTAACTTTATATTAAGCTTTTAGACACGAGAGTGGTATCTAACTCACGGCGAGAAAGCAAATGAGCATATTTCCCAGAAGGCTGAACTACTCTTTTAATACCTGCCACAGAAGTGCCCTAGAGTAAGGCACCTCTCCAACACCTGGACCAGCAGAGCAGCTCAGGGCTAACAGTGCTAAGGTGTGAGTTCCCGTGTTGCCGGCTGCGAATTTAAAGTATTGTATTTGTGCAAAAGAAGCACTTCAAGCAGACGACAGCTGAATTTCTGGGAATAAATTAAGATAAAAAATATTCCCTGTTCCACATGACCTAGAACATCATATAAATGTCATCAAGATACGACTTAATGTGAGAGCTAGTGACACAAAAGTAAGAAAGACATCAGCAAATAGCAGAGTTAAAGGCACTTTTTTAAAAGATATTTTGGTAAGGAAAAGGGCAGAAGTAGAAAGAGAGAACTCCCTTTACGAGTATATAGTGCAGAAAGTCATCTGTTATCATGTCATTTGGCTTGTCAGGGAAAGGCTTTGGTGTAATGGAGCTTTCAATGTCACTATAAAATCCTGCCAGAGGGAATCACAGCTCAGATCTTTGGACCAGGGAGAAGAGGGGGGATCGGCTGGGCTTTCCCACCGAAGAGGCTTTAGGGATTTGGACAGTCCCAGCCTCTCTGTATTCTCTCAGTCTTCATCATAAAAACAGCAAACAGATTTGCCAACTGCTGCATTTAGCAACACAAAGCCAACCAACCAATAAAGCGAAAATTAAACCAATAAAAAACTAATTGTATTGTTTGAAGTGTGGGGAAATAATAATAATAATAACAACAATAACACTGGCCTAGAATCTCAAAGACCCAACGAACTCAGAACCGTCAGGCTGCGCATCTGCCTCAACCCTTTTTTTTTTATTCTTCATTCAGCAGCACTGTGCTGTGAAACCTGAGCGCTATTCTCGTACACAATGTTGTCGAGCTGTCTCAGTCATTATGGAGGCCTGCTGCTTAGGATAGCATACACACTGAGAATGAAATTCACTAAACAGGGAGGGAAGCATGGTGTGAGAGCGAGCGAGGAGAATGCAATAAAAGGCAAACCATTATTCAACAATGGAACAAATGTGAGTCTACAGCTTCTGAGCCTCATGTCAGGCTCCAAGCAGCAACAATGAGCTCTTCAGAAACACATTGGATGGGCTCTTTATAGATATTCATAAAGTGCTACACATTGAGAAACAGTAAACAATAAAAGATGGCAATCTTTGTGATTTTTGGTTGCTGTGAACTACAGTTATATTGAGCTTGGGGACAATAAGTTATTGAGTAATATTTCAATTCTGACAGTGTATACATATGCCAGAGAGATGTCCAGGCGCCTGAGCACTGTGTATTTATTTGCAATGGCAAATGGTTGACCACTGATTCCACAAAACAGCTGCTTGTTAACTGTAAAAACAACAAGTTGTGGTTGTACGGGGGGTTCTGTGCCAGACTGTTTCTTGCCCAGTCGTAATATAATAAAATCACAACTTGTTGTTTTTAGACTTTTTGTCCGGTTTTAAACAAACTAAATAGTAAGTTGGTAATTGAGCTGGTGCAGTGCTGGTAGACAGATTTTGTTACTGTTTGACAGAGCCAGGGTAGTTTCCTCCTGTTTCTAGTCTTTATGCTAAGCTATGCTAACTGGCTTCTGGCTCCAGCTTCATTCTTATAAGACCCATATGGTGTGTGGTGTCAAACTTCTTATCTAACTCTCAATTTAAGAGCTGTAACACCTCCTTAACGATCTGGGAAAGAGAATATTTGACATATTTTGGTAACACTTCTATACGTCCCGTAGTTTTGTATAATATCCAAGAAAGGAACTGATATGTAACAGTAAATTCATTAAAAGCTTCCTGAAAGACTACATAATGGTACTAATAGTACATAATGGTAATTATGGAGAAAATGGAGACAGTTTCAATTAATTCATTCCAATTAAGTGCAACCAGTCGGTGAACTTGTAGCAGGTCAGCTGCACATTCAAAAATGTAGAATTTGTCTATAGACAAGCGTACAATTAAAAATATATAAATATAGGGGGGTTTCAAGTAGGAAATGAATTCTGAATACAGTGCATACAGTATTTAATTGGGTTTAATAGGAGCAACTCTTTCAAGGAAACTCAACCCAATTAAGTACATCCATGTCTGAGGTTTGTCTCCACATTCCCTATACGTACTACCAAATTACAGTTAGTTTTTCTGGAAAATTTCTCAAGAAATGATCGATATCTCAATACTTCAATAACTAAATCCAATATTGAATCCTATATCACAACAAATATAACAAAATGCACTAATAAATAAATATTTTAGGTCTTTCAGGCTTCTGCTAAAAGGGATAAACAAAGAAGAACCTATAGTATCTCAGCCAGACTTCCTCTTTGTCCTATCTGTGCTGTGATTGGCACACTGACAAATCCCTGCCGCTCTGCCTACCTGCTTCCTGTCTCCTGAGGACTATAGGTAGGCACATGCACAGAACCACACTCTGCCACAAAGACTTATCATGCCCAACTCTCATCAGGGTGGCAGATGTCAAAATGTTATGCACGTGTCATGATTCTCACAGAGCTTCCTCATATGTCATTCTTTCTTCTACCTTTACACGCCTTCATGTCCTTTATTTTCCATCTTCCTCTGCTCGGTGCTCTTGTCTATTTCACTCAGAGATAATAGTGAAAATGTTATGATGTGTGTCAGGTTTTTACACTCTGGATAGACCTCTGGGGAGAGAGGTGCATGGGTGAGGTTTCCATTCAGCTGCTCAGCTACTGAAACTACAGCCCCGTAATCTGACACAGGCATGTACACACATATGCACAGGCTCGGACAAAGACACGGACACACACTCACGAAACACTTGCAAACACTCACTGGAACGCCGACGAACGCACTAAAGCCACTGCTGACACTGACAGAGAGCTCAGCCATGAAAAAAAACACGACAGAAATACTACAACCACACATGCCACACACACACATACACCAACACAGACAAGCAAATCTCTCCAAAACACACCCATATGCTCAGTTTTAATCTGTCATGGTGAAGTAAATTGCAATGCATGAGGTGAAATTCACAATTTTCTAAAACTGAAAGTAAGGATTTGAAAGCATAAACTATGATTTAGGTTAGAAAGGCACAAAGGATTGATTGACCCTCTGTTAGAAACAGTCTGGTTCGAGATGTTTTTGAGCTGCTTTTTCCCCCCCAGAGTTAAAATAGTGTCATAAATACCAGCATGCAAAGCTGAAAGGCAACACGGCAAACATTACAAGTACAGAGCAGTTATTACAGACGTTCAAATTTTATTTTTAACTTTCCAAATCAGAGTCCAAAACTTTCAGGACTTTAAAGCTCTTTCAGTTTTACAATGGCAAATTTGATTACACCTCAAGCAGCATTTACATTTTATATATTTACACACAATTACAGGCATGCTGAACAATCATCTTTACAGCGCCATCATAAAGCTTAATTCACTCAAATCTCATTAACCAGCGGGTATCACAAGCTTCACGCACGCTGTAAGATCTCTCCCTAGCTCTCTCCTTTCCTCTGCCGTGTCACTCTCTGCCACCGTTCCTCTGTCTCCTAATGTCTACTTTCCCTCTTCTTGTCCTGTAATCATCTCTGTCTGTCCCTCACATCTCCTCTCTGACAGTGGAGGCGACCGCACTCGGCTCCGTCTTACAACCACTGGCCCGGCGAAAAACCTGCTGCTTTTGGGGTGAAACATGAAAAAAAAAAAAAGTCTACACTTACACGTGGCACTGCACATTTAGCCAAACAAAAACCCAATTGCTATGAGGCTGTTTTTCCCCTGCAGCCTTACAATGCTGTACAACCTGTTTGTGTCGGCAGGGAAACACGAGCTTCAGATCATCAGATGGGTTTTGAAAACATATAGAAACTGCATTAATGACTTATGACAGGAACGTTTGCACAGATTCAACAATTTAGATGTTTCGAAAGCCTGCTCAGAATGTAAGAAGTGCATGAAATGTATTTGCAGAATGGAAAACAGGATTATTATGTAAATGAGAAGCTGCGAAGAAAACAACTGAGTTTTTTCAAGAGGTGTTGGCAGTAAGCATTAAGTGAGGCGGTGTGATGTGTTTGGGCTCCCAGACAATGCAGCCATTATCAGATACGGAGACGTATTAGAAAAGAGGGGACAGAGTAAGAGAAAGACGACGCTGCTGTTAGATATGTCTGTCACTCAGACGCTGACAGGATATTGGATGGTGTGTGAGCGTGTGGGTCTGCATGCAGGAGGTGTTCAGTGTCCTAGAAGAGATGGGGGGACACAGGCAGGATGTGGAGGGTGTAAGCTGTCACACTGGTTCAGACAGCACAATAAATGAATCTAGCAGAAAAGAGCAGCCGGTACTTTCAATGAAATTTTGCACACTGACAGCAAGCACATCATTCTGTGTCTCTTCTTTAGCAACATTTTGCAGACTGAACAAAATGGGGCTGCGGACGCTGACTGTGTTTTGTTCATGCAGAGATGGATGTAGAATTGCAGATATATTTCATACACACTGGGGCTTCTTGATTGTACATAATTATATGCTTAAAGGAGTATTCCAACATTTAAATATTGCACTTCAATAAAGTTGAGGGACTTTTGACCTGATTTTAGTCCCTAGTTATGGGTCAGGTTAAGGCTACAACAGCCCCTTTATGTGCTGCCTACCACAGGGTTGAGCTTCTTACCGCCACCGTTATTCCATTGCGCAATGCGTTTGAGATCTTGCATTATTTTTTCCCCACAGGCCTTTGCTGAAGACCCGCCCTACTCTGTCTGCCTCCGATTGGTCAAGTCGGGAACACAGCCCCTGTCTGATCTGTCGACAGGGCATCATGGGATTGACAGTGAAGGGCTAACAATCCATAAGAGCAACGATAACTTTTCAACACGGAAAAATGGATAAATAATCAGAGAAGACATTCAGCGTAATCATTATGGTTTTATTTTTTTACAAAATCTCCGAGCAGACACTTCAGTTCAAGGCTGGATTACAAAGCTGCTGAAAGTGACACGATCGCTCCGGAGCCAACATTAAACGGCACAGCGGTATTGCTGCCTTTCCTGCTCCGCTTCCAGGCTGGTTTTCATTCGAGGCTAACCCTCCTCAATTTTCCAGCAGTTATAGCAATAACACAGGACGTTCTTTGGTCTTGAGAAGCTCGAGCATTAATGATCTGACAAACTGTAACCTACACTGTACATTACCTGCCAGATCGACAACTTAATGCTAAGCTTTTCACGTTCCCGCAGCTCGCTTTCTCTCACTCTCTCGACCATTGGCGGTAAACCGCCGGACCGCAGGGATATGTTTTTTCTTCCGTGGTGAGGAAAAATCGGTCACAGCCCCACTTCGAGACAAAGCCCAAAACTTACAGACTTGTGTCTTTGTATCAGTCACATAGAAAAACAGTGGCACTTCCAGAATCCAAATACACACCCTCAAGAACCCTCAGTTGGAGTTTATAGATTATAGTTTATATTATTAGTATAGTATTCCATCATTTCTTTTAGGAAGAGGCAAAAAATAGAAGGAGCTTGAATTATACGAGAGGGTCATTGATGTGGGACGTGCTAATAGAATGCCACTCAAACATGTCTCATAGGAAAAAGAGAGGATTAGCTTTAACAACAATACAGCACATATTTACTACTGCCTATAGAGCACACAGCTGACTGAAGGCGTGTCTCCCACTGTTTCACTACCTCCAGGATAGTGACCAATCTTCCTCTCATAATCCGAGAGAAGAGTAGATCTTAAAAATGTGTTTTGCTGAATCAGTACCAAGCTCTTTTCTTTACCTTTCACTCTCCTATCTGTCCTTATTGCTTTCTTTATCCTCCCTCTCTGCTACAGTCCTCTCTTTCTTTCTCAGTCTCTCCATTGATTCAATCTTTCTCTCCGTGAGCTATGTTTCCCGGTGTTCTGCCAATGTAAGGAGTCTTGAAAGCAGGAGGCTCCAGCTCGACAGCCTTCTTATTCAATAAGACAGACATTCCTCCCCGGCCCCTCTCTGCAAATGGATAACGAGGCAGCTTGTGAGCGAAGATGGTGCTGTTCAATAGAGCTGCAATTTGGACTCCTTGTTGTTGTAATAATAATGACACAGAGTGGTAACCATAATTCATCTAGCGCTGCATTACAAGTGGTTCACTGGGCTGACAGAGCTCACTGCAACAGTACTGCAAACAGAGCTAGAGATAAAATATCAGAGGATCTAAAAACGTTACAGGGTACAGTCATTATTTTGACATCAGATCATAACGGAGGAGAAAAGCTTCATGAATTGTTTATGAGGAGATATTAAGAGCATGTTCACATCTGTAGCTCAGCTATCTGGATCAAAGCAGAAAATGATACATTTGTGCATTTTTACTCTTGCCCATTAGGAGTTGGCACACTTAAACCAAGCAAAAACATTACACTTTGGGAACTTTGTCATGCAATGGGATCTCTTTTCTTGCATCTAAGCTAAGAAAGAAATAATTGGACAGGAGCATTAAAGGAATTGCTGTACATTCGGGAAACATGCTTAAACACGTGCCAAAAGTTAGACGAGACGATTGATACCTCTCTTACGTCTTTATGGTAAATATGTAGCTATAGCAAACAGACGCTTAGCTTAGCTTAGCTTAAAGACTGGAAACAGCTCACTTGTCTATGATCAAAAATCAAAAAAACACTTGTACATCTCACTAATTAACACATCAAGTGTAAAAACCTGTGTAGAAACAGGTTATGTGCTTGCTAGTTGTTTCTAGTCACTGTGCTAAGCTAAGCTAGGCGTCTCCTGGTGTTAATATTTAACAGACAGAGATCAAAAGGCTATGAATCTTCTCATCTAACTCTCAGCAAGAAATATATTCCCAAAATGTTTTACTATTCCTTTAAGAATGTAACTGGATTTAACCGGTCATAGAGGACGAAAAAGAGCCGCTAGAAGGAAACAGTATAGATGACATAACGTACAGTGTGACATAACGGCGAAAAATACATGTAGCTGTCTTGATATCAGACAAAAATGTTTTAACGAACCAGTAATTATTCCATTTATGCATTCACCCAAACTCTAACCCACATCATGATGCAACTGAATCGAGCCAGCCAGTTGTGAACATGTCATGAAACAAAAATAAGTCTCTCATGTAATCTAATAATTATGCTGTTAGAAAAACAGTGAGTCTTCCGGAAAGAGTGGAGAGCTATAATGAGGTTAAACTTCTCCAGAAATCAAGGCGTTCTTGAAGTGCAAAGATAAGGAGTCCACCAGCCTGCCCTGATGAAGACTAAAATGTCTGAAGGCTACAGTGCCTATTTTTGGGGTTCTCCACACTTGATTTCACTCCACTTTGAAGTAGATTTCTCTCACGCTTCTGATGCAAGAAGAGCTCACATCACTTCTCCACACACAGGGTGCATTTTTCATTTTCACCTTTGTCACACTATGAAAAAAAAAAAAAAACATCTTGGGGTCTAAAATCTTGGCCCTCAGATCTACTTTAAGCATAGCTACATAAGACCTGTCAGGTACGGAACAGTTTCTAACAGAGAGACTAAAAACCAGAACCAGACTTAGCGAAGTCAACGGTGCACATCAGGACAGCAACGCGTGAGTTACCGGGTGAAAGAGAAGGCGGAGTATTTGAGTTAGTCACAGGCCTTGTCCTCATCCAGATGCCCCACACATGCACTGAACTGAGGTGAACCCGAAGCATTCATGTCCCCGGACCACCTCTCAACCAGCTGGCTTGGCCCGCTACCTGACGAGCAGAAGGCGGGCCAATTAGCCGATGGGTGCCATCAAAAGGCCAACCTGTAAGGCGATGGAATCACTGTATTATAGATGAGTTGTGCCTGACGAGGCCCGGTCGGCATGGCAACGCGCCGGCAGCATGCGGTGGCTGCTGATGTTGATGTTTGTGAGCGATCAGCTGATAGGAGCGCGGCCCCCTCGGATTACAGGGGCGGCATGCGGCTTGTGCTGCAGATCACATGTGCATTAATTGTTTATGGCGAGTTGTGGACCTGGAAGTTTAGCTTTAGTCAGACGGTGAAGGTGGAATTTTGACATTAAAGTGACTTTAAAAGTGGCTGAAAATTTAACGAGAAGCCATATGCAGTATGAAAAAGTGTGATTTAAGTTGAAAGAGAATGACTATGGCTTTAACATGTCAGTGTCACAAACTTTTAGCAACCATAAACGGTCTCGTGAGAAACTTTGGCAACTGTCATCTCTGCATTTGTCTTGCTTCAGTGAAATCTCTTTATTTCTGTGACGGTACCTCGAATCACACGTTATTTCCCACGTTTTCCAACACTTTTCGACACTCACCCCGGATCCTGTGAAACACGGCGCAGTATTGGAGGTAATTAGGCTCAGACTGCTGTACAAAATCTATTTATTTATGCTTGTGATCGGAGCAGGTTTGTCACAGAGCGTCAATGAGCTGCTCAGAGCAGTGTGTTTATGAGCCTGAGCTACTCAGTGAAGGTTTATAGGCAAAATGTGACACAGGAGATATACTGTACCTTGTATATTTACCAGTATTACTCAACCTTGAGTGCACATACTGTTCCTGCATGTTTTTAAGAGTTTATATACATGGACTGTATATGCACATACAGTATGCATCGGGCTTACAGTTTAGCTGTTTCAGCCTCTTCTGTCTCTGAATCTGTCAAACACAAAGTAAGTACCAAGGTTTATGTATAAATATCTTCAAAATCAAACTTTACTTATATGATATAATCAGACAACCAATAAGTGCAGACTATTTTGGGTTTCCATATAAATTCTTTCATAATTCACAAGATCCATCTGTCAAAACTGAGAATGCTAACCTAAACTCCAGGATAATGTTTGGCATTCATTTAGCAGGTATGGCGGTCCAATTATGAGCCATATGCCACTCGGTACAATTTCACAAACATCGACTGACACAGGTGCGCTGCTTCATGTGACAGGCTGAGTGTCGGAAGGAGCTGCCTTAAAAACTGCCTGTAGGCTGCAAAGTGCCAACAGGTTCCTCTGCTTTGGGCGACTTCCTGTCAGTACTTGCCTCAGAGCCCTCCTGGTTTTCATTCGACTCATCTAATCAGTGAATGCTTTACACCCAGGGATGCTGAGTGAATTCAATTAGCTCCCTGCTAGGATAGAAAATCAGCAGAAGACCTTGAAGTTACATTAGAAATATCAGGTCTACCACTTATTGGCAAGTTAAAGGTCCAGTGTGTAACATTCAGGAGGATCTATTGGTAGAAAGTGAATATCATAGGTGTGTTTTCATTAGTGTATAATCAACTGAAAGTAGGAATCTTTGTGTTTTTCTTACCTTAGAATGAGATGTTTAAAAAATAATAATTCTAGTCCGCCACGTTGAAGCAGCATGTTACTACACTAGCCCAGAACGGACAAACTGCACCACCTGATGCCACTAATACGCTCGTCCTTTATGGAAGCACCTGAATAAAAAGCATTTTTCCAGCCCTGATAGAATTCTATGGTTCTATATGTGACGAGAACATTGAAGTTTTAGGGGTTACAGTGGGTAAAAAACAAAAGAATAACTTTTCCAACCTTTTTACTTCGTTATTTTCTCAAAATAAAGATGCCACTTTCTACATTTCCAAGCGAAGCACATATGATATTAAAAACCAGTGGTTATCTGTCCAGTCACAGAGCTGGGACGGAGCAGCTGGGAGTGAACGGAGCTCGGAGCGCAGGTGACTCGTGGGAACATGATACCGGCCTCCTGGGAAAGCCTGCCGCCTCTGACCGCCCTGAATTATTCATCGCTTACACGCCGACCCGCCAGCGAGTGTGCCAGGGTCGTCAAGGCAACCACAGCCTTCCTGCCCACACCAGTAACCACAAACCCACACACATAATTTAACTGCTGTACTTGAATTCATACTGTAAAAATGTTTAAATTTCAAGCTATCATCTGCACCTCGTGACCGCGGTGCAATGTGATTATTACAGAGGTCGAACGGGGCATTGCTACATATTTACACATACACACACACACACACTCGAGCAATATGCGATGCACACCGTGTTCACCATCTCCGTGGCCCCATTAGGACAAAATGTCACAAAAATGTCAACCAAAAATGTCACAGTCTGATCATACATACTGATCAGAACGCCGCCTTCTCTAGTGGATCATCTTTTGGGGTTTTCCCAAAGCGTTTCGATGACTTAAGATGTTGGAAAATGACACACAGACTTGTCTTGTTAGCTGATGTCTTATAAAGTCACTCTGCGGAGAGATCTCTATCCTTGAAGACCAAACCTTCATACGGCTGATTGATACTCAGTAATCACGTATTCATTGTATTACTGCACACAAACAGACTGCAACAGTTGACATGATTCACAAAATTGCGCTGAGTAAAAAAACAACACACACTCACACACACACACACACACACACGTCTCCGAGCGTTTCTGTCTACAGCTTAATTGACAGCCGTACATGTGACGCCCCATTGGCATCATCTAATGTTGCAGTTGTCAGTCACATTAAGGATTTAACAGCTCAGTAAGCTGTGACCAAAGATACATTTGAGAGAGAGAATGACAGCGTGTTGGCATACAGGGAGAAAGATCTGGAGCAATACATAACAATAACAAGTGGTTGCTCAGGAAAATCAGGTGTGTGATTATGAATCATTTAGGTCAGTGCAGGTGTTGTGTATTTCTCCAGGATTGGGTGAACAGACTGACACAGACACCCCAGCGTCTCAGAAATCTGCTCTCCTATCAAAGCCAAATGACGTCAAGAATGCTGTGTGTGTGTGTGTGTGTGAGTGTTTGTGTACTTGCAATCCATATGATTGCTCAGTGAGAAACGAGGGCAGTGCACACAAGTATAAATACACTCATAAATACGCCTGCAAGCACTCAGACACAGGAGGTAAGCTCATACATACAAAGTGTACTGTATGTAGGAGGGAGATATGGCTGCACAGAAACCCCAGCAACAATTCCACATCTACTTTGTTAAAGGCACCAGTGGAAATTGTTAAGAAACATAACTGAATAACTAGATTTTCATGCCAATATAAAGCCCAAAGCATCATCAGCTGTAGTTTTTACATTTGCTCAATCCGAGGCTTTTGCGGACAATTGTGTGGAGTGGTTAGGTAGTTAATGTAAGTACCACCGTGGCGCAGGAGAGTAGGGGAACATTCAAACTTCATTAAGAGAAATTTCAAGTAAAAACACACCGAGGAACCATGTGCACTGTTTGACTGCCAAGTGATTTCTGGGAAATGCAGCACAAAAACACCACAGCAGTGAACGTTTATCACCAAAAATAGCAAATCGGACCTTTCATATTGTTCTGACACAGTTTACAGTTCTACAGCTAACCTCTCGGTTTAGTCCCGCATAATAAATCTCTCAGTTCCTATTCTTTGGTCATCAACGAGAGAGAAGACACAACTGTTTACACTCATACGCACGCACATTCACGTTCACACCAGTTGCTTTCCATTATTCAGATGCCACTCAGAGGCCGAGCATGCCAACTGGTAACACGAGCTGTGACAGGAATGAAGCTCTACCATTCCCCACATGGTGACAACAGCACTAAGTAGTTTGCATTGGACGGGGCTGTGCTCTGGCATTAGCATAGTGCTGAAAACAGCTTCAGTAGTTACAGTGGTATGTGACTCATAATGTTGCAGTAGGGCTGAGTGATTGGGGTGAAATCAGCATCTTGATATTAATGAGAACGGTTTATTATGTCAATGTAGTGTTTAGCGTGATATGGGAGATGACATACTGTATAAAAGAATTAAATTCATGTTGAATCCAATGAACTCTATTCCTGCAGCGCCTCTAATGCGTACCAATTAGCACTTTTCTTTACATCTACACACAAACTAGAATATAAAAAAACAAGTTGTGAGCTGAGGTCGCTGTGATTGGGTTTTTGAGAATATCACTGGGCCTGGCCAAGAAATAGTTCCAACGTATAACGCCATATAAAACCCCAAGTTATTGTTTTTCCATTTCTGTTTTGGTATCCGTTGAGCTTTTGGACAGACCAAAGCTGACTGTTTCTCCCCGTTTCCAGTCTTTATGCTAAGCTAGGCTAACGGGCCGATGGGCTTGAACAACGCAGTCAGTTTGCAAACAGGCAAATCTCACAACTGCAGCTGTTTAAGCCATAAAAACAGAACAGCACAAAACCGTTACACCCACATATTTAACGTTAGATTAGATTAGATGTTGGCATGTTTAACATTTTGTAATCAGAGTCCCTATCTGTGTCTGTTTCACAGTTATGGCTAAAAGTCAATAACTGACTATTGTTTGAATTTCCACATCTGGATCGCGATCAAAATCTAATCAATCGTTTCTCAACACAAGGTCTGTCCACCACATTTCATGGAGATCTGCTCAGATTGCTTGGTTTTCTCTGACGCTGACAGACAGACAACCAACAGACAGGGGGACCCGATAAGGTCCTTGGTGGAGGTAATAGTTCCAGTCGACTGTCAGCAGAGTCTAGCCAAACCAGCTTTTATTTATTCATTCATTCATCTGAGACAGGATGTGTTAACAGATGGGAGTACACCAGAGCAACTTTGCGCTCTCTTTGTTGTGCAGCAGATTATCTCTGACTGTGCAACTTTGCTGTGTCTCTGGTGGGCACGGTGGCATGATTCAAACACTTAATGTGACTCAGAGCGAAGCGCTGCACCTGATGCCTTTCTGCGAGTGTAACCAAGGCAATGCCATGCTCAGGAGGCTTTGGCGATTTCATGTTGTTGTTCTTGTTGTTGTTGTTGTTGTGTTCCTAGAGAAAGTTACTGTGGTGAGAAAAATCAGCCATGAGTCAAAATATTACAAATCCCACCAGAATTAAAAGAAGGATACAGTGAGGACTTTATGTAACCACACAAATTTTGGACTTTCGAATACATTCCTGTCTCACTGCAATGTTCGCAGATTCTTTAAATGTACACCTCGCTCACATGGTGCCAGCATCCAAAGGTCAAAGCATAGATTTTTAGCGTGAGATGAAAACCCCAGCACAGGGTTAAAAGTTTCAGCGGGGCACTTGGCCTTTAAAGCTCCTAAATATGATGCTGTTTCTTGAAGTGAAAGCCTTAAAGCACCAGTTCAAAACAACCACTTAAGACAAAATGGGAAGACAGCAGAACAGCGCTCAGGATGGCTGTGTTTGTGGCACTGAGCGGAGACAACTCTTACGCAATATTAAACGAGACTCCATCCTAACTGTCAGGCAGTGTCAAACACAGACAGGGAAAAGAGATACAAAAAATCTCTCTTTTAATTACTCCGTGTTATATAAAAACTAATGATACACATAACTCAAGATAGCTCGGCTGCTTGCACAGCCCGCCTACAGCATGTGGCCTTACAAAGAAAGCACTGAAAATGACTTGACGGGCTGTGTCACCAGCTCGTTACTTTGTCATAGAAAATCAATATAAATTGGAACAGAAAAATAAAACTCGCAAGGAGATAAATGAAATCAACTCGTGGCTGTGCCACTGTTAATGACATTGTCTAATTTGCAGAGAAAATGACTTCTTCAGGGAAGACAACCGCATAAACAAAAGCTGAGGAGCTTTTTTCTGAAATATTTCGGCAGCAAGCACCGACTGGCAGATCTACAGTGTTAGACTGAAGTGAGGTGTTACAAGATAGTATTAATTACTATTTTATCACCCTGTGACAGGCTGTACTTTCTCTAAAATGTCATCCAGAGCAAAGAAAATTGTAAGAAAGGAGAAAATTGGCATTACAGTGAACTCCACCAGGAAGTGCGCTCTGAAGCTGCCATCCTAAAGGGTAACGTTCCCTAAAAGACTGCAGTCTGACCGCCAATTACAGGGCAGCTTTAGGTGACCTCCTACCTCAAACCACAGCTGTCATTTAGAGCCAACACTCAGCTCTCTCTTCAGTATTACCCTCTATAACCTGTGGCACACACACACACACACACAGTCATAATAAGTCCAGTAAGTGGCACCAGTGAAACCAGTTCAACAGTCTTTCCAAAACAGATTGTTTGGAACATTACAGAGGCACCAGTCCCCTTCCACTGGCTGTATAATAACCTGCAGCATGATACTGCTGAGCTTTTGTGAAGCAGCTCACTGTTTGCAGAGCTCTTACAGTTACGCTAAAACCTTTAAAGTTTCCTCCAGGGTTGTGGATAATAGGGGTAAAATGTCCGTCATACAGCAGCCCGAATTGTTCTCTCACCTCTGGGACACCCAAGCCGATGATGGCGGTTAAATTAAACGGCTCGCGTTACAGCGAAAAGACAAGAATGTCGACACGTGGAAGCTTTGACATCCGGCGGCACAGGGTATCATGTCGGGACGCTGAAAACCCAGCGATCGCAGTGGGATACGAAGCGACTGTAACCACACGCATTCAATGCTGCACTCCCTCGGCAGGATGATCCACTGACAAGTGTGAGCACAGTGGAATCTTTACATGACAGGCGTCGCGGGAGGCTGCCATCGATGTACACTCAGAACATCTTATTTTATGACAGTCATACATGCAGAGATGCATTGACTGGTACTTTTTCTTTCCCGAAGGTTTCCTGTGTCCTACCGCTTCAGCTACATCTCACACATTCAAAAGCCAAAGGAATTACAGTTAGAATCGCTGCTCACACGTCCTCTGGCTGCCACAGACTGGCTTCCAACTATTCTAAGATTTGTGAAGTGCAAGCAGCCGGTATAAAAGAGGAAAGATCAGAGCGCCTTGACGACAGGACAGTCACATGAAAGCACGGCAGGGAAAAGCCTGGAGAAGAAATGAGATGCAAGGGCCGGGGGAGGATGATGACAAGTGAAGGCAGAAGACGGGGGAGCGGGGAATGTGAAATATGACCATGATTAGCCATAATTAATTGTTCTTATACATAACGCTCGTATTTATGATATTTGATTACGTCTCGCACGGGTTTCTGGCCCAGGGGTGAGTCTATTCCCGTCATTTTAGAGGAAAACGGTCGAAGACATACGAGCGGAGGACAAAGGGTGAACCTTCTTTCCATCTCTCGAACTTTCTCCCTCTCTCTGTCATGTGAGCCTGGACATTTTAACTGAGTAACCTGTAGCATCTGGACCAAATCTGCTCCCTGCCTTTCCAAAGGGGACAGTGTGGCATGCCAAGCTTGCAAATCATGTGGAAATGTGCATGTAGGACTTAAATGACTGTCAGTACACATGCCAGGATGTTCCTGTGTGGTGTGCGCGAGTGTGGGCAGCCAAGTGTGAGAGACAGCGAGGGGTCGCGGTGGAACACTTTATGATAGCCTTGTGCATTCAACAGTGGTCGATTTTGCTCTGGAAACGAAGGAGGATGTAAAATACACAGATAAAACCCACATTTCTCCCATTTTTCCCGACCCAAGGGAGGGGAGCTTGTGTGAGCTCTGCAGGATCTTAAAAGAAAGAAACGGCAAAAAGAATAAACACGGAGTCTTTCTAAAAAGGCGGGTTGAGCGTTAGAGTTTATTGGCGTAACACTTGTAGTCTGGAGGCTTTTAACGATCCATTAAGTCGGGATATCAGATCAGAATACAGGCTCCCTTTGAAAAGAAGCCCTTTTATTTTCAGTTAAAATCTCTTCTGGCTGCCCACATTGTTGCCTGTGAACCCAGAAGATCTCTTTCTGCAGAATTAAGCCTTAGAACATGTGCTGCTCTTGCAATAATGGCACAAGCGATACTATCTTAACTCTCCAAAAGTGGAGGTTCTCATGTTTGGTCTTAAAATTCTCAAGTAACGGGACCCCTAAAAATCACAAAGATCTGGCCCTGGACCCGCTCTGAATATTTGCCCCACTGACTGAAGATTTCTGTTGACTTAGTGCTGAATTACACGGGTATGTAGAGTTTATACAGGAAGATTACAGTATTAGACTAAAATTAAACTAGTCTCGTTGCCCACACTGGGGGCATTTTCTATCAAATTGTATCATTGTGAAATCAGGCAACTCCTCATCCTGCTTGTGACACTGCTTCGACTGAAATGTTAACCCACTTTTGAGAGCACAAACAAGCCCACACAGGGGAAGAGAGATAAGGCTATTGTGCTGTGATAAATATTCCATCGGATCTGTTCAACGTGTTCTTTCAAAAGAAAAAAGTGGGGAGGGGAAAAAAAAAAAAAAGGGAAA
>NW_023339650.1:6808150-6808849 GCF_004916995.1 Morone saxatilis
GGGGGGGGGGGGGGGGGAAAGAAGAAATAAAGCAGACTGAAGGGAGGGAAAGTGCTTTACTTGTTCCTTTATTGAAATGCTGTCATGCCAACAAATAACGGCTCCTTACCTCTACACTGAACGGCTGCTCCTCTCCGTTCACGGCACATAAAATCCACAGCAACAACTGCAAGCATAACGTCCCCATACAGCAGCTATTAACACATCTCCTACTGCGGACCGCCAGTAAAACCATAGTGAACCCCGCTGTTGTCGCTTATCGTCTCTGAGCACTTTTATTTACAGTCGCTACAAACAAAACGGACAAGCGGGGGATAAATCCTAGACGTTTAGCAGCAACATTGCCGGTGCCTCGGTGTGTGTCTCTCTTGCGGTGCCGAAAAGCGGAGGAGAGGAGAGGAGAGGGAAAGGTGGGGGAGAGAAGGAGCGGGTTCGTCGACCGCTCTCGCCGCGGTTTCAGGAGGAGGTTATCCCCGGGGAAAACAGTCGCTGTTAACGCCTCTTAGCAGCCTCCCGGTCCTGCAGTCCCCGGGTGAGTCCTCCGGTACTCCGACCGTTGTTCCAGGCGGACGCGTCCAGCTCGTTTTCTGCACCGCGCGGCATAGCTGCCCGTTTTCAATCGTTGTTTCCCACCGTGTGCGCATGCGCGTTGCTGGCACGGGCGCCCCCCCCCAAACAGAAAAAAAGCCCTTACAGTTT
>NW_023339650.1:6808949-6852198 GCF_004916995.1 Morone saxatilis
CGCCCCCCCCCCAACAGAAAAACAGCCCTTACAGTTTGTGTTTGAAAATGTTTCTAAGACTAAGACTCGCGGTTTGTTTCAGTCAGTAAAGGACAGCCAACTTGTTCCTGTAAATACACACACACAAAAACACGACATTGTGTAACAGGACCAGTATTTACCAGAACACAAAGACAGCTTCTGGTCCTAACTGTAGAAATAATGAGGTTAAGGATATTGGCCCACGGTTTTCCAACATTAGGCTCCAGGTTAAGGGTTTCAGGAAAGTCCTGAATCTGGTTTACTTTGCTTATATTCATGGATTAAAAATGAATAAAACTGACAGTCAGTTTAGCCTCTGTTTGTAACAATGTTGCGACCCTGACATGTAACAGTCCAAACTGTGGTTGAAGCATTGTTTTAATTTAATAAAAAGCCTAAATTGCTTTTTTTCCTAACCCATATGTTTCAGTGACTTGCATAAACACTGTCAGGTAAATGAGAATATAGGGTCCTCAGAGAAAGTGCTTTATCATTGTTTGTTTATATTAGTGAGGTTTATCTCTGCCTTATTTCCTGATGATGCTATATTGTCTATTATCTTGTCATACTCTCTACCAATACCACAACCTCATGTTGTCTCATTGTGCTCCTGTCTGTGACTGGGTGTTATGTATTTCATAAATGCTTCAAGGCCACAAGAGGGCGATGATAGGCTCAGTGCTTGTTTCAACCCTCAGTGTGAGCGAGTCTTCCACTGTCCAGAAGTCTCCTCTGTGTCACAGCCCTGTTTCCAGTAGGGGATGATGATTCCATCGACTGTCACTGCAGTTGCCGTACACTTACTGATGTACTCAACGTTTCAAGGTCCTGCTTTTACAGGCAAAGGTGTCATCAAGGTCTCATCATTTTTATATTTCCACAGCCTGCTCTTGTGATTTTATGTCTCACATACTGACATCAAAATATGTTATGTAAGTGTTGTTGCCTGGTAAAAAGAACTACACATTGTCCACAGCACACAAACAAAACCGTATCAATAAAAAGCTTTTCTCTAATCTCCTCGGATAAAAGAGATCTAATGAGCCGGATCAATGATTTTCCACTTAGACTAACACCAAGGGATGAGGAACAAGTGCATGTGTGTGTGTGTGTGTGTGTGTGTGTGTGTGCCACAGGAACGTTAGGTAAGGCGCACCATTAGCCCATTGATGAAGTTCAATTTGCACACACACCTCACCAACCTCCTCTGAGGAATTCTCACCGATCACACTCAGTGGAAAACTCAATTTAAAGTTTTTATCACAGTAATCTGTTTGACCCCTGTGTGACCCCGAGAGTTTTTTTATGGGATGTTAAATGTAAATGTATGTAAACCAGAACAGCCCTATTACTAATACAGTTTACGCACGTGAATTCAGTGTAAGCTACACACAGTAAGTGAGATACACTGTCTGATACTACGGGGTTGACATGTGACACAGTTCATCACGGGTTGCAAAGGATAAAGGATGTGTTGTGGTCTGAGGTCTGCTGACTCACACAGCCATTATTTCACACTGTGTATAACAAGGCAGCTTGCAGACAGACTTATGAATTGTTGATTTACCTTTTGCACAGCCGAGCCCCCATTTAGAATAGCAGAGATTTATGGAAGACAGAGATAGCTGATTTACCTCATAAGTGATGAGAGTATAGACACTAAAACCAGCCTGGGACTCCCCAATAGATCATGATTTAAATTAATGTGACAAGTTCTCATTTCTTCTCACTGGTGAGATCATGCTAATGTCTTCCTCTCACTTTGTGTGTGAAGGTCAATGGGTTTCTTGAAACCAGTAAAATCTATGTTTAGAGGTAGAATTCATTGCAGCATTGTCCTGGCTACTTTTTTCATCACACACAACACTTGAGACAAAAACGACTCATTGTAAGGTAACAGAAACACAACGGGAGCTTTAAGATGATATGGATGAGTTTTTTTAATTGACCATACATTGACCCATATGTCTGACAATCGTTGTGCTCATTAGAGACGGTGGTTGCATTTAGTTGAATATTTGTTAATGAATAAGCTGCAGAAAAACAGCTGAAAGGAATCGCAGGCAGCTAAGCGATGACACAGAAGTTCTCTTTATCCTTTGGATTTAATTAATTTCACTGCACTTAGCTGTGATAAAAGTTTACAATAATTTTGCCATTGTGAAAGTTTGACTTCCTTTCTTTGTTCTCCTTGTGCTCATTTAGAAGTTTGTTGGCTGGTTGAATCACTGTCTCATCCCGACTTCCTCTCTCCTTTCCTAATTCTCTCGCTCTCATCGTCTCTATTCCTCTCCTCATCTTAATGATTTCCTCTCTCACTCGATAATCCTGAATGCCCTTTTTGAAAGGTTCTGGCCCTTTCCAACTGGTCCTCCCACCAGCGTAGAGCTTTGCCAGGATCCTCAAAGCCTATCTTTCCAAACATGACTCTGTCTCATAACTGCTGCATCTGCTCCCAGTCAGACCTCCTGGATCTCCTGGCAGCATGAATCCAAAGCCTCCCGTCTGTCTCTCTTTTTCCCCCAAGCAGAGGAATAAAGAAAAGAGTAGGAGAGGAAGATGAAGAGAGGCCAGCGATCTGCAACGGAGTGCTCCAAAAATGAAACTTATAGTGCATTTGTTCTGGGGATGAATAATTCCTGCACTTCTGCTTAACTCCTAATGTGCTTCCTGATGTTGGGTGGGATCACGATCAGATCACGTTCTCTCTCCAGATGAAGCTCCAGGGTCGGTTTGGAAGGACACTGAGAAGCCGCCCTCTCAACAAGGTCTCTGATTGATTGCTGTGTTATCGTACGGCCAGCTGAAGCCAAGTAAAAGGAAAAAAAAAAAACCACTCCAGTAAGAAATAACTGCTCTATTCCAATAAGAGGCTTTTTTACAGTTGGACCACTTTACTTGAGTCTGAACCCAAAATCATTTCAGGGTGCTTTTTACCCTCACAGGGCTGCGTTCTTTTATGTGGAAATTCTTCCAAACCACGAACAGTTTGCGGTTGTCAGCATTACCACTATTTTATATAATATATATATAATATAATCTGTTAAATATGAAGTCTTAATGTATCTCACAACATTGTAAAGACGTTTTTATTAAAAACATTTCTTTTTGCACTGAAAAGTTAAAATTCCAAAACATCCTTTAAAGTCATTTCAAATTATAGTTTCGGCTCAAATGTATGTCACGTGTTTCTCTATAATTTTTTCCCTTTTTTAGTGGATTTATAGGAGTTTGGATTTCAAGTAAACCAAAGCACATTTAGTCATTCTGTTCAATAAAAGATGTAGAAGTTTTAGCTCATTCTTTTACAACTTGCACTGAATCCTTTCACATTTGAAAGAGAAAGACTATAGCGGCCTGCCTCAGAATAAAAATGAGTTTTAACATCAATGCAGTCTTATATATGAAGTTATTAAACCAAGTCGAATATGGCACTGTATGTAGCTTTGCCATTTTGAATCATGGCTTGGCTGAGCTCTCAGGACACAAATGACAAAGGAAATCAACACATCTGGGTCTTTGGCACCATCAATGATATAATTGTGCCTCTTTCAAGGAAGTTTTGACATGAGGCAGAGAGCTGATCTCTATTAACCCAGCCGTGACACCAGAGTCCCTGCCATGTGGCTCCATCCGAGCCAGGCACTGTCTTGTTGGACACACAGACGTACAGACAAACAGCAGAAATGGGTCGGCTCGGTATAAAAATAACCTGATTACAGCCCACACGGTGCCAACGCTGAGAACAGATTGGATATTTACATAATAAGCTTAGTCGTGCAGTCAGTTTCACACCAGCAAGAAACCAGATTCACTTTGCAGAAGCAGTAGGGTCCATGTTATCTGCATTGAGAAATATGTAGGTAACAAAGGTGTATGGCATGCTCCACTCAAGAAACACAACTTGATATAACTTGAGTTGGTTTACTGAGAACAGACAAAAGATGTATGAGTAAGATCAAGCTGTTCAGATACGAGGGTTGTCAGTTGATTTGGCAGTAGATTAGTTGAACACATGTGGAGAAGACAGTGGATGTTTGGCTTTAGAGCCGTGGCGGTCTCTTTGCTGATGAAAACAAAAACGGCAACAGGAGGAACCTGCATGGAGAGGCAGAAAGATAAAAAGGGAGAGAGAGAAAGGCAGAAGGAAGACATGTGGATGAGTAGGAACTATAAGTATTGTGTGTGTGCAGTTCATCACTGGAGGCTGCACAGAGTTAGCTTGGCGTGATCAAGTGTTTTTCTTCCTCCTGAACTCAATTATTTTCATATGGTATCATCATATGGTGAAGGTACAGGAGCAAATAAAAGTATAATTAAGCTTAGGAAACTCAGACACTGGAAAGAATTTTTAAATGGCCCATTGCAAAGGGTCAAGCTGACATAATGCACTCACCAACGTATATTGTGGCAAACAATTTACTTCTCTCTGAGTTTGACTGTGATTGAACTAAAAAAGTAGCCCCATTTGTAGCTGTTAGATGACTGAATAGTGGTCTACCTCTGGGGCAACTTGCCAGCTAACCAAACAGTTTGTTTACATGTGTGAGGCTGTTGGTCGCTGTCTTATGGCGTGTTTACACCGACCTGACATAAAAAGTCAATGCTAAGACACCAATAAATGCAAATTAGGCCGGGTTGAAAATAATCAAATATACAAGTATCGCAGGGCTTTTGCAGTGTTGTGTAGGGAGGACCAGAGAGCATTTTAAAAGTTGTTTGCTCTTCATCGTGCAGACCCGGCAAATCATGAATTTAGACTTTTTACAAATTTGCATGATCGTTATTTCAGCATCCTTTTTTTTATCCCTTAATAAAATTACAGCAAAATCTGTTTATTTTGGGCTCATAATGCTGTAAAACCAGATTAAAGGGTCAATATTTACTATTTGTATTATTACTAGTACTATTACTATTACACAAATGATCCTGTGAGTAAACTCAACTGAGTAACCCAAGGTGAAGATCTGCTTCGCCTTTGGTGTGAACACAACATTAGTGTGTGGGCAGACATTGCATTTCCTTCTTCTAGTGAAAGTAAGTGCTAGGGAGTACACTGTTATTTGTATCTGTGTAACCAAATAAATTCTCTGTGTTTTTATCAGAGCTTGGAATGGGTGGAGCTTAAACCAGAATTGGGTGGGACTAACCAGAAGTTGCTAATTGAATCCTGAAATTAATATGGGTTGATCCGAAGTAAGGGGAAAACTATTTACAGAACAGCTTCAGAATTGAGCTAGAGAGCAATGTTTTTGATCACAAGAGTAAGAGAACTATTTACAGAACAATTTTTTTTCTACAAGTTGCTATGTTCATGAATACAGATGGACAGATTTACTCGTTTGATACTTGGTACTCATAAAAAGTGCAATGCATAATTAACCAGTGGACTGTTATTAGGCAGACTGTGAGTAACTTCCCTTTGATGGCCCACCATATTTATTCAAACTGGAGTGTACAGTCCAAATTGCAATGAACGTATATTGATAGTATCAGCCAACACGCAATCTTATAATACCGAGTTTACCTCCTAGAAGGAACTGCAATGTCAAAAGTAGTTGTGCAGTACCTCCCTGTAGATCTGATAAAACTAGGAACTGTAAGCTTCAAAGTCAGGGCAATGGAAACTAATTTGCTTTGGGGAGATTTTCCCCAGTGATTGGTTGTGGTTACAGCAGCTCTGAAACCCAGAGTTTCTGCTCTACACAAAAAATGTTTCCAACCTTCCTGTACGGAGTAAACATTTGTACCATGCAGCCACCCATTGGCCAAAAACCTGAAACTGATCCGCACCTCAAAATCGGATGTAGGTCGATTGGCGCTGTTGGCAAACTCCGTCTCGCTCTCACTCCCTCCCTCTCACTCTCGCTCTCTCTCTCTGGCTCAGTGTAGCCAACAGTTTCTTTTTCAAACTTGTGCTTGTGGGAATAAGGCAGACTGATGCCATAACAGAGCTGTTAATAACTTTAGTGGGAGAAACTTGGAGAGGAAGTACAACACTAAAGAAGGCAATAGCCACTTCCCATATCCTGCACTTAATGACAAAATAGAAGAAAATATGTATCTTTAGTGGAGGTGTGCAGTCTATCTTTTGAGTGTTTTTTTTCTGAAATGGTAAAGCTTCAAATAATAGTTTGACATTTTGGGAAATACTTGCTTACTTACTCAGAGGAAGATCAGAAGATTGATTCCACTCTCATATCTGTGCAGTAAATATGAAGATACAGCCAGCAGCCGGGTAGGTTAGCTTATCAAAGAGCCTGGAAATGGGGAGTTATTGCACCCTGCCAAGATAAAGTTCAGCATAAATCACCCTGTGAAACCACAATGTGTCCTTTTTACACTATGGTATTTGCATGGTTTAAACAAAGGGAGTGATAGCTGTGTCCATTCTCAGCAGGAAGTTAAGCACTTTGGAGTCAAACACTTTTTACGTGGGTGTTGGGCTGTGCCAGGGTAGTCCCTGCTCTTCATGTCCAGGACTCCAAGGTGCAGCTGAGGGTAGGAGAGTGTCTGATTTGAGGACTTCAGAATTTCTGCTCTTTCCAGATGATGTGGTGCTGCTGGCTTCATCAGACCGTGACCTTCAAAATGCACCGCTTCACATTAGACATCAAACTGCCATTCTTGTTGAGTGTGATGTGGTTATGATTGCAGTTAGCACCTCCAAGACTTAAGTCATGGTTCTTTGCTGGATAACAATCGATCGCTCCTCCAGGGTTCGGAATAAGTCGTTGCCCAAAGTGAAGCAGTTCAAGTATCTCAGGGTGAGGGTAAAATGGACTAAGTGGTCAACAGGGGGACTGGTGCGGCATTAGCAGTAATGCAGACGTTTTAGTGGACTGGATTCAATTTGCCTGACGATCTACGTTCCAACCCTCACCTATGGTCATAAACTCTGGGTAATGACCAAAAAAATTAGATTGCGGATACAACTGGCTGAAATTATTTTCCTTTGTAAAGTGGCTTGAGGTGATAACTGAGATGGTTCCGCCATCTAAATAGGATGCCTCCGGGTCGCCTACCTAACTCCAAATTGTAGGAGAACCCGAGTAGACCCAGAACATGCTGGAGGGATGTTTCATGGGATAGGGACATCTGGACAACCTTGCTTCACAGCGATCCCGCCCAAGATAAGCGACAGAAAAATGGATGCATGGTTAAACAAAAAAGATATGGCGAGCTTTAGAGGTGCTGGTTTTGTTACCTTTGGACTGACCCAGGATAGCTTAAGTGACCTAGCTAGTCAGGTGGTAGTTTCGTATTTACTGTACATGAACCTGAATAAGCCCATCTTCACAAAATTTCAAATTAATTTTGAAATGATACATTAGGGAAGAAATGGCAAAAAAAGCTACAAAATGTGATAAAAAAAGGCTTTTAATTGCTTTTGCCATTATGACATAGTGATAAGTGCATTTTATACAACTCCAAATGATCCAGTAATATTGGAAGCAGCAGCAGTGCATGTGTTTTGTAAAGAAAAATGAAATATGGAGACTATAAATCACTGCCACCAATACATTATTCATAATTAGTGTTTTTTTCTTCTTCTTTTTTTGAAATGTTGAAGGTGAAGGAGCACAAAATGCTCCAGCACAGTGAGAGAGAGTGCTGTGTTTGCCAACTGATCTATAATTTAGCAGTCAGGGTCTAATGATATCTGCACCATCTTCTTCAAATGTCTGTGTGTGTGTGTGTGATGAAGACTGTGACCTAAGACTCAGAGGGAACATACCGGCTTTGTGTGAGTAATATGAGATAAGACTTTGGCCAATATGTTTTAATACAGCTGATGTTAAGGTGGGAATACTCTCAGTGATGGATCAACCACCTCCAGCTCCGTGGATGCCTATCGTCCACCTCAACATACTGCTGAATAAAAGCTGAATGGTGCAAGTTCAGCAGTGAGGGGAATGCCACAGACAAAAGATGAGCAATGCACTTACCCACCCTACTTTGAGCAATTATGATTGATTATAGCTCCCTGAAGCGTTTCTCACACTGGCCTTCTCCAAGCACTAAATTGGTTCTTGGCTCTGGGCAGAGCACCATTTCACACAGGAACATTTTAAAGCAGACTGTAGCCTGCAGAAGTGGGTTAGCCTAGACTTGTCACAGTTAGCATATGAATTAATGCCACGTTACACTAGATGAGTTTTATTCTTATCCTGAGTGGGACTGCAGTAACCCAGCTGTCGGCGCAGATTAGCCTGTAGTCTGAATGGGTTTGAGCGTGAATACCTAGACCCTCCTGACTGCTGACCGTGCTCCAGGCCAGACGGGGCCCCATATGATTTTAGAAAAGTGTGTGAATTGTTGGCCCATACGAGCCAGGTTCATGTAGTGTGAAGCAGTGCAAGACTTAGCAGACAGGACGTTTTTGTCAGTTTAGCTCAAGGGAGAGAAAGGGAATGTGGAAAGAACTACAGTCACTTTCAACAACAATGCCCACTTGCACTGACAGTTCATATTCCCAGCTCCAGCTACTGCACTCTTGATAAGCTCATTGGACAAATTTAAAAATCCCCCAAATGAAACTAAACAGTTAAAATGAAAAAATTAAATAAATTCCCATTTTAAATGATTTACTGTAATAGGGGTCTCATAAACTATCAATCTTTCTTTACTTGTGACAGTGTCACTTTGAAATACAATTGTAATGTTTAAAGAACCAACAGAATCAACTAGCTTGGATGAATAAAGAAATCATTTAGTTACAATCAGAGAGAATATTGTTGTATTATTGTACATACTGTTAGTATAAAAATATTGATTATACCTGCTTTAATTGTATTAACTCTAATATCTAATAAAATTTGCTCCTTGACTTGTCAGAGAAGGTCATAAGCTCAGTGCTCATCTGAGGCAGCGAGGTTTATGAATAATATGGGTTAAATCACACTTCTAAGAAGTATTCATACACGCTGAGTGTTTTATTATTTATTGCTAGTAATGTTGGTGATCTTGAATTTGAAGCGTACTCCAGTGCTCACTGTAAGCAGCTCCAAATACAAGTGTTAGCTCCACGTCTAAAATGTAAATGTAAAAAATGTAATGGGCTAAATTAGCCGTGGGCCAGGAATAATCGTGAGCTGAAAATACACCACGGGAAAACCATTATCCTGCAGATGCTTCTCAGATGAATGATCACATTAAAACAAAGGTGTTATGACATTAAAGGCCTTTAAAAATGTTAATTGTAAGCATAAAGCCTTGGGCTTTCAAAGACAAAATTGCTCCAACAGTTAGGAAACACTTTATGAGGAAGCCATGCTGCAGATGTACAGCTGATATGAAGGGAAATTCTGTGATCATTAAGGGACATGTGCCTTGCTAATGAGCTGGGTGAAATGGGAACACTGGTGAGGAGTCAGAGGGAGTAGAGAGGGTTTAGTTTTGTGTCTAACTGTGACACAGATACAAGAACTTACTACTGACTGAAATCACTGCCAACTTTCAGATGGTGCAAGTGGAAACACTACTGGGAGCAACAAGAGGAAATGCTTGCTGTGCTTGTTAACACCAAATAGTGTAATCCTGAAGATATTTCTTTTAAAGAGCACACCTGTAGCTCAGGCATTAAACTAACATAAGACTGCCAAAGGAGCAGAGTGTGATGTCAGACAATCCATCACAGCTAGACTACACAGTCCTGACAACTGTGACAAGGTTGTGAGTGTGGAACTGTTAAAGAGGTTAACTAGCGGAGTAAGCACTCCACAATATCTCAGCTAATGGATGGATTGCTATAAGCTTTATTGATCCCAGAGCGTATGTAAAAACATTCCATTATCCATTGACATATCTCAATATCTGCTTGATAAATAAGTACATTTCGTACTGACATTCCCAGAAGTTGAACCCTTTTGACTTTGGTGTAGTTTTCCTCCAACAAAAGGTCAACATTTTAATTTTACCAATACTTTGGTTTATACCTGTTCTTTGTGACAATTAGCAAATGTCAGCAATGGCAATTATACTTCTAAACATCAGCATGGTAACATCATTGTGAGCATGTTAGCATGCTGATGTTAGCATTGAGCTTTTATTAGGCATACAGCCAAAGCTGCCAGTGTGGTTGTAGAATTAGTCTTGTTTAAATGTTGATTATTGCCTATTTAATCATGAATATTTAAAGGTATAGTGTGTAGCTTTTAGGAGGATCTATTGGCAGAAATGGAATATGGTTTGAAATGCACTCAGAATAAAGCAAGAAACCAAGGATAATTACAGTGCAGGATCTTCGGAACATGAACATCCCCTGCCGTCGCCGGTAATATTCATTTATATGTTTTCATTAGTCTATAAGCACCTCAATATAGGGATCGTGTTTTTGTTACCTTAGAATGAGCCGTCTTTTTTTCTACAGATGCAGAAGGAGGCCACCATGTTAAACCTGTCAAACTCCCAAGATTCTACAGTAGCCTAGGACAGACAAACCAAACACTGGCTCTACATAGGGCCAGTCCGGTTTTTCTGTGTTTCCCGGCCACCGTAGTTTCTCCCTTGCCATTTGAAAATCAGGGTGGAGCAGGTGAATTGCGGTCTGCAACTGCACCGCTGGATGCCCCTAAATCCTACGCACTGGACCTTTATAATTATTTTGATTTGATGCCACTTTTTAGGGACTATGGGTTATATCTTTCTGGCCACCAAGCTGCCAAATGTCCAACCATGGGAAATAAAGCTCTGCAGATGCTTGCATTGTCCTGCTTACACCACCAGAAGCGACCTGAGATTATGTGGTCCATATGGAATAAAATTACATCAAGCATCAGGAGATAGAGAATCTATTAAGAAACATATACAAGCCTCAAAACTAGATATATGCACAGACAAAGTGTATGTGTGTGTGTTTATTGTTAGAGAGCAACCTGGCAGCATCACCCCCTGGACTATGTGTCATTTCCTGGCAGCCCCCCTACACACACATGTGACGGCATCACAGGAAGTTAACCTGCTGCTTATGACCCTGACTCATAAACCAAACTGCCAACTAGGGCGAGGATGATGTACAATGTGTTTGGGTGTTGCATCAGTGTTGGATCCCTGCACAGAGGATGTAATAGGTCACATCCTCTGATATTTACTGTACGTTGTCCTTTTATTATAAGTCAGATCCAGTTAGTGTGAGCTTCCTCCGGTACAAAGTATGACACTCGTAGGAAACTTTAGAGATGAAATGGCTCTACGGTGACAGTTTGAATTAAAACCTGTGCTGATGGACAAATAATTCACTGTATGTCTGATATTTTCTTTCTGTCTTCTCCGCCAGTAATGCTATTTCTGAACTATAGAAAGTGAGAGTTCATTACATGATTCTTAATCATATCGGATCATATTGCATAAAGCTGATTTTCCATCTTAAGTACTGTAAGGCCTGTTTTTTCTCTCACTAAAGCCTGTACTGATGTAGGCCCTGCTTTTAATAAACAGGTCACTTTGGCTGTGGAGGTCCTCACTCCAATCAAGATTTCTTCCATCCAATATATACACAGATAGATGTACATAGAAGAGGTGAGCAGCGGACACATTGTACATTATTCATTATGTAACTCTAGACAGGTTTGTGAATTAGGTAAGGATTGTTAACCACAGGTGGGAGAGCAGACTTTTATCCTCCTTTTGAACTGCCTTGAGGTCAGCAGTCTCCTCCTGAGGGATGGTGAGCTGGCCCCGATGAGCAGGACACGTCAAAATGCCACAGCAAACACATGCAGCCGTTGTTTGCTGCGTGGCAGCACAGGTTCAAACAAATCTATCAGAACTGTATTCGTGATAAGAAGATATATTCGTTTGAAAGGTCAGGCTTGTCTGAAACAGACAGCTGAAGTTATCTGCAAATATTCCATTATGTATGGGATATATATCGAAGCCAGAGGGTGTCCAGAAGATGAACAAACATACATAAGTTTAACCAATCAACAAAAAGTCTTCTGCATGCAGATGGAGGCTCAAAGTTTCTTATATTTATTTTCTTTATTTACTTACAAAAAGCATGAGAGAGAGATGAATATAGAGAAGACACAGAGTGGATAATCAGTGCTACTGTATGTTTGTGGCGGGGGATGTTCACATTTCGAAGTTTCTTGCTTTATTCTAGCAAGAAAATTCTAGTGCATTTCATCAATATGCTAACCTTGTGAGACAGCTGGACTCTCTAGATCACCAAATCCCAAGATTTACAGAACAGTTTCCAATGATGACTTCATAGATCGTTCTGTATAACAAAACATTTGACGCAGTCAGGTTATCAGTATGCAGCCTCTATCAATTTGTTGGGCCATCTGAATGTGTGTGCATGCTTTTCTGTGTGTTCACTAGATGAACTTACAAGGCTGGCTGAGATCTTCATCATTATTAATCCCCATTATAAAAGCAAATACTGATATTTGACTGTAATAATGCTCAGTTGCTCCCATTCTGGTCTGCAATGAATCCAGTGAGTGGAGTCCTCCACTGTGGCCTTTTGCCAGTCAAACAGCATTGCTATCTGCATTATTATCCATTTGACCCAGTATGGGCGTGCAGCACATGGGTGGGGAGATTTATCTAAAGCTATAATAGCCAATCTGTGAGTGCTGTAATCAATGGTTAATAACCATCCCGGCAGCTCAGCCACTCGTTTGGACAGCCAGGTGGAATTGGATTATCTGATTGGGTCGTTTACCATTTGTCTGGGTGGGTATTGAGCGCTGTGGCCAGCTGCAGGGCAGATGTTCCATGTGGGAACAGCATAATCACTCTGCTGGTAGCACAGGGCCACCTGCGTGCCAGTGTGGTGTGTTACTGGGAGGTTATAAAAGGTTTAAAATATGCAAACTCAGCCGAAGAGCAGCAGAGTATTTCAGCAAGCTAATAGATTGGTCTGTTCCACTTTCTGAATTTGTGCAGCAGTCCTCCAAGATCTAAAGAAAAAGTCATCACTATATATATCCTGGTGATAGTTTGGTCTAATTATTATTAGTCTCATAGTTATTTGGCCAAAAAAGCAATTATTATTATTATTAGTAAATATTGATCGTTGTATAAGGACATATCACTACCGATTGATAGCTAACACTGTGTGGATTTGCTGAAAAAGGCTATCAATGTTCGCAGGCTGATGTGCTTCAGTCAGTAAAGCTCACTGTAGAAGTTGACAGCACGTCTCTTAGCAACGGCAGCTCTCACATGTCAGTCAACAGCTGCCATGGGAAACGCCCCCAAAGGCTTGAAGCTTAGATGTTGTTTCCAAAAATATGTCCACAAACAATTGAAACAGGAATTCTTTTAAAAAATGGAGAAATATTTTCTGACACAAAAAGTGAGAAGAATTTTAATTCCAGTTTGACTTTAGGGTATTATTGACAGATTGGTTAATTTGCAAAGCAGTTGTCAAAAAACCCAAATGACAAGACATAGTTTCAGCTGTGTGTGTGCAGTGTTGTGGCACTGTGTCTCTTTCTCTCTGTGTTCATCCCTCCATCCAGGAGAGCCTCTTTTGATTGAGATCATGCTGTCATCTGCTTTCAATGTTACTCACACTCAGAAATGGGACGTGTCCCTCCCACCGCAATCTGTCTCTCTTACAGAGCTGACATTGGGGTGGGACTCTGGTCACTTTGCACACTTCTTTTTCTTTCTCTCTTCCTCTCTCCCTGTCTCCCCCCTCCCTCCACCCACTTGTCATTTGGTGCCCAGATGGAGCCGTTGCAGGCGAAGGAAGCTTTAGCTGTGCAACCCACCTTTTGCAGAAAACTTTGCTGCAGGGCAAAGAGAGAAAAAAATATCAATGGACACCTTCTGCTGTAATCTATGTCCAGTAGAGTAAGCAGCAGTAAGGCACAGAGCCGCAAAGAGTTTCTGTAACCACAAAGTTAAACTAAAGAAATTCGATGCTGGTATAGAAAGTAAAACATTATAATCTAATCATGCCGTTCTGCAGCAATACACACATGTGTGTATGTACATGTTTATTTTATACATAAATCAAGTCTCCATGCATATCAAAACTCACTTTCACTTTCACTTTCACATCTCCTACCAAGCCAAAAACCTGCAAAACTAATGACATTCCCATCAGCCTCAGCTGTACTTCGTTTAGTGCTAATCAGCAAATAGTCTAACACACTAAACTAAGACGGTAAAAAAGGTAAACATTATTCAGGCTAAAAATCACGTGTGAGCATGAAATCATGTTAGCATTGTCATCGTTCAAATATTAGCATGCATTTGCATTTACCTGTCACAGAACCACTGGTATGGCTGAAACCAATAGTATGCGAAGTGCATACCAGAGTTATATTGGAGTATGCGAGGACAGGACACTATGCTAGCTTAAATAGTTCATTTGGTAGAGCTGGCACCCCATATACCATCTCTTCTGCAGCAGCCCAGGGTTTGAATCCGACCTGTGGCCTTTTGCTGCATGTCATCCCCTCTTTCTCTGTCACTCTTTAGCTGTCACTATTAATTAAAGGCAATGAAAGCCCAAAAAATATTATTATATATAAAAAGCAAATACTTGCTTTTGTTACCATATAATACATCATGAACATACTGCATAATTTCATGTCAGTCTTATATTGAGGTCTGTTCAGTTGTAAATAGGCTATAACACAAAGAAGTACACATTAGCTTACATTACTCCCGTCACAGAAGAGTAAATGTTACAGTTGCAGTGCACTGGTTCTGTTGTCTAGATTAGATGTGATGACTAAATGTTTCTATG
Organism: Morone saxatilis; assembly: GCF_004916995.1. Classification (NCBI taxonomy): domain Eukaryota; kingdom Metazoa; phylum Chordata; class Actinopteri; family Moronidae; genus Morone; species Morone saxatilis. The sequence goes on from NW_023339650.1 coordinate 6,823,687, forward strand.
TGAATTTGTAAAGTGTGAATGCATGACTGTAATATTTGCAATTCATACTGAATGTTTCTTGAATATGAACACTGTTCATTCTAGTTGCCTGTGGAGGTTATTTGGAGCTCCAGGATAATATAACTGAACAATATACAGCCTCCTACCACTTCTTTCTCATTCATAACCTTGATAAAAAACCATCCATTCATTTGTGATTTGGTATGAAAGTCCAATCACAGTGTTATAGTGTAATCGAAGTACCCAGCTATGAACACTCTGGTTCATTGCAGCTCAGTTGGTAAAGCTTGTTATTATAAAAGCCTGTGGTTTGCTCACCACAGGAGACAACAATGCTGAAAATGCATGTTCTTCTTTGAGCGAGGGCACCTGGCTCAGCAACATCAGTGTAACATGCACTGGATGATCCTGTAGCGTGGGTCGCTCACTGTGGAGATGAAATGTGCTTCAGCATGTTGTCAAAATGAAAACAACAGAGGCCGGTGAGGGAATCCCATCAGGGAGGAACTGGGGAGCTTGGGTTGGATTACAGGTCATTTTCAAAACATTATCCTGCCTCACATTCTGCACGGGTAGCAGCTGCAAACTAGTGTTGTACAGTACAGCTTTTTCTTCTCACTCAACAACATGCAAGCTTAAACCAAGGCCAAACATCTGGCCGTGGAGGAATACTCTATCAACTCTTGGGTGGATGAAGGAGTTGCCTCTGGAGTTCCTGAATATTTATCCTGCACTATGTATTTCTTCCAAGAAAAAATATTGGTAACATTTAACTGGAACTTATTTTTGAGCAAGAAATACAACATGCACAATGTGAGTGCAGGAGTTGAACTACAGGAAAAACTATACTATATATACTATTGTACAGCACAAAATTGCTATTCTTCTACTGTCTTGCCGAAGCCTTCTGTGTATTCAGATACCGATGTAGCAGTTCTAATGTCAAACTGACAGTGTGCTACCCTGCCCTCCTTCATTTCTGTTGTTGTTTCACATATTCTGTCTGTTTGGACCGTTGGTTGTGCCTGTCTTTAGAAATTAATGCAACTTCTATCTGTGAACCGTTTGGTGCTGCTGTTCTTCCGCCAGTCCCTGTCGTGCTCGGTCTGCAGTAATTGTGTATGAATATTTTTGATGCACAACATTTGCCGGCGAGTATTTTGCATTTTTGGGTCATTTATTTGTCTTGCCCCCGGTCTGCAAAGGCTTTAAAGCAGCATGACCCAGGCAAAAAGTCAGCACACTCACCAGCTGATGTTCAACGTTGAAGACACGGGAATAAAGAGACAACATTATTTTTGCAATGCGGGGTTAATGTTTGTAGTCCTAGTATTAAAATGTAACATCAGACTTCGGAACGGTCAATTACAGATGATTGAATACTTTAATTTATGAGAAATTATGCATTCTGCTTCTCTAAAAGAAAAAACACTGTTATACTGGCAAGACTGTCCAAACTCAACACTCTTGACTGGACAGAACATGCCAAGAAATTAGCTGTGAATTAACAAAAAACACTTCAGAAGCAGCCCAGTCAGCTGCAAATCATCTGGAAACAGAACAGAATAAAAAGTCTGGGACCGATTACTTAGACAATGCCCCCCTGGCCATTAATAGCACATTTTGTGGTTTTTATAAATCCCTTTTCACCTCCAAGTGAAGTAAAGGCTCAAGAAAAGATTTAATGACATACTTGGACAGGAGCGCTCAGTGTGCTGTGTCAGAACATGAACATTGGCTCATCCAAATGTTCATTTTACCAAGTAGGAAATTTGGGAGGCCATTCAGTTTGTGCCCTCTGGCAAAGCACCTGGTTTAGACAGAGTTTCCATTAAAATGTATAAAAGTCTTTGCCTGAAGTGTTCCTTATTTTAATGCTTGTAATCAACAGTCTTCTGGACAGAGACAAAGCAGAAGAAGACAAACTTTGGAAATATCCCCACATGACTGATTGCTCTGACCAATCAGTATACTGTATGGATAGAGCTTCAGCCAAAAAGTCATTGTTATTGCTGTAGACTGCAAATGAGGTTAATTTGAAAGAAATAGCTATAATTTAAGAAAAGATAATATTTCTGACATGTAAAACTATCAACAGTGGTCGTTTGCAAGTTTCTCTGAAGGCTTCTTTCTCCAGCTGCCGTGGGACATATGATCAACATTCAACAGCAAAAAGGAGGAATCCAGCATATTTCCCACAACGTTCAAACAAACAAAAAATCTTTCACTATTTTGTGATACTTTATGGGCCAAATTATTAATTTATAAGTCAAGAAACTGATTAGGCTAATGAAAACCATTTTTAGCTGCAGACCTACTATCAAAAAATATACCTTAGTGCAGTGTCCAGCTTCATTCTATTTCAAGTCAGCCTTTTGTAAGATTCACATGTTGTTCATCCTGAGAGGTGTACTTTCTGAAGTACCTTGAATACAGGTGACAAAGCAATAACCTTTGTCAGCTCTCTTGTCTGGCTAAAAACAAGCATAACAGTACTGTTACTTCTGAGAAAAACAAAAGGATTCAAGAGGTTTTCTTTCTTGAACTTAGACTTTTTTTTAGGACAACATTAACAAACTTTACCAAAGTGCATTTTGAAGAAGATAATTGTCAGTTAGTTTTATATTTTCAAGACGTCGGACGTTCCAACACAATCACGAGTTAAGACATTAAATCCAATGAACCAGAAAACTATTTGCCACTAGCCAGCAATAGTTATGCAGAGTTCATTGGAAAATATTGTATTAGTAAGAGCTGAAGTCTGCCAAAGTTTCATTTCTGACAAATATGAAAGGGATCATAAAACAACAGGTTGCTCTTCAATTATTTTTTTATCTCCCCTTTAGGCAAACTGTTAGAGGAACACTCAGAACTTGCTGAAACCCTGAATTGCTGCCATCACTGCTGCTTGTGTATCACTGAATTGGGGAAACTTTTACGATGACAGTGCACCTATGAGAGCAATAATAATAAACCTAATCTTAATATGCAGAAAGGAGTTATGAAGCCACGACTATAAAAAGACATTAACCCCCTATTGTTTGTGTCGCTTGCTGCAGGCTGGAGCTAAGAAAGTGACTAGAGGAAAAGAAAAACACCTAATCATCATCAATAAAAACTTAATACACTGCTCCTTGTGTAGCATTGCCAGTTATGAGAGTACATGATTTTATGGAGTCAGAGTATACTGTGGCATAAAAATCAAGCCAGTATGATTGCCTTTGGGGAGTGTTTTTATGTCCAAACCCTGTGAAACCTTGAAAAATTGGACACACTGGGGGGGTTATGGGTGTTATCAACTCCAGACACTCTGCTGGAGATTGTCAGAGTGAGTCCCATCTCCCTCCACTCCTGCGAGCCCTGCAGTACTGTATATTTTCACCGGTGTCACGGTGCACTCATAGGAGAAAGTAATTGAGTAGAATTTGACTGAACAAGCATGACACTCACCAGGTAGGAAGTGCTACTCTGTGTCTCAGAGGGAGGTCAACTGAGACAGTTTACAATTTAGCTGAATATGTGCAGTTAGCAGTACCTCAGCTAAAAGTTTCAGAATTTCTTTTTGTTGAGAGGTCTTGTTCGGTCTAGCCTCATCACCGTTACAGTACAAACCCTGCTCCCAGCAATCCTTGTGTGTCTCAAGGCAAGCTTGTCAAGGGCAAGTAAGCTGTAAATCTAACAGGGAAGGTTGGATAGCAGTCCTGTCAACAGTATTATTATTATATTACTATTATTATAGTAGTAACAAGTTTTCCATTGACCTATTGTGCCCGTCTCATTTCACTCTGCTTGGCTCTTTCCGTTTATTTCTTCTGTCTGCCGCCCTTTAAATTGGCTGACAGCAGCATTTCCAATGTCCAGTCACCACATAAAGTCTAACTCTAACCCTTGTGTTGTCATTGCAAACACAATCTGAATGCCTCGCTCATCTTCCTACACCTCAATAAGCTATCCTCACCATCATCTTGACAGCCACCCCTCCCCCCCAAGGGTACCACTGCTTCCAAACTGCTTATTCTTCATATGAGTGATTGGCTCAATGAGACAATGAAGAATGACATCCATTCAGAGGCCCTCTGGGGTGAACAGGAGGAGAAGCTGAGGTTATTAAGCTTTGGATCTATTTAAAAGTCACACAAAGAAGCTGTATTTGCAGCAAAATGGCAATAGCTTTTTGTAGAAGCAACCTTGGACCAGAATAAGGTTGTATGATGGTGTTTACAAGCTGAATACTAGTTTTTGCACCTGATTTAGTCAGCTTAACAAATATAATGAATCAGTTTTAGTCACATTTTAGTCATTTGACCACTGTTAGTTTCAGTCGATAACATTTTCTTCACTTTAATTAGAGTTGTGTTCATCAAAACACTTCTGGCTTTAGCTTGAGACTACTCTAATTCGTGACTTCAGCAACGTATGTTACTTTATGATTCAGTCACATAGAGTTCCCTATGCAAAACCTAAGATAAAAGGTATATGTAAAGGTAATGTATGCGTGTATGTGTGTATGTGTCAAAAAAGCCTAAACTCTTTCACAAGGTAGCCCTGTATGAGACACACCATTTCAACAAATAGGGAAAAAAATGGATAGCTCCAGCTTAGAGTTATAATACATTTTAGTCTTGTGCTGCACAGGTGTTATGTCAGAACACATATTCAGTGAATTGCTCAAAAATCCAGGACAATCACGTTATATACCTCCTTATCCATCTCCCTCATAAGCCCCTAGGACTTTTGTGTCAATGCTATTATCATTGCAGTTTAAACTGGGCTCTTAAGGTAATTTCACACATTCATTGTGATTAATAAAGTTAATATTATTCAATCGATAACTCAGAAAATTATAATTACCCACATTCCCTTGTAAAGAGTCATAAACTGACCTTGTCTATTGAAGTAAATTTATGACTAATATTGTGGAAAAATGAAACTTCTACAATCAATGGGGCTGGTTGTATAAATGGCCATTTGATTAAAAGTAGTCGGATGTGTCAAAACATCCTGCCTCTTATCTTGCCAGATAGAAAATGTTCTTTTTTTCTTCACAGTCTTAAAGGTTCTTGTTTTATCCATCTGGAGCTGCAGTCTGGGCCCAAATGGCCAATGACGAAATACTGTGTGCACTGTGCACTCCATGGAGAGAAAGAAATAGATGAAGAGCCAAAGAATCATACATAGGAAGAGGTGGGTGGGTTGAACTATCCTCTACTGAGTTATCATCATAAGTCATAACAACCTGTTCATTGATCATCACCAAAAGACATCAAAAAACATGTTTTTAAAGGGGTTTCACTCAGTTTGAGCTATACTTGATCACTGACATGCTATATACAACATGTGTGTTTGATTTTATCAGCAATAAGCCTCTTTTCAGGGAATGTCTCTGACTTTTTTCTTTCTTGGCCTATATAGAGCTATTTAATGGGATTTTCCTTTCAGCTGCTTTCTATATGCTTTAACCACAAAAATGCATTTGTACTTTGGATCAGCCAGCACATTTTTAACACGAGCTTCCACAGATCCTTTCAATCAGCGTCTGCTTAGCTGAATATATTAACACAATGTGTTCAAGGTTTTTAAATTCCATATCCGCAGGGCCGTAGGATTGTTAATATACAGATGTCACGAGTCCTACATAAGGCTCTGTTTGGATAAGAGGACATTTTTCTTTTCTTAGTTAGAAAGTCTGCATATAGTATAGTAATAGTATTTGATAGACTCCAGACACAAATTTAAAGTGGTATATATATATTGTTATTTATTTTTTTGATTTGTGTTTATTAGTATTTGGTACAATATCTGTATTAGAAGGTACCAAAAAATATTCATAATATCATTTCAGTTCCAAAAGATTCACAGGAAGTTAACTATTTTGGGGGCAATGTTGTTAAATGCAAGCATTTGATTTTAAAATTACTGACGTTTCGGTACATAAGTACTCTGCGTCATGATTCCGATCAAGCATTAACATACAGAGTTCTAGGACACTCAGTTGCCACCACCACAACTGGACCTATAAAAGAGAGTCAGTGTGAGCGAGACCCACTCCTGTCTATAATGCATCAACTTTTCTAGTGAAATGGAACTTAGTAGCATGATGGGTTCTCGCAGGAAATGACACACTTGACCTAAAGTTCTAAATAAACGTAGTCACTGAACATCAGCCGATTTCCACAAAAATTAGATTACAAAACCCTCCACAACCACCAACAACCACCAACATCAGTGCACTCCATATTTTTTCAAGAAACACATTAAGTAAAACGAGGCGATTGCATATTAATGCAATCTATTACTGTAAATCCACTAAACCAGTTGAGATTGGATTTTAAAGCCTTTTTTGTGTAGTAGCAGGAAGGAACTGGCTCAGCAGTTGTGGATTATGTAAGGTTGTTGCATGCCCACCTCTACAGCGAGTTGTAAAAACAGAACAGTTGTTAGAGTAGCCTTGAAAAAAGTAGCTAAATGTTCAAGATTCTGACTGCAGCACATGTTCAATACAAAAAGATCCTTGTGATATTCTCCTTAAACCACCAGTGTGTGCTTTAGCCTGTGGAACATTTCTGCCTTCCTGAGCCGAACTAAATGCTAATGGACCCGGCAGGTTAACCGAGGCCATTATATGACAACTCTCTCCAGTCTAAATCTTTTTGTATGAAAGACAAACTTCAGTAATGAACACAGAAAAAACTGGCTTTTCAGCTTGACAGGGCCTCTTTGAGCAGGTGTTTCAGCTTAAACTCTGCAGACATGAACAATGGCAATGATGTTTAACACAGACGTAGAGGATCTCTCTCCCAGAATGGTATTTCCTCTTTTATTTTCAAGCTGGAAGCAATTTTAGCCAAGTGGGTTTGCCAACTCTCTCTTTTTTCCCCACACTCCGGTTATATCCTATATCATAGGACCTTTATCCTGTGCAAACACAAACACACACACACACACACACACACACAGTAAGCATAGACTACATACAGTACAGAAACTTTCTGTTCTACATACAAAGTGCACACAATCATACAATAGCGTATATTAAAAGCATGTGTCACATACATTTGCTTACATGCAAAAATATTGTACACGTTACTTTTTATATTCCCAGAATTTCACCTTCCACACACAAACACAGTTTCTACTCGCAGCCTGTTCATAGTCTCCGTAGCTGAGTATTGAAGGGTCCCTGTTTGATCTCCTTGATGTGTTCTGTTTCACAAACTCCTTTGGGGCTTTTGGAGAGAGAGAGGGAGGATAGAGGAGGCTCAAGGATCAAAGTAAATGAACTTGGTTTTGAGGTTAGTTCAAGGATCTGGGCAGATCTCCTGTCAGTTATAAGAAGAATCACTTGTTCTGTTTTCATTTAGATTATGTAAAGTCAAACGATACCACCCCTACTTTGAAAAGGTTGGTGCTTTGAATAGTGTATATGAAAGTTTTTAAACATTGTCTGTCAATCTGTCAACATATCTTGACAACTGCGAGCCAGATTATTATATATTGTGTGGGTTAAGATTTTTTAAGACTTACATGTGGCACAAGAGCAAGACTTGTTTCCAAAATGTGAAGGGTTCAGAACATGAATGTTCTCAATCTCATGAAATCTCACCATCTTACTTTCTATGTTTCTGGTGGTAGGATTAGAGGACAGGTTAGCAGGGTGTCCATAGGGTCTTAAAAACTCTTTTAAAAGTCTTAAAGGTAGCGTCATGCCCTGGTTGTCAACACTATTTGCTGACCTGGGACCTGGGAATGAGACTCAAGTCAACCATTTTTCTCCAGAATAATGATCATAATAAGAATAGTGACCCCATCTTTACAGTGTCTTAAAATGTCTGAAATATGATTGATTAAGTTAATGTCCACAAAGTCTTAGAATTCATCCTCTGAGGACCATGAATATCTATACCAAATCAATCCAACCAACCAACATGGCCTTCTAGAGCAATGTCACAACCATGGATAAAAACATAATGGTTCATCTTTTGGTGAACATAAATATCCACAGCTTTCACCAAAAACTGGCCATTCATTTTCAATAAAACCTATAATGTCAAAGTGGAACTTTAAACCGATGCTTGCACAAGAGAAACATAAGCAAAATCAGGAATCATCCTCTGGGAACTATAAATATCCAAAGCACATTTTATGCCATGAAATTTGCTAATCATATTCATACTCTGAAGGGTATAAACTTTTTCTACTGAATCCAATAGATTTCCGCTAGCACCAACCTAATTTTGAGCTCTCATATTGATAAGGGTCTAAGAATAGTCAAACTATCACTATGTTTCTGGTTTTATTAAACACTTAGTCGGGTATAATGAACATCATAGCCCCAGAGGCTGGTATATAGGGGTTTCAAGATGTGATTGTTGTTGTTCATACGGTTACTATCGGGAATTAGCTACACAAAGCTCATTGACACCCACTGAAACTGTTGCTGTGAAAACATCACTTAGTCGTGATCTTTATATACATCATCAGTATATTTATGTAAACACATGAGACGTCATTGCTACAACTATGATTGTGACTTTAATCGTTTTTAGGACCAGTGTATAGGATTTAATGGCATCTGTGTAGCTGCAGATTGCAACAGCCTTTCTTTACACTCCCCTTCCAAGCATGCGGGAAAAACTACGGTGGCTGTGAAATGCACAAAAGAATCGGCCATATATAGAGCCATTGTTCGGTTTGTAAATTTTGGGATCAACATGGTTTTCGGTTCAACATGCAGCCTCCATGGAAAGCAATCAGTGGCATAGATGTAAAAGGCTTATTTAATGGTAACAAAAACTAAACAACGTTATTATACGTTATTGGAACATAGTTATGCAGGTTGTATTCCATTGCTGCTGACATATCCTCCTACATGTTTTACACTGGACCTTTAACTACTGTATGCCTGCTCTGGACTTCCAACTTCACCTCAAAGATGATCCTGAACCAGCATTACACAGCAAATCTGATGCACTTCGAGCACCTTTGGAACCGACTTCTCGATTTCAGTTGTTGTTTTTTCTAAATCCAGATCACTGTAACAGGTTTTAGTAGTAGTCAATGACAACGCACCAGAAAATGTAGCTTGAAAAGAGCTTCCTCATATAACTTATAATATAAAAATACTACTTATATTCAGAATACTTTGCCCAGGCTTGAGTCTTTCAATGTTTTTAAATAATATTCTGTATTAGCACATATATCTGTTAAGTTATCCATGTCTTGATGTACCAAACAGACTACCAGTTAATCTACAAAATTAGCATTCAATGTGGTCTAGATTTCTTGGAACCAGTCTGCTTTTCTTTATCAGTCATCAGACCGCTGTGAATCAGAGCTGGCAGGGAATAAACCTGAATATTTCATAACTACATTTTGTTTCATTGATTTCTGGTGAGAAGCTGCTAGCCCAGTTACTGCAGGAGCTTGGGCCTCCACTCTGCACAGAGGAGGGTTGTATGCAGGACCGTGTGTGTTCTACATGTACCAGTGTGCAGGCCTAACAGGATAGACAATCTGAGGAATACGCTTATTTGCTTTCTTGCCGAGAGTTAGAAACCACTCTTATGTCTGTACACTAATTATTAAGATAGAGCAGGCGTGTAGCTTAGCTAAGAGTTTTTTCCATTTCAGCCTCTTTAAAGATGAAATTAACAAAATACAATAAATTAATTGAGCTTTAGAATTGCTGGTAAGTAGATTTTTTTTAATCTTTAGACAGAGCCGGGCTAGCTGTTCCCCACTGTTTCCAGTCTTTATGTTAAGCTAAGCTCATCGCCTGCTTGCTCCTGCTCCATATTTAGCAGAAAAAGAGTGGTATCACTTTTCTCTTCTACCTCTCGGGAAGACAGCAAATGAGTGTTTTTCCATTCCAAATGTCAACATCTCATGCACACACAAACACAGGTATCTCAATCCCATGAAGGACATATGTATTGGCTCATGTTTGCACATGTATATTTACTGTTTGCACATGCCTAGACTTGAACATACGCACAAGCATGTACGTATGCTGAACACCCCTTGTCAGTCTGAGAGTAGCCATGTGTCAGTCCATCCTTAAAAACCTCCTCACAGGGCTGGGATGGGTGTTATGGGAGAAACTGGAGGGGCCACAGGGGTCTCCGTGTTTATTTAAGGTGAAAGCGTCACCCAGTTTAAATTCCTGCCTACGCTGAGACTGAATGGACAAACAGGACTGATTTATTTGTAAAGCAGAGCTGAGGTGGGCAGTAAGCTCTTGGTTAATAACCCCCTAAGGTTGCTGTGACAATCAAGAGTCTGTGATTTATCTGGTCGATGAACATTTTTGAACCATTTGCAAGGGCAAGGAATCGGTGCAGTTCTGGGGGGGTTTCTATTTTAAATGTGAAAAAAGTTTTCAGTATAGAGCTAAGCTTTATTAAGTGTAGACTTTTTTTCGTAAGTCCAGTGTGGGTTTTGAAGCATATTCCACAGAGCACTCCCACTGTGCTGCTGATTGAATGGTTGTATTGATAAAGAAAGTGAGTGTGTGTGTCTGTGTGTGTGCTGGAGTCGATCACACTCTCAACTGTGGGAATGTGTTGAGTCTGACGAGAAAATGGATTGCATTGAGAGCTAGAAATAGGAGTTCGGACCCTCCGGGAATCTCTGGCTGCCTGACTGTCCCCTGATCAGACTTTAAATATTTATGTGACATTTTGACACAGAGGCTGTGTCGAGAGACCGACTAAGAGAGAGAGAGGCTACAGACTTTGCCCTAAGCTTTATGGCACACTATAAGACAGAACTGGACTGCTCCCCATGCTTTGCTTTGAATCAGGACCCTGGGGTGTCTGCCATCTGCAGCCTGGCATCAGGAGGCCTCATACAGATTATGTCATGATACGCCATCAGGGACATGGTCAATGTCCCACTGAAGACATTTCCCACCATCACATGTAAAGTTTTACTGTTCTTCTTTCGAAAGCAAACATCTTTGCTTCCTGTCTCCTTCTCCAGGGTTGGCAGCTCTGGGTACCTGCCTTGAGTCAGATTTTGATGCCATAGGCATAATTCAGTCTATGTGCACATTTACCTAATCACATGCACATATTTGGACTCAATTCAGCATCAGGTTTTTTAAAAAGGTTTGCAGTTTACACATGAGGTGGGCTGAGCTTAGGTCTAAGATTAAAGGATATATGTAGCCTGACTACACCCACCCAGAGAAATACTCACAATTTCACAATATTAGACATAACACAGGTTTGTTCTCTAATGAAAGTGTTGTTTCCAATATCAAAACTACACTGTCTTATTGAATGATAGTAGTATGAATGCAAACCTGACCACACTGAACTAAACATTGACAGTTCAGTTGTATATAGTAACAGTATCCACATAATGTCCAATATAAAATGGATTCAACTGAACAAACTTTAGAATCAAACTTCCTCAGACAGGGCTGTGGGTTTACAAATATTAAAGGTTGGGAACCACTGGAATAGAGGATATGTCTTTATTTGGCTTCCTGTTCTTCTGAATAGAGACTATTGGGACTTTAAACACCTTCGCTTGATTTCGCTAATTAAATCTTCAGCGTTTTCAGGCAGTTGATTTCCTTAAACACTTCCTCGTCTAATTTTGAGTTTACATTTTAAGTTCAGCTCTTGGGCATTGGCAAGAGATTTCCCTTGCTCAGGATGTTGATCGGTGGTGTATAATGTGCATTATCCTCTATAAGAAGTATTAAAGGCTTATTTCGGTAAGACACTCGAACTCTTTAAATCAGAACCCGGCCTGCTTGCAAGCTTTCTTCACCATCTTTATTCTATAAACTGTACAGCAAAGCCAAGAACGTTTTGGCAGAGGCTGCAAGGTTTTTACTCCATTATTCTAATTGCCTTTAACCTGTAATCAATATTTACGGCACAGACAACCTATGGGTTGAAGGACTAAGCATTTCTTCCTCTTTTCTTTTGCCTCTGATTTGATTAAGGAAGACTGCAGCCAGAGTGAAAGTGCGCTTCCTGGTTATAGCTCCGGACAACTGATTTTCTTTCTCCAAAATCACAATGTGATAACTCTTGACCTTCCACTGTAGCTCTGGAGTCAAAGAAAGTCTTCAGAAAAGGCTTGCTTCATTGTGAATTGAACAATCTGCTCAATACAATCGACCTTTGTCATGTATTGTTTGCAAAATGAAAAGGCCTGCAATCGGAGAACAAATAAAAAGGTCAGATAAAAAGAACAGAAAAGGTGAAACCGAGGCAAGGGTGTGCTGACAAAGATGAGAGAGTGCAGAAGAGAGGGGGTAAGTGGGATGAGGAACGAGAGGAAAAAGGGCCGGTGAAGGAGAAGAAACGGTGAGAAATCAAGTCTCCAGAGTGTGAAAGGCCAACAGCCCACGCTGTGATTCCATCTGGCCTCCTCGCTCAGCATGTGTGTGTGTTTGAGCGAGGGGAAGAGCGCCAGAGCGAGAAATGACCCTGTATATGTGTTTGTGTATGTAACCGCGAGGGTGCATATGTGTGTTTTTGTGTGAGTACATGCCTGCTTGTCTGTGTTTCCTCACAAGTTCATGCATGCCTGCAGTCTATGTGTGTGTGTGTGTGTGAGGATGAAAGAATCCACAGCCCCTCTGTCATTGCCTGGCCTGTATACAGGGACTGAAATAAGTCAATGGGGACACATCTGTGATACTGTGATATGAGCCTAAAGACACCCAGAGGTACTGAGTGAGTGGGTGAAAAACTTGAACTGCAAGCTTTGGTGCTTGTAAACCTGTATTTTACAGCTAATATGTGGTTTTTGAATATCCGTACCAAAGGACTGTGCCGATATTCTCAACAATACTGCTGTTTGTTTGTCTTTTCTTTTTAAATCATGGTTGTAAATAATTCATTTTGGAATAATAAGGTTTAAGGTCTGTATACCTTTTTTCCATTGGGTTCCCTTTTCTGATTTTAGGAACTGTTTTGAAACACACAAAGCATCTGCAAAAATATTATGTAGGAATATGGCTTGAATTTCTGCATTTTTACTTTTATCTCTCTTTTTCACACTTTTATTTTGGTAATCCCGATATAAAATAAATAATAAAGTAAAATTCAAGTTAAGACAACTTGGTTGTTTTGTCAGTGCAGCAGGTGATTACACTACATTAACATTTGGATGTTATTTTTATTGTTTCTATAGCTTCCCTTTTTTCTATTTGTGCAAAACTACTGAGTATGTTTTACACAGCTGAATATCACTATCTGTATAATATTCCAACGGTATTAACAGCTTTGAATTCATAAGATCCGGGTTGTCCAGGATCACCTATATTAGGTTAAATGTCAGTTGAATTGAATGCTTTGTGATACAGAACCCAGACGGCACTACTGCAGCATTGCTCAAACGAGTGTTGGACACATGTCCCATCCTAGGAAACTTGTGATCAGTGTAAAATCGGCAGACATTTATTTTGGAACGGTTCCTCTGTGTGCCTAATTCTCACTGTGCGTGTATGTGTGTGGTTTTTTCTCTACGAGCTCCCTTTTTAAACCTCCACTCCGTAGAGGCCTTGTTTGTAGTGCCCTGCTATCTAATGCCAATAAGACACACACATGCTGTACAGGCACACAGACAATGAGGAATCCGTTTGGTTCAGTTTTTGATGTTCAAAAATAGGCATCCATTTGCATTGTGTCTTTCTGCATTGGATTGGATTCACTGCATTTAGAAATGTAATGAAAAGGTCCCATTTTTTGTTTTCAGATTCTTGTTCCCGAGTTGAATATCTAACTAGACCAGAATGTAATGAGCTTAACTGGCTTTTTCTTTATCATCATTCAGCTCAGTGATAAACACTATTTACTTATATTTTCGCTCCAACAGCCTGCTTTAAATTAAGACGCAGTGTGTTCTTGGAGAATGCCAAAACCCCTCTTAAAACCCTTAAAGAGTTAAAGGTCAAGTGTGTAACTATCCAGAGAATTTATTAGCAGGAGAATATGACACCATAACTAACTATATATTATATGTACTATATATTTCATTAGTGGGAAAATAAGAAATAAATAAGTGTTTTTATCTACAGTAAACCAGCAGGTTTCTACAGTAGCCCAGAATGGACAAACACTGGCTGTAGAGCGGGCCGTGGAGCGAGGGAGTTGCAATCTACAACCACACCGCTAGATGCCACTAAATCTTACACACTGGACCCTCAAAACTTAATTTGTTAATCCCAAATTAATGAATGCCTTTATGAAGGCTCCTTCATCAGATCAGAGGTGGGTGACACTGACTAGCAGACTTTCTACATTTCAAATAATATGACAAACAACAGCAAATATATAAAAAAGGAAAGAGGTAAGCAGAATTCTACCGGATGCTCATTTTTACAGTATGTTTATGCTAGCACAGGGCATTTTAGCCATGTGCACATGCAGTTTAAACAGCGTAGTGAAAACCTGAGACCACTAACTATCCATGGTGCTCATTATGGAAATATCTTACAGTAAGCTGGCGACCTTAAAAGAATCTCCTGCATTTTACTGCTTTGTCCTTTTGGCCTAATTGAGCTTGTGATACTAACCATCCACACTCTACGATGCCGAAAACAGTGTTAAAAAAATGCAAATCTAGCACCATAATCCCCTCAGCTTCAATAGCAAATGGTGATGAAACAAACAGCCTTTCAAATCCCTCTGAATCCTCCCTTCTTCACTCCCCGAGCACTGTCTTGTCCCTAAATATCCCCTGACCCATTTCAGGCTTTCGTTGGAGACAGTTTACAGTGTCTTGCATAAAAGGCAGTCTGGGGGTAGTGGCTTTAATAGTGTCAACAGTCTGAGGGGCTGATCTAAGAGCTGTGTTTATATAAGTGTGAACAAAAGTGCTTAGCATCATCATAAAAAACGAAATAAAAAAGTAAAGTTTATCTACTGAAAGTATGCAGAAGAGTCTGTCACTCAGATGAGAAAAATAGAAACCATTCCGGCAGGTTTATTAATGTTTTATTTTTTGACTGATTTAAGAGTGTAAGAAGTGTTACTTTCTAGGAGTAAAGGAATGAATCACCATCAGTCACCCATAGGAGTCATGCAATATGGAGCCACTGCTGTGCCAGTCTTTATTTAGGAACAATTTATTTATATTTTCAGAAACGACTTGTACCTCAAAAAGCTGACATGAAAATCATATCCATCTTAGACAGATCTAACTTAATGAACTGAAACAGCTCAATTTAAGGTAACGAAAATGCAATGATTCCTTTTTTCAGGTGGTTATATACTAATGAAATCATACTGATGAATATTATATTCCATTTCTGTCAATAGATTCTTCTAAATGTTAAACATGGGACCTTAGGTCTTTTATTTTGTTTTATTTTACCTTTATTACTATTGATAAAATCTGTTTTACAAGGAGTAACAGGACATTTGCACGTCACACAGTCCATAATCCTGTGTTTGTAATCTCCCATGTTTATAAAATAATCTAAAACAAAAAGCAAAAACTGTAAGAGAGGACTTCTTCACCAAAGACAGTACGCTTTGGACTACTGATGTGACACAAATCACAGTAAACAAAGTGAAGAGGGTATATTACATGTCAGTGTTGTCCAGCAGCATAGATCTGCCAATACAATGATACAATAATGCAAAGCACTGTTTTCTGAAGAGGTGCATGGGAGCTTTTTCTGTTTTGTCAGTGCCAAAATGAAATCAATCAACAATCGACCGTCACAGCTTGGGGACAGAACCATAGGCGGAGCTTACCAACGCTGCCACCATGGACAACTGGATACAGTGTCAGAGGCGGAACTCATTGTTATGGAAGCTGCTCAGTGATGCCAAGTGAAATAAAAAAAGTTGTATTTCCCGGTATAAAATTACCCAGATATCCTGTATATCGTTCCGCATCTTGGGGCCCATTAAACCCCACTAGAAACTTCTGCCGGCGGAATGTGGCCGATCCGCTAACTTCCGGTTCACCCCTCCACTAACTTCCGGTTCACCCCTCCACTAACTCGAATAGGAATAAAATTATTTAATCAAGCATCACTTCTAGACTTTGCAAATGTTATTGGAATGAATAGATCGAATTCTTATTTTGCAGGAGTTGTGATGCTCAAAACAAAATCTATCCACCATTTTACAGCCACTTCTTTCACAATATAAGTTTAATGGGGAAAAGTGTTTTAAGGCCATGTGCATCGCGTGCCATTGCTGTAATTACACAATTTCGCCACTATTTCAAATTGGCCTTAAAGCCTGGTGCTCTTCCTTGGGGGCTTGGCTGACATGAGCTGATGGTGACATTTGTGACAGACTGTCTGCAGCGTTAAGGTATGGATTGTGCTACAGGAAGCTGTACAAACAGAATTCGCTGTAAATGTTGACAGTTAAGCTGATTAGTTAGCTAGCATTAGGTACCAGTAAACACTGACTTTAAACATATGCCTTTAGTTGATTATGACCCAATAAATGCATACATAAAAAGGATCTTCCACATAATCCTAGTCTTAATTTCTCTGCTACAGATTACAAATATCTTGTAGAGAGCATTGATAATTAATATATAATATATATCATAAAAATAAAATGGATGATTCACCACCAGTCACCTACAGCAGCCATTTAACACAGAGCCTCTACTGTGCTGGTCTTTATTTACAATTACCTTGATTTATTTATATTGCACTGTTCATACACAACACATAACATGACAAAAAAATCTGCCTGGTTGAATGATTTATTTAATAATTTATACTTTCATGCCATTTTATGAAGTGATTAACTGCATTTAATGTTTAAATAAAACTGCTTGGTATTTTAGTAAATCAGGTTGTCAGAGTTCAACGATAGTCTTGTTTTTCCTTGGTCTGTCAGTCCATCGATATATGAATCTGTAAGAGCTTTGCCAAAAACATGTCTTAATACAGACCTTTTTACCCAGCAGTATGCAGCGACTATTTTTTCTTGCAGCTCAAAAAAGGGTCATTAAAAGGTGCCGATACCCACAATATGGCTCATTTAAGATAATACATTAGTAAATGTTCAAATAGGTTTCAAAGATGTTGCCAACAAAATCTTGGCAGATGAATACGATGACTATCAAAAGCCCCCATCTGTCTCAGGTTGACCTTTACCTATTTTAGTTACTGGCAATAAGAAGCTCAGTTTGGTTCTGTAAAGCAGCGACATTCCTGTAGAGAGTCATGGACAGCTACAGAAGGGGAGTATGGAAAAGAGAACTGAAAGTGAATAAAGACATTTTACTTAGGTGGCCTGTCTTTCATAGCCACATAAAACGGGGACACGAGTACATCTTTAATACAACCATCTGAATTCATTGAAATCCAGAGAGATTTGGTGTGCTGATTTGCACAGTCCAACCAGGAAAGATCCGGAAAGATTTTTCTTTTTTTTTTGCCTGGTGGATCCAGACAGAGTGGCCTTTTACTGGGCTGCAGTAAAGAACGCCAGCCTCCTGCAGCTATTCATTATCTTAAGTGTGTCTGCAGCAGACAGTGAGCGGGGAGCGTTCAGATGCACGATGGGAAAGACTGCTGAAACAAGCTATTCAAAGGGGAAGATCGCACAGGACACTGTTAATTAATGGGAGGATGTGATGCGTCTGATTAAGATGGCTGACGTGCCCGCCCTGTTAGCTTGTCACTGTAACAATGTTATGTTTGCTATTCTAAAAAAAAGTAATGTATTATTTTGTCTTCATTGTAAAGTATTATTATTGCTTCACCAATTCTGCCCCAGGAGCATAAAGTTACACAACTCATTATCACTTTTCTGTTAATTCATAAGATTTGGTGGTTGAATGAGAAGAATAAGAAGCTTTATTCTTTAAATTAGAAATAATTCTTCTCTTGTAGGAATTATTAGGAAACCGTTTAGTGTTATTTATTGTGCCACTCCCTAGCTTAGTGTTAATGATTTATCCTATTAAAAGTGAATCATTAATCACTGGCTATTTCAGCTTCACTCAGACGGGGTTGATGAGGACTGTCATTGGAAATGAGAGTGGTAATGCAATGTCTTCCTACTTGTGACCTAGACAAGTAATGCTGCACTGCAACAAAATAAAAAAAAAGCTATAAAGTATAAATTGCTTTTATGTGTCTCACACCAATAGCCACTTCAGCTCGGATATATTCTGGTCTGACTTTATATCTGACACTTTAAAGTCGTCTGTTCTTTTTCTAAGAGGACTTTTTGTCTAAGGATTGCTGCAGTATGATGTCTGAGTATGTTTATCAGGTCTGAAGGTGTCTTAAGGGTCTTTCAGATGTCACGTCTAAAACACGTGGAAAACACCAGCTGCGCCGCTTTCACCCTTTTATCCAAGGCGCTTTGGAGGTTGAAGTTCTGGTAATTCAGGTGTAAGCCTTACTGACTGAACTAGCTCAACTAATTAGAAGTCAAAACAAACATATACATGGACTTCTAGCACTGTGAATCCCTCACATACAAACTAAATGAGGTAATGTTAGCCAGCACAAGTAGTTAGTTACACAAAATAGCGCATCATTATGCTCACCAGTTATCACCAGAGTAGGACTGACACCTTATGGTCAGCTGGTCGATTGTTTGGTTGATATGTCAGACCACAATCTCGTTGGTCGGACAGTTGCTGGTGTTAATCTTTCTTAATCCGTTACTTTTGGGTGGGAGGGAAACCTGATGTTGAAGTATGCTACAATACTCAACAAATGTGGTTCTGTTTTAATGGTATGGTATATCTCATCTCAAGCCATCTCAGCCAAGGACCCACCCGGAAAAACTGGCGCGCCGCAACGCTTATCAAAATGATGAAATTGTGTGAACTAGTAAAACTACTGAAATACTGAAAATCTACGAACAATCAGCATCTCCGTGCAAGGGGGTTGAGAAGTCTTCTACCTTGAATACAGAATAAAAGGGATACGACTTAATTTGAAAAGTATACGTAAGTCAATGGAAATAAAACCCCAAAACACGAGAGCACTGAACTGTGGTTTGGACGAGTTGTGAAGGAGCTTGCTGAGGTTGATCAGCCTCACCTGTTGATGTGCACCTTGACACGCATCAAACCATTAATGTGTTCACTGTAATGAGCCAGGAAGAGGAGCAGGAAGGGGCCGATTAAACTAATCTTGTGACTGACTTCCTTGATCTTCTACTGATTAAATGCTGTAAATGCTAAATGGTTGGTGCTGCGTAAGACAGGAGACAGGAAGAGAAACTCTGCTCTGTCTGTGTGTGTGTAGCGAGCTGTACCCACTCATCCAGCAACCATCACGACAGAGGTGGAAGAAGTATTCAGACCCTTTACTTAAATAAGAAAAGTAGCGATGCACACTACAACTAAAAGTTTGATACTTTATTAAGTAAAATGATTAGCATGAATGTGTATGTTGCATTTTACTGCTGTAGATGGTTAGAGTTGCTAATTTCAGCTATACTGTTGGGTAGTTCATTTACAGCAATGCATCATATTCTATAACATCATCATATGTTTGTAGTGTTGCTGTCCTGTAAGATCCACGTACCTCTAAGAAGTCAACTTTTCATGAGCTTAGAAAAACAACCCCGTTTTCAGCTTTGTGACAATGCATTTTCCAGGCAGACATGATACATATATTTCTGGATATACCATTATCTCCGACGTCCATCAGGAGTTAACATCCATAAATCCGCTTAGAAATCAGAAAAAAGATGTTCCTTGTAACTCCAGAACTCGCTTTTCTACACTATCAAAGTAATCCAGTGATAGCTGTTCGTACATCCAAGGAACTGCTAACAGCTAATTTGGCATACTTTTAATGGTGCCAATTTGCCTGAATGTGAACAAATATAGGCTGATTGCATTGCAGCATTAAACTTCCTGTTTACATCCCCCAAAGGCATCCAATTATGGGAGCTGTAGTTTCAAAAATGAGAGCATGATTATCCCCCCAAATCAAAGTAAGACAAAGAACAACAATAGGAGTGAATATAAACTTTTTTCAGGTTGTATGTGCAATTATTTCTAAAGCAAACACAGACACTTTCCTCTATCCATTCAGGTGTTTGCTCTGTGTTTGAAAACTGTGGACGAAAAAGTTTGTTAATGAATAACATATTCAGCCTCCTCGCTATTCAGACCTGTGCACATTGTAATGAATAGATTCTATTAATGTAGGCTGGAAATTAAAACAAGTATTCATTTTTAAATATTAGCCTAGATGTTTCATTAGAAAACCTGTTTGCTATTCATATATCTTAATAGACAGCATTAAAGACATATGAGCTAAGCTTCAGAAGTTCTCAGATAAATGTATTTTCAACTTCTGCAACAAAAAAAAATTAGGAAAAGTCAGGTGACTTGAACATGTTTTAGTTTTATTGGCTGAAGAACTCGCTGTTTATTGGTGTGAGGGGTTTGTGTATGAGAGGAAGTTGTGCACTCAAACACCTTTGCAGCAGGAATGCAGCTTACCAAGACACATTTTTGATTTATATGCATCATCAAAATGAATTGTTATTCAGGCACATAAAGGGAAGCTAATCCATTTTGTTTGTACAACTCTAGGAAAAAATGTTACCCATAGCCAAGGTAGTCAAGATACATGTTCATGGAAAGTTTCCTCTCTTTTTCAGAGAGCTGTATAATCTGAAACAAATCTGGACAAACACATGGTCTAGACTGCTGGATACTGAGTCAATAGTCCTCCTTGAACTCACTGAAGTGCTGACATACAGACAGATCTGGGAGAGTTTTGGTAAATAGTCACAAATCATTCAAATGATAGAGCATGACCTAGGAAAGCTCATTTAAATTGGTTTTAACAATATTTGCTGGCAGTTGGCAGATATAGAGTATGCAGAGCTTAGTTGCCTGTTAATTATCACAGTTGATGGTGAAAAAAATATTTGAATAGACCACCAGGTGCAATAAAAGTAACTATTGTTGAGTTTATATCAATCAGCACACAATTACCTTCCAATCAAACCAAACAAAGAGACCATTTGGGAATACAATAGAAAGACACAGATAAAAGGTTGGTTTTTGGGTTGGAATGAAATTAGTATTTTCTCTGGATGTCTGATTTTCAATTTCCTTAATGGTTCAAAAGGTTAGGGAAATGAAATTACAATAGAAAATTAGGAAAAGCAGTGTCTGCTTCATCTCGTATCTCTTTTTTCGTTCTCCACTTTTAAGAGTCACTTCAAGCAGTGCAAAGCCAAGAAAATCTCAAACAAAAAGAGCTCCTTATCTTTTATTTCGCCATAATAATGGAAATCCAATACATTTTATTACTCATAGAAATTCTAATTAATGCCGGGTTTATAAAATGAGGCCAATCAGTCAATATTATCTACAGTCGGAGCTGGATGCAGTCTTAGCTGTGGAGCAAAGCGAGGACTCCGAGATGACAGAACGTAATATCTAATTTCTGACTCAGAAAAGCAGGGCCGGCGCTGCAGACATGCCAGACTTCTGCATCGAGAACAGTCTGACGCTGCATCTCAGGCTGACTCTTTCTGCTTCACTTCACTCACTTTGCAGATGAGGTTGGCAGCGACGGCCTGCTCTGTATTTCAGACTAATTTATGACCTCTGCAGAGGAGGGTGCATTAGGAAGATCAGCCACGTCAACCTCTGCCACGCTGCAACAACTGGCCATGAGAAGGCAGAAGAACACACCACCGCACACACATAAATGTGTGTGTGCATGCACGTGCATTTAATTAAAGCTCAAATGTATTAAATTTGCACAGCTTTAGCAGCACTCCAATCTGAGGAGCTGCTCTCCATGTGTCCTTATAACTGTGTGTATTCATTTTTTTATTTGGTAGACCGTTCACGCAACAGTGCTGGCATCCATCTCTGTCTCTCTTTCTCTCTCTCTGGTTTGGTTTTTGGGGCTTAAATGGCTTAAAATAGTTGGTTGCCTGATGAGATTGTCAGGAACACAAAAACACAAATTTTAAGCTTTTAAATAAAAGACCATTTTTCTGAACAAGACATGGCTTGGAAAATTAAACAGCGCCACCTTATTTATACATTTCCTTCATGACAAGTTTTTACAATTTAGTTAAATATTTCATTGTAGTGTTCTGCTGAAACAAACAGTTATTTCAATTAAAGGGTTATTCCAACAATTTGGCATGGCACTCCCATAAAGCTCGGGGGACTCTAAACTAGACTTTAAATTAAAAAAAAGGCTGGATGGATGTGCGAAAAGCTCTGAAAACGCTGCAACCTACATTTCTCAGCAAGCATCCACTAGCTTCTTCTCATAGAGTTGCAAAGTGGGAGGACCTATTTTTGGCGGTTCTGAAATAAAAGTCCCATTCATTTTCTCAAGAGACAATTTTAGATTACTCATAGTTGGAGCGCTTGTGTTGTGCACTAATAGCTGTTAGAAAATATCTTATTATTTGATTTAATCTCATACATATAACAGATTTCCAGGAAAAGTTGACTAACCTCAATTACACCAATTTATTTTGTTTTATTTTATTCTGACATGGCCAAAATGTACAAAAAAAAAAATAATAAATTGATTGTAATTTAACTTTTTCCTGCAAATCTGTGCTACCTTATGAACCTTTGGGTGGTCATCCTGGGTTCAACACTGAAACTTAAGACTTTGGTTTAGCAAAATACTGGGAAGGTGCATCCTCTACTACATACATACAAATCTCACTGTACATACAGAGTAAAGTGAGAAGCTAACTACAGTTCAGCTTTGGTAAGAACCATCCAATCACCAAACTAAGAAATGTACCCCTAATGGTGGGCAAAAGCTCACAGACAGAGTAGTGCTCCTCATGACTACTAGACCGTATGTAAAATAGGTGGAGTGCCCCTTTAAGATAATAATACGGTAACTTAAAAGTTTTATTTTGTCTGAATTTTAGTGAGTTTACTCAGCAGTCAGTCCTACATGCAGCTCAAGTGTTTCTCCTCTTTCCTCAGTTCCTACTGTACTTGCCTCCCCCCACACTCACCCCGTCCAAGGAGGGGAGGGCAGATGTATAGCCAACAGGACACAGCCATGGCTTTGCCTCTAGCACTGACCTCCCCCGATGACAACCATATGTTCCTATATTAAATATGTATAGCTGTGGAAAAAAGGCAATTGGAATATGGTCCAGCATCCTAAAGAAGTCTGAGCAGTGAAACTCGTTCTCCCATATGGTTTAATGTAAAGTCAATATCTTCACATATTTACCATGCAAGTGATCTTATGAGTATGACTTATTATTTTATTTTATTGAGTATTATTTATTTCCTTGAAAGTGGATTTTTCTGTTGAAAGGCTTGATTAAACTCCTCCAAGGTCAAGGAAAGATGGCCATTTATTTGAGGGGGAAACACATAGTGGGAAAAGCCAAAGTCAAGACATGGTTGAAATATTTAATAAAAATGGAAAACAACAAATGATTTGTGTTTATATTGTAGTGTATGTCTCTGTAAAAACAATGGAAACAGTGGACGTGACTAGTTTAGACGTGAGTTTTAAAATAAAGACGTCTTAATGTTCTGTAGATGAAGTATAAGACTAAATATTTAAATTAGCCCAGCTACATCTGATTTGCAAAAAGCGCAGCGATATGAGACCTGGGCTGTTTTGGTACGTGTCGGAGCACCAAAACAAATGCTATAAATCCTTAGTATGCCTCCTAGTCTTGTTTTCTTGACACATATTGCAACACTTTCCACCAAAGCTGCTCAATAATTAATGAACCATCAGGCTGCTGCCAATGTTGGTGGCCTTTCACTGCATTTTGGATCGGATCAAATTATGCTCAGGTCCAAATTTTTAGACATATGGAGAACATCATTTATGATGATTACTGGTGTGAAAAACCTACTCGAACATAAAGGACTGAAACACTCTACTTGATATATTCTCACAATGATTCTGTGATATCATTCTGCTGTGACACACCTTTGAGCTCTCAGGTTACAATCATTTTTAGATCAGATTTCAGGTTATTAACTCCAGGGCCAAACAGGCACATCAGAGGTGTAATCATCCAATGGAAACTGGATGATATCAGTGTACCAACACACCTCTCTTGGGAATGCATGAATCCATACAGGACCTACTCACAGTAACATGATATCACAGCCGGGAGAGCAGTTACTGTCAAATACACATGTTGCACTGGGTGATGACAAACTTTAAATGTCAAATGAGTCACACCTTTTACAAGCCCGCTTGTTGTCGCCGTGTTATATTTACTTTCTTGGTGCACATTGGAGCAACAACTGGCAAGATATTGTTATTGTTGTGAATTATGCATGAGATGTACTGTAGGTCACCAGATTATCAGCATTATTCAGTTATTGGAATGGATTTAATTTTTGTTTAAAATGTCATGTACGTTTTACGGTAATCTGTGCTTCATCTTTGCTCTGTGTTAATAATAAAGGTGTGAAATTACATGTCAATTGAAAAAGGATGGAAATTGGCACAAACAATATAGTTTAAACAATAAAGAAAAAAGAGAGAAACTGACTTTTCTTGCTTTCTATTTAGTATATAGTATAAAAGAATAACAATAGGGAGGAAATGAACATAATAGTAATTGTCTCACACGTGGCATTTCATGTCCCTGAAGGACTTGAAATTCTTCTTGGAAAAAAAACCCATAGTGACGTCAATAGAAGCTGCATGAGACAGGTGTGAAATCAGTGGCAAGTAAAGAATAGCAGAACACATGAAAACCAACTGTAGGAGGAGAGCGTCTATGTTCCAGGAAGAGCTGTGACAAACACCGCCTGAGAAGTGTAAGGACCGACAAGAATGCACCAAGACAGAGAGAAACACACTGTGAAGAATCTGGCAGATAAACATTCAAAGAAACCAGCGAGGACCTTGAAATATTTCCATCAGGCTTTTAATAAGAACTTTTCTTTTTTTTTCTTTTTTTACTTTAGGCAAGCCATTTACCAGATATAGTTGTTCAGAAACTCAACAACTTAATTCTTAGGAAGGAATTACTGTTTGGATGCTGAAAAATACACTTGCTTCTTGTACGAGTGAGTGAGAGATGGAGGAAAGTGGAGAGGTGAAGGTCATCTTTCAGCCACATATTAAAGCAGCGCTACAATGAGTGTGACCTTTCAGCACATCAACCTCACCCAAATACCAGGACACTTATGTTAACCATGGTGACACCGGGACCCTGCTGCCTTTCATTTACCTTTAATAAAATGCATTAAAGTTCCTGCACATGCAATCATACTGCGCCACAGTACACACACTGCATACACAAACTCACATGTAGACAGTATGTGCATATAAATAAACCTATAGGCCCCCTATAGTAAGCATTTATTGTCATACTGACAGGTTGCATGATTAAATGCATCAAATGCATTATTGTGTATTCTGGTACAGCATCACTGACTCTCTTCTTCAAACCAACTCATATAACATTCACAATGTCAGGCTCAACGAATGAAAAGAAATGTGTTATGTTAACAATGGATGAAATGACTTAAAGGGTCGCTGCTAGTGAAGAACAGCTATAGCATCTTTCAGCTCATTGTTTTAGTTGTATGCTCTTTACTGTTTGGGTTCTGTCTCGCTGCTCTCGTCAGCGTTGTTGTGAGCTGTAAAAGGTATAAAAAGCTCAGATAAATCCACTGTACACAACTTGCCCGGCACCAACCAGCAGACGGACAAATTTAGCAACTAGCTAGTGGACATAATGCAACATTTAGCAGCTAAAGAGTTCCATATGAGTTGGTGGAGACCACAAACAGAGCTAAAAGGAAAGTGAATACTTTCAGATGGACAGAAATACAGTTACAACTGCAGACTTAACTGTTTCAAGTGGCCAAAAAAGATCAGTTAATAAATTACATAACTTGTGCTCCTATTGTCCTCCATGAATTGTAAAGTTTGTCCATAACAAATACAGTGCAGCTTTACTGTATGTAGTAGTAGTAGTATGTGAACTTCCTCAGCATTTTGGAGTTTTTGTTGTTTTATTTCTTTATTTAAATCAGACATATATATATATCTAATATTTTTATATGAAATAACAAGTGTATGTTTATCAGTTCCATAAAACAGACCTGGTTTGAGCGGTTTTAAATAAGTCCAGCTAACAATTTTGTGCCATCTGATTGTATTTAACTTCTCATTTTAAGCAATGCAGCTCATGGTCCATGAACTTTTGCTCCTAAAAAGTTACAAAATAGTACAAATAGTACAATAGTACAAAATAACTTTACAGTTGATTTCCTCAAAAAAGTGTATGGAATTGATAAACTGTGATTATCTGTTATTTCATATAAAAGAAAGTGGTTCTGATTAAATAAAAAAATCATGGCATAACAATAGAAGTTTACATGTTATCAAGCAGCACTGAATGTCCATCCATCTGAATATTAACTGGTGCTAGTGCACATTGTACCTGCTGGTTCTTCTGTTTATTCCTGTCAGACTGCAGTCCGGATGATGACCTGGCAACCAAGTGTTCACAAAACTGCCAATATGTTGAATCACTGCTTCGTCATCTCGGTTGATGATGAAAATGACATTCATGTGCAGCATAAAATGGTCAGTTCACACCACAACACAGCACAGAGTCTGTGAGAAAAACAACCTTCCCATACTGAAACCGACTGCCCCCATCTTTCCCCAACACAGAGTGAAGCTGCTGTTGTCTCTTTTGACGGGATGTGATATTTGGAGCGATCAGTGGTGATTGTCTGCTGACTCACCACAACAGGAGCTCAAAAAGAGGCCCGTGAGTCATCGGCAGAAAAAGGTCAGCTCAACTGGACATTTAGCTACAACATGGCATTCAACTGAGGAGAAGAGAAGAGAAGAGAAGTTAATTTTGCACTGCAGGATTTTCAATTTAAAAAACATGTCTGGCTCTCTATAAAATGGCTTACAGCTCCGGCATGATGATTCACTCTGATGATGAAATGACTGTATGGCTGGAAAAGAGATATAAAGCTACATGCTGGGAATGATAGATGATAATCAGCATTCTGAATCCTTAATTCTGCGGTAATTAATATTGATTAGATTAGCTGGCAATAATCCACGCTTATCTTCAGAGGATAATGTGGGTCGGAGTACACATAAACAACTCCGGGGCCAAATTAAAATAACAATATTTTAATAATGAATAGAGGGGACTCTACTCTGAAGTCACTCACCTTTCCGTCGAGCAGAAATCAAACTTAAAAACACAATTGCTTGCTTTCATGATATACCCCACAGCCATTAGGTTTGTTATCTGCATTGCTCATTTGTTTTATGGCGTTGTTTGTTTTGTGGGTATGTTTATTTTACGATGCT
The DNA here is from genome assembly GCF_004916995.1 of Morone saxatilis. NCBI lineage: Eukaryota > Metazoa > Chordata > Actinopteri > Moronidae > Morone > Morone saxatilis. Next base: position 6,850,958 of record NW_023339650.1, read on the forward strand.
GTTTACTTCAGTTAAGTGGACGTCCAACAGCTCACGACAAACACCACTTCAGTCCGAATGGGAAAACCTTTTTCTTTCTCTCTCTCTCTCGCTCTCTTTTCGTCCCCCAGGGGACTCGGAGCTGCTTTGCTTCCCCACGGTCTGTCTGTTATGTTTATCTGCAGCGGCACATCTCTTTGGTTTTTATGGTCTTTGTTTCTCCTTAGGATCAGCTTGCACCTGACTGGGCCACGCACTTTTAAAATGATGAAGGGGAGTGTAAAGTGTTTGGGAAGGCGATATTTTATTGTTATGATGTGTTTATGGTTATTGTTTCCATTTGTTATCAGCTCGCAGCAGCCGGACACAGAAATGTGAGGAGAATTTAAAAAAGAATGACAAGTTAACATGAGTCCGACTGATTTGTTTCCCCGCTACGCATTGACATATATAGTATATAGTATGTGTTGTATGGACTGTTAATAATGTTATAATATGACATAAATAGAGAGCCCAAGTGAAACCGTCACCTGTACCCAATAACATCAAGAAAGAAAACCTCATCCAAAATAATGCTGTAATAAATACATCATTTCTAAACAATTTGGTTTGATTTATTCCCAGATTTCTGTTTTTAGCTTCAATAATGGGCAGATACGATCAACAACTAACCACTATTCTAAGCAGGTTACGCATCTGTTAAATAAATAAAAACTGCCAAATTAAGATGTGAGAAACATTACATAATGAGTAGTTTTTCAATTAATGTTTCCTTAAATAATTTCACAATATATTTGTTATTTTACACTCTTTTATTCATACATTTAGTTTTGTGTGTAGTTAACATTGAACCTTTGGGGCTCCCGTACCGATGCACCGTATTGATTGTTGCAAGTGGTATTGTTTACGTGTACTCAGACAAAGCCACAGTTTTTCCAGCTTGCTTTAGCTTGAAAAAAGGCTGTACATCCTTGGAGAAGTTGTGAGTGTGAAGGGTCAGGCGAGAGTTGCAGCTCCAAGAGCAATTTAAGTCTCATGAAAAACACATCCTTACTTAAATGACGTGACGGATTGTCCCATTAATATTTATGAATTCCGATGTCACTGCATTTTCAAGGAAAAGCATCATGAATTCCCTGAATGTCTTATGAGCTTTTGCCAGTCAATTCTCCAACAAAGTAAAGCTTCATTCTCCACCTGAGCGTGAGGTCTGCCGAGTGAGGTGAATTTTAATCAAATGATTTCTGCTGTAAATGAACCTC
>NW_023339650.1:6852223-6877701 GCF_004916995.1 Morone saxatilis
TATTAAGTGTATGTTCCTACACTATACTTCAATAACAGAGGCATGTTTTACACAATAACTTTATAAAATAACCATTGTGCTGCAGTCCATGAGTTTGACAGAACTGACAGAAATGTAGAGATAATACCAACCTCTGGTATCATAGAGAGATCTGGCATTGCTTGTTGTTTTACAGCTTTCTTGTTCATTCTTCCTCTGGAGGAAATTGCGTCAGTGAGTTATAGTAGTCCTGTTGTGTGTGGGCTTTCTGCTGATTACACTATCTAACACCTCGATGTATCATACCAACACTGAGGCATTGTCTGGGACACAGAGACAAGGTTTGAAAAGGTACGTAAACTTGTGAGGATGAATTGGCCATCAGTATCTCTAGGATATAATGTCATACTGATGATTCAGCAATGCACGATTTACATACGTCCAATGGCAACGTTGTAGTTGCAAATCTTTTATGTAACAAGGTGGAATTTAATGGTTTTGAGATTGTTGTGGTGAGTTTTCTTCCTGTTTCAGACCAACATTCCAAATTTTTCCAACCATAACTACAACCAGGTTTTTTGGCTGCCTAAGCTTTGAGCTTTATTAGTACTTATTGTTATACAGTACCTACAGTGGTGCATTGGCTCCACAGCTACATGGAAAATCACTCCATAGCTCCTCAAAAATGTAACTACACATTGAGGCCATGGTGGCCACAGAGACAACATGGAGCCAGCAAGAACTGTGGCTGGTCAGCATGGACTGATGTTCCAAGTTTCTGAAGCAAGTTGGAAAAACTCTGATCACCATTCTCATGAAACCATGAGACTACTGTATGGGTTCTATTGGTTTTTATGTATTTGTAAATTCTGTACTGTTTTTATCATATTTTATACAATTTGTATACAACACCCACTGTTTCTAAACCAAAACACCAATAAACAGACATTAAAAAGTACTTTCAATATCAATAATGGGTGTCTGACTGGAGTTCAACTAACTCATTAGAAAGTTCTTAGAATTAGAGTTCATTTCAAGTCCCTCCTCTCAAGTCGCACATTCCACATATGCAGAAACTGCAAATTTGTAACTGTAACAGCAGTTTTGTGCTAAACTGCAGACATGTTAATTGGTGATAACAGTCAACACATTCTTTCTAGCCAAGTTTCCTCTAACAGACAGCACAGCTCACCTTATCTCATCTTACACAGGAAGAAACAGTCTCTTGTTCTCGAGAATATGTGCAGAAAGGGTTGTGAATTTGGTGATAAAAAAGTTGTTCAAAATGGATGGAAGAGTGGTCACTCTAGTGTATCTAAGCTTTCAAATCCATCCCTGTGTCCTGAAAAAGCCTCTTTCAGTAGCAAACAGCAAAGCAGAGCTTTAGCGGATGGCTGCGACCACAAATGAACTCCACGAACAAGAGAAATGAAGAATACGACAATTCTGCCGCCGATGGATTATTCCCTAATGTCCGAAGTCAGGCGAAGGTTTCCATGGACTTTAATCCCTGTCTGATTTGAAATCTATTTATGTGGAGACACTTTCTTTTTTGCCCCCCCACCCAAAACTCCCAACGCCCTCAGAGCTGCTGTTGATGGTGTTTTGAAGAGTGGAGGACTTAAATCTCATCAAGACTTCTGGGGAAGATTAAAAGTAACAGTTTGGGGGTTGACAGCTGATCCCTGAACAGCCTGCGGTGCACATGCCAGCGTATCTGCAATCTGTGTCATTAGGACAAACGTAATCAAGTGTCTGGCCTGAATTCACCTCAGCATCTGATTTAAAACACAGAAATACATTCACCCTTCTAACACCCTTTGCCTGACAAAACCTCTGATTTTATGTGACCTTACGTGGCATTATGGTAATAAAAGGAGGTTTTTTTTACTTTTAAAAGGTGTCATGAGCATTGTTTCTGATATTCTGGTGAACACACAACAACTCTCCATTACTGACCACCCAGGATTAAAAACTCCCAGATCTGGTTTACAGATTAGCATTAGGATGAGCATGTGTTGTTGTTTTTGTATGATGTGCTCTGACATCTCTGAGATCTCGGCTTTACCCTCCAATCGGCTGCCACGATGGTGAGTTCACACATCATATTAACAAGGAGCATGTCAACAAACACAAATCCACCAACAGCAGGCCTACTGTACATATTAGAGGAGCAAACAAAGACCTTCAAACCCTCGGAGGACTCCTACACGCAGCAAGAAGAGTTTTGTTTCTCTTTTTTGCCCTCTCGACCATTCTCAATGTACACACATGTCTTTGGTGGGCCTAGGGAGGCATAAATCAAAGCAGAAGTCTAAATGTGCCATGCTAAGCGAGGAGAAGACTAATTTCTTCTTCTCAAAGGGTGTAACCTGCAGCTTTTTCCTCAGACGCCTTCCAATTTAAAAACATTTTCAGCAGATGAAAAGCACAAAAATGGTAAAAGGAAAAGCTAACAGCCCAAAATAGGACTTTGCCTCTGCTGCTTGGAAGAAAAGACCGACATCCGTTTGCAACATGGAGACAAGTGATGTGTCTTGTAATTGAATTCCTGTCAGATTTGCCTAATGTGCTTGCTGTCAGCTTGTCAAGACGTTGTCATCCGCACATCTTCCAAAACTTTCATTATGCATGTTAGCGTGCCCACACAATTGTGCCCACATGGAGAATGACACAGTTCTGCACATATGCACGCCCACAAACCATTTCAAATCCTGTCTTTTTCTTTCAGCTACAGTTCCAACCCCAACCATCCGTCTTCTGCTACGGTGGTCTTTATTCGAGGCCGTGTTTGACGTTTGCTAGTTAGAGTGTCATCCAACTTCCCGGTGATTCACTCCAGGACCACAGATGGAAGCAGCCCTGGCTGGCTTTGCCTTTTTTTGATGTCTTCACAATTTGCAAACTCTGTACCATCAAGACATTTAAACAAGCTCTGGCCTTATAAGGCAGAAGAAAGGCTCTTCAGAGGTGGGTGAGGAAGAAAAAAAAAAGAAAAAGCAACAGGTTTTGTTTTGTTTGCTGCCATTCTGCCAGTATAGCCTCGGTGCCAAGGCAAGAATGAGCTGAGCATAGTTTGCATCTGCAGGCACTTTGGTGTACCAAGCACGAAACAGAGGCAGATTAAAGGGGGATGCTGAAAAAAAATCATAAAGAAAAGATCAAAAAGCCACACAAATTGATATTTCAGGGATGAAGAGAGGGATTTTTAACATCGCTCTTTTCATGTGTGCTGTGATTTAGTTAAATAGGCCGGCCGTGATGTTCATTTGTGTCTGTCTTCCAAAAGCCTGCTTTCACCCCTACCAGGGGTATTGGCACACGAATTGATAGCATGTATAAATCAACGATGCTGTGCGCCACTTCAGGTGTCAGGAAAGAAATATGGAACTTTATGAGAGCTCTTTTGTCGAGAAACACAATGGCTCCAAATGTGATCACACACTCACGTTGTTAGCAAAGGCGAGCATGGATAGAAAGCAAAGAGAATAATGAGAGGCCTGATGCAGCATTGCAGGCTCTCTGGCCATAGACTGATGGGCCAGGGAACTCATTGCATTAGGGAGAGAGGGTTGGAGGAGTGGAGCACTACACAGTGAAATAGTCAGCACACACACACACACCAGTAGAAATGCATCCCACAAACACAAATTACCTGCCAGCATCAATCCCAGCTTCTGTATGTCACATTTATGTGAAAGGTTAAACAGAAACAAATGGTTGATTTGGCCCGGCGCTGAAGCTTGGCAGAAGGCAGACTCTATTTTGGCCGGGAGATCCCGAGACAGAGGTGACCACAGTCGCAAAGGGGCACGACTTTGTGTGCTTAAATTCTGATTTAAGAGCCACGTTAGAAAAAGGCGTAGTTGTGGTTTATATGCAGATGGACTGAGTAATAAAGTAGTTTTCTTGCTAGATGCGGTTTACTGTGACACTACTGTCTCAGCTTGAGAAACACCTCAGTTAACCTCAACTGCTGCTGACAACTCACATCCAGTAGATTAAGTGACTTTTCACACCCCCACAGCAACTATTTCTCTAAAATAGAAACAATGTGACACTTAAGGCATTAAGGTGACAAACTGGTGTGTTAGATGCTTATGCACTGTATATAAATAAGAGCTCCAATCTAAAGAATTCGGCTCATTTCACTACACTGTAAAACCTGACAACACATCTTAATAAAAGACATTAGCTGACATAACTTAATCCTCCAAAAAATTCGAGTCACTCTTTCTCAAAAATGAATTGTTGAAACAACTAACTTGTTTTCAGTGCATTTAAATGTGTGCAGTATTTTACGTACAGGCAATATAATCCCAGTTTGTTTCATTGTTCCATTACTTCCAACATTTCCTTTATCACCAATAGTTAGATGAGAATATTTATATCTAGGGTTGCCACCTAAAATTATATTGTTATTTTAAGTGGCAGACACTTCATTTTCCACAGTCCACAGTCCACTGCTTAACATGAATGCAAAGGAAATAAAGAGTCAACAAAAATAAAGCCAAGTTGCATCAGTTACATTATGGATTAAAACATCAGATCATAGACATAGGCAAAATGTTTGGTCTGGAAAAATAAACTATTAAGTATATTTGGAAGAAGCAATAACCCACTGATAAACCACAGACTACTATGGTGGATGACTTTACAAAACATTTAATTGTGAAAAGGAATTCCTTTTTTATGTGAAAGTGATCACATTTCCTCTTGCTCATTTGAACACTTCACTTTTAATTGCAGGTAAACAAGTGTGTTTAAAATGTCAATCAAAGTGACATGAGCTTCTTTCAGTGACTGAGTGACATGGCTCATGGCAAGGTGACTACACATCAGGTGTGACCTCCGTGGCTCCATACCATATGAACCTTGAGACCTTTTACTAAACACATTTATATTCACTCTTGCTGTATACTGGCATCTTATCAACCAATAAATTGCCCGACTGACTTTTATTCTTCTAGACTCTTTGAAAAATGAGACAAGAATGTGGGAGACAAACATGTTTTCTGCACATACTGTCACAAGTGCGTAGACTTGACAACCTTTCTTACAAGGTAAATATACAAGTGCTGGCAGCAACTTCATGAAGGTTCGACTGATGCTGAGGACGTACAGTGGGAATTGATGCACACAGCAGCACAGAAATGGAAATGAATCACCTGGGAGGTCACTGTGAGGATGAGTAGGCGTTGCAGCTGGACCTGCTGTACTTTTTCCACCCTCAAATACTAAGCCTGACCTACCTACTTCTAAAACTACTACTGCAGTGACTGTTGCTGATACCAAAACTAACCTACTACTGCTACTTAGTGGTGCAAGACAACAACACTTTGCTGCGTGAATTACTGCTATCTATTTTAAATCAGTAGAATAGTATACAATCTTTGGTAGGAATACATATAGTGTTACCAGCTTACTCGAGTGGGTCCCTATGGTGTTTGTAGAAATCTAAATGGGACCGACTCATAAGGACATTGCTGCACACCACGGATTACCTTTCAGTTCAAAACTGAGGTGCAATATTATAAGGTTAAATGGCAGTTAAATGATAACACATGAATCTATTAGTAATAATAATACATTAATATAACGTTAAAGTATAACACATAGAGGCCATTTTTCTGCATTGAGCACTTTTCAGGTTAAACATGTGGCAGTTTAGTGATAGTGTGTACACAACTAAAGCCTATAAACCAAAATAATCGTAACTTTAGGATGACACCTGGGCACAGATGTATAAACGATGTGTAAGTACAAAATCCATACACATGTGTTTTCCCACACATAAAATGGTATTTGTAAAAGAAGAAAATGCGGTAATGTGCTCACCGCATGCATACAAAGCAGGCATACACACAGTTTTCAAGGAATAACTGCTGGTTACAGGATGAGGTGGACATGAAATATAAGTTGAAAGCTGTAATATTATAGTAAAATAATGCTAATTTCACTGAGTGTTTATTAATTTGCAGTCTACACAGCGTTCTTAATTTTAAATCACTTATGAGCCGTAAAATGTTCAATAATAAGGTAATAAACATAAGGTACATGTGATGAATTATTGGTATGGGTACAATAAATAACCACAGCCGTGCGCAGTGGTCGCGCCTAATGACAGCTGTTATGTAACTGTTGGAGAACCTCGCAGATGCAACACGATCACTTTTTCTTCTTTGTCGTTCATTTCAGTGACAGGTCCAATGAGTGCGGGGGCAGGCACAAGTATCGATATGCAAACGGTTAGTTGTGAACCTAAACAGAGTAAATGCATCTTCTTCTTCACTTACATGGAGCATATTATAAATACATAGATGTGTGCAATCAAGTTACAAACTAATTTCTAATTTCTATTAATATACTGCTACCACTACTACTAAAGCTACCATTATTGCACCTTCTAATGATTATTATTACAACGATACTGCAGTTGCTTCCACTACTGCCTCTGCAACTGCAAACAGTTGCCATTTAAATTGTAAATGATATTATAAATTCATTAAGGCAGGATTATCAGTTACAGTTGTAACCATAGTTTTAAATCTACTAATACAATTGTAAAGCCTGACTGTGCTGAAGGTGATTGATTTGTGCTCAAGGAATTGTAATAATCAAATCAGCCCTGTAGTTAAAGTTTTCTCCTCCGTAGATACAGGAACATGATGGCATTTCCAGCGTGCTGGCTCATCCCATTCCCCTTTTCATTTAGACATATTTTTTTCAGCTCAGCCAGATTAGATGTACTGATGCACTGACTCAAAATGTTGTTATTGACGTCTTTGATGAGTTAATTACACATTTGCATAAAGGTCAGGGCAACAACAGACGTGATTCACTAAAGTGTACAGTAGGGGGTCTAGTACCGCCTCCCTTCCACTACGCACATCTTCAGACTTCATGCTGGAGTTTATTTTCACATGTCACGTCATCAGGAATGGCAGATTGTTCCTTTTATAGATGTTAAGAGTGTTCAATGTTGCACGTTGTTGAAGGTGTCGCACACAAACAGGAGTGACGCTAAAGGAAAAGGCTCATGGTGACAAGCAAATCAGTTATGTAATAACAGTAGACTATGTCTGATGCTGCTTAATGTGTCAATAAACCGAACAAAACATTAGTACCCCACCATCGAACAACAATTAGCAACCGTACCTAGTTATGGTGGCAGGCCTGTCAAGCTTTGAATGTGTCCAAATGTCACACACCATCATGGATCATCAGATGGTTAGAATTTTTTTTGCTTCTAACATGTAGCTTTAGCCCCAATATTTAAGCACAATTTAATGCATGTAGCCATTATTTGCATATTTAGGACCTTCTTAACAGGGTCGTTTCAAAACGAGTCCGCTTGAAACATTTAAGTCAGCTGGACAAAGAGTTTTAGCTTATCTGCTAGCCACAGTCGTCATTCAGCCTGCTTTTCTTACTTTTGAGTGAAATTGAAGACCAGTTGATGGCAGAAAGAGACAAAATTCAAAGGAATTGTCCCAGCTGAGCTCTTTACAGTGTGGGCCGGTGTAAAATTAAGTTAGGATGGTCTACAGGGCCTGGAGAGATGGTGAGTTTTGGGAAGACTTCAGAGCAAGAATAGGATAAGAATAACAGCTCACTACCCACAGCTAGCCAAAGGGGGACAAACACAGAAACCATACCTGTAAGGAGTAATGAGAAAAAAAGAACAGAGAAAGAGAGATCCCTGCATGTTGGAGACACAGGGAAACGCAACAAATCTGGAGTATGCGGCGAGGATGCAGAAGCAGCATTGATTCAAATGGGAGTGACAAATCATTAAACACTAGCTGTGCTTTTGCACTTTGAGAAACACGATCAACAATTCACAGGAAGTTCATTAATATCCTACAAAGCCGATCGAGGGACTGGGGTAAACCAGCGGTCGATGTCAACAAGCCTGTCAACTGAGATTTTTGCCTCAACTGAACTTTACACAGCAATTGGCAGTCAGATTTTGAACAATAATTAAGCCCGGTTACTGGATGGGGTTTTGGTAACAGCTTATTTAGAGACTAAAGGAAAGCACATCTTGCTGTTTATTACAAGCGCTCTTAAGGGCAGTAGATGATTCAGTTCAGATTTGCACATGCCAAGTTATAGTGTGACACATTTCACCCTGCTTAGTTCATGCTCATGAATGTGAACCATACAATGTTTCTGATCAAATGAGGCTATTTTCTCTTTATTCCATGTTACAATTATTTTGTTGTTTATGTTCTTTAACAGAAAATATATATATACTATATAATATAATTTTATATATACAGTTTTGCTTTGCATTATTCATGTGAATTTGAACATGGGAGTGTTTTTGCAGTCCATGTTAAAGTTACCCTGTGGAGATTTAACCACTAGTAGCGATATGATATGGAGCAATATTTTTATGTGTCCCTGTCATGTTTGTTTGTATCTTGGGTAATATTGAAAATAAACATTGTAAAAGTTATAAACATAACTTTGTTTACAGGAAAACTCCACAGGGTGCCTTTAATTTGACTCAGACAGCCAATAAACCAACTGTATAGATATAAGCTAGCTACAGCTAAGATCTGTGCCAGTACTGAGTTTGTGTGAAGTTGAAGTGAGAGTGCTGTGAATTATGTGTTTCATGTAAAAGTAGTACTGTCAAGCACATTTTACCCATGGTACACCAGAACATCACACTCACCTTTTTCAGTCTGCCTAACTTTGAAAGGGGGGCTTAAAACACAGCGGTAGTATTAACAATATACTGCATTTTGCCAAAGTGAAGGACTTGACGGTGGCAAAGCCTCCATCACATCACATCACATCAGGAAGTCAACTTCATGCAGGGTGTGACACAGAAGCAGACTGATGACTTTTTAATACAATTTACAGTCTTACATTCACCTCCAGCAACGGTCTCTGAGTTATATTCACATATTAAAGGCAATCAATGAAATTAAGGAAAGTGCTGCTCATTTTAGCACTTTTGCTCTTGGCATGTAAAGGCTCGTTTTAATAAAGGAGCTGACGCTAATATCAGTGTTATCAGTCTATAATCAGTGAAGGGTCCATACACTCAGAGCTGAGCTGTTCACTAGAGTTGCCAACGTCTTCCTGATAGGCCCAGTTAAGGAAACACAATGAATGACTCTGCAGTATACACAACGGATGCCTCATATATGTGAACTCACTCCCACAGACAATTATCATCATCATAAGAACATTGGGCACATGTGACCACCGCCCAGAGTTTTTAGACAACTCAAGACAGATGCAGTGTTGTATGCGTTGTAATAATTAATACTTTGTTTTCTTATCTCATTTGATTCTAGACCTTTAAAATCTTGGAAGGCTGAGTTGTATTCAAATGGTTGCAAACCACAACTTCACCACTAGATGCCACTGAATCCTGCACACTGGTCCTTTAAATATATATGACGCTGTTCACACAAATGTTCATATGATCACACACCCTACTAGATTTTGTCTAAAAGTGTTTATTTATTCAGCCAGAGCAGCTCCAAGTAAATTAAATTACCAAATACAGAATGTTCAACATATTTTCTAGTTTCCACAGTAAAAAATCTACTGATTACATTTACATTACAAATAGAAAGAATTATATTAACAATAATTTTGTGTCTTCTTGATTTTAATTTCCATACTTATGTGAACTGACAAGGAGCATATTTGAGATGTATTCCTGCAGTGGAAATTGTGATCTAATGTATCAATGGCTAAGCGAGGGAATTATAATCTGATTCATATAAACTTTTTGCGGTATGTGAGCAGGAATTACTGTAGTTAAAAGTGAATCATGTTGTGAGTATACTGCAATCTTCTGGTAATCTTCTCTATGAATCATCCCTTGAGCTCACAACATGCAGTACATACTGATTAGTATGTTGAGTGGGTTAATCTAAACATGCGGCAAGGCTGGACACTAGGAACGAGAGTTAGGATACTGGAAGAAAAGACTATTGAGTTCAATCTGCTGGCCTTGAGGGAGTTACAATTTAACTCTAACATGATAAATAGATGTTTAGAGTCTCTGCAGGGAACAGTCTTGTTCCTTGTTTTTACTCTAATAATAGCTTCAGCCATAACAGTGTAGGGAGCCACATTCAGAAATGTTCCAATGACACAGTAATTGTGCTTTAGGTGCTTTAGCAGAGGGAATAACTATTAATAATAAATAAAATAATAAAGAGTAATAACTGGATTCTTTTTTAAAGTGGTGAGGGAACAGATATTTTCACCACCATGAACAAATGGCCAGTGCAATCCAAAGTGTCCTTAAAGAAAAACATGTTTCATTCAGTGTATAAGACAAGATTTTAATTTTATGACGGCATGTTGGCAGCAGTCCAGAGCTGTGCTTTGTTGTCTGGCTGTATTAAATTTGTGAAATGAGGACAATCTCAGGTTGAGCTCACTTGATGCTGTATTGAAATACGGCATCTCAAGAAATAATGGCCAAAACACTGACAGCTCTGAAAAGGAAAATCATACTATCAGCTTTATTCAGTGCAGAAGCAGCTTCAGCAACAAGTCTCTCGAAGCTTTTTTGGCTTCTAAAAAAAAAGCTTTTTAGGCTTCTTAAACCTTGTCTTTCAAAAGTTAATCATTTTGAAAATTTTTAAATATAGAAAACAAAACTCTGCAGGAAAAAGTAAGCATTGCTTGCATGTTAGAAGACAGGTTTATACAGGATATACCTGATTTCATGTCATCCATTATCATCCATAACAATGACAAAATAACTTTCATGTTTGAGCTCCATAATAATGCTTCTACCAGTCCAGAACAGACCACACCAGTACTTGGAGGGCCATTAAATCCAACTAGAACTATACTGACATGCCCATAAGCAATTGAATGTACATATATTCTGCAGTTTCGCACAGTGGAAGTGTATACAGGCACAAAATCTAAGAGCTTCATTACCCGAATGTGTTGACAACCCAGCCAGTGATGGTTTAGGATTTTAGGTGGTTGCTTCGTATATAATGAGGACAGTGTCATAATTATATATATTTTCATAGACAGAATGGCATAATCTTGAAATCAGGTCTCATATCATAGCCTGCATCGGAACATGTAATAGAAATGTACCTGAATACCTAATAAAATGTCATCTTGTTTACTCCTGTTTGGTTTCTCTTTGACATGGGTCACAGAATTGTGTTGTCTGAGAAAAGAAGATAATACTTTACTGGATCTATTACACCTATACATGTGTTATGGGGTGACCTGTAAGAAAATTGGAAGAGTTCTGCAGACACACAACTCACAGTGTAACATGTCATTTTCAAAATGTGAAAACCTGCAGGGAGGTTGTTGGACTGCCTTCTCTGACTGTGATAAAAGTTCTTCCTTGCCAACAAACTTCCGACGATTTCGTGTGGATACCAGCTCTATCTGAAGGACAGAAGCAGAGGGGAGCCCAGGTTGGGGGGCCAGGTACACGTCTCCTGCTGCGACCTAAAAATGTTAGTCCTAGTCAAGTCACAAGCTCTTCCCTCAGGAATCTACAATTTCAGAAACACAGGTCAAGGCTCAAGGTAAACCTCTATACAACAAACCATTCTTTTATCCTGGTATCTATGATTTTATAGTACAATCTGTGTGTGTCATATTGGAAGGCACTCAACATTAATAGGAAAACCATGCAGCAAAAACAAAAAAACAACAACAAAAAGCAGTAGAGGCAGTCACAAGCAGTTCATAAAGGCAATAAAGACACTTTGAAACTCTTACGGCCTGGACACACAGCAGGTGTGAGCAGTGCGTGACGGCTGCCTCGCTGACCTGCTGGGGCTCACAAGCCTGTGGCGTCCACACAGAGTGTTTCTATTGCTGCGTCGCTACTGCCAGCCCGATCTTTCTTTGCCTTCGATAACGTCTTGTTAACAGATGAAAGGGTCGGCAGAAACACTAGAGAGCTTTTAATGTGAAACAGATACAGGGGGTGTGGAGGAGGCTTTACATGTTGCTGGCATGATGTCCATATGACTATGACTTCTTGCTTGGAACCGTGTGAGGCTCGCGGACAGAATAAGCAAGACCTTAACTCTCTATTGAGGTGCGTGGCTCACGTGGGCAGTGTGGCTGCTCTAACCTGCTACGTTACATGGACGCCAAAATAAAAGGCAAGACTTTCCATGACACACACACACACACGCTGCAGACGTGTGCAGTGTGTCCAGGACATGAGCCTCCAATTTTCAAAGTTTCTGCCAAAACTTGCGGTTCTCATAACTCCAAACATACAGATACAAAAATAAACTTCCATTAATCCACTTACAAATATATAGAACAAAGATCCTTGCAACTTCAGAACGAGAATCATTCTGTTTTTAAGTCTTCTCCAGTGTCAACGTAACCTAGTGATAGTTATCTGTACATCAATGGGATCATTGCAAATGAGAACTGCTTATAGCTAATTCGGCTAGCTTTCATGGCACCAATTTACCAAAATAAAGAAAGACAAAGACAAATCCACACAGATCAGAATAAAGTTGCCTGGATCCCTGGTGAACCTTTAAACTTCCCCAAAACTGAACACACTCCCAACAAAACACGATATATCAAGGACTGCTGTGTTCAACAGCACTTTTTCCCCCCCGTGTGTTTATGACCTATCGCATTCACTGTGATTTGCGGAGTTGCATTTATGTGAGGTGGGTAGTAAAGAGAATAAGTAAAAAGTTTCTCCAAACAAGTGCTGTGCCTCAGAGGAATTCTCCTTGTGTCCTTGAGAGGCATCATGGAGTGTGACTTAAAGACTTTTTATTCCTCCTCCGCTCCCTCATTTCACCCCTCCTCCTTCCCTCTATGCCTCTCTATGTGATTCTGTCTCTCTCTTTCTCCCTCCTGTCTTCTCTCTTCCTCCCACTATCTCTCGGTTGCCGGAGGGGGCTGTCTCCACGCTCTGATTGGTTTTATTGGCAGTAGTTCAGTTGTGGAGGATGCCGGCGTGGCTCTCGATGCCGTGCTAGATAAAGATGGATCAGCACATAACATTAGGCAAAGCAGTTCTCCTTTCCATCTCATTAAAAAGACAACATTTGATGAGAATAGGAACATCCTCCAGTGTCAGAGAGATTCATTTTGGGTTATTCATCTCCTCACTGTGTTTTATATGTACTCAGGCGACGTGCTTTTTAAAAGCACCGGACTCACCGCACTACTGCCGCCCCAGATGAATTTCTGTGTACAATTTTATCAAAGGACACTTTTCAAGTGTTAAAAGAGCCAGCATGTGCAGCAGAGCGAGATCTGTCATGATAAATAAACAAGCCTTTACAGCGCTACTTAAAATGGTTTGCATGCTGCAACTGTCATACTTAATGAATATAGTGCAAGAAGATGTGGGATGCAGAGGCTCGCAAAACAGTAGCCTAACTTTTTTTTTAAAAACATTTTTAAATAAAGAACCATTCATTCTTACAAATGCAGATATCAATACAACAGAAGCAGTGAGGTTTAGAGGAAAGGTTTTTACAAAAAATGAATTATCATTTTTTTCTGTTTTAACTAGTTTGTTTTAAAAGACAAACGTTATTTTAACTATTAACTACTACTCACTATTTATATTGAAACCAATATAAACAATTATTTAGCTCAACCTCACCGAATCACATGAATTCAATTATAAAAGACTGAGATTAAAACTACGCTAAGATTTAGCAGGAAATTAGCTGTTATCATATGTGGGGTTACTAACTAAATTACCAAGAAGTTAGTTCATCAAAATTTCAAAAATATTTTTTTTAGATAACTGGTACCTACAGATAAAATAAGTAACTTTAGCTTTAGCTAAGGCTAAATGTGGATATCTTATAAATGTTAGCTAAAACCTGATACAGCTCTCTTTCTTTAGCTGTGTAACATTAGTCTCTGTGTCTCTGTGATGGAAGTTCATTCGTGGCATATTATTTTGTATGTGATAAACAAGCAGCAATCTATGTTTGGTTGCCAAAAACTGCAGCTTGGTACAAAAATGTTTTTGATCTCCATAGCTAATTTTCCCATTGATGACAACTGTACAGGGGGTTGAATTTTATATAACTCGCCCATTCAAATTATATCAAGGCTTAAAGTTGCATAATTAAGGGAATGGCTGCTTTGAGTAACAGGCGGTAACAGGATGGTGACAGCCAGAGCAGACCACACTGAGCTTCACAATGACTCTTCAGAAACATATGGTTGACGTCATGGAGACTACATCCATTTTCAATTATACTATGGTCTATGGCGATAACAGATGCTGAAAAGTAAGCTAACCCTTTTTACTCTTTTTGACCAAATATGTATTTACTTTGTGAGGCATAATGCAACTCAGCTTCTTCCACTGTTGTTTGTGACTTGGTCTTGACCCACTTTTGACCAGGTCTGGAAAAAATAGGACGTGTCTGACAAGGTAAAGAGAGAAAGACAAAAAAGAAAAGTAAAGGAGGGGCAGGTGAGAGACAAATAGCATGACATTTTGTCTATCTGCGAGATATGGCCAAAGCAAGGCTGCGAGGGTGTCTGGCATTTGATGATAGAGTGGGAGGGGCGGGTGCTTGTCCTTTACAAGGTGTGGGATGCAGGTTCAAATTGTGTTACTGCACTGCGATTGATGGAGAGACGTCCACCACCCACCAAGAGGGAGAAATGAAGAGAGAGAAGGAGGGAGAGTTTACGTCCCACGACAAATTGATGTTCGGCGGCGCACCATCGGTCGAAATCCCTTGAAAAGAGGAGAGGAAGTTGTCTGTTTTGACTGCGCACATCATACTGTATATGCCTTGACACAAAATTATCATTCCCAAGCATTTACACTGTAACTTATGTTTTTCTGCTTATTGACGCTTTGATATAAGAGTTTCAGCATAGTCAAAAACTCAAGCAGCTTTTATATCATCAAATTGCCCTAAAGGAGGAGGAAAAAAGCCTCCAGTTTTCCTGTCAGTGGGTGCTGCTGAGGCGCAGACCGTCAATAAAGAGGCTGACAGAGCCAGAGAGGAGAATAGCATCCACCACCCACTGAGGCTCCGCAGGAACGCAGCTATTTGAGTGCAACAGCTCCAATCAACATCTATTTAAAGACTGTAGCGCACAGAGTGTGGGTTCAAGTCCACGAGGATCCTCTGTATGGGAACTTGTGAAACTAGACAGTTGAAACAAACATTTGATTGTTGTTTGTTACACTGGACTGAGCAGGCATATAAAAGGAGGTTAACGTGGGATTATTAGGCACAGATACAAATGAAAATGTTGGGGTTTTTTGCCTTAAACAATATTTATAATAATATTATAATTGAACGAGAGGGATATTTGTAGACTGTTAAAAAGGTGTCCATTAATGTGGCAGTATCAAGTAAAATGCATGCGTGTTGGCTGATCATTAGCATTAATTAAGACTAATCTCATTTTCAGCAAGTTGAAGTGCATCTGTGGCCATGGCAACCCACTCCCAAATGGTAAGCGGCAGCGAGGCCTGCTGTCTCTCCCCTTCTTCCGGCAGTCATTGTGATTTGTGGAGCAATTACCACACAGCTAGAGGAGAAGGAGCACTTCAGCGAGACAAGTCGGTGTCCCACCTAATGCGTGACATCCTTACCGTGTCTGCTAGCACGCGCACTCCCTCGTGATGGCAAGGACCTGAGTCTGGAGTGGAAATTAAACCACATGTTATGTGTCAGTTGAAGCTGGAGAGAGGTGGAAGAGTTTACTTTAGGTTAGAAGATATTGCTTCATGAGTGTCGAGAAAAGAGGAGCACGCAAAGCTGAGATATGAAATGAAAGTCAAGCCGAGAGTTTGTTGGTTTACTAACTGGGAGTTAAAAATAGCACTGTAGCTCAAAGAACATTGCCCCGGAACAATAGCTAAATCAGAGTGGCAGTGTGTGGGAAATCTCTCAACAAAAGACAACCTCCCAACTACCAAGGTTTATTTTTGCTCTCTGAACACATTCTGTTATAATTGAAACAGTAAAAAATGTATTATCATTTCATCAAACATCTTGTGTTTTAACTGCACTTCTTTATTATCATGTTCTATCACAGCAGGGGGATGGTGTGTCATTGGATGAGGTGGATTACTCATACTAGGGAAAATATACTCACACTGTAGATTTTGGATCCAATGCTCATGATCATTGTCCACCTCGATGTTTAGAATAGCAGGTATCGGAATAGTTTAATTTGGTGGTATGCTAACATTTGCTAATTCGTAACACAAACTGAAGCTAAGGCTAATGGGAGTTGAGTTGTGTACTTACTTCATCCCAAATGTTTCCAACAATGTTAAAACCCAGAGAAATCTGGCATTTATTCCTGTAGTCGCCGGTCAATGGCGTCATATACACTTTGCACATTTTGTATTGTTGTCAGCCAAAAACTGATAAACTGACTTTTATCCACTTTCAGGGCACATTCTTACAATACACTTTTAAGAGATTTTAGTCATCAGATGTCTGATTCTTAAGTTATCAGAGAAACAAGCTGAGCTACCGTTAGCAGCAGCTCGGCTGGCAGGGAGAAGCTAACTGCAATGACAGCTATGGTGGTGAAGACAACAACTCCCATGATCGCTACTCATGACACCATGAAACGTCACGTTATTAAAATTCATCGTGAGGGAAACACGGATGTGTCGGAAATGTAACGGCAATCTATCCAACAGTTGTCGAGACATTTCACCAAAAGACAAAAATGTCCACCCAAAGTCTATAGAATTCATCTTGTGGGGGCTGTCTGGACCTAATTTCACTGCAATCCATTCAAAAGTTGTGGCGATGATGATGATGACCTGGACCAACGTGGTGAACCAACCGCCCATCATCCCTCGAGCCATGCCGCTAGGGTGGCTAAAAGGCCACTCAGGGAAGTAGTGCAACATCTTACTTAAATATAAACACATAGTCTGAGCCACAGAGAAAGGTTTGTACCAAGCTCAGTTTGAAAGTGTAACAATAGCAATCAAAAGAATAATGTTTGACTGCAGTTTCAGTGTACATCCCTACAGTAAATAGCTACAGGATCTCTTGGGTACACTTCAAATCCTGAAAAACAAAGTGAGGTATGTTTGCACTCTGCTGACTACACTGGTACACTAGAAGGGTTCTTTTAACTCCCTTGGAATACAAAGGAGCACTCTGCAGGACTTTTGTTTATGACTTAAGGACTTGATGAATTCCTTCTTCTGCCAGCAGTCGAGAACAGATGTGCTGGGAGGTGGGGTGGGGGTTTTACGAACACTTCCGCAATACAGATCAGACCAGCTCAGCAAATACAGAATGTGATTAAAAGGTTTTTTTGTTTTATACATACAGGTGATATTCAGAGTTTACATAATAACTGCAATAATAAGGGTAAAATGTCTCTTTAATGGTCCTTGTAAGGATATTTATTGCGCATGTTCTTTATACATATCCTGTAGGTGTAAAGAAACATAAATAGATAATGAAGATATTTGCATAAACAACAGTCTCTTGATAACAATGAATCAAATACACATTCTTTAATGGCTCCATCCATTTAGTAAATAAACAACATATGAATCATTCAGAAGAATCACCTCAGTTGACTTTTATTCGCCCACAAGCTCTGAACTACTTCTAATTACTCAGTAGAAGTCTGGAAACCGTATTCATTAACACACAACACTGGTAGTTAGTAAAACACACTGCGTTAATGATTTCTCTGCTTCAGGAGTTCTGTTTTTAAATGTTATGTCGTACATCATTTTCTTCTATGTGTCACTCGACCAGTGCACCATTTTAACTCAAGCATCATGCGTGTTGTGTACTCAGGCATTGCATTACATTCACACGCCATATGATCTGGATTTTCCCTGTTACAGTACAAGTCACTGGGGATTGGACATGTGGGTGCTAACAGATCTAATGTTTTACAGTATGTATTATGGCAACCAGCTGACCTGAGCTGACCCACAGGGAGTGTTATTTGTTGATGAAGACAGCAAACTGAGCTTTTAACAGCCTCAGGGCTAAGCTGTTTTCCAGCCATGTATGAAAAGTGACATCGGCTGAGTCCCCTTAGGCACTAGGACTAAATGTCCATAGCTGTGTTGTTACCAACGCAGGACCGGTTTAACTAGCGCGCTGGATCAGAAAGTGGGTTAGCAGTGAACTGGAGGCCAATGTGAGCAGTTCAGTGTGGATTAATACTGCCATCTTGTGGTTGAAGAGCAGATGTGAACAGTACTGACAATATTAGTGTGAGTGTTTTTGTTTTTGTTTCAATCCACTGATTTTATAGGCTACACGAAGTTCAGTTTACTCTTTATAATCAGTCGTGTGGAATGAGAAAATAACCCTAATGATGTCATAGTGAGGTCACCAGGATTATCAGCCTACTACAAAAGTTTAAGCAGAAAGCAAACGTTGCAAAGCGGAGGGATGGAGTTTGAAAGACATGGGGAGGAAGGTTTTAATGAAAGATGCTCCTGTGTTGCATTATGGGAAACTTATGAAGCAGTGTTTTTGGAGTCTGACTAAAAGTCAGGATATCTGGGCCTGACCAACAAAACTAATATAAAGCATCTTAAGAAATATTACACAATCCACATAATAATCTCTGTTAGTAAAACCCTCTCCAGGCTGTCTACTGACATCAAAGTATCTTTAAAGTGTGAGCTGTTAATGTTGGGGAAATACTCATTCAGCGTTTCCAAATTTAATCAGTGGAAAAGTTTCACATATATTCTGCAAAACAAGAACCAAAACAAATCACATCACAGGTGATGAAGCTCCTGTATAGACGTTCCATTTCCTCAGATGTGACAGAGTTGCATCAGGAAACAGTTTGACCTCAGATGGATCTGTTACTGGTTCATCATTAAACGTGTTAAAGCAATAGAGCTAGTTATGGAAGACTGAGAAATACACACAGATGGACAGGTAAGGAGGGTGGACGGGGGTCACGTGGCAGGTATTTTATATATATATATATCAGATAGGCTGTAGCATGTATGTAGTAACATAAACTACATTTGTAATAATTATTACAAAATGATCTTTTGGGAAAAAAGCTCAAAATCAAGTGTATTTATATGTTTGAGACTTGTAATACATAAGTTATAATTAGGCTAATCAATATATATATATATATATATATATACATATATGCATACATTTATATGTACATTCCTTTTTTTTACTCCTTTGCTAATGAATGAAATATTTATGATAAAGACCCCCTTTCGCCTTGTCAAGCCTAAATAACACCAATAACTTTGTCTTTAAAACAATGAAACCGTAAATATGAGGGTGTGCACCTCTGACAGTATATATAAAATAATAATGTAATATATGTGCACGTTGACAGAGAGAGAAAGAGTGAGATGGAAATCGGAATGGTAGACAAAACATCTTATTTAGCCGCTAAAAGTGCAATATAACATAAAACATCCTATCGGAAAAGTTGTTTTAGAGTACTTATTTTGATTACTGCTCACAGTTTGTTGTGTCACTAATTATGTACAGCATCTTTGAATCGGACAAAACAAGTTCCAGCCTTAAATCGTTCCCTTGCGCATGCGTATTAAAGCCGCCGGTTTGCAGACGTCCAATGATTGCTTCAGTGTGAGAGGTTTGTGACCTGTGTTCAGAAGGATTTCTCTCTTGACACTTAAATCGTCTTTGATATCCAGTCAGCCATGATAGCGTCAGAATGAACGTTTTATCGTCAGTAGGTTTTAGTATTGTATTTTATTGCATTTAAACCACAGTTTAAGTGTGTATTAAGTGTATGCGTTGCTATAGATACTAGACCAACACTTGCTGTCAGTAGCAGATATGAATTGTTTAAGCGTAACTCCTCCCGCGTGGCGTGACGTACATATCCCAGCATGCTCTGCGGCCCGGGATACGTGTTAAACTTGGACAAATTCAGGCTTATAAAGAGCAATAAACACGCTGTATTGCCATGGATATTATCTCAGCATGGTCAAACCGTCTACTTTGGGTTGTTGGCAGTAACGTTAATGTGTGTGACACCGTGACTGAGACCGTGATACCGGAGCGGAGCTTTAAATACCGGGAGGCTGCCACTGCTCTCTCGGTTGGTCCGATGGCGGTGAGATTTCAATTGATTGCTACAGTGAGTTACAGAACCTCTACGTTTCTTCTCTCCCCTCCCTCACCGCCGACCTTGACCAGCCTTTTGACCATTTCACCTTCATAGTTTCAATGTTTTTAAAAAGTAATTCATTGAAATATGGATTTTACAGTTAATTTGCTGAAGCCCCTTTAAAGGGAAAAAGACAGGCTTTAACAGGGCAGGAGGCCATGGATAAACGGTGTAAATGATACCGTACAATACACAGTTTGAGTTGTTGGAAGCCCATACAGTCACACAACAACAAACTACATGTGTGCAAGCAGCAATGTAATTCAACTTTATTATATACACTGTATAGATTTAAAATCTAGATTTCTATCATTTTATTTTTTGTTATATTTTTATTTTGTTTGTATTTTATTATATTTGACTATACTGGCAATAACCCTACTGTAAATATAATACGTTTTCTTAAATGCCTTTAAATCAAGAACTTATGCACTTATGAGGGGAACAGAAATACACGAGACTGGCTGCAGACGTCAATGGAGCTCAGATACTCAGAGTGGCATTGGGCCTATTAAAGGGGGTAAACTAACGACAATACAACCAGGCCACAGTGCCCCCGCTGGTGCCGTTTGCTGCATTTAAACTCCCTGGTCCCTGCCTAGTACTTACTTGTAATTATTTGACGTGCCTCCCTGTTTTGAGACCCCCCTCCCCTCTCATAAAAAACAAACAGTCCCTAACTACTATTTGACAGTGTAACTAACACTGATGTACTGCAGGTGCTGGCCAAATGATACAACTCAGACTGGACCAGAGTGGGTTTCCACATTGAAACAGTTGAACTGTGTCTGTGCTGTTCAAATTTAGCTGGTCAATTAAAAATGACATTAATTAGCCATTTTGTTACTTAACGTATAAACAATATAACATATATATATATATAATCACAAACTCATTCGTCTTCTAGCTTCCTTTTTACAGCAGGTGAACACCGTAACCTAACTTTACATTATTTTCAGGGCTGTCACCTAAAAGTGTCAACATATTTATACAGACAGCAAAATGTGACAGCTATTTTTGATGCCATGAAACATTTTTGATTGTGATTCTTATGCACCAGTGTACTGAGGCAAATTCCTCGTATGTGAAAAAAAAAAAACGAACCCACATCATGAGGAAGGTTATGAGGTTTATTAGAAATACCAACCAGACTGGAATCATACAAAAGCAGCAACTGAATGCTTGTCTGTTTAACTGTTTAACACTCCAGATCTACGTCTTTTAGGTTACCCCCCCCACACACACACACACATTCCCATCAAGCCCCTTACTTTCCCAAAACATTATCCACTCAAAACTCCAGAACCTGAATTTTTATTTCTGAGCCAATAAACAAATGTATACAGACAAACAATAAAGCTAAATCTATGTGTGTAGGTGTGTATTGTGTGCGTCTGTCTTCTTTCACAACAGTCCCAGTTTGTATTCCACCATCATGTGTGGCTCGCCCATCATTTCACACTGGGCTGGATCTGCAAGAGAGACACAAACACGGTGTGCTGTTCAGATATCACATTCACACAGCTGTGTTAATGATTGCGTGAAGGCGAAGGGGGCGAGGTTCTCACCGTTGAGGACGTCCTCGAAGCTGATGGCCTCGTCGCTGCCACGCAGCGTATCCAGAGCCAGGTTTGAACTCTGTAAGAACGGCAGGCGCTGGATCTGGAAGGAGGAGGGACAGACAACCAGAGTTATGAAGGAGAAGAATTACTTTAAAAAAAAGTGACCAGTAAAGCAAGCTGAAAGGGAGAGGGGTGAACGGAAAGTGGTTGCTAGGGATTGGGGTTGAGAGAGACATGCAGTTACCTGTCTAGCTGCCCTGTACTCCATCTGCAGTTTGAGTGGAGCATGAAGACCCTGGATGTTTCTGAGTGTGGAGAAATTCATCTTGTCCTTGTTCAGCTGGAACTGCACACCACAGAAACGCACAAAAACATTCAGTACCACAGGGACAAAAGTGTCACTGATCTGCTTCAGACAAATAAAACAGGGCTGTCTGTTGTCAGTCAGGAGAACGTCGACTTTAACGCACAGGTAATTCTGTTTTATTGTTAAAGATGAAGATTTGAGACATTTGTTTTCCATCAAAGGAAAGTCAGGGACATCTTTAGATAAGCACACAGTCCTGAGAAGACGTCTAATCTATGTAAGCTTTGTGGGAGCTTTAACTAGTGGTACTTTATTCTCTTACAATTGCAATTACTCACATTCTTTTCTGACAGCTGCAGTGGGTGGCTTGGGAGGAGCTCATTCTTTACACTAGAAAAGCTGTGGAGCAAAAGAAAGTGACAATCAGCATAATGTACATGTAATTTGGGTTCAAGAGTTGGGACTCCTGAAAGTTACGACCAAACACACCAAGCTATTACAGCAACTCCTCCTGACAGAGAGTAAACATAAAATCACACCACTGAGCCATTACACATGAAAATTCAAACTCTCCATTGTATCCGCTCATTCTCCAATCAAATAAGTTTAACACTGCGCAGGTAGGAATTTGTAAAGTAACATGACAATGTATATTTACTGTACAGCTCATATAAAGCAGAGCCTGACGTTTGCACTAGAAAAATAAACTGATAAACCTCTCTGATTGATAAACTGAAAGGATAATGTTGTTTCTATATTACTTATATCTATGGGTTTTTTGACCTGCAATTATTTGTTACTTAACGGTCAACACATATATTAACACTGGACTGACACACTGGATTTCTAGATGTAATGGATAACCAGGTACACAAGTGAAGTGTTGGTATAATTTGATAAAAGAAGGTGAATAAAGACCGGAACATAAAGTGAACAGCAGATATTAAAATATAATTGAACGTAATTTGTGAACAAGCATCCGTGTGAATTCAGTGCAACTAAAACCTGGACTGTATTTTAACCAGAGACATAACATTAGGACAGTTCACAGTCATATACATTACACAGCAGTGGGTATCGGTCTCAGTGGCTCACCCGCTCCGCAGTGAGTCCTGCACTCCGTACGCTCCCTGCGGACACAAGCCTGCCACAGGTACACTGTCCTTCAGCTGAGAGCGGAGTCCTCGAGTGTCCTGAACAAACACAAATAACACGCATTCACCCTTTACGCGGGCTAATAGCTCCGCTCACAAACACTGAAATCACCTGGCCGACCCTTGTGGCTTAGCGCTAACTAGCATTAGCTCGAGTGACTAATCAAATTCACAACTGCCGGGTTTTAAAGGACACAGAGACAGGAGACAAAGCTGCGAGAGGTTAAACAAACATGCGTATGACTACAGACAGCAGCAGCGTGGTAATCTATATGGCAACGATGTGATAAACGATGATAAATAGCTTTACATCCATAACTTACCATTCTGCTTCTTCTACTTTCTCTTCGATACACTGGAATATCCGGTCGAGTTGAGTCGCGCTTTCATGACGACACATCCTGTTGTGAACGATTTATCATCAAAATACGTTGTAGTCTGGTTATAGCATAACATTTGTACCCTGAATACGTACTTTATGTGTTTTTAATCACGTGAATAATGTACATCGCAACTTTTTGACATTTTAACACAAATACAACACCAACACTGGTCAGGGTCATGTTTAAAGAGTGCGCATGTCAGCTGTTCGTTATCAGGGGGTATAGCTCAGTGGTAGAGCATTTGACTGCAGATCAAGAGGTCCCCGGTTCAAATCCGGGTGCCCCCTCTTTACTTGCTAATGCTCTCTCTGGACTGGTCCTTTATTTCCTGTCATTCATCCATTCCACAGGCGCTGTCTCACTGATCACGCTTCCTCTTCTACTCCAGTGAGTTAACCCCTCTTGCATTCCCCTCACAGTATTCCCAGTTCATCTTCTTTAGCGTAACATCATCGAGTTCTTACGCTCCCACTTCACTCGAGGGGTACAGTCCTCGCCTTAAAGTTCATTCCCAGATTGGCCACCAGCACTCACACTTTATCATTACTAACTATCTTTGAACGCACCACAGCCTTTTTTCAAGACGATAATAACCCAGTCTTTTTTATTTTGAACACACCACATCGCACTCACATCCTAAAAGACCCAACAGTTCCAAGGAACCACACATCGCTGAAGTATTTCTCTTCCTTAGAGTATGTCTTAGTTCTCCTGTTCATACACTGTTAATATATTCAACTGCAACAACTGGAACAGTTGCTCATTCACTTCATATGGTTATTTCTAAATGTTATAGTTTATGGTAATCACTTTTGTTTATGTTTATTTTATTTTTTTTTTTTATTTATGGAAGGATATACTGTCCATGTTTAAATATATATATATACAATTTTAGATTGACTAAAATTCTTGTTGAAATATATGGTTTAATATACTTTATTAACAGGCATGTGGAGTGATGTTATTTATAAGTGGAGGGGAACAGTTTTGACAGTGAAATCTCTAATTGGCAAAAGCTGCTAGTATGGTACTGATGAATGGAACGTACTCCAAAACTTTGAAGGCTGATGTGACTGTGATGCAGTTTCTTCTTTTGGACAGTTCTTGCAGGTACTCAGCCCATGAACATGTGGAAGCAGCTCCTGTCAGTGTCAATCATGGTGGTGTGTAGGTATCCATCCACCAAAAAATTGAAGATATGAGAAGACGGGCATATCAGCCACACTGAGAGAAGTTCTTGTTTAGCAATATGAGTGAGTAGTCACAGACTGTTTGATGCTGAATCATTATTTAGTGCATTACCGTGCTCTGATGCGACGGCCGGGGGGTCTGGTTACCAGGTCTATATGTAAAAAGACACTTTTTTAAATCAAAGTCTTGGGTTTTTCTCAACTTGCAACTTGACAGTATCAGTAGATGCCACTTTATTTTGAAGCCACCCTTGGGAAAATTCAATTAAAATCGGAAAAAGTGTTTGTTTCATCACTATAATTCCACTTAAAAAATACATGATATGTCAGTACCCGTACGAAACCAGCTGTAGCTCTTAAATTTCTTGTATCCCTCAGAAACAGCCCTTGTTATATACGCACAGTCCTTTCTGCACACAAGACCCAGGTAGAAGCAAATGCATTTTCAACGATTTGCAACTTGTCAAAAAACAAAGAAATAATTTATTTTGAATTGATATAAGGTTGTGTTTCTGTTAAAGGACAATATGGTACGTTCTAAACCACAGAACTTCTAGTTTTCTTTATGTTTAAACACCAATAAAGTGCCTGCTCTACTGCACATGTTGCTCATATGACTATTTAAAAATGTTTCACCTGTGAAGATCTTTCCATCTTCTGTCAGAGAGCTGACCCCACTCTGAGTTGGCTGTAAGGGCAGTGAGGGAACTCTTTGGCCTTGTGGGACTCATGAATAAGAGATTTGATCCAGTCATCTGCATCACCAGTCCTTA
>NW_023339650.1:6877803-6878391 GCF_004916995.1 Morone saxatilis
AGAAAACAATGTCTTTAAAGGAAAACAATTAAGTTAAGCCAATACAAGTTCCAATTGTAGAGCTAACATGTAAATCATGACTGTAGAATGTAAGGGTGCTGCAGAGATAAAGATATCATTTAACACACTTAAACTGACCTGTGCAGGTGTGAGAGGAGGGAAGTCAGTTGCAGATTGATTTCTTTGAGCTTCTTTGAGATCCTTCTTCTTCTTTAAGTAGTGGCTTTCGTCAAAATGACCATAGATTTGCATAATATATTTGGGTAACAGTCATGCAAAAGATTCAAATTTCACCAGAAGCCAATTTAACTTTTACATGAACATAGAGATATGTTCATGACTGCTTTTACGTTCTTCGTGTTAGTGTAACATTTAACAGTGCTTGGATTAATCCTAGTCCTAAATTACTCCTCCTATTTATTAGTCCTAAATGGTCAGAATCAGGGCAAACTTGTACATAATGATACTTCAAACTGATGCTGATACTTTAAATTCAAATTGAAGTGTCTTTTGTTGGCGTCCACGACACATGTTGATGCCTTTACTCTAATCTATATATTTGGCTATCTAACAGTCAAAACATTCAAA
>NW_023339650.1:6878413-6878874 GCF_004916995.1 Morone saxatilis
CCCGCCGGTCTTCTGATATTCAGAGCCATTTTTGTTTGAAACGTAAATCAGCTCTGTGTGCTGCAATAACACACATCACCATAAGAAAATCACACGGATCACTTTATTATTTTAGAATGATTATTGCATTGATAATAACCTGATTGCATAGATAGATTCTTTGGAAGTGCACAATTAGGCACATTAGCACTGACATGGTTTTAACAGCAGTTCATTTATTCTGTTTTAACCAACTGTCCAGTTGCAACTAACCTGGGTGGATAGGAATGAATATCTGTAAGAGGAAGACGAAGACAAACCAAAAAGGAGAAGAAAACGGAGAAGAAGGGAGAGAAAGGGAAACAGAATCTGTTAGATCCATGCTGATGGAAATACAGCCTTGTTAGTCCTAAACTTAAACAGCAGATGGCAGTACAGCAGACACTATGAAGCATTAAATAATAACAGTAAGGGATATTTTT
>NW_023339650.1:6878882-6880528 GCF_004916995.1 Morone saxatilis
TTTTTACCTTTACTGGGCTCAGAGGAGTGACTGCAGGCCAAACGTCTCCACTCCTCCGTATAACTGCACAGGCACAAAGAGCAAAATGTTTAAAAATATTACAAAACGATGAAGATTAATTTACTTTTACCCACTTCTGATTACAACTAGTCTATTCAAGAATCTCCCAAACTTTGAGGATCTTACTCCTCAAAGCTGAGAGTGTTGGTCCAGGCCAGGAGCTCATCCAGCTCCCACTCCAGTATCTCATCATCTCCCTTCTCTGCAATGGTGTCCATCACTTCCTGAGCCGAATTCACCACCATCGTCGCCATGTGTCGACGCGCTGGGTGAGCCTGCTGACGACCCTGGTTGTACCTGTAGGTAAGGGAGAGAGGACTGTGCATAACGCTGCCACAGATGTATATTGACCACCTTGTAATAGAGCGAGGGGGATATTTGTAGAAGAAGCTCATGGTGGCTCATGTTAGCTCACCTTACTGTAAATACACATTCTCAAACTCACATCTGCTTCAGCCATTCAATCTTCCTCCTTTTCCTCCACTGGTCCACATCCTGTTGCCGCTGCAACCTGGAGTGGTGGAAGTCTTTTTTTTTGTTAGCACCGATCTCTGTGGGCTCACCCATGGGAACCATCTATCAGAGAAGAAGAAGCAGCGCATTAACGCAGACTTTCATTCTCATTTTGTTTTATTAAATACATTCAGCTTACACAAAGTCCCTAAGATAAATGTTTATCAGACTATTTGGTAGGATCAATGGCACGCGAAGCTGCAAAAAACTGCTGTAGCTGTTCTTTTGTGTTATCTTTGGACAAATAACAGGCGCAACAGAAAATGATCTCCGACATGTTACTGACCCTGCAACAGAAGAGCCTCCAGCTGTTGTTCTCCATACGCTGGTACCATCCTGCATCTTCCTCCTGCACAGGAGGCCGGCGGTTGTTGGCGGGCCGGGCCCCAGGCTTCTTGAGGCTTCGCTGCGTGTAGTTCTTTGGGCTGTTGGCACACACGTCGGTGATGGGTCGATGGGTGAAGATCTTGTAATAGATGTTGGGAGGAAAGGTAATCTGAAGGCGAAGGGTTAAGTGAGATGTTAGCAGGTTATCATACTCACATCGCTGTTGGAGTAGTTTATCACTATTTCCAATTCAGCTCTCACCCCTCCGAGTCGAAATCTGATGTACGCCCCAGCAGCAGCGTCCAGCAGCTCTGCCTGCCACAGGAAAATCTGATCTCACCATTTATTTTATTTGTTGTTTTTATTCTACAGAGAGCGTGGTTTCTGTTACCTCTCTGGGGTTGACAGTTTTGAGGATCGTCCGTGGATCCCCCTGGTTGCAGTCGCCGATAAGCTCTTTGAAATACCTGAAGACCTCTCTGTGCTACAGTTTGGGTAGGAAAGAGTGTTTTTAGTTTATACCTGTGCACGTTTTCCTTTCATTTCTGCATGTACAAGAGTGTGCGTGGCCTCAGCAGCAGCACCCACCACGTAACTTTTCCAGGCCCTTTGAATTATTCTGACTGCTATCTGCTGGGTTCCCTCTTCCTGTGAGCTGGAGCTGTGTGGAGAAATGAGAGGAGAGAAGAGGATGAGGAGGAGAAGAGAAGATAGTCAGGTGCAGTAAGATTTTCTTTTTTTTTTTT
>NW_023339650.1:6880628-6881435 GCF_004916995.1 Morone saxatilis
TAATAATATAATTATATTATTAATTAATACAATAAAAATGTATTAAACAGCTATAGTAAGTAGCTACACATTGCATTAATAATCAAATAATACAATATGTGATATGACTCTTAAAGGGGTTATATTATTACTCTGATCAGTACAGTTTACTGATACTAATATAATATATAATATGGTGCTTTCACTTTTTTAATCTGAGCATATATCAGTTCCCTCGGTGTCCTATTCAAAGTCAATGTAATGAGTTATGGTAACATTATAATGAGGTCCCTAAAAGGTTGAGGGCCCCTGGACTAACACCAGTGAAAGTGTAACTGTAGTTAATAATACTGAAGCTAACTCGATGCTGTGAGTTAAGTTATCTAACGTTGACGTCCCAGCGTTAATTTAACTTAATTAACTATTAGCTAAACAAAACACAGGCTACACACAGTATTTAATTCAGCTTACAGAAAGACCTTGTTATGATACATACACACTGAAATAGACACACAGCCAGACAACAGTAAATTACCTCATGACTTCCTCTGAATTTAAGTTCATGTTCATGAGTTGACAGACTATTTCATTGGGTTACCTGGCAACGCAGTGCGTCAATGTTACAACAATAAGACACACGTTGACCAGAATAGACTTTCAAAACAAAAGCTCATCCCATACCTGTACCTATTACAAACAACATAAACATAGGCTACTTACTTTGTTCTATTTACTTCACTGACTTCAGCAGGGGGTGCGGCCCAATCTGAAAAAGACTGAAAATGCATTTGTGTTGTGTGTACGTTAGTTGAATATTTTGAATACAGT
>NW_023339650.1:6881564-6901194 GCF_004916995.1 Morone saxatilis
TTTAAAAGCTCGCAGCCTGTCTGCTCTATCTCTGTTTAACTATTAAAGTGTTAAAAAATATGCCCAGAGGAAGAATTTTGTGGCTTCATGTGCTTTCAAACTTCCATGTCCGTAGCTGACAGCCGATGGTGGGATATGTCCAGGTTTGGATATTTAGGCTACTGTGGATTCATGTCATCTTCTGCTGGATTAGATTCAGACTGGCTGCTGCTGGATGAAAACATCACTGGTAGGTTCTTTTATATATTCATTATTTGTGATGACAGACTCATAGATGCTGACTGTCTGTCCTGTTTTTGAAATACTGTTTGTTGCTGCTTGTGTTGTTGTTTGTTGTTTTTTATTATTGTAGTATCATAATAATTCCATGACACACATTGCTTGCATACTTGAAGCCTTTGTTTTCATAAGTGGGTTAATTATGTGGCTTGATTGTGTAGGCCACTGGTTCCCAACCTAGGGGTCGGGTCTCCCACTAGGGGTCGCCAATGCTTCATAGCGGGTCTAGAGGCTTAATTTTAAGGTGTGCTAGAACACTTAAAAGGTATACACAGTAGGGATCTATCTCAACATTTGGTTCACTTCTGTGAAGAAAAGTAAATGTTAAGTACATTGTAAAGTAAATTTTCTAATAGAACAATGGCCAAATGTCAGGTACAAGACTGAATTTGTCAAAAAAAAAGCCTTTGAAGTCTGTATGAATTTTAAACAAGTTTAAAAAATACATAATACAGACAGAGAAATGTATAAAAAGTTCCTTAAAGAGGAAATAATCTGCTCAAAGTTCATTCAAATCACTCGCAAATTCTGGAAGCTTCTGAGTTCACTTCTTGAGTTCATTGTAGTTATAATATGAAATATGTCACTTAGTCAGGGGTTGTCAATTTAATACATGATAGAAAAGTAGTCCTTTTTTAATGAAAAGGGTTGGGAACCACAGGCGTAGGCTGTATGGGTTGTATGTTGTTGTGATTCTTAAATATGGGCAACCTGTTGGCCATTAGATGGAGCTCTTTATCAAGTAACTTCTCTTCCCACTGTTCACATGTTACACATTGCTGTTAAACTTGCTCATGCATGCACCACACACCCCAAATCACTAAGAATCCTTTGCAGATCTGTAATGAGTAATGTTCTTTCCTCTAAACCTCCTGACTTGAACAGCCAGGCCTTCTGCCTCCCAATCCATTTACTCAATTAGTCAGCCAGACAATGTCACGCAGTGTCATCAGGATGTGAGTGATCTCTCTCTGGTTATAAGCAAAGCAGACCTGTTGGGATTGTTTAAGTGACTTTATGCGACTGACTGTATTTAAATTTATACTGGGAGTCTTACATCACAGAAGGGCATACATATGCAGTAGCCTAAAGCCTGTACACGACACCCAATTACAATCAGTTTTTACGGCAGTGAAATTTAATGTATTTACCGTTTGAAGATGTCTGGTTGCAAAAATAAGTAATGTAGTGAAGTAAATAAAGATCACACAGGATCACATTCACTGCAGCAGTCTAAAGCCAGCCCAAGCCACATATGCAGAGTTTCAATATAAAATATATCAATATAAAGTCTCTCCATTTTAGTAAGGCCTGTCACTAACTTGTGACCAACCAAACGCGCACTGAACCCAACTAGACAATTACAGCTGAATCCAGTCACACCACAAAAACAAAATATTCCAATTCCTGCCCCTTCAGCTGTGACAGTTTCAGACTGAACGTTTCAATCAATGGAAAGTGAATTCACAATGAGAGTTAAACTGTGTATTTTATTAGCTGATAGATAGGAAAACGTAAATTTCTCTGGCTCACAGGAAACCGAGGCGATAGTCCTGTTTGCTATCCAGAACAAACAGTGCTCATAATCCAGAACCAGAGCGGTGGCTGATATGACTTGCTAACTAGACAGATGTCCATTATGCAAATGTATTTCCTCTCCAAAGCCTGTGGGCATGTAACAGAACTCAGTTCACGTTTATTCCAAGCAGAAGTCTTCCTCTTATTTCAGTCAGTTTATTGCTCTCCAGGGGCAATTCTCTGTCATCTTGACTCCCACAAGAATAGACATTTATATCAGCCCTATTTCCACACTTTCAACCGTAGGGAAAAACATTTTATTGGCTCAGACTCCTGAAATATAACTCTAGGACATATGTATTTTACTTAAATTTATATATTTAAATATTTTGTAGACCTCTGCATTGATGGGGTGACTGAGAATGTGTGTTGTAAAGTAAGAAGAGGGAAAAACAAGTTTTTATCAGACCCAATTACCCACAATACGTTTGAAAAAGTGTGTGAAATGAGTGTGAAATTAGATTAGGTTTTGCATATTAGGCTTCCTGTTGATAAAGCCGCCATTTCTGGCCTACGTAATTATGACAAAATACAAATCTCTCAGTTTGTTGATGGATTAGAATTTTAATTAGTTTAGGGTTTGGCTGCCAAGACCAATGGCAAGACAGAAACACAAACATTGAGCGCTGAAAGAGAGCGAGGGTGCAAGAAAAAGAAATCTGAATCCAAAGTGGTACTTAATTCACCTTTAACGCCTTATTGTGCATCAGTGAGGGGTTTGTAGAAGAATGAAAATGGTGCAATAACATAGATTCTGATTGATTTAAGAATGTAATTGTCTTGTGCATCCTTTTGCTGATCTCGACCCGTCGCTGCCACACCCGCTCTGAAGAGAGGACAGGGAAATGAGTGGCGTCCTTGTATAATAACACACAAGGACACATTATATATTCACACCATTTCCATGGGTGTTCCCATTTTCATACCAACACCGCATTTTAACAAGGTGTGCCAAATTTAGACAGCCTGTGTGTCACTGAACGATGTCTCCCCTTCTCACTCATCAGTCACTCGCTGAAGCTGTGTTATTTCCTCCTTTCAGTTTCTGATGAGTAATTCTGTTCCAGTGCAAATGGCTTGTACCTCAGGGTCCAGGAGAGACGGCAGACATGTTGATGGTTTCTCTCAAATGGAAATGCTTTGTCTTTCCAGACCCTCATCAGTGTGGTAAAAACACAAACGCACCATCAGTTACTTTTTATGGAGTTCACAGGAAGAACTCTGTCAGATATTAGGAATGTGCGTCACATTAGACAACAGTCCAACCCAGAGAGCAGTCCTCAGGGCAGTTTGTTCCTTCTGCATTTCCACTTGATCCAATCACAGAGGGGGCAAGCAGGGCTTGAACGGCTTAAACAGTAGGGGGCAGTATGACACTAAATACACATGTTGCAAAGGTGTAAAACATCTGAGGAACACAGCATTGTTACAGGGTGATATTTGAGTCCCCCCTCCACTCAAAAATATATCTTGGGCCAATTTTCAACTCATACAAGTGTGATGTCCACACCCACATTGGTTTCTGTAGATTCCCACTTTGCAAATGACTAAGTGGTTGAAACATCCATATTGTGCAAGAGCTATTACAAATGAAAAAAGAGCCTAATACAATTCCAGGATCACTATGTCTCATATGAAACACATTGTTATTATCATATCCACTTTGATATAATTAATAGTGTACATCCAATAACAGATAGCATAGCATATGATGGGTGATGCTTGAGCTCATTGAGTTACGTCAGACATAAAAGCCTTATGGCCCCTGGACTATTACAGCAAATCAATAAATATACTGAAATATCAGCCTTTAATTGCCTAAATTGAGTATGACATAGAATCAGGGTCGCTCATAATCAATAATCCTGTTCGACAGAGAGAGAGAGAGAGAGAGAGAGAGAGAGAACATGCGTTGATATGAACAAGCAGATCTGGGGAGGTCCCATTCACTGGACTTTTTCAGGGACTCTGTCATGTCTGTTGGTGGGCCTGCACAGAATGAATCACAGACTGATCCCCCACATCCTCTCCCTTAATTCATTTATGCAGTCAATAAATAGGTAGGAAATATGCAGAGGATGCTCAGAGCAGCCAAGTGGTCCTTAAGGTTAAACTGAGCCTCTCAAATTTCACAAATGTGATCCAGTATCAAAGAGCAACACACCGAAACCCTTTTGTGCACCCTCATTGTAACTCCACGAGGATACAAGCACTGTGTAAACACTGTGGAGGACTCAGTGCTGCAGCTGATGGAACTATAGTGAGTAGTAATAGAGTGCTCAGATCTGCCCCAGGGTGTGACAGAAAATCACAGTGGGCTAAGCTGGTAGTGAATCATGACAATTTATAAGGGCTTACACATGGAAATATGTCACACTTGCCCACACACAGGCATGCATAAACAAATGCCCACACACATACAAAATCACACAGGCTGGCAGGTTACATTACATACGGACCAGTAGGAGCAGTCGCACAGATTCAAAATTCCCCTTTCAATTCTCACATTACATGTTTCGTCTCTCACATTGGGCCTCATGCTGGAACAGATTTGTCCGTAGGTGGCACGTACAAGTGACCTAAGAGAGTTTGTATTGATCTTGTACATTGTGTTAGCTCACACAACACGTTTTTCACTGGCCTTTCTGCACAGCCAGAACCTGCGTCTTTTACGCTCACACTGTACGGATGAATGCTGTGACCTTCAACACACTTGCATGTCAGACGACAACGAGTTTGGTGAATCCAA
This sequence comes from Morone saxatilis, assembly GCF_004916995.1. Classification (NCBI taxonomy): domain Eukaryota; kingdom Metazoa; phylum Chordata; class Actinopteri; family Moronidae; genus Morone; species Morone saxatilis. The sequence continues at coordinate 6,886,171 of NW_023339650.1, forward strand.
ATGGCAACACTTGCAGTGCTAGTAAGAGAGATTTAGCATAGGAATATAAAAATGTGCTTGCATGAGGCCCCTACCTGAGAATGTGTCACATACCAAACATAAGTTGGAATCAATTCTGGGAAATCAATTGCAGGAAAACTGTGAAGGATATGGAATAGTGTGCTCGGAAACAAGAAGATATTCAATAATGCAGCTGAAGGCTGAATAATGCAGAAAAACATATAAGTACTGTGAGTGCGTGGGGCTCTGTGGGATTACGTGTGATGTTTAGATTACACGTTCGCGTATGTACAGTGACCCATTTTTTATTATTTATTCTGATTGTATGTGTGCGGACCGTCGTACACTGTATACGCTCATACTGTACATGAGCATAACGCAGCTAACTTGTTTTCCAGTCGTCTCACCATGTTAGTACTTGGTTATGATTAAACTGGCCCAACTCCAGACAAAAGGTTTAGATTTCAGCCAGCATCACCATGGCAACGTCCTTCACTTCATCACTCAGTAGCTGCTTTCACAGTCAACAGAATAGAAAACTGCTAAACTTCACATATAATGTCTTAAACAGTGAGTTTAGTTAAGATCTATATGTTGGCTTGTTTAGCCTATACAAAAAGAGAAGTTATAAAACAGGTTGTGGCTCGCGGCAGTAACTTAGACACACAGTGGCACACTAGGGTAGCATCGATTAGTTGTCAACTATTTGATTAATCAGCATTTTTTTGTCAATCAATTGTTTTGAGTCTGATTTCAGCTTCTCAAATGTTAATATTTTCTGGTTTCTTTATTCCTCTATGGCAGTAAACTGAATATCTTTGGGTTGTGGACAAAACAAGTAATTTGAGGACATCAGCTTGGGCTAAGGGAAATTGTAATTTTCACTATATTCTAGCTTGTTTTTATTGTTAGTTGCAGTCATGCAACATGTTGCACATGTAGCAGTTACAGAGCTACATTCACTTTTGTGGAGTCGTGTTTTTGACCACCTTTCAGATATAAGTTTAATATTCACTCCCTCTCTGTTTTTAGTCTACACCATCTCCTGAGGGAAACGTATGACACTTTTTTGCAGCTAAATGATGTCGATGATAGAGGTGAGAATGAACTGAAACAACAAAAATGCGGGCCAGAAAAACCAAAAGAAAAAGCTGAAAGACGTTCTGAAGCTCCGTAGAGCTGCAGAATCTGGTGGTAACTCTACAGGCATCACGACTCCTTTTATATACAAGTCATGTGTTTCATTGTTAATATAAAAAAGATGGATTATAGCAGCTTTACAGAATGCCATTTACATTGCAGCGTCAGTAAAATCTCAGCATTTCCATATTTGTCAGCTTTGTTATTTTCAGTGGCACATAAACAGTAATAACTGCACTTGCTAAAAGGCATTTGAGGGATGAACACAGCTATTCTTTCCATTTCAGCAAAGCAGAAGGTATTTCTTTTCTTTTTTAGGGGGCTAATTGCCTATAACTGGTAATGACAACTGAAAAGTGACAGAAAAGTGGGGAGAGAGAGGGGATGATGCACAGTAAAGGGCCACAGGTTGGACTCAAACCCATGGCTTCTGCAGCAAGGACTCAGCCTTGGTACATGGGCCAGCTCTAACAGGGAAGAAACCCGGGCCCCCCTGAAGGTATTTATTTTCTTTATGAAGTGTTTACAATGTGCCATATCTTCCCCTAGATCAGAACTAGTTTTGTGTTCTTCTTTTGATCTCTTTAAAGAAGAGAAAATTACAGTTTTAGGAAAGACAGTAAAGACACAGTGCCTACAGACAGTATAAATGAGCTTGTTTAGTATTCATAAGTTGGGACGTTTCCTTCTGACTAGAGTTTGTTTACAGCCCAAGGTCATTATTCCTCATACTTTCACAAGTTATAGAATGATTTTTAAACATTTATTCATTATGTTTGAGTACTTTACATCAACCCACACACCCACACAGAGGTATATGTGCAGAGCGGCTCAAGTACACGCACACACTCACCCACACACACACACACACCTCAGACTGTAAGAAGTCATTGCAGTGACCAACCTTGAGACTTGGCTGCAGCAAATGTTAACTTCATCATTTCCAACCAGCAATGAATCAGCTCATGTCAGACTTGGTTAGTTTTGATCTTGTAACTGATATATTATTTATTTTTTCTTAATGAACAAATGCACCGTTTCTATTAGCTGTCATTAAAGAACCCAAAAGGCACAAGAATTGGGTTTGCTGGGAAGTCCTCCGGTGGCAGACTGTACATCAAACTGACTGAGAGATACGGAGAACGAAGCCGTGTACTTTATCAGAGCAACTCGGCACGCACACCCTTAAATCAATAAAATGGGACAATAGACAAAGCTCCCTCTAATAAAACTAATAATAGACTCAGCAGGGGGGGAGGCGGGGGACACACAGGAGTATCAGTGAGCTCATACTTTGTCCTTCCTCAGACTCTGTTGTTTGCTCTTTTTATGTTCTGTTTTCTCTTTATCATTGTTGTCTCTGCAGCCTCTGTGATATCTCACATCCCAGCACAGTCGGCTCATTTTCTCTTCTTCTTCGCGTGCCTTCATCCGCCTTGCTTCCCCCGTCATATAAACGCGACAGCACTGTGTGGTCGTCTGTGGTTTGGGGACAACATGTAGCTCGCTTTCATCCTGGTGAAGAGCTTTCATTAATGACACTGTTTTTCTTGTTTCTTCATCCTGCTGATTACATTTTTGCATATAAAGAGATGATTAGTGTTTAAATTGAACACTAATTTTCCTTTTTTCAATTACCCTTTCTTTTCCCTTCTTCCTTTTTCAAACATGCCAAGCCAACAGCTCCTCTAAGCTGTCAGCCTTTACCCACTGTATGGGTACACTTCCTCCATCTGTCTGTTTGCTCTCTGCCTGGCTCTTATCTGTCCTCTTTGCCAGTTATCCAGCTCACTCTCACTCCTATTTCCCTTCTCTGTCGCTCTCTGACCCACCTGGCGACCCAGTAATTCTGGTTTTCATCCCAGCTGTGTTTCCGTTGCCTCTCGACAAAGACTTAAGCTCCTTGAGAGTGGTGCCTATTATTCTCTGACACAAGTGCTGAAAGCGAGCAGGATGGTGGTTAAAGCCACTGACAAATTCTCAATAAAAGATCAAATATTGTTCTCAGAATCAGCCTAAACTGCCCTGTTCGTGCTCAGTATCCGCTCATTCATGGTCTTCTCATATAGAACCCAGCTTGATGTCTTGCTATGACTACCAGAGTAGTTCACTTCTGACACTTAAGAACGAGTAAACACTGACATTAGGTTTTGAGAGTATTACAGCTGAAGGTGCTCAGAATGAATGCAAAGTAAATGTCTCACTCGCGTACTTGCACAAATGTAACGTTTGGAGTCACAGTCAATGCACTGATTATACAAATGTTAGCCAGCCAGCTAAAGAAAATGTTATATTCCAGCCAAGGTCCATTGCATTTTCAACAGACTTAGTGCTGACACATTCAGGAATTCATCACTTTCTTTCAAAGTGCTATACTTTGCCAGCTAGCTAGCGCATTTAGGTGTGTGTGTGTTCATGTTCATGTTCATGTTCATGTGACTCCAAACTGATCACAAAACAGGACTACCAGGCATTTGTCTCTCTTTTCCTCTCCTTTCCTTCTAATTGAGCTGTGGTTATAAAGCCTTAGAATAAATGTTAAGTTGAAACATTTTCATTGAAATGCATCTTCAAATCAACGTGTCCCTTTGTCTCATAACAGTTGCTGCTGATCACACACTCACGTCTTCCTGTTGACTTCATAGGCAGTCGCGCTGCTTCTAAAATTGAATTCTTGTTAAATCTGAACACACCTTGGTTCCCTGTGGAGTTTTCTTGTAAACAAACAAAAGTTAAATACTGCATTGTTTGCAGCCACGTGTACTTTGAGTAGTCTTGCTAACTAGTAGGTTTACTTAAAGCTTTTTATTTCCTCCAGTAGTTTTCTTTGTTTCCACATATTCTGTTATTCTGACTCGGGGTTCCACAGCAGGGGACATGGGAGCATGCTCAGTTGCTGTGGTGGAGAACCTCTGTCCTGGCAGATGTGTGTAGGGGTAGCAGGTGCTGGCGGTTTGGATCCAGTATGGTGGAATTTGTCTTGCCCCAAACAAAGGCGTCTCTGCTGTCTGGGGAACAGGCCGCTGCGGATGGGAAGAATGCTGTTAAAAAAGGTTGTTAAAAACAGCTGTGTGGCTTTGCTTTTGAATTTGCTGAATTTCCTTTTGCTGCCTTTAAACACTGTCCACAGAGCTAACATCCATCTGCTTTACACCTCTGGCATCATTCCTCTGTGTGTTTTGTGCTCTGATTGTTTTGTCAGTGCCTTTTTCCAGGTCTAGGTCTTTTTTCTATTTGCATGTGTTGTGAGAGCCGTGTGTCAGCCAGCCCTACCACAACTCTGTCCCTGATAAGCCCGCCTGCTCTGTTCGTTTACATCTCCCTCTTTGTCACTGGATTACTGTCTCTCTGTGGATTAGAGAAATGACTCTCTGATTTACAGGACATTATGCAACATTACGTGCAATATCATATACATAATGATTGTCCTGATATGATACTGTACATGCATAAATAAACCCCACTCCTCATACATATCCCTGATTCCTACTGCTGTTAACCTGTTTATATTTCTGGCATTGTGTACGTTTGGATCGCACCTTTTTCATTATTGTCTAATATTTTGTTCTATGTAAGCACTCTTCCTACTTTGTACTGCATCTGCTGCACACCAAATTCCCTGGGGATAAATAAAGTTCCAAATTATATCATCTTACTGTATATGGACACAGAAATCCAGCGTTATGTCTCAGCTTTTCAGAAAGACTGATAAAAGATGCTATCTGCCGCAAAATTGTCTCCACTGAGAACCCAAAGTTATAGGAGCAGAAGCTACTCTGAAAATGTGGCACGACTTTGACTCTCCCTCTTCCTGCTGTGGGAAGGTATACAATACTTTCATTGCTGTCTCCTTAAAAGTATACTGAATGTGTATATAGGTGTAATCTGAGCTTGCAAAGCAATTTAAAGCTAATCATACTTGAATGTGCCTGTGTAGAAGTGTATGCAATCAGGACATGAGTGTGTTTTGAGTTGCACACATGAATACCGACTAGAGGCTGATTGCACAACCACATAGTCAGACACTCAAACACACAACCATTATCAAAAAAACCACAAGAAGCCTGTCTGAGACTGCTGCCTTTTTGTCCCGTTATTATAATTAATTTAAGCAGAAGCCCAACAGGATTCAAGGCTTCATTAGGCAAAGCCTTCCTGTTTTTCCACCAGAATGTAATTGAATGTAAACAAATATCCGGAAGTAAACAAAGTAACCGCCAAGGGGCTCCGTTACTACTTCCTTTAGTAGGTAATGGCAATTCATTATGTTTTTAGAATGACTCACTGATCGTATTAGCTTTTCGGTTGGTTAAGTAAATGTCAAAATAGCAGCTATATGTTGAGGTGAACACATTCATTTCAATTTATTTGAAATCTGGCAGTTTAATCTCTATTCAGAGATGAAACTGGTTTCAATAATCAGATTAATGTCTGTTTAATGACAACAGCTTGTATGTACATTATCAGCTTGGTGTGTTTGGTGCTTACACTGTTCAGTATGGTTTACACCAAACCCAAGCAGCCTCCATCCTTCCCACCACTCTATCACCCAGCACATAAGCAATAAACAATCTCAAATTGGCTGACAATAGCCTGTTGCAGACACTTTCAATGGCAGTGGCAGGCTGAGTGCTTATTTAGTGAGCCTGGGCGTCTCATTTGCCATGAAAAAATTGTTGTGTCAATTCCTGAAGATGGGTGGAAATTGTTTCCTTCGGGGGGCCAGCACAAAGGAAGCCAATCCCAATGAGGATGAGTAATAACTATGTGTTTCTTTATTGGGCCCTGAAAGGAAATAGGAAGATTAGAGCATCAGCAGCTGTGGAACAACACTTCCAAGGCTGAGAGGGATTTGCTGGATTTCAGTAGAGCACTTGAGCTTTGCAAATATTTGACCAAAACCTGTATCCTGCGGATGAAAGACGGTACCTTAATTTCCCTGGGTCACCCAAATACCACTGAAAAGCTTTTGTCCAAACTGCTTCCTCAATGTGAAACAGCAGGGGAGAACCACTAATTTACACATTTCTCCCAAAATGTGAAACCATCCTAAACAGAACTGTGATTGCGGCAGCAGCAAACTGTACAGCTCACTTTAAGCAGCATTCGGTGATTTGTTGCCTTTTGAATTGATATTTTTTACACATTTCCAGTAAGTGGTGAATGCTTTCAATGCTGAGTGAATTCCAGCAATAATTAAATCCGAATGCACCCTTTGTTGATTGTTTGGTTGTTATTCCTGACGCCATGGTGAATGTGTTCAATCTAATTAACTGGTAATGAAGGACACAGTAAATTCTCTGGGCTTTACATAAAACAAAGATACTCTGTGACAGGTAGGAGGACATTATCAGAAAACAACCCCCACAGGCCAAAAACGACACCAACTAACTATAACAGAAATCATTGTTCCACCTTTTCCCAGCCACCTTCATGTTATCACTGTTTTTATAGTTTGTTTGTCGTGTAGTTTATAGATTATCTCAACCTGCAGAAGGTTCCTAGGACATTAGCAGGATGGCAGTGTTGGTTTGTCAGTTTGTCGGTCCAGACTGCAATATCTCAGCAACTACTGGATGGATTGCATGCATGTTGGTGAGCATTGTGAGCCAGTAAGCATGCTGACATTAACATTTAGCTCAAAGCACAGCTGTGCCAATGTACAGCCTCACAGAGTTGCTAGCATTGATATAGACTCTTTTAAACTACAGGCCTATAATATGGTGCACATTGTGTGTGTGTGTGTGTGTGTGTGTGTTCGCGCGCATGTGCACGTGTGTGTGAGTGTCGGGAGAGAGAACAGGTGCTTCCTCCGTTTGCAGCTTTTCTCCACTGACCTTTTCCCCTTAAGAAAATGACTTGTACGTGATATCAATAGCACACACACCCACACACACACATCCAGATTGTGTCCAGATATTTTTTTCTTATTATTTTTAGCAGCTTGAGCCATGGCTTTTCCCCATTGTTCAAGATTAACGCACTTGTTCAAAGCTGTTCATGAGAGGTTTGATAAAGGCTGAAAAAGCAGAGGTAGCCTCAGTCTGTTGTTATTCCTGGGTCGCATATTTTGTGCTATTTTAACATGGCCTTAACTGGGACGATAAACAATGTTTTCTTTCCCTCTGTGACCATTGTAAAGGTTTGAATAGAGACACTCATTGTATTTTATTTTCCCACTCTACTAATTGTCGAATCAGTGCAAATCGTTTCATTAGCAGACATCTCGGGTTGTTCAGGACAAACAGAAATTATTTTTTATCTAATGCAATCAGCAAAACCAAAGACACCTGGTAACTCTTAATTCCAATCAAATAACATGAGTTGAGTGTAAATAGGGTCTGATGTGCAATACTGGTAAATTATTACTTGCATAAAGATGTTGTATAACACCTCTGCAACATCTTGTGTCCTGATTTTGTCCCAATTAATCCCATGCAAATCATTCTATTGTCATATAGAATAGAGTTAGAAAGTTAAAAGGGTGCAGATTAATATTTTATTAAGTGAAAAATCTGAAGCTGGACGGCAATGTGGGCCAACATCAACATTCCCCTCTCTCAGCCATCACTCTTGACACAGATACAGTAGGAGTTTCCACAGGATGGCTGACTCAGTGGGGGCACGTGCAGGACAGCCCTTTTTGGAAAGGCTGTAAATGGCTATCCAGTCTGTCCAGAACTTCCCAAAGAGCTCCTCCAGCCAGCACAGAGAGGTTTGCCCTGGCTGTAGGTGGAGGCAGGAAGGCAAGTCTGAGCTGCAGGAGGCTAATATTAAAGGAAACAGGAACATATCTGTGTAAAGCTCCAGCTGCTGCTGGCTTGATAATGGTTATACAGTCTGTAGTCTGACTAACTTTACTCTTAACAAAGTTCACAGACTGAGCCATATCCTCTATATGAAGGAAGAGGAAACTTTTAAGTGGTACTAAGTAATTTATGACCTCTATAGGACCAGTAGGAATTACAAACAACTTCAGTAGCTTGATCATTATTGCATATAAATTGAAGGATGAATAATGCTTTTGCTGTATTATTACCTTGTGTCAGGGGCCTATGCAATTATGTAGTACAAAATGGGATCATATTGAGGTATCCTCTATCATTTTAACTTAATCAACTGCTTTCTCTACTGCTGTCCTTTGTAGCTGTGGGTGACTGAAGCTAGCTTTCCATCCAGAGATGTATTGCAAACTTTAATCAAATTCATAGTCACTGTGTACAGTGGCCTTATGAGAGCTTTTCTGGTCAACAGATGCCTGCTGCAACTGGAAATGACGCTGATGAGAGCGATGAGACTAAATCAAAACAGTAAAGTTGTGGGCCGGAAAACCACTAGAGCTGAGTGGAGCTGGTGAGTTGAGTGATAATTCTCTCTGTGGGTTTATCAATACGAGCTATGTCATTTAATCTGTTGTTACTGTAATATGGAAATATATTATTTGCAAGCAGCTGATCCCCTCCAGGCACACATTAAGACATACAGTCTGCTTGGATTAATAATGTTTTCACCTCAAAAAGAATACATTAAAGTCCTAAAAAGGCATCTACTCCTCATTAAAAATTCCAGATCTATGAATATGGACATTTTGTTCATTTCTTACATTTTCCTGCTGGACACAAGATGTCTCCTACTTCACTGTAAAGATCATTCTCAGTGGATGAGGCTTCAGGTTTCTACATCATGTATATGTTGCATACTGGACCAGAGATGACTTCCAAACTATTTATGATGTCACAAATAATGTTTGTATGCCCCGCCCCTTAAAAATCTGATTTTCAGAGAAACTTTCCACTTTCCGCAGGACTGTGAAAACATCCTTCTACTGTCACAACGTACATCATTCTACACAGTGAAGCTCAAACATTTAACTGTAGGGGCAAAAAGAAAAATATATTTTTGAGTTGAGGGGGACTTACAAAGTATAAACAACTTTGCAAGAAAGGGGTAAAATAATTGTGCAATTTACTTCTTATCTTGGTACTCTAGATGACAATGCTCTTATTACTCCCGGTCCACAGCCATGTAAATGCTACTCAATCCACTCCTAATGACTATGTGGCCTCATTAAATTGGGCCAGTACACAGACAAATGAGAGACTCACAACACAACAAAGTGAGCTCTCAGAACTTCAGAGAGACCAAACACTCAGATGAAGTCTTCTACCTGCAGATCTCAGAATACACAAATAATGTTAATTTAAGATGTTCATCAACCGTCAGCCAAAAGTTAATTAACTCTTCATACATCCTCCAAGGTAAATTTGTAATGCTTCTGTCCTGAAATTGAGTGTTGTTAATTTCATTTAAGAAAGAAGCTTAACATTGCTCTTACAATCAGGCTTCTAATGCACTGATAGTGATTGTGCTTTTACAGGGAGAATCCATTAGCAATGCCTTCTTTCCTACCTTTTAACCCTTTGGGTCTTGATTCAGTTGTGATTTACTTATGCAGTCATAAAACACAATCACATAATTCCATTACATTTGAGTTATAGGATCTGTACTGATTTAGATGCAGTGTGTTACTAAACATATGCCTCTCATTCTATGTTCAACAAGAGTATGAGTCTACAGCACGCTGGAAGCTCTGTTAGACGAAGGCTAATATCCACAATCTAATATGCTCACAATGACAATGTTTACAGGCTGAAGTTGAGCAGGTATAATGTCAACCTTGATAACCATCATAATTTAGCATTTAGCCCCAGTATTGGACACAATAGAAGTTTGACCTGATGGTGGCCCTAGTTGGGAGATTACCAAAGTTGTGTACCAAATGTAATGGTCATCCAATAGTTGACTGATGACAGTGACATTTCACTCAAGACCTTTAAAGAGAGAGAGGAGGAGGATATACTTTATTAATCCCCTAGGGGAAATTGTTCTTTTCACACACACACACACACACACACACAGTTGTTTGGTAGGACAAAATACAAACTTTAACCTGCAAACAGCCCTTCTGACGTCATCAAGACTCATCGACTTGGGACCATGAATGTCTGCACGAAATTTAATTGCAATCCATCCAAGGGTTGTTTAGATACTGACAATACCATCCCTTGAGCCATGTTGTTAGCATGACTAAAAATGGCTGTAAGAAATAACAGAAATACAAAATAGTTCAAAGTGAATTGAAGTCAAATCAGGCACTGAAATCCTGTTGGGAATAGAAGGGAAGAACGACATTCAAATGAGGTTTTAACTGCTAATTAGTTCCTCAGATCTTTGTGTGTCTACATCTGTTCTGATAGAAAATCTAACTGCTCTTTTCATGTCAGCCTGAAAGTAGTTCATGAAACAGAAACAACAAGGGCACGGTCCAGTGTGTCTCTATATCCATTTCAGTTAAAAATTAACAGGCCACTCTTGAAGCAAGTGCTTTCTTTTTCACTTTGTAGTTCTCCATCTCTATAGAAACCCACAGCAAATATATCAATAGCCTTTCATCAGAGTGTGGAAATCAGCTTGTTAGAATAATTATTCTTTTCTTTCTTTCAAGATCTCATATTGGATTTGACCTTCTGATCTTAATATTAGAAACCATATATATACAACCTCACATAGCCTTTCATTATATGAAGCTCATTTCATGTTCCTCTGTTGGATATATTTTGCTCAAAATTCAGTGTATGTCTATTAAGATACCATTAGAAACTAGCTTGGACTGAATTAGTACATTTTTGGCTTCTGAGCTAGAGGTTCACCTCACTTAAAGTGCATATAATTGTCTGCAAACTATATGACCTACAATTACCAATGGTTGTATAAGGTGTCAAGGAATAGGATCAGAGTGCATAGAAAATGTGTATAGTCACTTATATTACCATACTTGTGATAACACTTTAAAACCAAAGACTGTCTAATAAAAATGGACGTCACCCATAGGTGTGAAGCTCAGTGTGGTGGCTCTGGTTGTCACCATCTAGGCAGTCCGGATTCCGCCGGCTCCCGGCTGATCCCAAAATGGGCAAAGACAAGGAGCATGGGTGGAGCTGAGGGCTCAATGATGCCTTATTACAGAAAACAGCTGCCTGTGATGGCACCCCCCTGTCACTCAAAGCGGCCATGTTCTTAACGTGACCCCTGCAACATGAACGGGGAACCTAGCCATGGAGACCAAAACCGTTTTCTGTACCAGGATGTAAGCATGTTTATTTCTGCTGTAAAGTTGGGCATTTTAATATGTGACCTTATTAAGAATGACTCACTTCTGTAGCTAGCCTCAAGTGGCCGTTTGAGGAACTGCAGTATTTGTTGCAGCTTGTATAGTAGTGCTTTTGTGCACGTTGCAAGTTAGCTTCTCAGCTCTTAAGCAACATTTAAAAAATGAGCCTACCATCTGTCCTCTTGACCTTTCCTCAGCAAACCATTTCTCAACCTGGTGCTTTGAAAAAATTCAAAAAGCTATACAGTATGCCTCAGGCTTTAGTCAGTGGTAAATCCATTTTTCTGCTCACCTTGAAAAAATGAGATATAGGAGGGAGAGAGAGAGAGCAGTGAGATTATTAATGTTTGCCCTGCTGAGGTGGCTCCAGCTGACCTGAGATTGAAAATATGAGCTGCAGTCGAATCAGGAGAAGGAGAAGGTGCAGGCGACACTGGTGCTGTTACTTTGTATTTGCTGTGGAGCTCATTTAGTTGACTGAAGACAACTATCAGTAATAATAGACTGTACTGTAAATATGGCTGGAGAATGTTTTGAAGGTTTGATTGGCTCATTTGTCAGTTTAAGAGATGAAAACAAATACAAAATTACCTTGTTAACACGTTGCATTAATCTCGCAAAGCGTGTAAATGCAATATGATCGGCTCTCAGTCAGGGAACGCCATGTCGCTCTTCTTCCCGTGAGCTTAAATAACCCTGGCAAAAGTCTTCTCTCACAAAAAGTGATTTTAAAAATGAATGATGCCCGTCCATGGCTTTGCTTCTTTTGACCTGGGACTTGCCATGTTTGACAAATTTGCATATTGACATCTGATCACAATGCAGGTAGAATCAAAATAATAAGCACTATTGTAAATGCAACTGCCAGTCCATCTGATTGAATTATCCGGATACAGGTCGCATGTTCAAACTAGATGTAAATGGGGAAGCATAGCTGCTAGATCATTGCCAATATATTCTATCCTTTTCTCCCTAGTGTGCAATGTCTTGAATCATTTAGGCCACTTGAATTATCAGTGGGAAGACTGACCTTTCAGAAATATAAAGTTTTGATACGCTTTGTGTCCTGAATGTTCCAAAAAAAACATAAAAACTGCTTCCCACAATATTTGCTACTTATTCATACTGTGTGTGTATGGCCTCAGTTTACCATCAACACTCTAATTACAGCACTGTTAGATCAATACAGGCTAATGTGGATATTACAAAGAGACGATGCCATACAGTCGCCTGGTCTCTCCAGTGCTCAGTGTAGTCAATGTATTTCCTAACATGGGAAATGCATATGTGTGCTGTCTTGTTGGAGTCAATTTCCACGACTTGCTTTTATAGCAGCTCTCACCAACTTCCCAGAAATCAAACACCGCTTTCCTCTCTTCCTCCCTTGTGTTGACTTCAAAGTTACATTGTACTGCTGCTTTGATGGTAGTTGGAACATGTTCACTGATGTACAGAGCTGGATGTGGCGGCTCAGGTGCACCCTCAGTTTTCTTCACCAGCTGCTTTCTCAATCCTTTTATGAGATTCTTTCTTCACTGACATGCCAAAGAAATGCATATTATAGAAAACGGCAGGCATTAAACATTTCTTCTAGGGGAGAGTAGCTCGGTACATATAAAAAATAACTGACTAGCACTAGCAGGTTCCTGGCTGTTGTTTAGGCAAGCTTCTAGCACAGCGCAGATGAATTTTGAAGTGTGAGTAGGGCTGCACGATGTGGTAAAGACATCATATTGCAATTATTTTGACAGATATTGTGATTAGTGGGAGACAGGATTATGTGGGAATTATCTTTTTAGCATCACAAATTTAATTAGCACATTTTACCTTTAACAAAACATCACAGCTACTGTGATTTGCATATTGCTTCTGCGATTTGCATATTGCACTTGGCCATATTGCGATTTTGATTAATTGTGGAGCCCTGGGTGTGATGAAGCCTTTACTCTCATGCCTGCCAATAAATTACTCTCCTAACATTTCCAACGCTGCCTTTCCCTTTGGCCTTATTTGCTTCTACTCTCGCCTGTTCTGTCTGGGAGTTCTGCTTTTGAGTGTACGCCGATTTGTCAGACACATAGCCTGCAAATGAACTCTCCTCCCCTCTCTCCATCCTTGTTTCCAAAGTATGGTACGTCCGGAAAAGCACCCTAGATTAATGTGTGTGTATATATGCATTTGTGAGTTGAGAATTATTGCCAAAGAACAAGATAAGATTAACACTGAGAAATAGGCATCAATGTCCTTTGAAGTTATGTTGTTCTAATTAGTTCTTTTGAGATGTGACATGCATATTAAACAGCCTACTTGGTGACACTGAGGTGAATGGGCTGAAAACACATAGACAATTTTCCATCAGGATTGCTTTATTTTTGGAAAAAAAAAACAAAGCGTATGCCATCATAAAAACTTGAATATTCAGCACATTGAGCTTTAAATGAGCAGTGTGGGGGATTTAGTGGAATCTAGCAGTGAAGTTGCAGATTATAACCAAGTGAATTCACCTCGCCCTTCAAAGAGTGTAGGAGATACTATGGTGGCTGCAATACTTGTGAAAAAAGGCCCTATCTACAGCCAGTGTTTGTTTTGTCCACTCTGGGCTAGAAACATGGCCTAAGGAAAACACAAAGCTTTTTATTTTCAGGTGATTATTGACAATAGATCCTCCTAACTGTTACACACTGCACCTTTTTAATCAAATTAGTGTTTCAGGGGACACAAGGCTGATAGAGTTAGGCCACCCAAAATCCTCTCCCCCTGTCAATACTTGTCTCCCTTTCTGACAAGTCAAAGAGACAGATTATTGTCTGTGTGTAGGGACTATAAATTGCCTGTCCTTGTCCATCAAACTGTTTATAATCTCTGCAGCGTGTCAGCTCAGTCAACGCTTAAATTATTGATTATTTGTCAGAGGATGAAATCAGCGTATCTAGAGAGCTGATCGATAATAACTGCTGCAATTAAATCCAAAGTCATTTGAGTGGACGCCTTCCTGGAGGAACAACATAGAAACTGCTGATATTCAAAACATTTCTAAGTTTAACGGAAGTTCAGGGGTCATGAAGTTGCCCTTGGCAGTAGGTTTACGTACAAAAATACTCCTGGAGTTATAGATCCAGATAACCTGCTTCCTTTGCACATCTTGCAGATGCAGACGTCAAAAGGAATCAGGAACACACTGGATTTGGATCCAACAAGCTTGGTTTTGCTTTTCTTAAATCTCTTGAAAATTGGAAATGACAAGGGAGCGTTGTTGTATGACTGCAGTCCAGACAGCAAGGGAATGGCTGTCATCACTCATAAGCACGACGAGAGGAAGCTATTGACATACTGAGTCAATAGAGAATAATTGCAGCTGGAAAGATGGAACGAAAAACAAGCACAGACTGGAGTTTTCCTGTTCCCTACACATACAAACAGCTAATATTACATATTATTATATTAATTTCTGTATGCACAATGACAGATACATAAGTACAATGAAAACCTACTTCATCTTGAGCTCAAGAAATTTTTTATTCTGCCATGTTCATCACTTATAGTTGTTTGACTTTAGACAGCGTTTTGTGAACAATTGTCAACCATACAGTGCTGTTGGGTTTTGAAATAATTGTGTTACAACATGTGCCGGTGGCTTTTTGACAGTGTATGCACATGCTCTGGTCTGTACAACACATGACTGTATATAGACTATTGATATAGTCATTGGACAT
>NW_023339650.1:6901207-6903189 GCF_004916995.1 Morone saxatilis
ACATTTTATTACAGATTTTACCATTTCAAAAGAAGTTACACAACAATGTTTACTGGTGTAAAGATGTATAGATATAGGATTATTTAATGGTTGCCAAACCTTTATCAATAATGTATGGCTGCGTCTGGGCAGTAAAATGGGATTTTATGCATTCTTCTTCTGACTGAGCTTAATAATATATCTACTGTACATGTCACCTTTCACATTCATGCATCTTGAACCTTTCTTTTGGAGGATGAATAATGGGAGCTGAGCATTTAAATTAGATACATTTGTACAAAACTGCTGATCCAGCTCTTTTTATTAAAAGCAAACAGGACTATGTTGGGTGATGCAGGCTGGGAGATACTGTGTTAAAATGGGCATATTTACTGTCCTCCTGTCATCCTCCGCAGTTTAATTTGAATGCAGAAATAACTGATAGAGGCAATAAATGAGCAGCAAAAAATGAAAAGCAACAGAAAGAAGAATATCTTAATATATTCTTGTTAAGTCAGACCATGAAACATCAAAGCCCTCAGGTGAAGCTGGGGGTAAAGATAATAAATCCTTGTGTAATTGTGTAACGTAATGTTAGAGACAAAGTTTGAGGCAAAAAGTATGTTTTTAATTAGGTGTTATAGTCTGAAAATTATGATAATGCATCTGTCTGCAGCAGGTATGAACAGATTGTATCGTACATGTCAGAGCCAGTTTACGAGGAGCACTGTGAAAACAGTTCTGTGTCTCTGGAGGAGCTTTGTCAATTCTGAGAAAATTACTCAACTGATCTCACTTCAGTGATCTCCCTTTTAGGCTTGGAGAACACAATTTTTCAGCAGAGAGGCTGCGTTACAAACTGTGGAGATTGAACAATGTGTGCATTTTCCAGGCTGGAGAAGGCTAACAACGTTTGCTGTCAAGCTGTATTAGGGCAAGTATAGGAGGATTTGTAGCCTCACCCACGCTAGGGACTAAAAGTGAGGCTGTGTCGACCTCTGGCGCTTCCGTTTTACCCATGTGGTCTCTCACTAACCCTCAAACTATGCAAGTGCAATGCTAGGCTAGAGAGTACTAAAAGTTTAATCACATCCTGTGCTCATCTTACGTTGCATCTTGCTTCTCGTCTTGTCCTTTCAACGCAACCTTGATGATGATGGAACATATATTCAGTCTAACGTGATGAGGTGTAGGCCAGTTGCTCAGCTGCGGTTGACAGCTGTGGTGGTAGCACAGGACCTGGATGAACTAAGTTTCAGCCGTCTGAGGCTCATTAAGAGCTAGTTCCGTTCGTGCAGGGATGAGGCCAGACTATCCAACCTCACTTTGCTGTACATTGAGCGGAACATAAACACTGACAGAGACAAAGTGGTTGGCAGGTTTGCCACCAGGAAGGAGAGGAGGAAAATTAGTCTTTATTAACCAAAATTTTGGTTACGAAGAAATCAGTCAGACAGAATCTGTTTAACTAAATTTTGCCAACTCGCTATACTATCAACTCTACATGTTTTTGTATGATGCGCAGCAGTTGAGTTTGAGTGCATCATCCTCTTCCTCCCACCAACTGTCTGTACCCTCTCTTTCATTTCTGTCCCTCCACCCATGGTCTCCTTCATTCCCATAATTATCTTTCCACCCACTCTTCTGTCTCTCTCTTTTCTTTCACGGCTTTGTGGCACATCAGTCCCCTTATCTGCCCTGCTGCTTCTTCCACATAACCTTGCATTTTCCTCCTGTACTTCTGTGTCTCTTCTCTGCTTCCCTCGTCTCTAATCCTCCCCTCTGATGCCTCTTGTTTTTGACTGAGTAACGCACAGCAGCGGTCTCTATGGATCCAACTAGAATCCCTTTTAATCCAATTATTTCACTTCAAAACGTCCTCTGAGGCCAACACCAAGATCTATCAGTGGAAAATCGCCCAAATGAAGTTGGGCAGCAGTGAAGGCCATTTAAGATAACCTGACAAGAACTGTTATATTGGCAGCTGGTGTGTGTGTGTGTGT
>NW_023339650.1:6903210-6905547 GCF_004916995.1 Morone saxatilis
AGAGAAAGAGAGAGAGACAAGAGCTTGTATACAGGTGCCCCTGCAGACAAATGGTGCTGTGCTTACAGGAAGCACAGAAGGCAAAATCCAAAATGGCTCTAATCGTGATATGCGTTACTGTTGATGCCTCTGGGCAGCCTGTGTGCATTAATCACGAAGCATTTGCATTGTGTTTATGTGTGTGTGAGTGGAGGCAGTGCGAGGCTGGCCGCCGCATAGCGCTTTAGATTGCCAGGCATCTGTCATAATTATGTCGAGCTTCAGTGGATGTTACACTCCCACAGGTGATTGTTCTCTGGAGGCTGAAATGTGTGTTGATGTGTTTCAATCACGCATAGAAAGTGAATACCATAAACCCTGACAGGTTTATGAGCGGCAAGGCGCTGATGCAGGTGATCTAAAAGCGTTAGGAATAAGTTCTTCATATTTCAGAAAAAATCATTATGGATGTGTTTTTGAACGCAAACCGAGGTTCTATTGCCAGCTCCCATTGACCATGAAACTGTAAGACTGACAAACGAGGTCCACTATTACTCTCTCTTTCTTCTTTCTGGAATTTTTTAACCACGAAGGTCTTTGCAAAATCTTTTCAGAGCCTAGAAAAGCGTTGTACGAATATGTGAAGATTCTAATCGGTGAGATAAAAAAAAAGGCTTCTGATATCAANNCTGGTACTTTTAAACAGCAGCGGGCACTCTCTACTTTGACGTCCTATGTTACTTGTGTCAGTAGCTACAACAAGGCACAAAGACAGTTTCACTGTTACAAAGAAAAGGAAATATGCATTGTTTTTCACAGTTTATTCCCTACCTCAAAAACCCAGCAACCTTCATCAACCCAGCTATATAATCACTCCAGGATTTAAATTTGTCCAACACTGTTTAATGTCATGTTGCCACGCACATGTAGATGCAGCAGCTAGAAGCTCCTTCAAACCTGCTACCTTTTTATTTTAAGATGTTTACAAACAATGGGAAATCACACTGTTCCTGCTGACCTGCTCCATCATCAAGTCGGAGTGGATGGACATTGTTTCCTTTTATGTGAAGATGAAACTATGTTATCATCACTATGTTGTTGCTGCTGTTTACATTCCCCTCCACGGAATTTCAAAAAATGCCCTGCAGAGTTATTTATGGTGTACATTACTCTATAAATTCTATACCTCTATATTATCTTTTTTCTGTGTTTACAGCATGAAGGGACTGCACATTTTCACATCCTTATACAACCTTGTGTGTACATTTCCCCTTGAGTCCTTGATTCCTTTATGACACTAATGACATTCCCATCAGCCTCAGCTGTACTTTGTGTTGAGGGCTGCTTAATAAATGTTAGCATGCTGACACACTAAACTAAGATGGTGAACATGCTGATCGAAACCTACAAATCATCAGCATGTTAAAATTGCTATTGTGAGCATGTTGGCAGGTTGGCATTCAGCCCAACCTGCCAGCAAGAATGAGAGAGAGGTAACACGTGTGTGAGCATGAACACGAACAATATATTTCACCCAGTGCGACTATGTTACATTGCATAAATAACTACAGACATATTTAGCTTTTTATGTTCTTCATCATTTTTATTTTTGAATAACATGCAGCATCATGTTTTTCAAGTGTTCAAGGCCATGTTTACAATAAATGTTAAATTGTTTTCTGCAACGCCCCGATATAAATGGAGCATCATTGACATGTTTTATGATAAATATGATAATAAAGCTGTTGGAGGCTCAGTCAGTGTAAGGGAAACACCTTGACAGGGAGACATGCTATGGAACATGTGCTGCTTATAAACATGTGTGACCTTCTGTGTCTATTTCATGCTACAGAATAAACATTACCAAAGCTCCATGCCTCTGTGCTTGTTATGTCCAGTTGAATACCATGACATGAATGTATCCACAGCAGTAAACAAGGTGATGCGAGGCATCCAGCTTCATTTGACCTCTTAGGTCAGTCTCTCCTGACATGCTGAACACACGTGTGTCCAGCTTGTTATCCACCTGAGCCGGGCGACCAAAACGGAATTCATGCTTTCCCTCATCCTGAATGATGCTGCTGACTTCTGAAATACACTTGTGCAAAAAGATGAACATTGGGATGTGAGAATAACATCAAAGGAAGAGGCACTCTTTGAAGACTGGGACTGAGATTTGTATGGAAGCCCATTTTCACCAGCAAAATAAATGGAATGGATAGAAATGTAAAAAAATAAAAATGTTTTCAGGTCCCACCCATCACTCTCTTTCTCCGCTGCAGAAACCGTCATCCACGCCTTCATCACCTCCAGAATCGACTATTGCAACAGCATCCTCTATGGCACACCATCCAAAAC
>NW_023339650.1:6905647-6908552 GCF_004916995.1 Morone saxatilis
TGCTGCTTTTATGTTGTCTTTCTGTAAAGTGTCTGAGTATCCAGAAAAGCGCTTATAAATAAAATTATTATTATTATTATTATTATTATGAAAATTTGAGTCACTATTTTAAAGTTTGACTTGATGAGTCATTTTGACTTACTTAGTTAAATTATAAATTTTTATCTGACATAATGAGTCAACATTTAGACTTTTTATCTCATAATTTTGACTTTGTTAATTCTAATCTTTATAACTGTCTTCATTTATTTTTTTCTTTCTTGGTGGAAATAGGCTTCCATAGGCTGTCTGGATGAAACCTGCAAATAGCCTTTTTTTCTTTTTTTTAAGTTTGAATTTCTTTTACTCCCAGAGTGTTATTGTTGTGAGGCAGAAAAGCCTCTGAAACAGCAGAAACGGGTCCCCATGGGAGTTTTAAAATCTCCTTTGATAGTCACACTAATGAATTTAAATTAATTAAAGTGGGTGAGTAGCTCCCCGAGGCAGGGTGAGGCATCACAGGTTTTACAGACTGTTGATTAAAATCTTCCCACACAACACAGGATGGATTTTCTGTGCAAATTCCAAATTACACTGAGTTACCATGGCTGTTAGATACACCTGGACAATCTTACACAATCCATGTGTATTATACAACACATCCATGCATTATTATTATTAACAGCTCCAACTTTTAAAGCTTTATAATGTTCAGTTGTTGCCCAACCCTTTTTACATACAGTGAGTCAGGTAGAGCACCTTTAATAAAATATGGATCGTAAAAGGATGTCTCTTCCTATTTTATAGTCTCAGCTGTTCGCTTGTGCAGTCAGCCCAATAAGCTACTTCGTGCAGTTTCCACAAAGCCCAAGTTGCAGTTTGTTTTAAATGTATTATCCTGGCAAAGCCTATGAGTACTGATATATGCTATGAAAAGCTCCCAAAGCAGTAAGTTGAGGCATAGCAGTATATTTGTTTTTTTCTAGTTTAAAGATTTAGCTTTGTCAGGGCTGTAATAACTGGCCTTTACTCCCAGCACTCCCTCAGGCAAAGCCAAGGCTAGCTGTGGTGAGTCGGCTTCACATTAGCATTTTCATTTGCAGCATCCCTCTCCTGTGATATTGTTGTATATTCATAATCATGAGTTTTAACTGGCATACGACAGTGAAGCTTGTGTCAATTTGCCAACCTGCCAAATAGGTTCAGGTGTTATAGGGAGACACAGTAGGAATAGTGTCAGTGAATTGCAATTTTGGAGTCAGGATTGCTAACAACTCATCCATCTGCACAGGCCACATTAGTAAACCCTTGTTAGCCGCAATAGTAAATGCTCCATTTTAAGTTTAATTGGTGATACGATGGGCATCCTAAAAAAGGCAGAGTGGCTTGCCACGGCACACAACACAGCTGCTGCAAAGCAACCATTAATGGACATGCTGGGTAGTAAAATACTCCTATGTACCACTCTGGCTGCTGCATATTGACACAAATCCCAGAACAGATACAAGGTGAACAAAAGGTTATAATGACATAACAGATAACATTTGGGGATTAGCACTAAAAACAAGGTACAGCCCACACTGAAGGGAGTGTGATTAGTTATTCAGACATTTAGTCAAATTCAAATCTCGACTTGATGATGGCGCTAGACGACGAGATGGGATGACCAAAGTTATTACAGTTCACCCAGAGAGGGATGTCATTAATGTATGTACCAGATTTCACTAGTATGAATTATTAAGCATGTTAAGATTAATAGGGTTTGCCCAATGCTAACAACCTATTCTGGACACCTAACCTAAGACCTAACCTATAGAGTGGATCTATTCATCTTGTACAAACACTGAGCGAAATATTATTTTGATTATTCCATGAGCTTCCCACTGTTACATAGGATTGGACAGTTTGAGCTAGATTTGTTTTCATCTAAACAAGATGAGCAATAAGTGAGTATTCTCCTGAGGCATCTCAACTAGTGCATATTAAAAACACAGAGAACAGCACAAAGATTTAAAGTATTATTTAACCATTCTGACTTAAGGCTGTGAAAAGAAATGACATTCCCATGATTTATATTACTGCCTGCAACTAAATTTTAAAGGTTTTTCTAATGAGGACGACATATTTTGGCACTATGACAACACAGCTCATTTCCTCAGCGTTTTAACAATGGGACTAAAATAGAAACGGAGACAAGTAAATGTTAAGGCAGAATAAAGACGTGTAATCTCCATGCTGTTGTAGGAGATAACTTTGTGGAGCATTTGCATTTTCTAATCCTTAGAGTGTGTTAAATATATACCTTATTTAATCAGTACTTAATCCATACTCCTGAAGTAGTCTGAATGTGGGAAAACCATTTGAAGTAGGGCTGCACGATATGGTAAAAACATCATATTGTGATTATTTTGATAGATATTGCAATTGTGATTCACGATTATGTGGGAATGATCATTTTTCCATCACAAATTAAATTTTTACCAAAAAAAACAACTATTAAAATCATGATGATATGACATTTTGGGGGTTCTGTACCAAACAAACATGTTTTTTTTAATCTGGAGAACAAGAATTGTAGACCAGGGCACCTCTGCAGCACTACAGTACTTCATTATAATGCTGTTTTGCCACACATTTAACCTTTATCAAACCATTACAGCTCTTTCAATTTGCATATTGCACTGCGATTCATTGCGCAGCCCTAATGTAAAGAGATTGTCCAATCATAGCTCAGCAACCGTAATTAGTCAGGGCAAGCCTGTTAAGCTTTGGATCTCCACACATGCTGAAAGGGTGTGCAAGAGGTTATAATCAAAGTAACAGGCCTACTTGATACCTCAAGAGTTTCCAACCCCCCTCAACCCCAAAAAAAGAAACACAAGATCATAAGACTTAAGGAACGGATTAAACTGTGTGTTTGTCTGCT
>NW_023339650.1:6908687-6910575 GCF_004916995.1 Morone saxatilis
TTTTTTCAAAAAGCGTTTAAAAGTTTCTGCCACCAGTGTCATATTTGCCACTCAAGATAAGAAAGCTTAAAAGGTGTAACTTAGCAACAGTCCAAGGGGGTCAGGACTTAGCAAATGGTCAAATACAAAATGTATGTTTTTTCTTTAAATGATGTTTAATGAATCTCCATGTTGTCAAGACACCTCCTGTACCTTTTGTATTGCAACATAGCTACAAAATATATACCTGCTTTCTTTCTTTCTTTCTTCTTTTTTTGAGGACAAGCTATACACTTGGAGTGTTTCCTTGCAGGTTGTCAGTATGCATTCATAATCATTTATGAGATGGATGGAAACCCAGCCTTAGAGAGAGAGAGAGAGAGAGAGAGAGAGACAGAGGGGGGGGTTTAGAAGATTTATAGATGCTAAGAAAAGGACAAAGAGTCAGAGAAGAGGAATCAAGGATGACAGAGGGGCCCTGCACGGCTAGCAGCATTGTTGGGTTGTCATACCTCTACATATCACATTACTCTGTGCGTAACAGAGAAAATCTACTGCACTTACCCCATTGAGAGATTATATTCATCTTCGCTAAGAGTGTATGGATGAAGAGATATTTGATGTGACTTCTTTTTCACCTTGTCAAACAAAAGCTGAAGACAGTAACAATTAAAGAGAACAAACCTAACCAGGATTTTAAAAAAAAGACCGAGAGGGAAAACTAACACACCCTGATCTAATACTGAAAATGTTTGACAACTCTAGTTCAATCAATTTAACAGAAGCATTATTTAAAAAGTAGTTTAGTTTTTGGGTTGGCAGGATTGCCCACCAGCTGCATCTTTGTTTCAGTCTGAAATTGGGCACCTTAATGTAATACTATGTCATTTTTCCCCCTAACTGAAGCCATTGTAGGTTCCCATAACCCTCTGGCTGAATACCCATGGGTACATCTTGGATCATTTGTCACAACGGTATTCATAAGTCCTACTCTGCTTGGGGATAATGACTGAATAATGCAAGCTGTGTTGAGAAAAATGTTAGGAGGTGTCCAGGAGGATGAATGGTTATTGAAAAAATGGGGAGAAAGGCTGGCTGGATGGAGGCCTTTATGTAATCACTGCTCCTCCTGCTGCTGCTCACACTTTCTTTGCTCTTTCTAGCTTTCATTTTACCTCCCCACAATGTATCCTTGCAACGTATCCACTCAGACCTTTCATTAATTCCCCTTTATTTCATATTGTCCCCCCACTATCCAGTCACACCCTATTCTTGCATGCATCTTTTGTCCTTCTGGGTCATTTTATGTTAAGCACAGAGCAGCTTGCACTGAGTCAGCAAGTAAGGGGGGGATCAGCATGTTCAATTCTCTACCATCCATCTTCTATCACCAAATCAAATCTGTATCCCAGACAGTAACTGGGACCTTTGCAGCGGAAGCTTCTTCTTCCTGTGTGGATTAAACAGCTCTGAAAATGGCAGAACACAGCTACGTACAATGGTGGATTAGGGCCATTGTGGGTTTAAAAAAAAATAATTATGGAGCCTGGGGAGGGGGGTAATATTCCAAGATTAAAGTTGTAAAATTGCTAGACAAAAAACTTGGATATTGTCTGAGATTATAAAGTCATAAATCTGAACTTTTGTTTTTATTTTATTTTTTTATAGAGGCTAGAAGTTACAGTTGGGGGTTGCTGAGAGAAAGTCAGTCTCTATAATGACGTCATACTAAAGGCTGTTCAACACTCAGGACTTCACATTAACAGAGACGTCTGCAGTGTAATCCATTCAACAGGATGTTGCGTAGTTGTTTTTTCTAACTTGACCTGATGTTGCATATTAGTTGTTTCTGCAAAACTGAAGCTAGATGGGTACCTATAGCATCAGTCTGAAGCGTAGGGCCACTGAC
>NW_023339650.1:6910675-6910970 GCF_004916995.1 Morone saxatilis
AAAACGGAGTATTTCAAGAATGTGTCACTATGCAGACTAGTTTCTAATGTTCTTTGATATTAGCTAACAGCTATGTGATGCTCCCCCGAAGACAAGTCAAAATACATTATGCTTCAAATGAAAAATGCAAAACATGTTTCATTAAAGTCAAATTAGATGACGAGTAATGAGGTAAAAATATAAGTGGGGCTGTTAAATGAAGCGAAGGAACTGTAGGGATGTAGAAATACATGAATGTGATGAATGAATAAAAAAAAATAACTCCTTGTGTTCACATTCACCAACACATTCAGAC
>NW_023339650.1:6910999-6916929 GCF_004916995.1 Morone saxatilis
TGTGTGTGTGTGTGTGTTCAGTCATGCACATTGCGGGCTTATCTGAACCCAGCAGGTGCATAACCAGAGGTAAACTTTGACTCATTATTTTACCTCCTTCCACACACATACACACACACACACACACACACACACAATGCCTTAACAGCAGGAAGTGATGGTAGTGGTCACTGCCAGTATAAACTAAGACTCATTACTGTACCTTACCATCAGCACACATCTGACCGGAGATGAATAAGAAAGGGCGATCCGCTGCGAGGACAGCATTTACAGTTATACACAGGTCAGCGGGTTCTGACCTCGTCCATCTGCACCAGCACATGGGAACTGTGACAGGACAAGATGCTGTGCTAAAGAAGCTTAAAGCAGGTCAGGACTTTGGCTTTTAAAGGAACTCTGTGTTTAGGTTTGTGTGACGCTTTTCCAAGAAATAGGCTTAGCAGGACAATAGAGAGTAACAAAGCAGAGGAGAGATGTAGTGCAGTGGAGCAGTGTACATTAATGGACTCTCAGTGGCTACATACTAGGGTAAGGCTGGATACAACATACATACCAAATCTTCTTTAATGAGCCTTTTATTTGGCTGCTGTTTCTCCGGTTGATCTGGTTCAATAGGTTGCAATAGCAATCTTTGATGCACTGGAGTCCTCTGGGTGAGCTCATGTTGCCATCGTTATGCAAGCTCTATTTACTTAAGTAAACTGTTATTGACAGGCGAAGTGAAACTGTAATTTCCGGGCTCTGTTCCTGGAATGACAAAACCTCATTCAAAATCATATTTACATTTGTGACATTGCTAATAACTAAACACCCAGCCTTGGAACATAGCCATTCTCAACAGTATTTCCTGGACAGTATAAAAAAAAACCCAGAAAAAACCATCATTGTTTATTCATATTTCACTTTTTTAGCAGCCTTTTACAGAAAACATTTCTCATAAGGCCTAGCACTTCGCGGCCTGAATGTCACAGTCTATCTGTAATAATGGAGGGGTTGGTCAGATGTTTTTAGACAGAAAAAATTGCAGCAAAAAAAATTTGTTGAATTGGCAGCTAGCTGCTGAAAAAGGGCTGCATGAGGCTGGTAAGAAATGCCATTAACAATAACAAAGAAGAAACTGCACAGACTAAAGTGAGGGTAATATTTAGTCTGTTTCCCTTCTTTGAAACCTTTTAAATGATATTTCAGAAGCACCGAGGAGGACTGGGTCGAGTCAGAGATTATACGGCATAGCTTGAGTGGTCCTCCCCTCGTATGAGGACAAGAGAAGCCCATTTGACAGATTGTCACTGACCTCCTCCATGGACTCACTGTTGGCATTT
This sequence comes from Morone saxatilis, assembly GCF_004916995.1. Taxonomy (NCBI): domain Eukaryota; kingdom Metazoa; phylum Chordata; class Actinopteri; family Moronidae; genus Morone; species Morone saxatilis. The sequence continues at coordinate 6,912,322 of NW_023339650.1, forward strand.
GGTCCTCCCCCAGACACACTCACACACAGACTTTGTGTGGGCTGAGGCCGCAGGTGTTGAGTTGCTTATAAAAAGAGTATAACCTGTCTAATGTCATTGAGCTGGTGGATGTGTAATTGCATAATAAAAAATGGAGGCCCACACAGATGTAGCTGCCATGTGAGGTGAGGTGTTCAGACAGAGCAGTCGGGGAGATAAGGTGATGAGTCAGACACGGAGGCACAGGAGGTTTAAAATGTCTTTTATCAGCACAACACTTCACTGCTATCTACATTCTTGAGATTTCTTTCTCTTACTCTTTGTGTGTGTGTGTGTTTTCTGAATCCTCTAAAACCTTGGTATCAACAATATCCAGCCAGGCATTAAAAAGCACAGAGATATACACCATCAACAAACTCAGCCTGTCAGATTGACTGTTATGATGGAATACAGCAATATGAGTCGCTGCGTAAATGTGAGAATTTGCATTTGTAACTCAAAGCGTTTTCTGTTTCCTGAAGGCGTCCATTATTCTTGCTGCATCTCGAAATAAACAAACCACAGATTTACACTGCTGAGATTAATATCTTTCATAACATACAGAGCAGATACAATGATACAAATATTACAGCAAGCTGTATGTCTACAACAACCATTACGCAAGCATCTGTAATCTATCTCCACCATCAAAGTTAGTGTGTTTAAGTAAGCGGGGGACATTTTCAGACTGTCGAGGAGCAGCGTTGCATCACATCACTTGTCCCAAATAAACTTTTTGTAAGCACACAGACACAAACGAATAGCCTACACATACCGACAGACTCGACGTCTGTTACTTCAGCAAGAAGCAGCGAGCAGTAAATTGCTGTCATTTGTTTTGGTTTTTCCCCGTAGAGCAGCGAGAGCTGTGAGCTTGTCCAGAGGGAGAAAATTAAATTGGCAAAAAAAGTTTTCACATCAGAGCCACGAAATATGCAGCTGTCTGCATAAGTTACTGCTTTAATTTAAATGAGTTTCTCACTCTGTCTTTCTTGTGTGATGACTTAACATTGATGTTTCTGAACATATAGAAAATTTAGGATTTTCAGGAAACAATTTAGATTGCAGCCTAAATTGGGTACCTACTGGTGGGTGGGAAATGAGAAGTTTGGGAAATAAGGGGTTAACAAATTTACTGTGTAGGACGGACGTAATTTCCTCTAATACTGTCTTTACTACCTGGTACATATTAGATAATTACAGGGTCGATAATGGGGACCAAAAGGCACCAATGCTAATATAAAATATGATATATTAACTTTCACTATGCACACAACCAAATGGAGGAAAACTCCAATCACATTATCCCTTTCTAATAACCATGCCACCCAATTACTTGGTATTATAGATGTCTACGTGGTCTGTTGCTTGTGTTGCATTCTGGGTATGAGTATGTTATTGTTGCTAGTGAGGGCGAACATAGTTAGCTTGATCTAGCAAATTTCTGCCATGGATATACATACAGTGTGATTTAGAGCGGCTTTGTCAAGGCTACCAACATCAGATCAACAAACAAATGCTACGTTTTTTTTAATTGAAAAGGACTTTTATGTGGTGATTGACGGTTTGGGAGCAATGGTACATGTTATAGCCCGTTTATCCTGTCATTGCACTTTAATTATGCAAAAGGGATGAATTTATTATACAGGCCATATTCCTCAGACTCTTCCTGTACAAATGAAAGCTTTAATGGACATTGTTTTATTTACCAACAAGTCACTCACTTTTGTGTTCTTCCCTTGGCTTGACTTATATATTTGTTGTGTGTGTAGGAACCTAGTAAGTAAGATTTATCTCACTCTCTAAGGAAGATGTTAAAGATGTGAAACATGGAGTACCTTTAAAGAAGTTGTCTTGGGCCACTGCTGTACACAATTTTTAATAATGGTCTTCCTTTAATATTAAAAACGTCACATATCTCAATGTTTGCTGATGACACCACAATATATTTAGCAGAATCAACAATAAAGAGGGCATTACTTAAGAAAAAACTTTAGTAATTAATAAGTAAAGTTATTTGGTGTGTAACGGTCCATGGGCAATCCGTGTGAAATTATGATATTTATCTGTTAGATCATGCAATATTTAGTCAGAGCCTGTGTATTTAATTAGTTATTTGTGTGTGTTTGTTTGTCTTATTTAAATTATTATTATATTATTGTTATTGTTTTATTTATAGAAGACTTATATTGCGATGTGTTGTGTATTTTCTATTTGTATTGCGCAAACTCTGTGGACCCCAGGAAGAATAGCTGCTGTTATGCAGAAGCTAATGGGACTAAACAAACAAACAAACAAACAAGCCTGCTGTTTGTGACCTATATATCATACAGATATGCCCACACACACTATAATTTTCAGTGGGATCCTCAGCATGTAGCTTCCAGTCAACTTCCTGTTTCTCAAGAGATGGAACAGGCTCACAAAGTGTAAAACTGCCAGTTTATGTCGAAAACAAGTGCATGTTTGGTTATGTTTGTGTGTGTGTGTTTTCATCATGCAGGTCAGTGCTCTTTTGTCAGAGAGCAAGTGAAGATAGGGGAAGGTTTATCTGCCCAGGGAAAAGATTATGCAGGACACATTTTAAGGCCACTAGCAGGGAAGACAGAGAGGGTGATTGCAGTGCGAGTGAAGAGAGGAGAGTTAGAAGAAGGGGGGAGTGAGTGAAGGAAGAGATGGGAAAGAAAGGGAGAGTTAATTAGGCTGTTTTGCAAATTAGGTCTAGACAAGCCTCCTAAAGCCCAGCAAGGATGTCAGTAAGAATATAGCCAATAATGAGTCTGTGGAATTGTTATTTGTCTTTCTTAACTCTCCTCGCTCTTCATGAAGCTCTCTGCAGTATGGTTTAACATAAACAGGAGATACAGTTCGTGGTGCGTTTACATAAAATGACAGTGATTTAAGTAATCCTCTATGCATATTTTTTTTTAAAACAGACCCATGTTATTATCTTAAATCAGGAAGTGTCGTTGCAGCAGAAGGGAGCGCTCACTCCTCATTTAATGACCCCCTGTAAATCCACCCTGTTTGCCCATTGAAATTGTGAGGTGGCATGAAAAGCTGAACAAACACAGAAACTGAGAAACTGAAACTTAGGAGGGAAATGCAGAACCTTCTAAACATTGCTTCAACAAAGAGAATGTCACGTTATATAATTTCTGGGTAATTAAGTACTTTAAACCTCTGTGAACATGTTAAATTACAGACAGAGCTGAAATGCCAGAACCTTAGCGGGACAATATAAATGGAAAACATTACATATAAAGACTGCTGAACAAAGTGTATATTACAGATGTTTGTGTGTCATTGTATGAAGTGGTGGAAGTAATCAGATGATTTACTCACCAAGACCATACTGTAAAGACACTCTATTTATCAAAGTAAAAGCTCTGCAGTACATTATGATTTACATTCATCTGCAGACCAGACTCCAAATGAATGCTAATGTGTCTCCATATCTGCTTGATGTGTAAATTAGGGATGCACCATAATTATCGGGACAGAAAAATTATCGGCACATACATTTATATTATCATAAATTATTGGGATATTTCAATTATAATTTGTTTTTGTTGTGTTAACAAATAATGTCAGTAAGATTTGGTTAGATCAGAGCTATGGAATATTAAATCATTCTTCTTTTATGTCTTTCTTACCCTGAAGTGTGTAAAAACTACAGATTATGAACTAAAATTAAAAAATGTGAATTTATTGGTTATCTTATCGATATCGGCCATGACAAGCAGGTCATTCATATCAGCTGAAAAAAAAATTCATATTGTGAATCCCTGTTGTAAATAAAGTGTTTGATATCAAAATTACTATATCAACTTACATAAAAAGTGATACTATAGTAGATCAGTGTTGTGTTTAACGCTGGTTCCCATTGCTTTCAAGTGGCCAGAAAATAAAGAACAGAAGCGTCAAGGTGTAATTGTAGCTGTTAAATGAATATATGAGAAACACATATCTTAAAACATACCATATTTTGTTCTGAAATGTAATAGGGAAGAATTTCTAAAGTAAATAAAACTGAAATACTGCAAGTACCTCAAAACTGTACCTATAATTACTTTCTAGCACTGGTTACATAATTTACTAAAGCTTCATTTTAGGTTGCCAGCTTGTGGGAAATCCCTCTGGCTGTTGTCCTGTATGACACTTGCTGATTGTCCTTATTAACTGATGGATTGTTTTTTGGCAGTTCTCCAAGTTCCAGAAGCAAAAATAAGACTTGTCTGATTGACGTCAGCAATGGGACTATTATATAATTCTACAAGGAGTCTTTTGAAACTCCTGCAATATTCCCACCAAAATTTCACGACGTCTGCAATATTTAAATTCTGCACCATGGCGTGTTCTTGGTGGGCACTGCAGGCGATGGCGCATACCAACTACTGGTGACACTGTGAATTCAAATCTGAGCTCCTTTATTCACAACTCATCTTCCTCTTTCTACTCTATCTTTCTCTATTGAGTAGTGTCTCATTAAACAGGAATGCCTTGAATAATCTGAGCAGCAGATTTGTTTAGTATAAAACACTCTTGACGCTCATCCTAATCATAACACTGGAGCCCCAACCAGTTAAT
>NW_023339650.1:6917029-6922958 GCF_004916995.1 Morone saxatilis
ATTCACCGATTGTGTGGAGTGTGTGGGGCAGTGTGTGTGTGTGTGTGTGTGTGTGTGTGTGTGTGACATGCAACACTGTGCAGCTTCTGTATGTGTGTGTCTGTGTTGTCTCTCATACGCTTATTACAAAAGTTTCTTTCTAGTGGCGTGGGGCATAAACATGATAAAGAACAGATCTCCTGAACAGCAGAAGTATTATTGAGAACCCACTGCCAAAGTTATATATGTGTAATGTTTGTTACATAAACACGACTCACTGGAAGAAAGTGCGTTGGATTTAGTCTAATAAATAGTCAGTGTGACTCAGCCAATCTGTTGTTTTGCAGTCCTAATCCAAATGTACAGAGGTCTACTGGGTAGAGTCCAAAAACCAAATGTAAATAAAACATTGTCCATCTGCCAAAAAGACAAAAAAAAAGGAAATACAAGATTGGAACCTGCTGCCACGCTGAGACCGGTTGACTGGTTTAGCTTCTAACACCAGATAATAACTACAGCTAAGTTTGTTTATTTCTGGATAAAAACACTTAGCCCTGCAGGATCTGCTTCCCTCTTTTTATTCTTCTTCTCACATGGCAGCAGAAAATTAACTTTGCCAATGAAGGGTCAAAGAAATCTCTCTCAAAGGCTCATTTTGAGAGGTAAATCCACCACCATTAAGAGTGCAAACTGCAGTGTGTGAAGTGCAAGAATAGTAAGCTTGACAGGCATNNNNGGCATAGCAACAGTAGCTAAGGGGGATGGGCCTTAAACTATGAAACAGACTACAACAGAGATATAAGACACACGTACAGTAGCAACAAACACTGTAGATTTGCTTGTTTGATGGTTCAGCATTCCAGTGTTTCCAAAAATATTATAAAAAACACAATTTTCTCTTTTAAAAGACAAGGCAAGTTTGTACTCATCTAAACAGAATGTATAAAATATTCTGATGATAGATTTAAGTTTGCTTGACTTCATTTATTTATTTATTACTATATAAAATTTTAATTAAAGTGACTGCTGAGACAGACGCAGTAGTTTAAAGTGTGTTGACGCTATAATTTCATATTAAGTACAACATTCAACAACAGTATCATACATCATACAACAGTCGTGCTTGTTCAGTCCTACCAGTGACAACTTTCAGTTATTTTTCATAGCTTTCATGTCAACATATTGCTGATCTTTTATGCATCTTTGATTCCCAAACAAGCCATACGTCAACAGGAAAGCAGCACAGAGGGCGCTGACACTAAATGGATTATAAATGTCATGAGCTAATAGTGAAGAATTATGAATACAGCACCGGTCTGGTGCTGCTCGCAAACCAGCTTCGCTGTCAAGCTTGCTTGTTATTAAACCTTCCACAAATTCATTTAGGATAAACTGGACAAACATTTGCTTATCAGGAAGAGAGGCTTTACAGGACTGAGTGAGAGGGCCAGCTTTCTCAGATGAGATTCAAAGTGTTCATGTGGCAGCTACTATCTGTTATCTCCCCATTCCTCTGGTTATATGATATTTCATTATAATGAAATCATTATGATGGGTTAGGCTATTAATGAGTTAATATAGACTCCAGCTCCCTGTGTCCCTGAACACAATATAAAGAAAATTGAGTTAATGCAATATCTCATATCTTCCCATCACATTGATATAATTCTGATTATAGATAACTCTTGTATTATTATGATGAAATATTATACTAAACGCTGAATATTAGAGACGATGATGTTGATCAACACCTTAGAACAAACACCGTCATCAAGTTTTTCAGTCAAGCTGCTTCAAATATTTTGCACACCATTGTACTGCACATTGCATATAGTGTATATATTTTCATTTATATTTTACATTTATAGTTTTATATTTTTTATTATATTTTGTAATATTCTTATTGTGATATTATTGTATGTACACTGTATGTGTACGTTTGTATGTATGTTTTTACTGCACTATATTCCCCTATGCTGCTGTGTGTAATTTGAATTTCTCTTACGGGGGATTAATAAAGGTATATCTTACCTTATTTATTTCCTGTCTATTACCTAATATCACATTCATGTAATTACCAGTTTCTACCTCTTAAATGGCTTTCAAATGAATAACCAAGCATTAAATATGTCAGGGGAACTCCAAATTATCATACACTTGCACGTCAGAGCATCATTTTTCCCATCGCTGCCATACCTCCCATATGATGTTTGTGGCTTCACACGCAAAGACAATGAAAAATGCTAATATGGTTATATGAGTTATAATAAAAATATCTGATCTGCTTTATCTGTTGTTGTGCGAGTACAACAATCAAGTTAGACCTAAGTCCTATTTTAGGGCAACTTTTGCAATTGGCAAACTTTAATTAAAACCATTAGCACTGATTTTCATTTTTGGTGACTTGGGCTGAAGAGATGAGGCGATAAGCTACTCATAAATATATAAGAGCCATGAGTGTGATAGCATCATGTAAAATTTCCTGAGTGTCCACATGGCCTGTATTTGACCCTTTTGGTTAATTAAACCCACAATGACTGCAGATCTCTTCAGATACTCGCTCATTGATGGCCACACGACTGAAGGGCAACAGGATTTGTTATGAGCACAAAATGAGGTACACACAAAACGAGGTACACACCAACAGATCAGCCTGATGAAACAGTCTGTCTGTGCCCCTCACATCCCACGGTGGTTCAGTGTAGTCTCTCAGTGGCTGAAACAAAGGTGTTTTTTGTGTTGGACGCTATAATTAAGCGTGTTGATCTGGGGGTCGTGAGTACTGATCCTCCCTCCCTTTTTTCCCCCTTAGGGTTAGACTGCGGTCAGTGCAGTTAATAGCTTTGCAGCTTTAATGTAGTAGCACTCTTCAAGCGCTAAGTTGTTATTCTTGCCCAAACACTCAACATGCTCACTAGCACAGCTTGGTTTTTGCCACAATAGAGTTAGATGAGCAGAAGAGACCAGTATCAGACGTGTAACTGTCTCGAATTAAAGGTCAGACACAGTCATTCATGTGAAAACAAAATATCAGACAATATGGCGAGACTTGATTCCAACGTTACATCTGCCCATTGTTCAGAAGTATATCCACATATCATATATATTTTTATTTATCTGTATTTCAAACCCTGCACATTAATGTAAAAGAAGGAAATACTATACATACTCTACAGCACTGTAAGTGGCTTTATGTTTCCTCCATCTACAAACTTCACTTCACTTCTTGTGAATCCAGTTTATGTGCCTTAGTCGGCCTCTGACAGACATTACATACTGATATCTAAATCAATAAACATCTCTGGAAATGACTGACGGGGGTATGCACTGGGTCAGACTGGAACCAATACTTACATTCACAAGTATGCACACAACCAGACGCTGCAATGTGGGCTGGAGACCCTGCCGTGTTGTTTGGAGCAGGAACACATCTGCTGGCTTGGACCTAAAGACAAATCAAGCTGAACAAACAGTACAGCGGTTCTCTACACCACAGGCAGTGTGTGCGAGAGAGTGTGTGCTCCCATCCTCAGTATCTATCTAAAGGTTACATTTTTAAAAATGCTAGATTTGTGCAGCTGGGCCCTTTAAAGGGCAGATCTTCCTTTTAGCCTTTAAAGACAAGAAAAGTAGAGCATTTGCAATTTGTATTATACACTGATTATACAGTAAAGCCTACTGTATACAGTATAATCAGTGTATAATGTCAACTTTATAACCAAAGCATCAATGCAGCCCCATTTCTCATACACAGCTGAGAGATTAACTATTTGTGCCCTGCGTTGCTTTTGAGTTAAAAGATAACATTTTTTGGTTATGTTTTCCTCGGTTCTGTGCAGTGTATAAAATACTTTATCATCTCCTTTCAGTGGCTTTCAGTCCCTCCCAGTTATTTCCCTCTGAGTGTAAGTAAAATCCTGACAAAGAATCAAACCCAGTGGGACACCAGGTCCTTTCAACAATACAGCTGGCTCACATCCCAACGTTAAGAACCAGAGGCTTTACACTACAAGTCAATGCATTATTGATATCGTACTGTGGAAATCAACCAAAATGCAACAACAACATCCTGAAAAATGTGAGAAAATGTCTTTTGTTTTCTCAAATCAGAGCTCTGCAGGCCAGGCCATGGCACAATGTGCTGTTCTACTGATAAAAGCAATCAGAAACAAAGAATTATTACCCAGCCCAAGGGACAAACTCCAATGTGTCCCAGAAGAAAGTATAAAAAAGCAAACTGAGTAAGCTTCTTCTTAGAATATAACTGGCATTGTTTGGTGATTGTTTTTTTTTTATGTGGCAACAAGAGAAAAAGAAGAAGGAGGCTCATGTAATTAGCTCTCTAGTTGTCTGGCCCAATTAAATCAACTTGGGCTGACTCTCCCAAACACTCAAACGCTCTTTCTCTCCAACAAACACAGTTACTGGACACAATATAGTTGTTTATTAATATTGACCAAACATATGGGAGTCTGTGCTGTCTGGTTATTATTTCTGACATCCAGTAGCTGCTGGGCTGACAGCAGTTCAGTGAGTAAATAGCAGCTCACTGCAGTAGCATTAAAAAGCTAGATCACCTTGTGGATACTGTGTGTGTGTGTGTTTTCCCATTAAGACACACAAACACAAATATTGACCCAGATTGGAAGTTGATGACGTGTCAGTCTAAAAGAGAACATGAAAAAATCAGGTCCCAGCATTATATTAGCTATGAGTAACATCCATTCAGTCAACTTCTGTAACATCCCTGGTGCATAATACTAATATATTTATTCATACTCAGTGATCTTGCTGTTATACAAATTTCAAATGTAAGAAAGCAATGGTATATGATCAGTTCTCAGTACTCTCACACATATTGTGAGAGAAAAAGATCACATTCTAACTGTACCCACTTGGAACCAAATACTGCATAATTTAAACAAGCAATGCAATGGAAACGGAATGGAAAAATCTGTGAATGCTACATGGAGCTACATGACATCTGCATAAAAAACAGGTTAAACAACACTGGTCCTTCAAACAATCCTGGGTAATTTGCAGTGAAAATAACAAAACAATAAGCCTATACTGCTAAAATTAACCTACAAAAAGAAGAAAAAAGGAATTTGTAGAGTTTTACTGTCTCAGTAGAGAACATGTGCTGCCACAGATCTACAGCAGCTTCAGACAGATAGCGCTGCTCCCAAGCCATCGAATCTAAATGCTACACAGCTGACAGCGTGACTGTGTTTTTGGGGCTGTCAAGTGGTCACTAATGCTCACTTGACACGTCAAGAACACTTGACTTGAGTGATATCTTGTCGAACTAAAGAACTACTGCTCTCTACACCATATATGGCTAGAGTCGCTTTCACTACCCTGAGCCTGGACCTTTCCCCTAGTTTGTCACATTCTCAGTTGATGCTGAAATGGTAGATTGTATCAACTGTGGGTAGTTAATTAGGCTAATCTTAGTGTCATGATTTGGTTGAAAACACCATCCGGCTATTGACTTGGTGTTTTTCCAGCTCACTCTGTAAAGTCTGTGAATAAGAATATGCACTTGATGGCTACATAAATTGTGCTAAAAGATTAAAGCAAAAGTTGTTTGTCCGAGGCAAAAAGTCAGTATCCTTTGGGCGCCCGGTCAGCTCAGTTGGTAGAGCTGGCCCCCCATGTACTAAGGCTGAGTCCGAGTCCCTGCTTCTAACATAAGATGCTTAGCTTACATATTCATGATTTATGCATTTTTGTTTAACCAGTATATTTCACTTTTAACCTTACAAGAAAAAAGACTGATGTGTCTGGTGAAGTGTAAAATTCCACAAATCAAATAAGGAGAGCCACGAACATTAGCCTAAACTCAGTACACAGTTGTGAACAGGTAGTTTTTTACAATTTCACCTGTACACCCCACAAAGTAACATAGCCTAGTTGGATAACAAAGTAAATAGTAAGTAAGTAAATT
>NW_023339650.1:6923058-6925046 GCF_004916995.1 Morone saxatilis
CCAGCCCATTTAGTGCCTTAAAAACAAATAAACAAACAAAATGGCTCCTTGGCCTTCGAAGTAACGCTCGGTTACAACTGTAGGCAGTAAACTATGTCTGGCTAACGATTTGAGCTGTTAGAGCAGACAAAATTAATGTATTTTTGGTTTTGGAAAGGCTAAAAGAAGAACAGCCCTCCCAAAATAAATAAAAGGCCTGCTTTACTGTAGCTAAACTCTGATTGGTCAATCACTGTTCAGGGGAGGGGTTTAGCGAATAATTAATATAAATAGGTCTCTGTGCTTTAAAGTCACGTATAAATCACTGATTATTAGTGCCTTACTTCATAAAACTTTCCACACTCTATAATTACAGAATGTTACTGAGTCATGAAACACTCCCTAACACTGTGAACAATGACTACATGTAAGCCTGCAGGCACTGACACACACACACACACACACTAAGAGACCCCGGTGATAGACTGCTGACCGGTCCAGGCTGTAAATCCCTCCTGCCCACTGCATGCTGGGATCAACTCCAGCTTCCCGTGACCCTGAGCAAGATAAGCGGATATAGAAAATGGAGGGTTATATGAAGAGAACATAAACACAGCACCCGTTGTTACAGTACACACACATGTAGCACACACACACAGTGCGGCATCAAAAAATAAAGAAGGCTTGGGGCATTTCTGGACTGAAAATGGAATCAGGTTAAGTGGTGCTTGGCCTTACATAAAACTGAGACTATGCAGGATTTGGGGCTTTGCTGTGTGTGTCTGTTTGACTGTGTAGCATACTGTGCAGATTTGTTTTGTTTGTTTACTTCCTCTGACTACTGGAATGAAAATCTTATTGCATACATTTGATCTATTCTCTGCGCATTTCATCAGCCTCCTGTTTGTTGTCAAGTCTCATGGGTGTCTTCAAACCTCCATATTTCCCCCACACAAGCGCCTCTTCTCTGGCAACATTTCCAAGGAAGATGCTTTAAAATCTTTGGGAACTGCGATGGCGCACAGACATGGTTTATTTGTTGGCAGAGAAGAACATTACAATACATGATCACAAAAACACACACAGACGCAATAATGCATTCCATTTATTCATTTATCTTCTGATTTTGTGTACACCATGCCCTGGTGTGTTAAATATAAATGCAATGAGAGATAGCCATAAAGATTATTTCTCATGTTTGATATTTTCCCTCTTTTTATCTAGATGGAGGTTGAATCTCTTGCTCATCCTGAATGCCACCCTCTGCTTTGCATTGAGGTCATGGCATGTACTGCATTATAATGGCATTGAAATGTGGATATTGGCAGCAATGCCAGAGCACTATGGTTGTGTAACAGAGATTGTCTATGTCCATTAAAGAATATTAGTTTTGGCACATGAGCACACAGCGAAGAGTGATATGACTGGTGAGAGGTGGAGGAGGGGTTGGTAATGACATGAAACAGAAGCTGCACGGTGAATTCACTGACTATGGAAATGTACAGTCCCAACAAGTCCCCCAGACTAAACTCAGAATATGTTATTAGTTATATTATTATAAAAATATTTAAGAAAAATAGCATTTTCAGTTACATTTTCAGTTACATTAGTCATGAGATGACCAGTGCAGATACAAGAAGTTGAGTGGCATACTCAGGCAGGTAAGACTTGATCTTTCAGTCTCTATCTCAGTGATTCTGAGTACTGATAGAAAACTAATTCCCCAAAGAGCACAGAGGACAACCACGGACCTTCACCTGACATTTAGGAGGCAATACAATTCAATTCCGGGAGGGTACTGAGACTGTTAAACCCCTCATCCCCAAATAACACTTTAGTAAAAGTTCTCAGCATGATCTCCCACATTAGAGTGACTTTCATTATGGCTTGTTGCTCTGTAAAGTTCCCATTAGGGACCAAGCACAAAACCAATCTCCACCCAGTAATCCCCTGTGAGGTGTGGAACTCACCTGCACACACAGGTGCCATTAATCACACACACACACACA
>NW_023339650.1:6925086-6935484 GCF_004916995.1 Morone saxatilis
ACACACACACACACACTCCAATGAGCTCTCATTCCAACCCTTATTTCAACAGAGTTAAAGTTCTCATAGATCATTTCCTCGTAGATGCTTGGGGTTATAGAGAAAGCATGTGGCAATCACAGGAAAAGGGAATCAAAGAAAAGTGAAGAAAAAGAAGAAAGAAATAAATGTGAAAATATTCCAAACCTGTGGTAGTTTTGCAGAGAGCTGCTGACGACTGAGCAGTTTGTTCATTATGCAGAGCTCATGGTAAAACATGGTAGATGAGGCATGTTAAATAAATGAAACAGACTGCTCAGGCTGAACGCCACACTACGCACAGCAATGTTATGGTTTTGTAGCTGACTGTGTCAGTCCACAAAATTCAGTTCCTCAAGCAGACATATAGGAAACATGCAGGTTGAATTGTATAAACAAGTAGGAGTATATGGAAGAAACAGTGGTTGTTTTCCTTTTGTTTGCTGTAGGTCAGGTAGCAATTAAGTAGAAATGAATCTTCCCACCACAAGGAGTGTTAGCATGCTAACCTTGCCTAATTATCAATAAATACAAAGTATAGCTGAGGCTGGCGAGGATGCCTTTAGTTTCGCATGTATGAGGACTAGCAGTTGTCCTATATGGGTTTTTCAGGAGGTGATGCCGATATCTAGAGAGCATTGCGACCGATGGCCGAAATATAATGCTGATCAAAACAAAGAAAAGTCATGTATATTTCTATTCTATTATACAGGGAATTCCAGCATATGTTTACAGTAGGATGAATTAAAGTTATAGTACAGGGCTCGTAAAACCAGCTTCTTCACCACCTTCCCAAAACTCACAAATGGGAGGGCTAACATCGTCCCACAGCAGCCACACTGAACGGCTGTCTGCGGATGTGTCAGAAGAAATTTTTTTGTTTGTCAGCCTCATCAGCACAAACATCGGCCGATGCTGATTATCTCAAAAAGCCAGATAACCTATCGCTAATTTGGACATGAACCAAAGCATTGCACAGAATCAAATTTTGACTCGAAGATGGCGGTAGATGAAAGGTCAAACTCAGTATGAGAGTATGATGAGTCGAATGTTGCAATAATGGGAGTTTGATGATGCATGCCTGTCCACAGTTTTATGTGCAGAAGGAAAAGTATGATCTGACAGTCACTCCTAGTGGCAGACTGTTGTATTTTGCTTCCTTTGACCCCTTCAGTCTTTGGTCAACTTAACAAACATGCTTATCACTAAAAACACTGACAACGTGATAAAACTACCACTACTAACACTTTGAACAATGACACTTTAAGCAGACTTGCTCAGAAAAATGTCTGACTTTGGCCATCATGAACACTGACTTGAAGTTATCGCTTGCGCATGTTCACTTACAAAACATTCTTCTCGAAACAACATCATCACATTGTTACCACGCAAAATAAACGTATCCGTACAAAGCTGCATGAGAAATCCATGTCAGGGAAGGACCAGACAGACGGTTTGGGACCCCTGAGGACGACCCATGGGGGTCCATTGTCTTCCTTTAGTTTAGTCAGCGACAGGCAGGATGCAGGCCAGTGGTAAAACCAAACTGCATTATCTGTGTGTATACACAACAAATCTCCACAGGACCTTTAGCCCAAACACAAGATAAAGCCAAACATCCTTCCCAAGAACTGCTATAGCCCACAATAAAGAGAAAGAGGGGGGCATAGAGAGCGGTTAAATTAGGATCTGTGCTACAGTCTAATTTAGGACAGTGTAAGTCCTGCAAATCAATCTAAAACTAATATTCAGGAATAGTGTTGTGTAGGTGCATAGATTACTGAGATAATGACACTAATAGTGCTCTTTCATTCTTCCACTGAAGCTGTAATATTGGTTGTATGCTGGCATGAGGTCACATGAGAATTCACACCTCACCCATTAAAGAGAAGAAGAGGGTAATATGTACTTGCTTCCTGTTGAATACCTTTCAGCCTGTTTGCCTCAGTTCACTCACACTGAGCTTGGAGAGAGTGAGGTTGACCTACTGTTCAGGAAGTACTGAGCAGCATAATAGGAGGGACACACATTGAATACAGCATCCGGTATATATGTGAGAACAACAAGTGATACATATGTTTTAGTGCTGCAGATAAATGATGATAATGATAATGTGCTGGTTAAAGAAATAAACCAACAGCCAGCTGTGGCATTTCATCTTGGGTAGCCAGCCCATAGGCCGTTCAGCAGATCCTGTAGTTAGCCCCAGTGGCTAACAAAGAGGGCTAATGTCAGCTGAAATGAGTATCTGATAAGGATAATGTACTTTTTAAGTATCATTAATGTGTAAAATAAGTCAATATCCATTTTCAAATGAACAATAAATACAGCAATTTTCATTTTTAAAGAACGTATTCTGTAAATAGTTCTCACTCTTGTGATAAAAAACATTGTTCTCTGAAACTCAATTCTGAGGCTCTTCTGTAAATAGTTTAATATGATAAATATGACATGATCAACCCAATTTCAGGCTTAATTTAAAGACTTCTGTTTAGTCTCACCCACATTCTGTTTATAGTTGTATTCCTAAAATTGATTTATGTCTTGGGGCGTCCTGGTAGCTCAGACTGGTAGAGCTGGTGCCCCATGTACCAACGCTGAGTCTTTGCTGCAGCGACCATGGGTTTGAGTCTGACGCCTGGCCCTTTGCTTTCCAAATCCTTCCAAAATCATCCATTGAGCATTGCCAGAACTGTCAGGAAATGCAGCTGTGTGTGGGGATAATAAAGTATACAATAAACTGGCCTTTCTTACACTCTGGTTTCAATACGTTTTACTTGGAGGACTATATCCTGTATGGCAGAAGATCCAGTGCAGGTACAGTCATCACTTTCCTAAGAAATATTTCTGTTTCATGTGCACATTCAGGTTACTGTATTGGGGATTTTGGTTGAGTAACAGCAGATGAAGTAATGCTGTAGTTTCAAAACTAACAACACACTTTTAAATAAAACATTTGTATGCTTTCAGGCAAAAAATAACTTCAGATTTCTGTGAAATTGTGCTAAAAAAAGAAAACTAAGACAGTGTAAACGCAGAGTGTTTACCGTTCACTCTGAGCTTGTTGAGTTTAAAAATGATAAATGAACATTAAAACAAGGATAAAAGATAAACACATCTGTGTCACCGACACGAGGTCAGCGGCAGTTTTGACCCTTAGACCGGAGAATCTTCGTCATGCCTTCAGACATCGTTACACACTTGGATGGAGGAAGCCAAGCAACATGCTGGCAGACAGGAGCTTTGTTTATCCTACTGCAGTATATTCTTGGCCTTAAGCTTTATTTTTCCACTCTTATTTCCTGTTCCCAACAACAAAATAAAGAGGATTTTATACTGAACCGTGTCCATACAAACAGTCTGCGGTGACTGAGGTCTTTTATGATGTCAAAGGCGAAGCGCGGGAAAGAGAAATATTTCCATGTGTCATTGTAAAAAAAAAAAAATTCATGGCTGCTGTCATCGTGTTCAGCCAGTGCTGTGACCGCAAATTATGATGCAAGTTTCTCAGAAATAAACATTTCAGCGCAGTGCAGCTGGCTTTGCAGCATCAAATAAATGAATCTGACTTCTCAGATTCTCAGTCTGCATGTCACAGCTCATTGTGTATACACATCTTCAAATTAAAATTTTAAAAGAGGCTAAAAACTGCAGCACAGCAGGAAACTAAATGAGATTAAAGGAGCTTCTGAAGGCTTGATAAATCGTTCCCTTGGCATCAGAGAGCGGGTTCTTGGAAGCACGCTGTACAGCCATGACACTTCCTGAAGCTCAGGACTGACAACATCACAGCAGAGACTGAAGCGCTGCAAGGAGACAACATTTGTGTTCACAGACTCACAACCAGCTCTCAGACACTGCAGCTAAAATCTGACTCATTATGGAACAAAAAAACTGTGTTCTATTATGACTCTCTGATGTGATATCTGAATGATATTTCTCAAGCAAATGGCGGTAACACAAAGAGACAAATTACATGATGAGATTGATTAAATATATCAACACCAGCTGTCGCCATAGCAGACATTTACTTAGAAGCCCTGAAATACAACAAGACTATTTATATAATTTGCCATGTTTTTCCTTGTGTTTACCTGAATATGACATACAATACAACAAAAATTACTGTAATTTGGCAGAAATTACAAAGGTAAAAAAGGTACCTTTGTACCTATTTCTATAGTTTTACTTCACAAATTGGCTTACTTGTAATATTATAGTTATGTAAGATCTAGTGGCTTTTCTTGGAAGGACAGAAAGGTTAAGAAACTTGTCTCTGATAAAAACAAATAATGGAGAAACTAATTATTACATAACAGTGGCAGCAGTTCTAAATGTTACTGGTAGCACGTGTAGAGATTACATCCTCCAGACACTTATTTTTCCTGTCTGTAGCCTTGTTACACTCTCTCAACCTTTCTCAATAATTCAAACTGCTGGCCTGCCTTCACACTCTGTCAGAGGGAAAATAGGTATTTCTTTGTCATGAACACTTTTAAACCATTTAGCTTCCAGGTTTTCCTTCAGTGGTAAAAATACTTGACACTGATCTATATACACCTTGTGAAAGGGTTGTCCAGGATTGTCATTCTAACAAAGACACAATTAGCTTCTGTGAAGCGTCCACACACTGAAGATAGAGGAAGAGGAAACTCATATGGATCGAAAAAGAAAAGGGCGCGCTGCCAGCAACCGTCATTCATAATGATCTATAACATCATCCATAATTAAATCACCAATTTGTCCTCATAGATCATTGGCTCCTTGCTGCCACTTTGTTGAGTACCAAAAAAAAGTTCCAGAGATGCGATGGATTACATTGTATGTATGTTTATGAGCATGTGAGGAAACCTACAGCACCACATGCATTAACATCCATATATTTCTTGCGACCAGCTCGCCGCTTCATGGCAGATTCTCTATTCTCTATCTATCTTTATATGCAAAACCACATGTAGCCCACTACCACGTGTCCTGGATCTCACTCAAACAGAGTTCCAGTGGGATGCTGGGCGGTCACCATAGCAACACACAATGATTGCTGTCTGGCTTACACTGTTTTTTTTTCCATTTGGGTGAGTGTGCTTCAGCTACTAGTGTCACTCCCTGAAGTGAAAAAATACATAAAATGTCATATTATTTATAAGTGTATGTTAAATATCAGATCATATTGGTGGAAGTTATTTCTTCCAAGGACTGACATGTTAAATACTCCCTTCAGGATTTTTATTCAGGTGCCGGTGCTCAAACATTGTACCATATATAATGAAATTTAACACACAAGTCCTTGGAGAGCATACATCATTATAGTTTTTGTATTCAGCAGCTGTAAAAGAAAGATTTATGCACACTGATTAGACTTTACTTTCATCATGCTCTTACATATAGTTCCATTTCATTTCAACTTTAATTTAATTGTAATTGCAGTCTGATCTTTAAAAAATACAAAGGTAGAATTATTTATTATCTACAGCTCTCTGAAATCGTCTGCAAAGTTCCTGTTTTAATAAATAATTGAAACACCTGATTAGTCATTTCTACATCCTCTTATTTATTTATGTATGTATATATATATATATATATAAGGCATTCAGGTAGTGCATGAAGACTAATAACCCCCCACCAAATATAACACACACAGACACATTTCCTGCTCCATCTGCACCTACTGTAAGCAGAATCCACATCAGAATCACATCAGCAATAGTTTTTCTGCCTACAGAACGATAATGAGCAAGACATCCCAGTATTTTCCATATAAAAAAGCATGCAGATTGGAAGATATACAAATCCTGCAGGAACGCTCTGAGTTTCAATGTTTGTCCTGGCATTTGAGATCCTCGAGCGATTTATTCCCCTTCCACTGCTTCACCCTCTGTGACTCTCAATCTCTTCTCCGTGGTGTTGATGGCTCAATATAAAGACTTGGCAGCTATGCGGAGACCCTGAGGTCTGCAGGACTGATGGACTCAGTATTCCTGGAGGGGATGGGGGTTTATTCCTCCATTCTCACCAAGCTGATGTGTGTGTTATGCTAAAACCTAAGCACAAGCCCATACCTCCAGCTGTGTGAGCTGTAGTAGTTCGGCACAACCTATCCTGTGTACGTAACACACTGTATGCATAGCAGACTGACAGCAGAGCAGCCCTTACAGCCTTTATAAGGATAGTAGATGAAAAACCCACAGGCTGCTGCCGACATGTTGACTATAACTCATGATGACATTAATACATGCACACACACTTGCATCAAGCCTTTTAAATGGGTGTGTGAAGACCGTTGTGTAAGACCTATGTATTCCATCACAAAGTACAATCATTATACAATTTTATTCTTAAAAGCAGTCAAAACCCTCATTCTTGTAGCTTTATATTAGTAATTATTCTTGTTATCTTAATACAAACAAGCTAACCAAGGCTTAACAGATTGATTTGTGATTTTGGGGTAGGTTATATACATAAAATTTAAAAAAGTGGCACTTAATTTTATATGAAAACAGGTTAATAGATATAAAATGTTGAGACCTTAAGCGATAAATACTGAAGCCACAGTAGTTTTGCAGGTTCTTCTACCAGCATACTATACAAACCAAACTCTGAGTTTCTAGAGCTTTAAGGACACACTCACACACACACTAAGTGGCACTAAACACTGTATAGTGACCATTTCACTTCATAAGAGCTCTGGTTGCTTGGTAACAGGCGTTTAATGAGGCTTTTATTGGAGGGTATAAGACAGGCAGTACCTGAAGTGACAGTTGGATGTGTAGTTCCTCTGAATCCTCACCTTAACTCCACTGACACACAGTGATGTTTAGACTTCTGTCTGACTGATTCACTTTATGGTTCATGTGAATCACAAGGAGAATAGCGTTCATGGAGTTTTTCAGTGCGGTGCAAAGGTATTCATTTCTACTACTCTGAACATTTATTCCTTTTTCCAGTAAGTAAAGTAATAAAATACAGCTTTTGTGTATAAATGAATTCATAAAAGAAGGAATCAATTTGTAGCCACTTCATGAAAGCTTTTAGTTTTGATGTTCTAAAGGGCACGAGGAAAGGGCTGGGAAGGATTCGGCCATTAAAAAAAATTCTGCAAATCTAGCAGCAGAAGCAGTTTGTTGAAATAAATGCAAGACCTGGATGATTGCAGGAGCACTGCCAACATTACTGAACAGACCCTGTAACAAGTGTAACTCAAACTCCAACAAAAGAAACGGCCAAAGAAATGGCACATTTCAAGAGAAGGATAAAGTAAACTCAGATATTCTCTTTACTTCAAGGCTTGCTAGCAGAGTGGCTCTAACTACTTTGGCACAAACTAAAACATCAACAACTATTCGATGGATGGCTCGCTTGTGCAAACATTCATGGTTCCCAGAGGATGAAGCCTTATGACTTTGGGTTTTCCCTGTTTGTCTCTAGGGCCATCATCACGACATTCCCATCAGTCTTGGTTGCACTTTTGTTTACTGCTAATTAGCATATGTTAGCATGCTTACCCACTACTAAGAGAGTGAATATGGGGAAAAGTGCACCTGCTAAACATCATCATATTAGCATTGTGAGCTGACATTAGTGTTTAGCTAAGCTCAAGAACTGTGCCCAGCAGCTGACTGTTAGCCTTTTAAGTAATTGAGACAGGAAAGTGTTTACTATCCACTATTACAAAATAACGTGCTTAATAGCTGATATGCAAAACATTTTATTGCATGTAAGAAATAAAAGCAAGAAAGCGGTAGTGCAATAATTGTACTGGACAGAATGGTAGAAAAATCCCATTTGAAAGGATTTTTTCTTCATATCTTGCAAAGCCCTTTTTTCTCTGTCTTCCTCCCCAGGCAATAACACACCTTAGTGTTGAGAAAGAGAGAGAACATCGATAGAAATGTTAAAAGGGACTCTCCAGGGTTTTTATTCTCAGCCTGCATCTCTACTTTTATTTTTACCTGACAAACCCCATCCATCACTGTCATGTTATGTAACAATGACTGAAGCAATCTTCTTAAAGTTGAGTTTTCTCCTCAAAAAAGAAAAAAAGTCCTTACAGCTTCAAGCAACACCCTCATGTGGTGTGATGGGATTATTTTCTGGGGTTCAGTGTGACTCATCTGAATCCTTGTCCCCCCTCAGACTATTCCTGTCTCCAGCCTCTTATCCAGTCTGTCCTGAGTCTTCATGTCTACAGAACTGTAAGTGTGCGATATGAATGAATGACTCATTTAGTGACAGACTAATAAATCAAACTACTCCTGCATACCAAACTCAGTGCGTTTTCATTCCTCGCCTGGATGTAAATTCACAAAAAGCTTCATACAACAGGAGATACAGATGATGTCACAGGACATCCTGTTTAGAGACGGTTTAGCTGGTTTACTGGTGCATTATGGGGGATCACACAGTAGGCAAAAACATGGGGAAAGTAAGTATATATAATAATAATAATATGCAGAATAAAATATTCACATGAATACAAAATAATAATCTGCCCAGGTGTGTGTTTCAACTGTGAGTGTGGGCATGTGATAGCATATTATGTAAATGCATGTCACAAAGTATAGGTTTCGAAGTTATGTGTGTATGTGTGTGTGTATTAGTGTGCACGTGTGTGTGAGTATGCGTGTATAAGTGTGAGAATGGGTGTAAACAGGAAGATGGAGCTGGAGGGAACTCTGCTTTTAGAAAAAGACTCTTTTGAATCCACTTTTGTACTCTCAGCAGCAGGATGCAACACCCAGAATACAACAAGGCACACACACGTCACCGGAAAAGTGAAACTAACTTCTGAGGTTACAAATACCTCGGAGATGCACTTATGCTCCTCTATAAAAAGAAAACATAAAACACTTCCTACTGACAAATGTTATGTCATTTGTTATATTATTTATATATTTCTTGTAGGCATCTTGTTTTTTTGGCTTCATAACTGAGAATAAGGAGCAACATCTTTTAAAATTGACTTGGATGCCTGGCCTCAAAATATCTACAGTTAACAGTTTAACATTTTGCGAAATATATTTATTTGCTGTCCTGCTGAGAGTTAGATGAGAAGATGGATACCACTCACACGTCTGTGTGCGGTAAATATGAAGCTACAGCTGGGTCTTAGCTTAGCTTAGCATAAAGACTGGAAACGAGGGGAAACAGCTAGCCTGACTGATAAATCAATTTAACAGCTCCTCTAAAGCTTATAGATAAAAACAATATATATTGTTTGTTTAATCCATACAAAGAAAAGGGCACATCGTGGTTTCATAGGGATTTTTTCTGCTGGGCTATTTCCTGGAATGACTTTTTGTAGGGATTAAACAAACAAGACATGTTAATTACTGAGCTTTAGAGCTGTTGGTAGGTATATTTTCTTTGCTTTATATCAGAGCCAGGCTAGCTTTTTTCATATTTAGCATACAGACATTAGACTGACATCAATCTTCTCATCTAACTCTTGACAAGAAAACAAGAGAGCAAATTCTCCAAATCTCAATAAATAAGTAATGGTGCACGATGATATTTGAAACATCGGCATTAGCAATTTCTTCCGATAAGACAGGCTAATGACGCTTGAACTATGCTATTAACTAGTCTAAATGCTTGACGCTGTGTCACCCAGCGAGAGGGTGCGCGTTGTGGAGGTCTTTTTAAGTTTCCAAAACACATATCAAAGTTGCTCATTTGCAATGATTTCTCAGCGTCGGTCCCTTCAACACTACACATTTAATTACCCATTTTAAGAGCTGTAATCCCAGTCATTACAAGGAGTTGTGAAGACCAAAGAGAAACAGGCACCAGCGGCTTCTTCTCCAGTCCTTTCACAAAGCCAAAAATATAAGCGTGCCTGCTGCAGGGCCAAAGGCATCGATCAGATACTCATGGAGAGCATTGCTCTGGACACCCAGCTGTTTTTCTTTGTTGAAGATGTCAAGATTTTTGTTTCTGAAATGATACTCTTTTTTAAATTAATTAATTTAGTTAATATATTATTGAGTATAAGCAACAACCTGTAAAGCATTTGTACGCTCATTTAATCAGCAGTGTGAAAGAGTACTACTGTGTCTATCAATGTTCTTTCAGTAGGGTTTAATTGCTGCACAGACGTAGAATGCACTTACTTTCATGTGAATCCTGTGGACAAATTATACTTATTTACTTGTTTAACTAGTTACTTGTGAAAGAGGTAAAATTTGTTCTAGGATTGTCTCAGGAAGAGCAGCCAAGTCTGTTTAAAGAAAGAGGAATTTTAGAGTTTGAATGTGAATGTGTACATTTATTTCATGTCTGCATCACGCTAAGAGCAGGCATAATAATATGTTACTTTCACTACAGGAGAGACTTAATGTTCTCTGCAATTAGGTTGTCAATCAGCCAAAATGAGCTGGAAAA
>NW_023339650.1:6935584-6942162 GCF_004916995.1 Morone saxatilis
TAGGACAGAGTTGCAAAAAAACATTTAAAATCTGAAACACAGCCACGAGTCCCCAGACCATGTTAATGTTGTTATTGGAAAAATGATGAAGATGTTGCAAAAGTTGGAATAAATCCTTAAAAAAGCCTGTGGTTTGGACACACGCAAACACACTATTGCAAAAATGTCTGGCTATCCACATGCACAAAGTAATTTAGTAATGGCATAAGAGCAGCCTGTTCCAGCCGAACGTATGTGTTTGTGTGTGTGTGTGTGTGGTGTGTGTGTGAGTGTGTGTGAGTGTATGACAGAGTCCAGCTGTGTGGTGATCTGGCCAACAACGGGGGAGTCTGACAGAGGAGGGCAAAGGGATCACTGGGGAAAAGGAGAGAGGGGATGGGGAGGAGGAGGAGGAGAAGAAAAATCTGAGAGAGGTGAAGGCAGGAAAGAGGATTAGGAGCGATGGAAAAAATGTCAGCGCCGGGTGATGATGAACAAGCACTGAGGATGGTGAACTAAAAATGGAGGATGAGGGGAAAAGGCTGCAGTTACCTAAAACATTGGAGCGGTGGGTTTGTCTTTTGGTGACTCCCTTTCATAAGAATTCAGAATCATAATCTTGCGTGGATCATATTTTTCATTAACATAAAAAAGGATTTGCAAAAAGTTCAATGTCAAATTATTTAAAGGTGTGTAGGATTTAGTAGCAACTAGCATTTGAACACAGCTCACCTGCTGTAGTTTCATGTGGGTTCAACATGGTGGCCCACTCTCTCTGTAGGTAAAAACAGCTCATTCTAAGGTAACAAAACCACAACAATTCTTATTTTCAGGTGATCATACACTAATGAAACCATACATATTAATATTATATTCCATTTCTGCCAATAGATCCTCCTGCAGGCTAGCTTCATTTTACCACAAAGCCAGCTCCTGGCATGGTGATAATATTGTGTCCAAAAATTAGTTTAAGTAGCCTAAAACCAACAACACAGGACACTCAACGTGACCACCTCCTAATGTCTGCCTTCCTAGATTAAAAAAAACACATTATTCAAGCAAAAGTTATGTTTCACAACAATGTATTTGCCATTTGGTAGGAGACATAGATAAATGTGGAAAGTCAGTGAGATAAATGAAAAGCTGACAGTTGTTCAACAGAGATGACTCAACTCGACTTTATCAGGTGCTGACATTTCCTTCAGAACTCGCGTCTTAAACTCTGTTGCCTTTCACAGGAAATTCAAGACATCTTAAGAAAACAGGATTATTTTCACGGTGTTTTCCCATGGTGGTTTATTACATCAATCAGTTACCTTGTTTTCTGTTGTCAAAACCTGACTTCTTGTCTACCACTCGCAGGCCACCATAGCTCAGAAGGACAGAAAGGGCAGGGAAAAGGACGTCAGTAGGAGGGAAATTTCTGGATTTGCTCATCTGTGCAGGAACATTTAGCAACGACTGATGATGTTAAGAAAGCAAAAGTAGGCTCATTCAACAGTCAGCGTAACAGAAAAAAGTTAAAGACCGGGAAAGAGTGGTTTATGGGGGTGGAGAGGAGAGTGGGAACTTAAGAGGGTGAAGGATTGGGAGGATGTCCTGTTTGGGTCATGTGCTTCAGAGCTTTTTACTGTGGGAAAGTGCGTGTATGTGTGTGTGAGAGCATATGTTTGTGTGTGGTCTGGTTTAGCTACTTCTGAGAACTGACTTAAGGGTCCACTGTTCTTGTGAAGACGTTAGTTGTTAGTTGTGGTTGGGTTTGGGCATGCCGGGTTTAGGCCCCATCAAATGAATGTAAGTCAATACAGAATACGGAAGACCACCATTTGTGTACATATGTATAGTATGTATGTGTGTTTTGTGTGTGTGTGTGTGAGAGAGTTTCTCTCCCCACTCTTGGGCCTCTACACACACAAACACACACATGCACAAAAATTCCACCATTAATTATGAAACCAAAACATACCACTTGACCCCTGCAGTGATCAGTCGCACTGTGTACATTACATCGAAAATAGAAGCATTTGAAAACATGATTGTGTGCATGCTGGGATTAAGACAGGAGAACAGTGGAGAAGGAAATTCATGGGGGAAACTAAGAGAACAGTAGCAGCCATTAAAACATATATGAGAATGTGTGTTTCCTCTATACATTGTGTCTTACTTAGACAGGACACTTAAATGTGTTTCTAATACAAATGAAGTGACAGGTTCAGGGAATGAGCTATAGCATGTATCATGTTAAAGCAAAAATGTAAAAGTACAGTTTATAAATTAAAAATGAGTCGTTGATGTTAGAGATCTAATATCTGCCTTGTTTACGGCAGACATTTTGTCTTGTCGTAATCAGAAAAGCAACGCAGCCCTAATTAAGCTGCAGCCAGATCATATTTCGTCAGGCAAAATATACTCGTGTGGTGGTGTGGCAAAAAGCAGACGGCACAGGAAATAGCATGGGAATTTTGTAAACATACACTGCTGGAACTAGCATGGCTAGTGGGCTAACAACTGCAGTCCAGAAAGTTATACATTATGGCTGCAGCAGATTTCCACTGTTCCAAAAAGAAATGAATGGGAGACGAAATCCTGTCTGACTGCACCATTATCCGTGACAGTGTGACAGTGAGCCAGCATGCACAACACCAAGCAGCTAAATCACATTCAAATAGCTTAGTGCTTCTCCTACAGTGACATGTAGAAAGGTGTTAAAAGGCCTGTTATATATATCTGTGAACAGGTCAACTTTTACAGCCTTATCCTCTATATTGTTCATTGGGGGCCAACGCTGTTCAAGCACAGTGGAAAAACAGAACCATATGTCTTAATGTTTGTTTCTTTCAATTCATTTAAGAACAAAACAGTTTGTTTCTAGTTTTTTATCTGACGGCAGATCATTTTGGGTTGAGAATTATAGCAGCTTGTAATAATACTCAAAAAATGACTTGTATACATAAATGTATGTTCTGTATATTACACTATGAAGCTGGAGATGTAATTGATCCATATACAATAAACAGTTGATTAAGGCACATTTATTGGAATCTTTATGAGACTTTTATTTATATATTTATTTATATTTATATTTTATATATATATGATTATTGTAGAGGGAAGGATCTCATAAGTGAAATCACCTGCTGAGATGATTGGTAGAACGAAAGCCTGCAGACTTTTGGCCATTCTGCAGTTTAAGCCAGTGTATGTTTAGAAAAAACTATCAAGCAAAAATTCAAAAGTTTCTATATTACAATGCTGGCAAAAAATAACTATAATACAATGCCAGAAATTGACATCAACCTTGAGAAGCCACAGTTGAGCCGCAGTGCTTTGTGCCCTGCCAGCACCCGCTCACCCGTCACAACAGTGCAGCTCTGCGTGGAAGCATGGCACTCTCGCACTTCCTGCACCGCTTTTGGTCAAAACCACTGGGTCAACCCACTTCCCTGTATTCTTCTGTCAACTCTGGGAAAAAGCTTTAATATCCTTCCTGCCTCCAAGAAGCTGGCCATGGAGACGTTGTGAAAAGCCATCCTTGAGGGCAACTGCACTGCGTTGTGTCCCCTCACGGCACAGTGAACAATTGTCTCCTCTGTTTGTGTCCCTAAACCCTGTTGTTTTGCCTCTCAGAAGAAACAAAAAACTCTTGTTTCATTTCCTGGACAGTTTTAGATGGAATAAATATTGCCTGATATCTAACTATTTGATTGTTAAGGTGGAGTCAGTAATGATACTGTGATTGTTTTGTGGTCACTGAATTTGTCATTTCCGGCTTTGTGCCTCACAGTCCAGCCACTGGAAGATTAGACTGAGTGTCGACAGCAATGTCAACATCACTGACCATCACCCACTGACAGCGATGACTGCATTGTTTGACTCTGGGTTTATTTACATGATGCAATGATAAGATTTGAAACTGCATAGCTCGGTTGTGTTTGTATTGTTTCAAAGGTTTACACAGACACATAGCTAAACTGTCAAGGATTCAGCCGTCCAGCTGTTTGTATAGATCGAGATAATATTGTTGTCCTACTGAAAGAATAATGTCTGAGTCTGAATGCACGCACACACATGCTTGCCTGAGTAAACTCTTCCAGGGCCTCAGTGTTCTGAGGCGTTGTGCCTGAACAAAGTTGATGCATTTTCCAACAGCACGTTTTCTCTGGAGTGCGAAAGAAGTCATACACTCTCTTTTCCACCTCATCTAAGAGCAGGGAGAACACAAGAGACTTTAAAATGAAATAAACAGAGACAGACTCAACAAGAGTTTAACGAATTCTACCAAACAGCACAATATGTTGTTTTTAGCTCCAAACATATTTGTTGTAGCATTATACGTACTGTAAAAGCCCTACACACCTATGGTACACAGGTGTGCTGTGTGGGT
The DNA here is from genome assembly GCF_004916995.1 of Morone saxatilis. Taxonomy (NCBI): domain Eukaryota; kingdom Metazoa; phylum Chordata; class Actinopteri; family Moronidae; genus Morone; species Morone saxatilis. The sequence goes on from NW_023339650.1 coordinate 6,939,948, forward strand.
TGGATGGTAGCAGTGGGAAAGATTGCCATCTCAATATCTGACAACTTAATACGGTTATAAGAGTACTATAAATAGTTTGTGGTGTAAGTTAAAAACAATGTCCATTAACAATAAACCAAACTAAATACTTTAATACTTACTTACTTACCTACTTAAATAACAGATTTGAATACTTGTCGGGTTAGTTTGAAGTAGCCTACTGTAGGTGACGAGCTAACAGCTACCCCACTAGCAAGTTGGTAATATGCTAGGGTTAGTTACCCAATATCTTTCCGAGCTTCTTTCTTCTCTCTCTGTGCTTTTTCAATAATTGTCTGTTAGCAAACCTGTTAGCTTGGACACTACAGGGCAATAAGTTAACACAGTTTATCCAACAGGATATCTGTGCTATCAACTCCTGTTTAATTAATGCTTAAAAACCTATTTTGGGGAAATGTTAATACCCTGGCAGAGGGTCAAATAAAAGTGGGTAGGTATGTAAGTATGTAGTTAAAAAAGTAAATTAAAGTAGCTGCAACATAACTAATAAACTAGCATCTTCCATTTCACCAGCATGCATTTGCTTATCAAAGTTAAACTCTACACCAAATATTTAAATAGATTTACTTTGCCTCAACAAGGGCAGTTATTTAACTATGTGGTTATCCACCGAAAGTTAAATAACTTTCCCAGTAATGATAATACCAATAATAAGTCTTTCTGGTTCATGTCATTTGATGACTTCATGTAATTCTAATTAAACAGAATAATTGAGATCACTTAACTAAAACTTACTAAAAATCTGTAAATATGGGACTCCATCTTAATGTTGTGGCCTTACTGTTGTTTCAAACGTGTATTTGTCAAAGCAATTGTGAGGCTGTAAACCTTTCTTATGGTAATGTTGCTGAACATGGAAGTAACTATGTATAGCTTAATAAAGTTGAAAAAAGATTAATTTCACGCTTCTATGGCAGAATGCAGATTGGATAGATCAGAGATTGTAGTGTCAGCAGCTTTGGGTCTTTCTGTCAGTTTTCTGTCATACAGTCCTTTCTCCAGATCACTGCAGAAACCAATACAACCACAGTGAGGAAAACCAAACTGGGACAGTAAGCACCATTCTAGCTTTGATCAGAGTTTAATTGTGACCTTAAATAGAATCTGCAGTAAATAATTCAGCGAGCAAATCTTCAAATCATAAAGTGATCATGCTCCTTCGGAGTCTGATGATGCAAGACCATAATGATCCCTTTTGACAGTGATGGATGTTTAATTACACACACACATGTTCACACACCTCTGAGATGCCAGATGACATGAATTATAAAGAGGGAGTGCTCAGGTGGGTGGAGCAGCTGCTGAATGACTTCAGAACTTGTTAGGAAGAGACATTTTATGCCCATTAAAAGCAAAAATTATGTGCTCTCAAGATGGTCTATGGATCGACTTCCCTGATGATACAACTCATGGAATGATGCCAGTACAGTCGTCAGAACAAGTAGACTGGCCATTAGATCTGAAACCAAAGAAAAGAAAAGAAATCTGCCCAGTTGTATATTGGATAAGATGGCTACATCCATCAAAGTCACAATTAGCAAGTACCTGGGAGCTATACAAGAAATGGGCAATGTCAATGTTTGAAAAAGCACAAGAACCACAATTGCCATTACATTGCACTCTGATGTATGATGAAACACGGTCTCATGAAGACTATGATATCTGCTGGGAAACAGTAGTCAACCAAAAAGAGGGTTATGTGGAAAGTGAGTGTATTTACATTGGACCACAAGGAGTAGCAGCAGAAGTATTCCTCCCAGACAAACTACAACAATGGTTTCAAGTCCAGAACTCTGTACCTCACGTTACCTTATTGATAGCGGATGGTTATCAATCCCATGATCTTGGTCCAATGGTGAAATTAGCCCAGATGCAAGAATGGCGCTCAACATACACCCAAGAGATTGAAATCTCACATAATAAACAGTTCCTCAGAATAACAACATTATCAATCAATGAGGGAAAAGCAGAAAGAGTATTATTAAGCCCCAGACCATTAGCACAATTACCATTATTAGAAGAACATGAAAAACTTTTAGAACAAGTACCAAAACAAGTGTGGTCTATGCATAAAACAGATGTAGGGATAGTAAGATCAGCAGAACCAATACGCATAAAACTAAGATCCCAAATAGTCCTACCACATAAAAAGCAATATCCACTCAAGCAACAGGCT
>NW_023339650.1:6942262-6946757 GCF_004916995.1 Morone saxatilis
CTGCAGGAGTATTGATAAAAACTACAAGTCCCTGCAACACACCTATTTTTCCGATACAAAAGCCACATTCAGATGATTACAGACTAGTGCATGATCTAAGAGCTATTAACTCCATTGTTGATGCAGAAAAACCCCTTGTCCCTGACCCACATACTTTGCTCTCAAATACACAGTGATGGACTTGTGTTCAGCTTTTTCAGGGTGGTGCCGAAGTACATCCAGATATACAGAATCTCTTTTGTTTTACTTACGAGGGCAGCAGTATCGTATACGGATACGTGGAGAGTCCTACACTCTTCAATAGAGTGCTAGCTAATGACTTGCAGCATCTGGATGTGCAGAGTACAGTCATACAATATGTGGATGATCTTTTGATATGCAGTCCTACAAAAGACCAGTGTGAGAAAGATTCAGTCTCAGTATTGACCGCACTGGCAGAGGGGGGACACAAAGTAAGCAGGAGCAAACTACAGTTCTGCCAATCTGAGGTAGAATACTTGGGCCGAAGATTAAGTGGAAATAAAAGAGCTATTGCACCCTCTCAGATCGAGGCCATAACAAAGGCCCCAAAACCACAAACAGTTGGCCAGATGTTGACATTCTTGGGCATGGCCGGTTACAGCCGACCCTGGATTTGTGATTATGCAATTAAAACAGCCCCATTGCGTGCACTAATTAGAGCAGCAGGTCAAGGTAGTAGCTCAACATTACACAGAAATAATGCTACTAAAACCTCTCCAGAGAGTCCAGTCTAAAAGGGAGACTTCACTGGAAAACTAAAGGAAAATATAATCAGTTTGATATTGTGTGCTGAACTGGAAACACGCTGTCAAGTCAAGGGAGCCTGTACATTTACATATTCCATAAACATACATGGATTGTTTACTGTGAATCCCTGCTGCATAGGAAGCCAGTCTGAATCTAACAAAAGAATGGCGGACTCCGCCACTAACAATGAAAAATGTTATAAAGAGAGGCTAAAATGGGGTTTGATTTGATGAAAATCAGGATTATAACTTTAAGGTTGGTACCTGATTTTTTAATTGATTGAACTCCAGGTGAGATGAGAGACATGTTACTTTCTCTTCTGGCAGAATCTCTCTAGTTAATTTTCCTCTTGAAGGTTATTAGTGTCCTGTTTTACTGTAATCTTAGTGCCAAAAAACAATATTGTCAAATCCAACCTGACAAAATACCAAATACAATCTATTAAAATCTTGATTTTAAAAGAATACAGAAAGCAACAGAAGAAAGAATTTTAAGAGGCCGAGGTTTCCAGCAATCTGACTGATATATTTTTACTGCTGTCATCTGTGGTTTATAAGTGTTAGGCAAGGTTGTATAAATCAAGAAATGCACTTTTTTATCTGACTGTAAATCAAAAAAGCCTCTGGTTTAGCAAAACATTCATAAACATAAATTCACAAACATAAGCTTAGATTGAAAAGAATTGTTAAAAGTGTTTGTTTTCTATGTACTTACTTTGTTCATGTAATGAAGAAGAGCAAACAGTTGTTTGAACATAAATTTAATCAGGGTACTTTTGCTGAGGAGTTTCAGCTTCCAGAAACAAAAGTGTGCAGGTAAGAGCTGACAAACAGAGGTTGATGCCATATGCTTTGGAAGAAAATAAAAAGCAGTGCTTGGTTTAGTTCGCCTTATGGCTGGTGAGGACTGTGGTTCAAAGAACCAATGAAGTGCGTACATTAAATCAAGCCTTTCCCCAAAGGAATTCATTTCAAAGCATCAGTGTGTATTTCTCACTGGTCTGAGTAACACTGGAGAGGAAATGCAGATACAGTAGACAGCACGGACACAGAGCATAACTGTACAGTTTGAGGTCTCAATGTCAGTTCATACGTTTTTATTTCATTGAGAACCCCTCTTTGTGAGTATTAACAGTATTTTATTCAACAGTATCTGATAAGTTACACTGTTATTAAGTCCCTTGAGGCTCAGGTAGTCACACAAGAAATTCAAGTCCCAAAATATGCGAATCATAGTGTTGCCTTGTCTTTGGGTTGCACACCAGTGTATCCTTTCCAGTAGTGACAGTCCATTCAGTAACTCAACAGTAAGATAAATCTTGCAGAATCAATATTAAGTCCACATTTGGCTTATTTTTGTATCCAAACCATCATACAGTATCATGTTCAAATATTTAACACGGAGTCTTCTGGGAGTCTCATTCCCACCAGTTTAGTCACTGCCTCTGGTGCTTGGTGGATATTTTGGCCTTCAGCAACGATACAGTGCTCTGACAAGAATCTCAGAGGTTAACTGCCCAGATCCATGAGCTTTAAAGAATGCACCAAGATTTGGTCGGTTGTCCAGCTGGTCAAGTTACCCAATAAGTGATGACATCAAACAATCAAACTTAATGTTCTGTGTCTTGAAGTAAAAATGTTATAATTATACGCCTATTCGCTTTCTTGTGGAGAGTTAAATTAGAAGGTTGATACCACTCTCATGTATGTAAGCTAAATAAGTAGCTAGTAAGCTTAGCTTAAACATGGGAAACAAGGGGAAACAGCTAGTAGGCTATGGCTCTATCCAAAGGCACAACCACCTACCAGCAACTATAATGCTCATAGATTTACAAGTTTAATCCGTAGAAAAAACAAAGTCCAAAATTATTTCTTAGTTAGGTGCAGTTCCTGGAGTGACTGCTAGTTTCCTGGCATTCTTGTGGTGACTCCAGGAAATACTGCACCTGACTACTGCTCCAGAACTTGTTTTTGCACTTTTGTTTTGGTACGGATTAAAAAAACATGATATAATGTGTTAATTAGTGAGCTTTAGAGGAACTGTTTCCCCCTGTTTACAGTCTTTATGCTAAGCTAAGCTAACCAGCTGCTGGTTCCAGCTACATATTTACTGTGCAAGAAAGCAAATAAGAATATTTCATATATATTTCATATTCATATTTCATATTAAATTGTGCTTAAAATACCTGTTGAACAGATGAACATGTTGAATGATAGTAGATCAATGTCAGAAATGTTCAAAGTGACACCTAATATATTAAAATATTAAATATCAAATACAACTTTGTACTACCAGGCACTACCTTCCTCATTTCCACAGTAAGTTTAGGTCATTTGCCGCACTACTTATGGGGTAATTTAACCAACTGAAGCAATCTCCCAAAACGTCTGTGCACACCTTTGTATAATATTGTTTTGGTGGAGATGTTGGGATCTTGAACTCAGTCCTTTTCCATCTTCCTCTCCTCCTAAGCTAGGATATCACTCCTCTTGCTGCACCAGACCACCAGGGCGATCATGGCCAATGTGAGGAAAACAGGGATGAGGATAAGGATGGTTAGCGTATCGTCCGGCGGGTCCACCCATACCACCTGCTCAATGGTGCAGTTAGAGAAAAAGTGCTTGTGTATGCGGATGATGTAGCTCTCCACCAGTGGATTGGGCCAGTAGCAGTGCACGATGTGGGACTTTGCCTCTGTGCAGAGTGTGAAGATGTGGTATTCACTGAGGAGAAAATGGGAGGAAGAGAAGGGAAAGATTAGAAGAAAATCACTACTGACTTACTGTAAGTTCTCCATGTATGTGTAGATTTCTGACTTTTGATCAAATTGTCTTTTACATCTGTTTTACTTTCATTTTACTTTCCAAAAAAAGGGCACAGTTCAAGGTATGAAATTACTGAAATGCGAATCAAAGTGGCGGTGGACATACCATCTATTAAGACTCAAAATGACCTTACGTATAATACGGCAGGTTCTCTGAAGGGCACACAATCATTTAATACCCTTCTACGGTTTAGCTAAACATTAGAGGTTTGGAAAGTAATCCATCATTGTGACTGGGGATATACCGCCTTTAACTCCCTTTTTTGGCCCAATACTCTCCTCTATTTCAACAGGCATTCAGGGCTGTTCAGAGCCTTCATGGAGCTTTCCAGGCTTAGAGCTCTGCTTTGATGAATCCATTCAGCAAGCCCTAATCCTTCCATCCTGAATACTCAATCCTCCAGGTCCAGATTTTTTCTCATGACATTCAGGAGCTATTGGTTTTCTCAGCAGCGGAACAGTTTTATTGTCTCAATGTATGCCGAACCCAACTCCATATAAGCCAGTTTATAATAACATTAATATAATATAATACTATTATACCATATAATGTTATGTATTATATATAATATACCTTATTTTTCCAACCTGTCCCTGATCAGTTCTGATGAGACAGTAGTAATTGAGTTTAAAATTGTATTGCATAATGGCAAAAAAAAAAGATCCATTTAAATTAATCCTTTCAGAAAGATTACTAGCCTAGCTTAAATGCATTTTAGATTGGTCCAAAAACAAAAAAATAACATATTTATTTTAATATTAATTCTTTCTTTTCCATATGCTATATAATAATAAACTAATAATGAAATAATAACAACAACAAAAATAACAATAATAAACTTTTATTTTAGCATATTATTAAACTAATTGATATTAGTCCATCTTAGGATTCATTTTAAAATT
>NW_023339650.1:6946857-6991602 GCF_004916995.1 Morone saxatilis
ATATAAATAAAGTGGATTTGATTGGATTGGATAAAGACAATAGCTTCTTAGTGATATATGTTCATTTGCATCTTTACTAAAATAAAGTACTGTCCTAATACTGCTTAATATTTTTTTGTTTTTTAACATTGTAGTTTTTATACACACACACACACACACTCCTATTTATTTTTTCCCAGAAAACATGCAGAGAAGGTTATAATAATTTCTTCAGAGTACTTTGCACAGCCGTAACGAGCTTCACCAATTAGCCCACAAATTACTGCTTGATTTTCTAAATGAAAAAAAAATAATAATAATAATACACACATAAACATTAGTGATGACAATCAGTCTTTGACTTACAAGATAACATCTCGAACATTATGCATAAGTGCTGTATTTAATCACCACCCTACTAATAGAAAACAGCAACCATTACCAGGAACAAGAAGCCATTATGACATTTAATATATTAGACCGTTTCAACCCACTGCCCTCTTTAAAGCACACATAAGTTAAGCTCTGATGTCAAGCTGCAGTCATTGTTTTGAAAGACCTTTGCTTAAGTGCTGCAAATCATATAAGCTGTAGGGGACATATATTATGTGGATGCTGTATATAGAGATATAGTGCAGTGCATAGGTGGTAAAACAGCATCATGTACCAGTGATAAGAGAAGTGTTTTGCTGAGAAAAGCTTCCTGTCAAATCTGAAGACTCAGAAAGAATTCATATGTTTTTGTGGAAAAGACTCTTTAGAAAGTTTAGCACTATTTCAAATAATGTTGGTAATGTTAATGCAGGGAAATGGACAAAGTAATCTTAATATATCAACTACAGATTTGTATGGCTCTAAGTTAATAGTATGTTTTATCAAACAAATTGTAAACTGAAAAAGACAGATCAAATCTTTAATAAAAATGTGGTTTATGCTACTGCCGAGATCTTGAAAAATGGCGGCAGAGAGAATGTTTGGGTGCTAAAAAAAATAAAAGACAGAGAGAAATGAAAAATATATATGTATCAGAGCTTTCAGGCAAAAGCGTTAAAAATGCAGCATGCACGACTGTAGGGAATAACAGACGTGAAGTTATTTCCCAGATGTAATACACAGCAGATAACCGGTTTCCAAACAGTTGTCCACACACAAATCAGCTGGGAGGGTAAAAAGTTGGGAAGATTATGGCCAGTGTGAGGAAGGATTTGGCATTGAAAATATATATATATATCCTTACTGTGAACATGACCATGAACAGAAACACATATACAGCACAATTGATAAGCTACAATATATTTGTGCATGTATACACATTCACATAGATCACAGATTCTGAAGCTGCTGATATCTTTTTGATATCGTTTTGTGCCAATGTTTAGTATCTCATTTGAACATTTTAATGCCCAAATGTAATATTTTCCTCAGAATGTTATTCCATAACTCCCCTAAGACATTAAAGCTGTCAGTGAAACCCACATTGATAGAACTGTTGAGGAGGGTTAGTAGATCTGAAAGACAAGATAGCCCACCACATCTGTTTAATGGAAAACTCCACACATTCATATTTCTGGATGGTGTTATAACTGCCTATAGATGTGGTCATTTGATGCACATCCAGTTATACATTTTAGTGAACATGGATCCCATTGACATTTAAATACTCCTAACATCCACACATATACATACAACTGACACAATTTCAAAGGTGGCACAGACAAAGTCATTGGAAAGACAGGATCAGATGCCACATTTTGCTTTTATTGATACACTCTACAACCTCTGTCAAGCGATTTTAAGCATTAACTGTCCATTCCCTCCATGACAGGCTGGCTTACAGTTATCAATGACAGTCTCTAGCCAGTCGTGTGGATCACATAACCTACTTAAAATGGTGCTTGCTCATCTAAATGGCCAATTAGTTGTCATTAGTGGCAGTAGGAAAAAGCTCTGATGACTTTAGAGCAGCATCTGGTTCATTCAGGGACTGACCATAATTCCTAACAGTAAATATTAGAAGGTCCAGATAGACCAACGTCACTTCCCCCCCCATTCCAGTTTGCTAAACATGAAGGCTGCAGCTCCCAGGGCAAAAAATCAATATGTTATTAAAGGTAAATGACTCAAGTGTGTAAATGCACGGACAGACACACACAACCTCTTGGTGGTCTGTCTACCACCGTTTATTGTGTGTTCCAACAAGCATGGACCGGCTCACTTCACACAATAAACAGCCATGTTGGTCGAGTGTTTGGCCAGCAGCTATCACTGCAGAGAGCCACGGCTCATTTGTCAAATGGAGGAAGCTTTGCAGGGGTCACTGCTTGTTTAAACATGAGGCCCCTAGCTCCCCCAGCCTTCGCGCTTTCAATTCCTCTCTCTCTCTCTCTCTCTATCTCTCTCTCTCTCTCACTTCTCTTATCACCTTCTTCCAGGCCCCAAAGTAAACTGCTGTTGAGAAAGTCTGTGTATCCTCCACTGTCATGTTAATTAAGTATCGTACGCAAAACAAACCGGTGAAAGTGTGGACTCATGCAGGCAGGGTTCCTGTGAAGGCAAGTCATGCTGTGCTTCCCTGTGTGAAGCAGTCTTTGTTGATATGTTCTTCCATCAGTCAATTTGATATATCAGACATCACTGACAAATCAGATTTTGATATGATATGATATTGATATGCCTTTCCAAACATTTCCGTTTTGAGTGAGTAGGCATTAATGCTATAGCAGAGTATGAACAAAATCTGAAAAACAGAACCCGGACATTACACCACCCATCCTGCACTTCAGATAGACAAAAACAGCACTTGAAAGGGTCCTTAACTATTTATAGGTGTGATGAACAGTCTTATTATGCTGTTTCTCCTGAAAGAACCCCTGTTCAGAAGCACACAATCAAACAAGCGGGCTCACTTGCCTTCAATTTTTCAATCTGTAAAGGATCATTTTAGGTCATTTTTAGCTTGGACTTTATTTTGGCAGGTTTTAATGAATTCTTCATGAATTCTGATTGTGAAATCCACCCCACAGGGTTTTTGGCACATAGAGCAGCCAGAAAAACTGTTAACTTGAATCACATGACTTGGGCTACGTTCACACTGTAAGCCACAGCGATCAGTTTTAATTTATGCTCTGATCAGATTTTTTTTGTTTGGCCCCTATCAGATTTCAGTGTGAACAGATCACAGTCCTGAAGTGACCCACATGACAAATGCCCATCTAAAGTGACATAAAGGTCCCAATCACATGATTGTTCACACTGAGCCACCTGGGTATCCTGGTGGTCATAATGTTTTGCAGCCCCATATCAACAAACTGTGATGCACTGTGTGTTCTGACACCTTTGTATCAGCAAATTGAGCTACAGTCGCGCAGTTGTTGGATCGGACCACGCGGCCAGCCTTAACTCCCCACATGCATCAGTGAGCCTTGGCTGCCCATGACCCTGTCTCTGGTTCACCACTTTTCCTTCCTTGGACCACGTTTGATAGGTACTGACCACTGCAGACTGGGAACACCCCACAAGAGCTGCAGTTTTAGAGATGCTCTGACCCAATCCACAATTTGGCCCTTATCAACAGTCGCTCAAATCCTCACACTGGCTTTCTAACCACCATCAACTTTGAGGTCACAACAAATGTTCACCTCTGCTGCCTGCCATATATCGTCTCACCACTGACAGATGATAATCAGATAATCAGTGCTCATAATGTTATGGCTGATGGACTTGGACTCCAGTTAGAAGAATCCTGTCATGGATTAATTACTTCAGATCTGTCTTAACAAAAGTCAGAAAAGCCCTTCTTGGACTTTAATACCAATGACTTGTGACATCATTTGCACTTGAACTCTATAATGTAAAAGGCTTGATACTCTATAAGCCCACAGCGGAGGGATCATGGTTATACCAGATTCAGAGACAGAGCAGAAATTTGGGCCAGTGTTTAAAGTGACTTGTGTTGATGTACCTTTGAATGAATGCTTTATTCTAGCTGTCTCTATATACTATATATTTTATAATATTATATACTAAGAGAAAGGAGAGCTGAGAGAACTGAGAGGTTCGACTGAAATTAGGATAAGAACTGATATCCTCATTTCCCTAATTCCCACTCTTATTTAATTTTTCGTTGTTAAACTTGCATTAAACAGTCTTTTGTCCACTTGGGGACAGTGGACTATTTACAAATGCAGCAAAGAGATATTAGCATTAATTTGGAGTCATGTTTGTGTCTACCTGATGAATCCAATATTAACTATCTTTTAGCTCTGTTTAGTCTAGCTGCTAGATGTTCTACTGTGTTCACCAGCTAGTTGCTAACTTTGTACAGGTAGTATACAGTGGAGCTTTAGAGCTTTTTCATAGAAAACAGCTGCCCTGCTGCATCTGGAAATGACAGTATGAGAGTGAAGTGAGTGGACCATAAGTTGAGAACCAAACTACAAAGTTGGGTGATATTTGTCTGTGGGCACCATGAGCACCTTTCACATAAAAGTAGTCCTGTGATCCATTGTTGGTATAAAAATATTGACTAAAGCAGCTTTGACAATTTCAACTTTGGCATTTGGCTTGCATTTGAATTGCTCACATCTAATTTCAAGTACAATTGCACCAAGTTTTATTGCTATCCAATTATTGTTTCTGTCAATATCTTAAAATAAAACTGCACAAATGAAGACAACGCAATTGTACAAAGCACTTATAACAAACTTTGATTTACTAACAATTACCCTGTTGGAGTTACACTTTGAAATGGCATTCTTGACATCAGTGTTCTTACTGGTGACTTGCAAAACAAAGACTTGGTCCCACCGGCTGACAGCCGGACCAATACATGGCAGTCAGTCATGTCTCCCTTGTGGGAATAAACAGCATGAAGCTCAGACAGATTTTCCTGGAGAGAAATAATAGTGAAAAATAAAAACAGAGAAAGAGCGCATGACTGATGGTAGCGCTGGTGGTTCTCAGAATCTTTGATTTTATTCCCACAAATCTGTGACTCGGATGGTTATTTTGACATTGATTTGAATCTCCCATGTGTACCTTATTGTGCAACAAAACCAGTCTCATGGCTCTCTCTCTCCCCTTCTGTCTCTGCAGTTAAAGGAAAAAAAAAAGTGGGAGGCCAAAGGTGAGAGGAAGGAATGAGGTGAAAATGTGGATAACGAAAGATACAGATGGGTGGTCGGGGATCAGATGCTTTTTAAAAACAGCTCTGGTTTTGGAAAGCAAACCTCCAACTGTTCTCCCACCCACAGACATCCAACCAGCTGCAGGAGGCTGAGATGGATTACAGCCTTTCTATCAACCTAAGTGTTTTTTTTTCCTTTTAAGTGCCACTGTGATAACCCTTTAAATAAAACCACAAGTAGACTCAGACAGGAAGAAAAGAAGAGCAATAAAGACATGAGCTTAAAAATATACATGTTTTTTAGTGCCCAGATGCCTTTTATCTTTCACAGCTTTCTTCTGGTTGTTGCACAAAATGACAAATTTTCTCTGTAGTAACTCGTAAAAGCTGCTTCCAGTATTTCCTGATAATACATTCGCTACTCAATCATTGTCTAATGACTAAGGTGCGCTGGGCAACTAATGTTAGGAGAAGATTTTACTCTTAAAATGTGTTGCATCCTTTGTGTAGAGGAGATTCTCCACTACTCTCAACACCAACACTTTTTGCATTTCAGGCCAACAGGGAGAATTTACTGGCTCCCTTTTAAGAGGAAGGGATTCTTTTCTCTGTTGCAGGCCAGTTTCGGAGTTTGAATAATAAGGGAACCATTTTATAGAGAAGAACACCAGAACCTATTTTAAGAAACAAGCAAACAGGTACATTTGCACGCTGTTAAGAACATAGAGGAGTAGGAGTGTATGCTGCTGATGAAAATCCAATTTAGGGAAATCAGGTTAGGTAGTGATAAATACCTCAAAATGCAATTACAACTGAACTGATTCTGTGTGTATGACTAAATGAATACATCTGCGACATGTGATGCAGACAGAGGCAGTTGGGATGTAAACGAATATGAGGACATTACAATAGGGATCAAACTGGACAGATACCTGCCACCTCCATCAACCCGCTGATTTATCATCAATTGACACAAAACGTCACACCGATTCTTCTCAGAGTCGTAACTCAGTCAAATTGAAACACACAGACATCTCTCTCTCTCTCTCACACACACACACTGCTAACTCTTTACAGTGGTCTTAGGCTCTCTGAGGATAAATGTCCGTAAGCCAATTTAGAAATCAGACAAAATGTGCTCTTTTATAACTTCAGAGCTTGGTTCCCTAATCATTAGATTCCATCTTGTTTACTGTTTCTTCCATAACAGTAAACAAGATGGTTGCTGTGTGGCCGAAAACACTGAGGTGTTAGTTGATAGTTTTAACATCAAAATTCAGGAGATTTATCTGCATAACTCCTCATTAGTTTTCACCAGATTAGTTGTGCAGTGCAACAGAAAAGTATGCAGCCTAAAGGTGATGCACAGGTGTTATTTTTACTTATTTTTGCCATCAATTTATTTTTTTCCACTGACAATTCAGACCAACTTTATTTTCTTGGGAAAAATGCAATATGGCCCAATTGGGCAAATCTAGAGATATATTCATTGGTGGCCAGAGAGTGGCATGGAGACTTTAAAGGGTGGCAGAAATATATGCTGATTTAATCGCAAACAATCACTATATTATCAGACTTTTATATACGTGATGGTGAACCACCACATGTTGTCGTACCTGATGAAGTGTGTGAGTTACACCAGTACTGTGGATCTATCTGACCCATTGTCCCGCTTGAATCCTCTCCACAGACCTCCACCTCCCTGGCAGACGGGACTCATTGCAGGCTTCCTCGGCCGGGCGGGAGTGGGCTCTATGTTGAAACTGTCAGTGGCTGAGAGGACACAAAGAAGAAGAGGAACAGAGCATTTATAGGTCACGCACCCAGCTTTGTGTGTGTTACTTCTGATATAGTAACTGAAATGAAACATGACAAAGATGGATGTTTGTGGCCGATTGACTTCTTGAATTATTTATGAGCTGTACGCGCATGTATTTTTTGATATTTTTCAATTTCTCATTAGGTTCTGTCTTAAAGTGTACTTATATTTTTCACACTGTCCATCATGAGTTTCATTTTACCTACTAATGTTCTTGAAACAGTAGAAAAAGTCAGTTTCAAATGCCTCATTCCACAGTCTTATTTTTCTTTTCTGTGTATTCTGCTGTTGCTATTTTTCTGCAGCAATTAGTTTTTTTCCCCAGAGACTGATATAGTTTAATTTGGTTTATGTTATGGATGGATGGATGGATGGATGGATGGATGGATGCTTACCTGACAATCCTCTCATCATCCAGGCATTTGACTGTAGAGAAACAAATAAGATATTCAATAAGAAAAACAGTATTCTTATTTTACATTTTCTAATACATAACATAAATCTCTGCGTGACTTTCGCCCTCTCAGTTTACATTCCATCTCTCACTGTTTGTTGTGATCACGGATGTCATGTTAGTTTATGATGGACCTGTGGCCCATGTCCCAATTGAATGCTAATACCCTCATGTCTAAATGTGCAGAGGAAAAAGGAATGATCGCGGCCAACTTTGTAATTTTGTAGAGTCAAAATTCTCTCCTAGGGCTGCATTTGAACTGCAACGTCTTGTGTTACTGATAATTCCAGCTTCCCTTTCCTGTCTTTTAAAAAGCTCTCCCTGGGCGGATCACACAGAGGACCTTTTATTGTGAAGCAACTGCAGACATTGCATCGTATTTTTAAACCGGCTGCTATTTTTCACTGTGCTTTCATGTAATTAACCAACAGTTTTTTAAGCACTTATTCTCAGTAGATCAGATTTAAATAGTCAGGGAGTAATTGTACCTAAAGGAAGAGTCACGATGAGCAGGGAACCAGCGCCTCAATGCATCTATTTAACGAAACAACTTTGGTAATTCCATCATTAGGTTGAAATTTCAGTTTGTCCAGTATTTTTGGGTTCATGACATCCCATCAGCCTCCGCTCTACCTTGTGTGTTTTGTGCTAATTAGCAAATTGTAGCAAATGTTATGCCTGGCCGACATGTGGACATGTTAGCAGACTGATGGTAGGATTTAGCTCACAGCACTGCTGTAGCCTCACAGAGTGTCCTCTAGGCTGGTTCTGGGAGGAGATGGGGGGGCTCTGCTGTGCCGTAATTGTTCCTCAGTTTCAACCCTTAGCAAAACATGAAAAAAACATGCTGTTTGTGGTCAAAGGTGCAAAAACAAACAAAAAAACAAGGAACATTATTTGGCAACAACCTCTGCAATTTAAGTCAATGATAGAAAAGGGATCCCTTAAGGATAAAGGCCGGTGAACACCGCCTTAGATTATTAGGATTATTATTACTATTGAAATCCTGTTGTGTGTTAGGACTACAGACAGCCAACAGGAAAGAGGAGCATGTTCACAGACAACTGAATGTTGTTTTGATTTATTGGAGCAGATTATTAGTGACACATCAGAGCTAAGAAAGATAATCTCAGCTACGTGTATAAAATCCATTGCATGGCTGAATAAATCCATTATTTGTGACACTGTGTTTTCAATTTGCAGTGTTTTCTTTTTTTTTCTTTCAGTGAACCCCCAGCAGAGGTAAAGAAGAGAAACAGAGACAGAGAGGGAGCTAGAATGTTCTCTGATTGAAACTCTTGCAGCCCATTTTTACTGCAGAGTGTTACGAATGACCAAAGCTAAACATGCTGCTGCACAGGAAGGTGTATCTCCCTTTGAAGTGCCACACTCACAAAGTGGAGAATCAGTTTGAAAGACGCCCTGCAGGACAAAGACTGTTAACAACTTAGCGTGCTAAATATAGACACTTCCCTGTTTGAGCATGAGGATGTTTTGAGGTGGAGTGTTTGCGATGTGATGAGATTATTTCACCTTGTGTGTTTGTCATAAATATTATGAATATTATAAGTAGTTGAGTAAATTGTGACCTGGTTTTATTATAGGCGTGCTATGGTTTTGGTTTTTATATACTGTTTCACCCTGACAAGACAGAAGAAATGTAAGGAAAATAGGTTTACAGATTCTTGAAAAGAACAGTCTGACATTTTGTGAAACGTATATTTGCTTTCTTGCAGAGTTAAATGAGAGAATTGATACCACTCTCAAACACGAGTCATATCAATCTTCTCATCTCATGACAAGAAAGTGAATAAGCATGATTAACAACATATGAAAATATTATATATACTACTTCTTTAATAATAGCACAGACTTTGGCTAGGGTACCAGTACTGGCATTTTAACTCCCATACCAACCAGATGTGTACAAATGTGTGCTTCTGGTGTAAATGTAGAGGGGCAAAAATCCTAATAAAGTATATCTGTGATTATATCTGATATCTGTAATAACTATGTCTATGACTATTTAAAAGGCATTTTTAGAGCGCAAAACCAATTAGGTCTTCCTTTCAGATAGGTTGAAGGTGAGCTGTGATGAGCTGTTATGACCTGAACAGAAATGATTATGGCTTCCTTTCGGGAAACAATGTTACACCCTGTCATTTAAAGTTCCAGTCTAAATTGTTTTTCATGGGTGAAAGAAAATCTTAATTAGAAATAGGTCTCCTAAAAAGGTGTTAGAGGCTCTTTTTTAATCCAAAGTCTGCAAAATACCAGTGACATAAAACAATGTCCTCACATTATAAATATGGTTTGGTTTCGTGTAACACTTTCCTTGTTCCCCTGTGTTTCCCTCAACCTGCCTCATCTACTTCTACTCCAGTTAGTGATTCACTGAACTGAGAATTTGCTGCGTTTGAAGATTTTGCAAAATAAGCACAAGAACATACAGAATTTCTGTCACTGTTAAGATTCATAAAAAAACGGGGAACTCTAGTAAAAGCTTTTCTATTAGAGACTTTAAAAGATGACAAGGACGTCTCAGACAAGCTGTTTCAGAGCTAAAGGGTCTCTGAAGGTGACAGCCGAGCCCCCCTCTGCTTTATCAGACGCGATCAGGAGACAGCTGAGGGAGCCGCCTAAGAATCCCAGTGCTAGTGAAAGGTCACAAAGTCAAATCTATATGGTTTTCTGTATGGTTATTTCTAAATCCACTTCCTTCTCTCTCTTCAAAAGGGAATTAGAGAATTATGAAGACGCACACACAGACAGAAAATCATTTCTCAAGATTTCTTAGATGCTCTGACTGCTCAGAGCACAAAGAAAATACATCCTTTGTGTCTACTAATCAATACATCAGATAAAAAACATTATGGAAAATTACAGAGCACTCTAAAGATTGCACTCTTTGAAAGTTCTCATCTTTGGCTTCAAAACTTGGCTTTCAGCCCTCTGGTTCCCACAGGTCTCCTCTTGCATTTCATTTCTCCCGACAATAAGCCTCATGCTGGCAAGTCCAAAAATAACATCTCGTATATATCATCCAACATAAATACATCCTGAGTACATAAGCTTCTGTCAGCAGGAATCAGCGAAACCAAATGTCACATCTGCGCACTTTGATAACAAACCACTTACTATGGCATGAGCTCTGCGGGAGCCTCCAACAACAATTAAAAAAAGATTGCGTGAGGATATTTTACAGGGTATTACATGAGGGTGTAGCGCTTGCTAATATGTAACTTGTTTTTTAAGCACCGAGCAGCAGAAAGAAAGAAGTCATTGATAACACCTATGTAAGCATGTTTTGGTCTAACATTACTGATTTATGTTTTAACTATAAAGTGCAAAACCAGATTACCAAACAGATTAACATACTAAGACAGTGTAAATCTGCTGCCACAGTAATAAATGCTTTCATTTTCATGGTTTATGTAAATGTTAAAATCAGCTAAGAGTGCCAGTGTTCCCGGTTATCTCATTTAAATAATAAAGTGCTGCAATACTGTATATACACATTTACTGACAAGTAAATAGACTGCCGGCTGTAAATAGTAATAGAACAAACATAAAAAGCATGAGAGTTGCCTTTCACCATGCAGTGTGGATGAGTTGACCAGTACATTCCTAACCCTGAGTTTACTCTGAATGAGTGTCTCAGAGGACGGGGGGGATTAATTTCATACTGCTTTTAAGCTTTGCACTCATTCATATTGTTCTTGTTCTTGTTAGAATACGATTCTCATATGCTGTTGACAAAAGAGACTTGGTACCGACTGTTTGTCTTCTAAGTTTTTAATAAACACGAGCAGAAAGTAGGAACTGATGAAAATATCCTGTAACAACAATCTAGCAGCAGGATTCCCTTTAGCAGGAGCTCTGCCCAGCAGGGGGAAGTTTGAGCCTATCCACTCCATCAGCTTTATGAACTGAGGGAACGCAGAATTGGCATCAGCAGTGTGTGAGTGTGTGTGTGGGAGATCTGGTTGAGTTATACAGTCATTCATGCCAGAATTATAGCAGCTTGGTGAATCTCTCATTCTAGTGTGTGATAGATTGCTAAATCAGTAGTATTTTGATAGCAGATAAAATATCAGAGGTGACATCATCACCTTGGAAAGGTGCCGTGGTGAACTTGTTAACAATCAATTGCCCCAACAGATATGGAGAAACATTAGCATTCATGTGGAGATTTTGGCCACCTGATTTGACATTTTGAAAAATATGCTTATTCACTTCTTTTTTTTGCCAAGACTTAGATAAGAAGATTGAAACTTCTCTCATATCTGGATAGCTTAACTTTGCATAAATACTTGAGACAAGGGGAAACAGCTCGCCAGGCTCTGTGCGAAGGTAATAAAATGTACCGACCACCAAGGTTGGTTGCATGGAACACTCACAGTGACAACCAGACTCCTCTCCACCTTTTGGAGAGATCCAGGCTAAGTGGATCCAGCAGGCTTACCCTGTGTTTCCAGTTTTTGTGCTAAGCTATGCTAAATCCTTCATCAAACCCCAAGAAAAATATCTGGCTTTATAGGGGTTCTATAGTTGCAGTCTGTAACTTCACTGCTAGATGCCTACACTCTGGTTCTTCAAGTCATTGTTTATATAAAAAATATTGATTTGGGCAGCTTTAAAGTTTGCATCCAGAATGTACATCTGTATATCATCTGTTTCTACAGAGCTCTTAAACCTTAAGTGTAGCAGAACAGTGGAGACTATCACCAACAAATTGCCAGTAACAGCCCTCTAGCAGCATCTCCTCCCAGGCCTCTGCAGAGAGGATGAAAAGCAGCAATGCAATAGCTGCCTTTACTATCTCAAATACTTAACCTGTGAGGTGTATACTGTAGGAAATGTATTTTCAATTTTTTAATCCGCAAAGTGTTTTTTTTTCATTTTGCTCTATATGCTGTTTTTGAATTGCATGAGCTGAGCTGTGAAAGACAGATGACTGACAGTCTGTGTTCTTCGGCGTTTTCACTTCTTAGAAAATGTAAATTAAACATTTAAAAACTAATCAATTTGACAGTAATTCATTCATTCACAGCTTCTCATTTAAAAAAACGGCAATTTAATATTGGAGTTCTATAGTTAAATCTCTCATCAGTCACATATGGATGGATGGTTTTTATATGTGTTAATTCATCCAGCCGCTCATGCATTTTCATACAATTTATTAGGCTGTCAGGGTCCTCTGCAGTTCACAGAGCTGTGACCGCTGTTGCTGAGAAACAACTGACCAGGCAGCAGAGCAGAGACAAGTCACACATGCACAGTAATGCTAATGAAGCCTTTCCTGCCCACTATAGACAGCGGTGGTCATGGATCAACCTCAGCTCTTCATGATATAATCAGATCAATTATGATTATGAAAACGGAAACTGGCAGCTTCAAAGTTTTTTAAACATCCTAGTGCAAGCAGGGTATCATGTTGGCAAATTAACATTTTAATAGCTTATTCAATGAGCTCCTCTCTGTCTTTGAACAACATTTTACATGCTCTTGTCTTGTCAAAGGGATGCTTTAATTTGAAAATTTACTAAAACTGCTATTTATAGAGCAATAACCGAATCTTGAAAAGACAAGCAGAAAACCCAGACGTAATAAAACTGGCATAATTAAGTCTTATTTTGGTCCTTGATGTGCTATGAAGGAAGGAATTACCCATACTGCAGGATACTCATTAGATTCTCTGCATGTGGGGGTTTAAAATTAGCAAGATGCCAACAAGCTGCAATTAATAGCTTCCATAAGCCTCCATATCAAATCCACAAAAACAGACAACTTCCATTTTAGCAGTATGCTGGTACCTATAAGCAATAATTGTTAAAAACTTTAGACCAATAATATTTTGCACTCAACTAAAACTGTCGAGTCAACTTAAAATTTTGCCTTAGTGCCACATTAAAACAGCATTAAACCTATGAATTACGCAGGCTGAGCATAGCTATTTTAAACTAGAAACTAGGAATTAAATCAAGGTGTATGTACAGTGGCTGTTACACTCTGGCTGACAGCGTGCCATTCGAGTATCGGCACAGCTGGTGCGCTGTCACACTTTCATCTTGTGCCTGTTTGGTGGCAAGATAAATATAGATAAGAGGAAACTGCAGATGAAAGAATGTAGATGAATTGCCAGCACTGTCAAAACAGATTTAAAGCACAGGCACAAGTGTCAGGGCTTGTTTAACAACTTCTACCCCATTTCAGGTCTGCCTCTTCATCATCATCATGACAGGAAGGTAATGAGTTATGGTGACCAGGGTTCATAATAATGGCCAGATTTAATTAGAGAGGAAAAGAAAATCAGTTGTTAGTTTAAATACCGGATGGAATAATGCACCCCAAACAGCATATGAAGAGGTTCTTGTCTGACTCTGTATCTATGCCTACAGCAATAATGTGTTTAAAAAAATAAATAAATCAGGTGTTCTTTTGTCTCTTTCTCTTATATCTGCACCATCTGTCTTCTATTCTCTTTCTACACAGATAGAAAGACCAAAGTCACTGAAAAAAAAAAAAAGTTTGAACCAGCAGATGGAGAGAAAGAGGGGAAAAAAGAGAGGGGATGGGGAACATTTAGAGAATGTGGAACAGAGGAAGAAAAGGGGGAGATATAAATGCACATTGGCTTCCTGAAAATTTGAAAACATGAATATTCTATCAATAATTGATCAATGTTGACTTGTTAATACTCTTTACTGTCTGTTGCTTCCGTGCTTCCCTGTAGAAACAACAATAAATTAATCTAATGCTTTATTCAAAATACTGTTTTTCTTTTTTCCCTAGTGCCACCATGAGGTTGCCATTTGAGGTTCAGACTGAAATATCTCAACAACTATTGGATGGATTGTTGACATTTAATCAGACATGTATGGCTCCCAGAGGATGGATTTTTTGTTCCCCTGCCATCATCAGGTGGAAATTTTCATTTGTTCAATACTTGATGACAAAACGAATGACATTCGCATCAGCCTCAGCTGTACCGTGCTGTACTATAACACCATAGCATGCTAACACGCTAAACTCAAATGGTAAACATAGTAAACATTATACCTGCTAAATATCAACATGCTAGCTTTATCACTGTAAAAGTGTTATCATGGTGATGTATTTAATTAGATCAAAGATGTACTATATGTCCATAGTACTGCTTCACAGAGCTGCTAGCATGGCTGTCAGTAGAAAAGATGCATAAACACGTATGAGTTTACAAAAACGATTTAAAGTCAGAAGTCAGCTATGACAATTTTAAGTACCTCTGTACATTAATGTCAGGATAAAAATATATTTTTTTGCATTTGATAAGTAATCATAGAGATTATATACTAACATGGAAAATTGTAATGGTCCTTTTATAGAACCTTGGGGTACACCTTTTAATATAGGAGGAAGGAGGTAGGAAGAGAGCCAGCAAACTGGACGCATTGAGTTGCCTATAAGCTCATACTGCAGATTCTGATAACCAACATGACATAGACAACTGTAAAGCCTTGGACAAATTAATAACAAGACAGCACAGTATTTCTTTGCAATCTGGTGCCTCAATTATGTCATTCAACAATGTAAGAGCAGCACTTACAGTATAGTGCTGCTGTGTTGTACATACACCTGCAGTGAAGAACACTTTACTGCTTCTGAACAAACTAAGGACATGTGAGGTGGATCAAACAAAAACTCTGCATTTCCAAATAAATCTGACGCTCATTTTCATCTGCACAAACTACTCATCATTCATGAATAAAACCCTTAACTCCTTCGAAGCTCTTTGGAGACACTATAAAGATCACTGGGTTCTTAGTTTTCAAGGAACCCACCACCTATGTTTACCCTTTGCAGAAAAAGAAAGCAAGCTAGATCAATAAGAATACAACCCTTTGGAGGAAATGACTGTTTTCTTTGCACTGCAGATGACATCTAAGCAGAAGGAAGCAAAGGAATAGAGTGGATACCGTATGTAAGAAAAGCTTACATACACCTCATTTGACCTAAATGAGGTGTTTGTGATGCACTGACGAGCAGACTATTGCAGAAATTATAATCATTATTGAAAATAAAACAACTTAAAGAAGCTGAAGAGACTTAGAGAAATAAGTGATTTTATGTTACACAGAAAAATCAATATAACCTCAATAAGATGGTGAAACATTTTAAATGTCTGCTTTGCGAGGGAAAAATTGTTCCTTTCTCCTTTGTTATTTGTTCTCCTCGCAGATCCAGGGGAATTCACAGCTCTGCACACAATGACTGAGGTTATCCAACTGAGGTCACTGGGCACATAGCTATAGTGGAGCTTGCTTTTAAGGAATATTTTCACTCCCCTACAGATGAATAGAAAGCCTTTTAGAGCAAGCAGAAGCTGAGTTAAAGTGAATGTCAGCTGCTGTAGAGTGTGATGTGGGTACACAGGGAGCAGGCAGATATAACACAATTTTAGGTCTGAAAAATGCTTCAGACAACACATGAAGCCATCATTATCTTTGTTAAATTAGTTATGAGACTGTGATACCATTGCTTTAATCAAGCTAAGCATGATGAACAAACAAAATCAGATGATTGGAAGTGTTCCTGCCTCACAGAGGAGTACTTATCTCCACTCCTCCTCCACAGGGTAGTTTATTTTATCTTTGACTGAAAAGGATTCAGAGATTTTCCATCAGTTTTGTGTTCTGAAGCAATATATTACCTCGAAGACTGCCGGCTGTGATCTAATTTATTTATGATGGTGATGCTAATTTCGATATAAACAGCTCATTTTAAAGAACCAAAGATGAAACAATTCTTATTTTCAGGTCCACTAATGGTTTCACACTGGACCTTTAAAGTTGGACAGAGATTAAACAAACTGGAGGCAGAAGCTACAGCACTGATTTCACAAGCTTTCCAGCAGTTTGACCTTCCAGCGGTAATAACTCTTTGACTGACAGACAGGCAGTGATAGACTGCCAGTCCATCGCTGTTATCGGCAGAGCTCTATGTCAGGAAAATGAATGACCTTGCAGAAGAGGGCAACCGTAAAAGGCAACCGTGGTGTCCTCATCTGACAAAATAACAAGAAAAGGATGTTGTTGTGATAGAAACACTGACCTGCCCCGATCACGTTAGGTCACAGAGCATCACTGCGATTTGTTCAGGGTTTATGGGAGTGGATCTGTGCTGGTCGATGGTTGAAAAATAGAGGAGAAAGTTGTTGTTGGGTAACAATATTGACAAGATTCTTCTTCATATTGCGATAAACTGTAGTTTGTTGTACCACAACAACTAAACCTTGTATTGACTTGAGAACAAAGTTTTGCTCAATGTGAGAAATTGGTCAGTGTTTCAACTAATAATACGCTATTAGAGAAGACATATTGTATTTATGGTCCCTGCACCAACTCATTTATACTTATTAGGGTTCGACTGATAAAAGTTGAAGTACCAATATCTTTGTACTGAAACTGCTGATTAAATCTTGTTACTGTTCAATAGCTTAGATTCTTTTTAAAATTGCAATGTTCCTTCATTATTCCCCCAAATGTATTTTCTTCTCAGGGTTGGAAAGCCTCTGAGGCGGCATTTAGGCTATCATGGGTAACAAAACTCACACAGGCACAGGCAAATAAAAACCTGCGAGTGTGAAAAACTGCATTTCTCTACCTCCTGACTGGCTTATATCAGATATTAAAGTTAAACGGTTTCCCCCATTTTCTACATGTAGTGGAAAATACAGTTGACAGTGAGGATTGTTTCTGAAATTGTTTATGGAAAGACATTAGCATCACAAACAAGAATATCTCACAAAGACTTAAAGCTGAGTTTATATTTTCTTGCCACATATTGACACCCATTACATCACCTTATAAAGTTGGCTATGGCTAACAAGATCAGAATTCATCGGGAGTCATGTTTCCAAATGCATTAATTATCTAATTTATCTGTTTTTGGTCTCTACCACCTGCTAACTGTGTCTGTCTGCTAACTACAATCGACTCCTATCACATTATACGTAGTCATTAATCCACTGTTGATATAAAATTATTGATTACTGCAGGTTTGAGGTCTCATAATGAGTCATACGATCCATATATATCTGCAAAAACTGCTATATTGTGGCCTTGTGTTTTTCTGGACTCTGCTGTTTTCTCTATATCCTGTTTGTCTCTAACTCTCTTCATCCCTCCAACTACCCCTGCGGTTTCTGAATCAACCTTGTACATTAGCAGTTAAGATTCAAATCTCCATCTAGAAATCTAAAACTTCTCCAGTGGGTGTTAAGAAGAGGAGCACTAATATTTTTTTTACAGCACTACAATTCTTGAAAGCAACAAATATTACACATTTACAGACTGCCATTAAGAGAGGACATTTAAATCTTAATTTATCCCCAGTCAACCATGGCTGCCAGCTGTCTGCTGCTGCTGCTCTGAAGCCTCAGCCTTGATGAAAAGCTTCAGATATTTATCACATCTCTGAAAATGCCCACAGCTACAAAAAAGATGAGCCTGCCACACACAATGTGACTTTTTAAAATGTCCTCAGTTTGGTTTTGAAGTTATTTTACTTGCAGACAAAAGCAATCACATCCTCACAAAAACAAGCCTGTGGGATTCACAGTGAGAAAAGGCCACAGTGATTGACTGCTGAAGGATTATTATTCACCTACCAGCTGATGTGCCAGGTGAGGCGAACAGAAATTAATTCAGAAACTCTGTGAAGGGAAGTGAACTGGAGAGATGTTGGGAGAAAAAGCCATTCTGAAGTTGAGAAAAGTACAAAAAAAGTAAATCTGTAGGGTGTATATTGCACTAAGGCAAAAATATTTCATTCTTATGGTCCAGTGCATGTTGCCTGAGATTCACTTTTTAACCCAAAACTGGTCTCTGAAGGGAAGAATTAAACCACACTCAAGAAGAGTATCCTTTCTTAGCCTGCAGTGCAAGATAATTTTCTCAGGCTTGAGTGGAAGTATCCAAGCTGTTTCTGTCTGACGTTGGGGGATCTTTAGGGGTCAAGGAGGAGGGAGAGGAAGAGGAGACTGGAGAATGACACAGATGTGCAAGACAGAGGGGAACTTGGCAAACAAAAGCAGGAAGAGGGGGAAGAGAAGAGGTGGGGTACTAGATGACCATGATGGAGACAGACAGAAATAAAATACCAGTCGTGGAGAAGAGAGAATCAATGAAAGGGGACTTTCCGAAGAGAAATGCCTCTCTTTTTTTTTTTAACCCATTACACTGTTTGAATGTATGTAGGGCGACAGCAGCTCAGGTAGAGTAGGTCGGCTTGTGATTGCAGGGTTGGTGTTCGACAGCATGTCGTGGGTGAATGTGAGGCTCCATGAAGGGCTTTTGGGATAACGGCTCTATATAAATGCAGTCCATTTACCATGTGGAGAGGAAAATTACAGCCAAGCTTCAGCGGAATAGGCCCCTGTAGAGCAAATCCATCTGTCTATAAGCTATCACGGCTTGTTTGTGGGGAGCGCTGGAGCTGCTTGCACTGAGGATCTCATGAACATTTTGCCGGCGGTGGAGCATGTAAACAAAATGTGTCATTGAAAATGTTTTAGCATTTGTTTTTGTAAAAAAGTGTATTCGTACGAGCGTAAACAGTTGCGTGCTCACACAGATGCGCGGTGCAGGCTGTTGGTGATAGATAAGGAGCACGGATGTGATTAGAACAGTGTATTGGCAGAATCAGCACGTTTCATAAATTCCCAATCGTTCGTTGTTAGCGAAGATAATTAACTGGAAAAATGGCAATAGGGAGGGAACGCAATTCAGGCTTTCATCAGTATTCCTCCATGCACTCTTCAGCTCTAGACAAGTGTATAATTCGAAAACGTAAAAAGCCAAAAAAACGCCTAAAGCTACTTTGTATCATCCCCTCTTTGACAAATCACAAAAAACGAGCTCCACTCCAACAGAAAGCAAACATTTGTTGTTTTGGAATAACAACATGGCAGGCATTAATTATCCTCTTTATGTAGGCTTTTACAAAAACACCAAATGCTTTTGACAGGAGAAACGGTTGCATGGCTACACCGAAAAAACTAAAATGGCCACTTTTTTGTTCTCAGATAAATGAGCTGTTTAAATTCAGGCTCGTCACCAGAATATATAAGCTCTCAACAAGCGTTGTGGTGAATGTTCTACCCCAATTTTCTGCCTCCTTCAGTCAAAATGACACATACAATTGATGCACTTTTCCTTAAATGTCTAAACTTGTTGAAACATAGCAACACTTTACCCCGGTGAGTACTGCAGCTCCCCACACAGCTGATCTGTAATGATTATGTCAACTTGTTCTGGCCTTACAGCACCTTGGCACAATCTCTGTGACAAAAGCACATCGAAGGAAAACATTATCACTTCGACTTTGGCCAAAATCTTATCAGGGGATGTTCTATGGATACATGAGTGGACATGTGGAGTCTGATACAACACGTGTATCTACAGGGATGGTCAAATCCTTTCACATCTAATTACCCCCATCAATCAGTGTAGTCATCCTCTCAGTTTCTGTCAAAATCCATTCAGTATCCAATCACACATGAACTACCAGCAGTTATGAACAAAGGAAGACCAACTTTAAAGACCAGTGTGTAGGATTTAGTGGTATATTGCTTTATCCCTCCCATCCAAGCGTGAAGAAGAAACTGTGTGGCTGGTAGCAAAAACACCAATTCCTCTATTCAGGTGATTATACACTAATAAAAACACACCTATGAATTAATATATTCCATTCCTGCCAGTAGATCCTCCTAAATGTCACACACTGGACCTTTAAAATATTTTCTTGAACAGATGGCATGTAAAGGAACTGAGCAAAATAAAAAAGGCTTTATTTCTGTCAGTTGTTAGACCAGCAGTGCCGAAGACCTCTGCCTTGGAGGCAGTCAGGACAGTGCCAACAAGCTGTTCATCAGCCTGTCTGAGAGTCAAAAGAGAGAAAGAGAAAAGACAGCAGAGGAGGCAAGAAGGAAGAGACAGGCAGAGATAAATTCAAATTTTAACACTGCTTCAGAGACTGTGAGAAGACAGGGGCGTTAAAAGGGGCATTAATGAATCCAGGACCTTCAATGGCATTTGGTTAGGGTCCAATATTAGAGAGAACTTCCAACAGCACTGGTAGAGCCCTTTTGTGTGTCTCTTGTTTTTTCCTTTCCACTGTATTGATTAAAAACAAAATCAAAATCTATCTCATGCTAATTTGTCCTGTCGCTCACCTTGTAGGTAATGTCTATGCCTGAATAAATACACTGTCTGACTGCTGCAGGTGCATTTCTTATAGAGCTAATTGCTGCTAAAACAGATGAACCATATAACTGACAGTTGCATCAAAAATGTAATCAACTGCTCATTACATATTATTCATTGTGAGTACTACTTGAGATTACTTCACCAATGATTCAACAACTGTTACATTACTTATTACTTTTATTTCTCATAGCTCTGTCAAATGTACATCAAACATCTGTAAAGCCTCCACACCCATACATCACATCTTCTGTATTTTAGTAGAAACATAAAACATGACTTTATGGTTGAACAAGCAGCCAGCCGAGTTTAGAGGTATTAGAGTTTACACACCCTCCCCATCTGAACAAAAGCAGGTCATTCCTGAATGTAGGGTTATCAGCGAATAGATACCGTTAGCAAGAACTCACAACATACATATCTACTAAAAAAAGTAATGACATCACTGTAAAGCTTTCCTAAAGGAAGATGAAAATCATTGGAATGTGGAGGGGGACTGAACATTATGTTTCATTTTTTTTAAAGCAAAACCCTCCCCAGAATTATTAATATTTTCCTTGGACCTTCCTTTTTATTAAGAAAAACTGCAACACCCTCCCCACAATATCTTAAAGTAATATGACATTATTATCATTTTTCCATTAATGACCAGGTAATCACCAAAAGTAAAGGAACATAAAAGTAATTAGAAGAGAATCTACAATGATTTCCTCTAATTTAAACCTTACTATATTAACACAGTATGTCACCAATTTATCATTCGGCGCTCCTATAAAATTGTTGGGCTAATGATATTCAGTTTCCAACAAAACAGGATCAAGTTATCAGACTTCAGCTCTGTCTGTAGCCACAGTATACTTTGTACAACTAGCCTTTGATGTGTGTCGTGCCATCAAATTTCATAATAAAAGTGGAATTAGTAATACACAACCAAACATGCACTCTGGAGAGTAAGTGACTAAGTCCCACTCTTCCAACAAATTCTGACTACTCTTTCGTCGAAAAAATACCTAACCAAATACTTGCAGCTGTTGCAGACTATTACACTATTGCAGACTATTTCTGTGGCGAAGAAACGTTAACAAAGAGCTCTGCTCAGTTACCAAAGCACTATTAACACCTCAACATGAGGCTGGATCTGTTTCAGAATATAAAAGGCTGCTTGGGTGTTAATTAAATGTTAATCTCAGCATGCTTAAACTGCAACTGATTCAAACAGCGGTGGATTACTGCCACACAGATATGGAAGTGTTGAGTATTTTCCTCATTCAATTTGTCTGACCGTTTTAACTCATTACATCGTGTCTGCTGTCGTTGTTTTAACTAAATCTGATAATTATTTTCTGACCACACGACTGAAAATGTTTTGTCCTCTGTGAATAAAATTACTCCTGATCATTAGGTGTGGCACTCTCTTGTTATCATTAGTTCATTTCAGTCCATCATTATCATTAATTTCAGTCTTCAGGCTCAGTTTTGAGTTACACATTCACTCGTAGTTAATATGGTTTAATAGCGCATATTACCACCTATTCTTTTCTGTGATTGGAAAATCTGACCTGCCTCTGACATAAAACCACCTCTCTGTCGAATCTTTTATACTTTAATATAAAGAGACGACTAACCATCTGGCTCCAACTCCGCCCTCTTGCTTCTCCTTTGAGAAGCCAGTACTGGTATATGACGTCTCCTGAGAACGAGACCGGATAATGAGTGCTTGGTTTGTCCTGCTGCCACCTCAGACTTTTAATGTGTTATAGTTGCAGCATTTCTGAAGCTTGAATGATGTTATAAGAGTTTCTTGCTTGCAAAGGTTGTATGGCTGCAAATAACAATTATTTTGATTAGGATTAATCTGCTGATTATTTTCTCGAGTAATCATTTAAACGTTTGGTCTCTAAATGGTCTAGACAATAGGGCAAAATGTCAAGTTGATATCTTTAAATAGTACTTTGTTTTGTCCAACAACCAGTCCAAACTGCAAAGCTATTCGGTTTGCTATTATGGAACACTAAAAAACAGCATAACTGAGAAGCAGACACCAATGAGTGTCAAAAATGACCTTAACAATGAATCAATCATTAAAATAGTTAGATTAATTGATTAATCGTTTCATTGGTGGTTTGAATTTATATATAATATCTAGTTTATAATATAATATCTAGTTTATTATTTGACACTATACTACAAAGTATAGTTGTAATGTAACAACATTATTTGGAGTGTGCTTCCCCAGTTTAGATGAGCTAACCCTTCTAATACCTTTTTTTACTGAAACATTTAAATAAGGAGTGGTCAGATGGACAGATGAGTTAATAAGCACATCTATAAAGTGTAAAATGCCTCTGCAATCTGTTGACCATATGGTGCTGCTTAGTCAGAAACACACTCTGTTCCTTGGAGTCAGCAAGACCTTAGCATTAGACTCTGATATGAGCAGGATGAGCGAAGAGACAAAGTTCAAGCCCCTTCTGGTGCATGAATCTTTAACAGGCAACTGAAAGATTAATAATGCTCTTAACATGCACTGCAGATGAGCTGGGGAGGAAACTCAAATGTAATAATGTCTGTGAATCAGCAACACATTTTACCCGTATACATGCTGACTCTTGAACACAGGGATGTAGACATGTGAATGCTTAAGCTGAATAAACCAAGTAAAATCTAGAGCAATTCTGATATTCTTATGATATGTACCTGCATGTGTACTGAACAGCAGAGACCTCAAAAGGGACTTCTAATAGACATTTACAAACCTGGTGGGATGACAGGTTTTCTAAATTCTGACTGAACATCCGTCCTCCGAGTCCATGACACTTCTAATCACACATCTTGGTGTTGTTGTAACTTGATAGTTTAGACAGTTTAGAATAAGGCTGGCAATAATTTATATTGTTGTTATATAACAAATCCTCTGTCCTGCAATGCTCCAAACCCCAAGCCCTTTCATTTCTACTAAAGATGAAAATCTCATAAATACGTACTTTCAAAAAAAGGCTGAATAATTTTCTAAAACTCACACACTCATACGAGTATATAGTGCAGTTGCGATGGACTATTTTCAACAGCGGATGTATTTACGGCAGCTGGACGGTGTATGGGGGATTGAGTCAAATATAAACTACAGTGTGTGTTCATGGTGATGCAGGAATGTGTCACCCAGTGTAACACTGTGGTTGATTGATTGATGAGCATTTAATAGTTTGTGAGCAACAATGGAGCTCCATGGCACAGAGGAATAAGATATATCAGGCTTTGGATACACAGATGATGATTGAAATTGAACATTTGATATGAATAGTTGGATTTGGTCTTTTTAAGGTATTTGATGACAATAAGAAAAATAACAGACTCATCCTTTAAACTGAACAAATCAGGATATGAAAATACAAATGTAAACTTTTCCACGATCACGCTGTTAATCAAAGTTGAACTTTTGGCAAAACCAGAATCTGTGTAAAGAGCCCTTTTCCCGAACATGATGAAAGCAACATCTCATGTTTTTTCACTTAACAAATCATTTGCCTTGATTACTCAACTTGAAAGCATTTCATTCCTGGAATGTGCAGGTGATAAACACCACCGTGTATAACAACGTCCATGTGTACAGACACAGCATATGGACGTCAGCCACATTCATCAAAATGAGCTCAACGCACTTAAATCTCCTCACAGGTCTATGAATAGCATTTTACAAACAAGATTTTTTTCACCGAATTTTTTTCAGATGGCAGTGGAACAGAAGAACCCCAAGGCATTTTCCCTTTCTGTGAGAGTGTATGAATAGCTGTTTACTGGGTTAAGCAGATGCTCTGCCGTCAGTGGGAATCACTTGATGCGGATGGGAACCTCGGACTCTAGTTTCTGCTCCATCCACCACGCCGGACTTACACTGAAAGCAGCAAATCAAGAATGACTCATTTAGATTTTAATGAGTTGTGTTCTAGTTTTGTCACTGCATTGCATGGTGTCAGATGCAACCTTCTTCTTCCCAATGGGGGATATAATGGGAAACTCTTCCAGTCTAGACAAGAGCTGTCACAGGAAACATTCTACTCTTTCCAGCATAGGAATTTAACCTCTCATTGCTTGAAAGCAGCAGCTGCAGTAAAATCACAACATAGATGCGAGTCAGTTTGATCACACATACATCTTTTTTTTCTTCTGCTTTTCATTACAGTACAGTTTGCATTTTGAGACACTGAGCATGAAACATGCTTTGAGTCAGAAAGGGACTATCTAAGCTAGTTTTCTGCTTGGCCTCACACTGCTGTAGGGCCACAGCTGTTACATGGCAGGGATCCAGGGGAGTCCAGGCTGAAGGTCTTGGCCGGACATAGACCACATCCTCCTGTCTGCTATACGCTTCACTCTTTAAAATGGCAAAAAGACTTCTTGGAGTGTGTTGGATCTATGCTTTTATTTATCCACCTCCAGGTTTAGCCCTCCAGGGGCACTAGGTAAACAACAACAATCCTCTATTGATAAGAGCCTGAGTTTGAAGTCTCTCTGAACCACAGACCTTGAAATTGAAATCCTGTATCACCTGGCTCATGTTGTCCACATGGGAGGAAGCCAGTTCAACAACTGCTTTCCAAGAGCACTCTTCTTCACTATCTGAAAGGAAAGAGTCACTGTGCTGCAAACCAGCTCAATATCTGAACTCCTCTTCATCACTGAGTCACTGTACTGCCTCTACTCTGCTGCTACTGCTGCTACTACAGTTATAGGACATTTCAGGGCTTTGAATAACAACAGGAGAACACCTAGATTCATGTTTTGAACTCATCTCGATCAATTCCCAGCAGCACTCTAAATCACTGCAGTTTAACTCGTGTGTATGTTTCAGCGAGTGGATTCATCATTCACGTCCTTGCACCACACGAAACAAAATTTCATACGATTTCATCCCTGTACCACCAGTTCATAATGAGCCAGATCCAGAAAGTTCCATTGGCCACGATATAGGTCAGGTCTGTCCACTGGGGCGTGATGCCATGGTACAGCACTGTATATTCCCCACTCAGTGCATGAGCTGTGAGATGTGATTGATGTTCCTGATACTTCTTAGCATTATCTTTAACCTGACGCAATCAGGCACTGCTGAGGGACACATAATGTGATAGATAGGAGCATGGCATGCAATTTGCAGCTGTAAATGTACACTGGAGAATTATGTTTTTAAATAATAGTCTTAAATTATTTATTGCTGTATTAGACTATATATTGGACTTCACTATAGTGGAAAGGTGGGTAAAAACTGTTAAAACAGAAGGGCTTGTGTGTGCTGCTATGACATTTCTTCCTATAGTAACACACTATCCATCAGTACTTGGGTGAGTTTGGTGCTGTTTGTTCATGCGAAATAAAAATACAAGTAAAATCCTACTCACCCAAAATCCCAACAACAAAAAGTTTCAGTACTGCGAACTCATTTGTATCCATCACGCTGTGAGAATCCAGTCGGACTTTGAATGAAACCTCAGCTGCAGCTCCGTGGAGATGTACATTTGAAACGCACCATTATTAAAATTATCCCAAATGTGGGATCCCGAGTTCCGTCATGCTGTAACGAGTCAACAGAAACGTGTGAAGGATTTGGAAAAGGGGGTAAGAAAAGCCAAAAAAAAAAAAAAAAACAGAGAGAGAAAAGCGGATCCCAGAGCGTGATTTGTGACTGTCCTCTTGATGGTCGCGGCCACTTCTGTGCGCCGTCAGGAGTCAGAGCTCAGGACCACTCACACCGTCCTGCATCCTCTGTGGGAGGACGGGGGGAGGATGGGGTTCCTCCAGAGCACTGAGACTGGGTTATATTTACTGAATAACTGCGCGGACTGAATGCCTTACACTCTCTGCATGAACTGGACATATATAAACGTGAGGTAGCCTATACTATGAGATATAAGCACAGGAGCCAATAGGAATCGAGCAACAGTGCAAATAAAATGGTTCCAATTTTCTCTTTTTTTTTTTTTTTTTCTTAATAAAAAAATAATAAACACATGCATACACAGCTAAAATCAACGAAGTGCTCCCATATCAAATCTTTCCTATAACCATTTTATCATTCATTAAATTGTATTGTAATAGAAAAATAAAAATAACAGAACTATGTAATATTTATAATTGTAACTGAATCTAGATGGAATGAATCTGTCAGGCTGCATTACTGAACAGTTGTTAGAGTCAGCCAAACGTTTCTTTTGTAAAGCAACACTGACCTCTGCTGGTTTCCTCTTATATTGCACCTCGATCAGACAACAGCCTGGATTCAGCACAGGAAAGCATTCAAGCAGTCGCTGTAACATCATTTAATCAGCTCACATCATTTAATAAAACGAATTTGTAGGCCTCTTTTTGTCCACCTGATGATAAGAATTTGTCCCTTCAATGTCTTTTATTCGTGTAACAATTAGGGTTAAGGGTTTTTGTAATAGCCTAATAGGATCATTGTAACTTGATTGTTCACATTACAGATGAATCAATTCATTGATTAAAGGATAGGTTCTATTTTTCAAGTCGGACATTAAAAAGAGCTTTTGGTCATACTGGCCATTAACCTCTTCCAGTTGTCCAGGGGGACAAAATCCACAGTCCTTATTCTGTAAAAAAATAAAAAATAAATATTTCAGTTTATTCTTTTCTTTTTTATTCTTTTTTATTTTCTTTCAAGTTTATCTGAAGCAAAAATGAACAGGAGGAATGTTTCGATGTAAATACAGTATGAGCAAGATGTTTTTAGACAAAGTTTTGACTGTATGGAAACGTCTTTGGAGCTGATGTTATTTGTTACCAAAATGATTTTTGGATTAATTTGATTATGAATTAACTGTTAAATTTATTGTATTTTTAAAGAAAAAACAATCATCATTAATTAAGCATATAGTAGATACAAACTATAGAACCTCTTGCTTAATGTATAGTCTTCATCAGATTGATGGTTTAAAGGCAAGGACTGTATTAAGGCCTATAGATAGATAGATAGATAGATAGATAGATAGATAGATAGATAGATAGATAGATAGATAGATAGATAGCGTGCCCTCTGTTTTACTGCTGGAACAAAACCTATATGATTATGTTTTATTTTCACTTTGAGTTTAGCAATTACAAGGTTTCCTGCATTGTACGAGCTGAAGTAGAACATTCTTCTTCTCGTGCCAGCAGAAATGAAAGAACAGGAAGAGGGCACTGTTCCTTCTGCAGAAACTGAGCCAAAGCTGTGAAGAGTGTCTGGCAGGTGGTGGAGGGTGTGGATGTCTGATGGACAAAAAAAAAAAAAAACAACAACAACAAAAAAACTCCAACATGTTTGTCCTGTTTTGTAAATGAAAAGAGAAAACTATTGTCATGTGCTGACAGAGAGGAACACAGGGTATGCTGGCAGCATAAATCTGTGCAAGCCTCTCCTCACAAGTACAAATAAACATAGTCCCACATGCCAACACAATGGATGCAAATCCATAAAACAAATACCATGCACTGCTGATTATGGGTTTGTGGAATGAGGAATTGTTGGAATCAGTTGTTTTAAAAAAAACATTTCTGACTGGGAATATCAGCCTGTGTGAGTTTGCCCTAAGCATATGCAGCTAAAGTGTCCTGAGAAGGAAATACCCGGGGGGGGGGGGGGGNNGGGGGGGGGGGGCATTGTACTGTGGCACTTGTCGCGCCGCTCACCTGTCTACAGGGCGGTGGTGTTGAACTTTCACCTCCACAGTGACATTGTACTTGGCCCGTTTACAGGTCACTTGCTGTGAATACCACACTACATTTTTATGATGCATTGTCTGAATGAGTGAGTCTGAATAGTGAAGGCTAACCCAACCGGCTTGAATAGGATGTCAACAAGTGACGCAGGAGAGTTGGAGCTCAGAGTTGTAGGAGGAGAGAGAAGTCCGCCTCTGCACAGGACAGCACGAGAAACACGGACTACGACTGCACGGTAGGTTCAAATGGCTTTAATGGGCATTTAAACCGCGAGTTTGTTATTATTCTGTATTCGTTGTGCTTCATATCGACCTCTTTAATGTTGCTACGTACTTTTATTTATATCTCTGTTTCCGTCCTGGAGACTTTTTGCCCGTGGTGCGAGCTGCTGCTCTTGACGGGAGAGAAACCCTCGCCGAACTACGTGTACAAATCTGCATGTTTAACGTTGCACCGCGTATCTGGAAACATATACAGACTCTCACAGCCAAACGGAAACCTCTCACGATGCATTACCTGGTTTTAGTAAATTCGGCTCCAAGGTGTTACAGTAATACAACATTTTTACACTTGGTTCACTGCTCGACACTGCCCCACCATTCTGTGTTTGACAGCAGGAGGAGGCGGGAATAACTTGTAAAGAAAGTCGAATATTTACTGAAGTGTGTTTTATATGCTGTTCTGGATAATTGTTGATTAAAAGTACCTGCTATGGATTCGTGTTAAACGTATGTTGCTCTTAGTCGTGCCTTACTCAAGTTGGCAGATTTTTGACTAAGGTTTGGTGTGACATGCTCATCTTCCAACTCATAAAACGTGACGTACCAGGGCTCTAGTTCAATGTAGGAAATATCAGCAGATACCGAGACTGAGTGCTGTTATGTAGTGCATTTATAATGTGTCCACTTTAATACCTAACCTATCAGAGGCTGCCTTTGTGTGAGCTATGTATTTGTTCTGACTAACCCTGTAAACCAGCACCATTTGGTTGATGTATTTTAGAGCAGTTCAGCTTCAGTGGCTTAGCAGGCGAGCTCATACATGTTCATCCAGGCCTGCAGTTTAAAAAAGCTGCTACCGTGAATACACAATGGTGCTGTCTGTGCATGTCCGGAGTTCTACCTCTGCACATCCTCCTGCTAATACCCTCTCTAAACCCATCTACTGTATACCCGTCTATAGGGTCAAAGGTAAACAGCTCTCCTGGAAGTCTGACAGACTGCGAAGGTGTGGCAGCAAACAGAACAAGTCTTACTCTGTCCTATCCGTCTTTTGTTGCCAATCACGCAGTCAACTGCAAAGTCATTAAGATCTCTTTGGATGAGTCTTAAAAAGACGTTTAGGGTGTAAATCATTTGCAGTATTTGGAACATTAAATGCATTTGTCAGTGCTGAGTACACACCCACACTTTGGTTCAGGCTGGATCCTTGTGGTTATGTAAGTGTTAGCTGGCAGAGAGAGCGGGCACACACCCACAGCGAGGCTGACCTGAGTGAAGAATACACCAACATACTTGTATGAGACACACTGCACATAATGCACATAATGGAGCTGCCCAAAGAGTCTGTCAAAGATAACAATTAGTCATCAGCGTGCAAAGCATCAAAACAGTTCACACAGTCCCAGATAACAGGCATGTTACATGACTGCAGCGCTGACTCCAGGTTGCAGGCAGTGCATATTTTGTTAACACAGGATTAGAGGTGACTGTCTGGGATTAATTTTATGGATTTTACTCTTAAGATGGGATAATAACTTAAACCTTATAAAACATTACATTTAATCCATATTAAATAATAATAGTGTCCTTTCACCCCAGTCATTAGGCTGCACCCAACATTTATTTCCTTTATCAATGAAATAAAATCAGATTACTTTTTTCAAGTGGTTGTTATTTCTACAAAATGCTTTAATGGCCCACAGCCCGAAGTGACATTTGTAAATAAAGCAGAGAGAAACAGAAAATCCTCACATTTAAATAGTTGAACTGGAGACTGTTTGGCATTTTGAGCTCGACTTAAATCATTGACCAATTAGGGATCGGGTTAGATTGATTATCATCATTGATGTACATTCATTTTATGCTGATCAACTAATTTTGTGATTCCCAACTGGAGATACTTGGACTTCACTGGTTCCAGCTTCTCTAATGTAAACTGTATTACTGTAAAAAAAAAATAAAGTCTTTTCTGTATTTTCTGGCATTTTTATAGACCAAACAACAAATTGATTAATGGAGAATTATCAGATTAATGATAAAATACAATAGTCCTTAAATGTAACCCTAAAAATATGTTAAGTGTTTAAGTAGGAAAATCTGCACTCAAATAGAATTACAAATTGGTGTGGTGCTGATCTTTAGTATATTAATTGTCACAATAACCAGTGTTTTCTCTGCAGTGAAATTTTGTTAGGGCTGAATTACTCAATTAATTGATTAGTCAGTCAACAGAAAAATAACCATCCATAATCCAGATTATTGTATAATTGTCATTTGTAAAGCAGAAACAAAACCTTTGCTGGTTTCAGGTTTTCAAATGTGAGGATTTCAAGCTTTTTTTTGTCATATATGTCATATAAACTGAATGCCTTTGGGTTTTGACTGTTGTTTGGATGTTATTTGTCAACAAAAAAGGCCAAACGTTTTTCTGCTCCTCAAAGTTGCTTTTCTCAGTTTTATACCATTGTTAATTGAATCTTTTTGGATTAGTACTGTTGTAACCAAAACAAAAAAGAATCAACAGATGAATCCACAGATTAAATGATAATAAATAATACTTGTTAAATTGCAGCCATACTATCAAACAGTTCCATGAATGCCATCCAGTCTATTGAAGGGGTCAAATGAAGGTGTACTTGAGCCTATTTAATTAACTGTCACACAAAAAATGTTCTGAACCTCTGGACTACTTCATTATTAAAATAACTGTTTCAGAACTTCTGTAAATGTCTTCCAAATGTGGTTTCCTGTCACAACAACAGCTCCTCATGTTCCACCATCACAGGCCTATCACTTACTGGTTAAACTATCCAGACATGGTTACTTACAGCTTTACAAGCATTAATGTTGTTGTGATGTGCTATGATTTCTTCTGTTCCCTCAGGGAGAGGTAGGATTAAAAACACTCAGTACCATCCACATGGAAGGCGTGTTGGCTTTGGCACTGAAGATCTGCCCGCTTCCCTCCCTCCTCATATTTCTCTCTGTTTCGCTCGCATGTCATGTCATGTCAGGCTTTTATAATAGCCCGAGAGAGATTAAGCTCTAATGAGGCCAATGAGTCGCCCCTGAAGGCAAGGTGGATAGGGAGAGGTAGAGATGGCCCATGTTATTAAGTAAAGGTCAAGAAAGAAAGATCTAAAGGCTTCACTTTGTGATCACGCGAAGCACTGCCCGTTACATAACGATTCTGGATCTTAAGTAGCAATTTCCATCCACTTATAAACTGCTGAACTGGATGAAAAGGAGAGAGAGGGATCCTGGAATGTCCTGTGACAGATAATTGCTGTAATTGTATTTGTTATGTTTAGCGAACAAAGGCCGCAGTGACAGTCATATTTAGATAACTGCCTCATCGGTGTTGTGGTGTCATCATTGTGCTCGGCAGCTGGCACACTAGCGCGGGTTCAGCGTTGGGCTGCAGCAGTAAATGTGCATATGCAGGTTTTAGTGACTGTGTGAGTGGGTGTGTTAGCTCTGTGCTCTGGTTGTAAGAGAACGTGTGGAGTGAGCAGAGTGGAATTGTTATATAACCAATGCTTATCAGTCCGGCACTGTCGAACTGATAAGATGAAGGAAGCGTGGCTGTTTGATTTTCTTTCGTTGAACCTTTTAAAATTTAAATCTTCTGCTTGCAAATTGGATTACAAGAGAAAGAGAGTGTTTTATGTAATTCAGCATAGAAGAAGAAGAAGGTCAATCGATGAATCTATTGGTCAGTCAACAAGTAAACTCAGTGTCTCTGAGCTTTGGACAGCTGCACACAGGACATTACCTTCGGCTCTAGCACTATAGAATAGGTATTTTTCCTTTTTTCAGAAAAAATATTAGTATGAATCAATAACAGAAACAATATTTGCTGCTCTGTATGGGACTGGAAGGCCACCAATTTGATTCTGGGCAAGAAAGGCTGGTGTTTCGAAGGATCTATTGGCAAAAATGAAATATAATATCAATAGGTGTGTTTTCATTAGTCTATAGTGACCTGAAAATAAGAATCGTTGTGTTTTTGTTACCTCAGAATGAGTCATTTTAATCCACAGAAGGAGCTCTTCTATTGAGCCTTTAAAATTAAGCTTGACTTGTGTTTGTGCATTACGGGGTTACGGTGTAGCTATAAAGCCTCTGAAAGTACGACATACATTGACCTCCTCAAAAATGTATCCACGTGTCGGGGCTAAGGCGGCTGTGGGTGTCGTCGTATCAACAGGTGAAATCTGACACTGAGCTATAAATCAAAACACATGCTGCGGCTATCTACAGTGGGACTCCCATTAATGCCTTGTGTTGACCTTAAATCCAGCTTGATTCTGCCCAGCGTTGAAAGGCCCTTCAGGAAGGCCCTTACTGCCACTGCCGCTTCACTGTGGGTCTGTACGGTGGCCGGTGGTACAGAACCTGCAAATCTTTCACAGGAAGAAAGTCCTAAATTATTTGTTTGGTTTTTTTGTTTTGTAGTGAACAGCAGGATGAAACATTCGGTAAAACGTTCAAGAAGGGGAATGATCATGGTGATGAAACCCGAGAACGACAGCAGTCTCACCCATCAGCCATCAGACAGGAAGAAAGACACAAAGGTGACACGCACGCACACACATCAGACACATTATATCTGTACACCTCAATAATCTGTTCATCCGAAATGATTCAAATTTACAGCAGTGACCGGAACATAATCTTCTATTCTGAATCTATTACAGCACTAATATTAAGAGCGGACACACGAAGAGAGGAAGAGGCTGCTCATCGTGGTGATTCAAAGGTCCAGACCCAGAGGCCCGTTGGATCCAGATTCACCTCCTGCATCTCTCTCAGACTCTCCAGCAATCCAGGCCTTGACAACCCAGATCTAAGACTCAAGAGGAATTTAGACCCGTGTCTAAACAGGTAAACAAGGAAAGGTATAACTTTACTCTGAGACGTGAAGTATTTAGACGTGAAGTATTTATTAACTCCAGTACTGACCTTGATCATAGACACAACATTTTTTTCTTCCTAAACCATAGTTTAAAAATTAATAGGCTACTCTGTGTACACTGTGTTCTGTTTTGGCATGCAGGACATTATGTCATCATGTCCATCTGTCTGTGTGACATTCTCATGAGCACAAATCTGTTCTGTGTATGTAACTACATACAGTGCATGTATGCAGAATTGAAATTGATCTGTTGGACTTGAAAATGAGATTTACAGATCAGTGTTTCCACCTGGTGAAGTCCCCAGAACAGCTTGTAGTCACTGAGACATGGGTTTCGAGAAGTGCTTAAAGCAGGGACCTTGGGCCATACAGGCATGATGCTGCACATTTGTGTGGTAGCACATACATGCAGACTGTCAAGTATTCTTGTAACCATCTTAAGAAGACGGAGCACCTGGCCCATGACGATGTGTGTCAATATCACACTGATATGATACTTGCAGAGTTCCTGAAATCACAAGTCATCTCCAACATTTAGTCAAACAGTAACTGAACCACTGAACCCTGTCTGCATACTTTGGCCTGTGACACACTATCTGGAAGGTTCAGCTCCTTGTATAAACAAGAAAGTGCATTTAATTATGTGGCAGGTCGGACATGACATGCTTACACGTATGTGTTGTTGTCTGTCCAAAAGTAAGCAGTATTCACTTATTTGTTTATATTTTAACTCCGCACTACATGCTCTGGTATCCAGTATAGGAAGATAAGAAGCTCTTACCAGGCCTGACTTTACCTGTCCCTACGTACCTTATCACAAATCATCTACATGTGGGCTAATTTTTTGCGTGACAGTACTTCGTCAAGTCAGCGATACAAGACAGTTAGAGGTCATTTTAAATGAGACTTGTTGACTTGGTTTTCTTGCAACATAATAATTTCTTTTTATATTTGTTGGGGGGGAGTTGTGCTGCACATTTTCTTTGGGTGTATTTGCATACCTATGTGTGATGCAATGTCTGCCAGAGATTACATTAGTCTTTTCAATAGAGGTCATTGATCGAACTGGCTTTATTGGTTCAAGAGAGAACACACCCCTTTGACTGTTAGCTACCTGCAGTTTTTTCATGTCATCGAACATGACCTTATATAGAGATCTTGAATGTGATCTTGTTTGAGCGCTGTCATAAATGTTTATGAGGTGTGACTTCAGTGCCCATGTGACAGTGGGAAAACTGTTCAGTAAAGAGAGAAGAAAAG
This sequence comes from Morone saxatilis, assembly GCF_004916995.1. Taxonomy (NCBI): domain Eukaryota; kingdom Metazoa; phylum Chordata; class Actinopteri; family Moronidae; genus Morone; species Morone saxatilis. Next base: position 6,981,591 of record NW_023339650.1, read on the forward strand.
AGAGGGACAGAGGAGAGGAATGCTTACCATCCTGTTAATCTGCATTACTGTGGCCAATGTTAGACATCTGATCCCTCAAGTGTTTGACACAAAAACATTACAATAGAGCATGGGAAGACTGTGTGTGTCCATATTTTTTTTAATTAGAAATGAAAATTGTTCAAGTTTTATTGGTAAGATATTTTATCAGCTTTTTTTATCGCAGAAATAAAACAATTAAATATATAAGGTTCTTAGCTGGTTTGTCTTAATGCCAATAAAGCCAATCCTCTAACTCAATCTCAAATATTGCATACTTCATTATTGTGTGAGTTTCAAACAAGTGTCATACATATCACTGAATGTATATTTATTGAAAACAGCGCAACTTAACATGATAAGAAAAAACAAAACTCACGTCATATTTATTCATTACTGTCTTCATTTTTGATGTGCAAAACACATCCTGCAGTGTTAATAATAAATACGAATATAAATAAATATATTTCTGGAACCCTTTACTGTGAAACAAATATGTAATCTAAGAAATCTACACAGCAAACATATCATATCAGAGATTTGTGACTGTCTTTTATTAATGTATTTTGTTAAAGGGATTCTAACCAGTATGTCAGAAAATGTATGAATCATATTGGTTTAACCTCAGTCAATATAGCTCTCATAGTTCATATGTAGGATAACTCTAACATGTTGTTCTTATTGTACATTCTGTGGTTAAGTGACAGGTCTAATACTAACTACCAGTAGTATGCCTAATGGTTTTACGCCTTCTCTCCTGTTCTACCAGTTTAACTGAAGCACAGAGGGCTGAGACTGAGAACAGCATCTGCCAGGTAAGAAGTAGACTTAATCTTAATCATTAATATCATAAAGTTTTAGGGGCTAAATCTGGTATCATTACAAAGTAGAATAACATCTAAGAACAACTAATAATTAAATAATAATAATTAAATAAATCCCAAAATACTCCAAATACACACAGTACCTAATTCTCAACAAGATCAAAGTCACTGAAATTCTTTGTAAACCACACAAAGTAGTTATGTGAAAACATCACACCATAATAAGTGACGTGGTGTACTCTTGAACACATCTGAGATTGATTATTATTTTTAGGGAATTACAAGGGACAGGGTGTGTATGCTTGTGTGTGTGTCCTTGGAAATCTCTCATGTCTTTCAAAATAACCTGTTTGTCAAGGCCTGAATCTCTTGAATAGCTACACCATGGGAACAGCAGCTTTAGCAAAGGTCTGGCTTCTGTCAGCACACAATTTGCAATTTAGATAGCAGGCCACTTGTTGCATACTTACTGTAAATGTTAGAAAGCATTTTACTTTAGTGTGCAAGTAATTTGCATTGGTATGATATAATAAGGTCAAGTTACCGTCCGAAAAGAGCAGGGCTCACATTTCTGATCTGTGGTTACAATACAAAAATCTAGTGTTGTAATTGCCAGACACAATTACCCACACTAGATTTTTGTATTTTTGTAAGTGAATTTATAACTAAATTAATTTAATAATAACAAAAAATAGTTGAACAATTTTCAATGCATATTCCTGATCTTTGGCAAAAAACGTTTACAATATCTGGTCACTTGCAGTAATTCTTCTCTTAACAGGTTAATGGACAAACATCACCACCTAACACCCCTAAAAAGGTAGCCAGTGACTCTCCATTATCTGAAAGGATACCAGCCAAGAAGAAAGAAGAGGTTATCACAGTTGGTTGCAATGAACTGGAGGTTACCAGGGACTTGATTATAACTCACAGTTTTTCAAATGGGGAGTTTAGACCACATGGTTGTAATGGCTTGCGCATACTTCCACGTGGGTCACAAACAAAGACTGGCACTAGATCAGTTAAGTTTGATAAAGGTATAAAAGACAATACAAAACTCGAGAAACAAACTGATCTTTTGGAGCAATCCAACCCTTCTCGAACAATGCTGTCTTCCACTGTGGTAACAGTTCTTGCCCCACACTGGAGTGGCAGACTAAGACGGACGAAAAGATTTGAGGGAACTGGCAATTCGGAAGCCCAGGGGAATTTACAAGACATGACCAACACTGCAGAAAACCGTACACAGGAAAGTTTTCAGGAGACAATGGACAGGTCATTGACAGACGGCTCACAACCCCAGTTAAGGCCATTTCTGGGGACCAGGAGCAATACAGTGGGCTGGTCAACTAAGAGTGGTCCGGCAAGCTTGGACTGTGAATCTAAGAGGAGAATGATTCAGACTGTCTCTTTGGATGTAAACTCTGGAAGGATGAGCCAAACAGATGCTTTCAGCTATGTAGCCACAACTGCATCTGCCATGTCTCCCCTCTCCCTTGACCCAAATGAACAAAGGAGGAATCCACAAACTGGTAATCAAGGAGGACTGTCCTCTTTAAGCTCAAAACCAACAACCAGCAGTCTACTTCTGTCTTTAAGAAGATTCAATTCCAATGGCAGGAACTCTAATGCAACCTCCACCCTCTCTGAGATAAACCCTTCGTCTCTGAACAATTCGCCAAGTGATCAAAATGGAAAATTATTCTCAACACACCTTTCTCAAACCTTTCACAACAATAATATGCAAGACAGGTCAAAGCCCCTCCTCTCTCCATCATCCATTTCTTATAGGACAACCGAAACTGGTCCCATCCTTTCTCCATTATCTTCCAATCACAGAGAAAGGACCATACTTGAAACACGCTTCTTTTCCACTTCACCCACAAACAAAGACACAGAAGACGCACCCTTTACCCGACAACCTCAAACAACAAATAGGACCCAGTCCGCTCTTTCATGTTCCAAACATGCATTTCTGAGTAGAGGACCATCAGAGATCCAACAAAGGTGCAGTGGTTCTGACAAATGTACAAATTTATTCTCAGAGAGCTCTGTCTCTTTACCCAGACATTCCCCATATGACCACTCTTCCCTTCCTAGAAGGACCACCCTGACATCCACTACCAGGTGGAAACAAGTTACCCAGGAGGGCAGTCCCCCTCTAATGCTCAGTGATACAGTGAACATCATAGACAAGCCAAACACGCCCTGTAATGATAAAAGTGACTTGGTCTATCCAAGTCTGACTGACAACAAAAGATTTAGTTGTCAAATCCCCAATAACAGAGACAACAATAACACAGCAGAGTCAGTTTGCAAAGGTAACATGAACCTTGTTATGAAGACACAGGGAGGAGCTCATGAATCAGACAGACTTATCAAACAGCAATATGGCTCCAATTTAAACAACAGAGAACCACTAAAGCCTTGTAGTTTGCCTGGTGTTTTGTCTAGTTCTAAAATTAGCAAAGCAACAGTGCAAACAATACTGAGTCACCCTAAAGATATCACAAAGCATGATGCAAGTAATAGTTCATTTACAGCAAATGTAACTGAATTACCACCTACTTTGCTAAATCCCAAGAGCTCAAATACACCCACTGAGAGTAGCAAATACAAAAATCATTGTACATCCAAAACCAACAGCACCCCTGCACCTCCTTACAACAAGGACCCTCAAAAGTTTACCAAACCATCTCTTTCCCTTGCTGCCACCAACACTCTCAATGGCCAATCTCTTACCTCTAAAACTGCCTCTGGTCTACCTCTTACTCCAAACGCTAAAACTAGTTCCTCCTTTCACTCTCACTCAACTGCTTCACAGACCAATATTGATGCTTCATCATACACTGGTTCTTCTTCCCAATCACCCAAATTGACAAACACAACAAACATCACACTCCTTGGCTTTGAAAGAAGCTATGCATCCATTCCCAACCCTTTCCACCCTAAAACTGAGTCCAGCCTGATTCCTATAGTCAGTGCTTTCTCTAAAACAAACTACAGTCCTATATCCACTGCTTCTTCCACCTCTTCATCTACCACTGGCAGCCATCCTGCAGCCACAACTTCCCCCAGCTCATCCCTCCTTGCTCCTCCTGTCACTCCTGCCCTTGCGTCTTCTCCCACTATCACCATTTCCTCTCTCTTAACCCCTCCTGCCACACCTATCATTACCACCCCAAGCTACTCAGAGACTTCCAGTCCTAAGGAAGGTAGGACATTCACAAGCAGTCAAGAAAGAAACACAAAGAAACTGCGCGAGGGAAAGAGAGTGAGACGAGTAACATGGGAGGATGGAGGAGGAGTGGATCTGCAGAGTTCTGAGCCCATCACAGTTGAGAAGCCAGAGCCATTTCAAGTCCCAACAAGCTCTCCATCTCCCTCCAGGTCCCTGCGAAGCGTTAAGGCTCCATCTATCTTTTCCTTTCTAAGATCAAGCAGTCCATCTACTAATCTTTGCTCCCCTACCCCTAAGATTTCCAGCATACAGGTGGCGAAGGGAGGAAAGTATCGATCCTTATCATCTGACTCTGCTGATTTTGCATCCAGAGAGCGAGAAAGATTTAAGCAAAGACCTAGTGACACTATGATCTTTGACCAGGGAAGACGGGACTCAACCACAACCAGACAGGAGAGGACACAGTCAGTGGAGTCAGGCACAGTTCAGTGCCGTTCTACTGCTCCTCTCTCCCTCCCTCCTGACTTTTCAAGTGGTTATAAGCTTCGATATAGCTCCCCACCTTACTCCAGTCTCATGTCTGCCAGGTCAACACAGGGAGAAATTAAAACTGTAACACCCAGATCACCCCTCTTCAAACATCCTTCACAGTCAAATTATACCTCACATCATTCCATACATACTGACTCAGTTGCAACAACAACATCTAAACCCCCTCTGTCACCTGTCAGCCTAACACAGCCTCTGTTTTTGCCTTTCCAAAACAAAACAGTCACCCAAGAAAATTTAAAGTGTGTGGTTTCAGAAATGGACCAAGTCAACAATAATCAAGGCAAGAACAACCGCCAAGACTGCCATAATGGCAAGATTTTACTTGTTGATAACAGAGTTCATATCAGCTCACAGTCTCTGCAGGGTGATAAGTCACACAACTCTTCCTCGACACTTGTAACTGAGACACTGGTTTACAGCATTAAATCTAAAGGAGATACAGCTGCCCCAAAGAACAACACACCCAAACCATTGCAACATACCGCAAATACTCCCATTTCTGTGGAAACCAAGTTAAGTCAACACTCACACATAGTGCAGAGTAAGAAAGCCACAAGTGAACCATTTAGTCATACAGATCAGAGCTCCAGTGGTAGCAGCTCAACAGAGAGTCAGCCCCCTGGTAATGAAAGCTCTAACAGAAGAATAAAGGAGAGTGTACTGGGTAAAAGCATATTTTTTTCAGTGGAGAGCAACAATGAGCAAAGCCCAAAGAGAAGCCGGTTTGCACTGAAGAAAAGTGTCAGCACACCAAACTCCAGTTTATCAAGGTCAGAGTCAGACAGGGCCAGCAAGACAAATAACAAAATGGACCAGGTCCTTAACAGACTGAGACAAACATTCAGCACTAGACGGTCTGATGATGATATGTTGTTTCCATGGAAATGGAAGCGAGCCTCCCAAACACCTTCTGTTAGTGGATCAAGTGACATCAGCAATGTCAGTGATATCACTGTTGAGAGTACCAAAACTCTAGAGAAGCCAGAGCAGGAGAAAGGGATGGTACTGACGGAGAATGAAAAGGGAACAGAGGCTACAAATAGATGGACACAAAACAGATACACTCTGATACCACCCTCTGCTTCTGGGAGCACAATAGGGGACAATAAGTTTCACATTTGGTCAGACAAATCAACTCCTGAAACTGACCAAGACGAGCAAAATGCTTGTGCAGAACACTTCACCTCTGAAAGTAAAAACCAACTTCATTTGACAATCCCCAGCCCAACAATGCTCCAGTTTGACTTTTACAAGGACAACGGGACAGATTATAAACCAACAAACCAGTTTCTTTCTTGTAGAGATCCCAGTCCTGGTAGGAGTCCTAACCCCTCTTCTCCTTTTCCTACTCAGTTCGGGAAGTCTGCATCCAGCCCCAGGAGCCCCTTCTCCCCCTTCTCCTCTCTTTCCCCAGTCTCTCCATTTCCCTCACCTGATGTTACAGATGACAGTGTCTTCTACAGCCCAAAGCTACAGCGTCGTAGAGAATCCACCTCACCATGTGAGCCAGGAGAGGGGATCAGCCTGGGGGGTTCAAGAAGAAGTCGGGCATCCACTGGTCCTCCAAGTGCAAGTCCAGGACAGGACAAGGAATGCTTAGCATCCTCCTATGCAGACCTAAAGTATGGCATTGAGCCTGGGAGATCGTTTTCTGTGAGCTCAGTACTGTCCAGTCGACCCTCAGGGCCTGGTCGCATTTCCACTGGGTCCAGGTTCATGAGTGTGGGTGACCTCTCTGAATCTGCCTTGACTTCTGGAGGTACTGGCAAGGGCTTGGATCACTGGTCTGTTACTTCTGATTGCACCCCAGAATATGATTGCCAGCCCAGTAAGGACTGTCGATTGTCATATTTCCCCAGTGACCCTGGTAAAATGAGATCGAGATCTCTTCCTCGATCACTGACCAGGCGCTTGGCAAATTGGAGCTCAGGAGTTTCTGCTTCTCCATCTGTCAGTATCACAACATCAAAGCCAGCCCACCATTGGAGCCCTAACATGAACACTTGTCACTTTGCATGGGATACAGAAGGTCCTCCAACCCCTCCTCCAACACCTCCTCTGTCACCAGTGTCTAGGCGCATGTCTAAACCTCCCAGCCTTTCCTCCCCTACCTTTCCCAGCTCACCAGGAGCATCACAGCAAGGGGACAGCCAGTCCTCCAGAGGGCATTTGCCCTCCAGGGGCTATATATCCAGCCTTAGCACCTTTGAGGAGTCTTCAGACAGCAGCTCAGACACAACAACAGATGATGAATATTACTTAGATGAAGAAAAAGAGACAGAATTATGAAAGCAGAACAATATTGCTTGAACTCCTCCCTGATGTCAGGTCTCTGTGATCCTGGACTTCATTATCTATAAAAAGGAAAGGGCCATGATAAAGAAACATCCACAAGAAGAAAGATGGGCTAAAAATTATTATGTAAAGTAACCTCTTTTCTTTCTTTTTTGTTTGTTTACTCTGATTGTGAGAGATTGAGACATAAAGTCAATAGGGACTGTTGGTTGCCTGCATGATGTGCTTTTTTCAAAAGTGGTTGTTGCTGTCATGTCAAAAATACATTAAATGAGCAAGCATGATATTATCAGCATAGGTTTAAAGTTAATAATGTGTGTACAGTATACTGTATATGACTGCAGATCTCCAGTCTAGGGATATCAAACACTGTTTCACAATTGTTTAACCTTTATAGTTCGGACAGTTGCATGGCACTGATTGAGGAAATGCATCTGTCAGGTTAATGATCAAACTACTGAGTAAGGTTAGGATTTTGAGGCTTATCTTTAGGTTTGCATTTCATCCTGCTACTTAATATTAAGTGCTGAGGTAATGTGCTATCATATGATAATTCATCATCTGTTTTCTTCTATGTTTGAAGATTTAAATGAATTGTGGTAAATGTTGTAAGCGTAAAGCAGATAAAATTTATTTTCTTTGCCACATTTTTTTAAGCTGGCGAAGTGTTGCTTAGAAACATTTGAAAAGTTTTGTTGACAAAGTTTTTTGAATTCCGGGATGAAATATAATCATACTGTATGTTAGAACATTTGTTAATAAACATAACAAAGTTCTCTATACAGTGCTTGCGCTTATTTGCACAGTGATAATCTAAAGTCTTAATATATCTATTTTATAAATAAATGTATTATTTCCAAAAAGAGTCATTTTTTTGTATGTATGCTTGTGTTAAATGAGTGTGTCTGCTTAAAAAGTTGCATACACTGGCTGCTGTCACATTAACTAGCATTATTTCTCATTGTGTCATTGTATTGCTATGTTTCCCATTGCAGTATTTACATGTTATAATAAGTGAAAAGGTATGCTGACTATTGGCATGACAAATAGACTATTTAGTGCTTGGGGCTACATTCCAGTCTGCAGTAAGCGTTTCAGTGACCATATTATTCACAGCACTTTGCTAGATGCAGTCTACTTTAAATAGTGTCTGCTATAGGTGTGGCTTTTCAACAGTTTCACATTATTCAAGTGGGTGTTGCCTTTTATTCTTAGCTATGGCAACACACACACTGTTATGGTTATGGTTAGATAAAACGTCCATTAGACTGGGTGGATTGAGTTATAAAACCATTATTGTATGTGTATGTTAGCTATCAGTGTACTTTGTGTCCATTACTTTCTCTCGTTTGTATAATTTTTACCAGAGATACATTCACACTGAGACAGTACAATCTGCTTCGTATTATTAGCAGTGGCATCATCTGGGAAAGGCATGCCTGCTTCACGTCTTGTGTCATAGTTTACAGGGAGGGGATTTTGAATTTGTTTTTCTATATTATGTCATCAAAACAAAAGTGCAGCACTGCTTAAACTGCAACGGCGCAATGTTTCTTCCATCTAGAAGTCTCATCCAGAGCCCTGGGATCTCTGAATAAAGAGTAAAGGCACAGATCTGAGATTCAGCTGAGATTCAGCTTGATAATAGTGGCTAATAAGAGAGGCTGACAGAAAGCTTATCTTGTATTTTCTACAGTAATAAAGACCACAAGTGACAATATTTAAGGGCTGTAATAGGTTATTTGTTTTGTCTTTAGGAATGGACTTGGCTTGTATGCTGAATATATGTGAAACTCACAGAAAATTAAAAAGAAATTACTTAAATTCTTCATGTAAGGCGTAACAAATCCACAACACAAATATCAGTGATGCACACTTACACACAATTTGTATTTTACCTAATAAAACAGAAACCATTTGAATGCTTTTAAACAGACACTTTTATTTCGAAAAAATAGGATTTGAAGGTCCCTTACTCTTTGCAACTGATTATATAAAGCTGTTATTCTGCAGGCTGTGCAGTATGAAAGCTACTAAATGCACATGACAGCAGTATCAGCTTACACCTAACAATAAACAGCCTCTTTTCCCATGGGGAGTTGCAGCACTGGCCATGGTCATGGTGGCATCAAACAGTCTGGGAAGGTAATCAGTTTGTGTGTGTGCATACATGCATACTTGGGCTGTGCAGAGTATGTAGAAGGTGCAGTTGTTTAAAGTCAAACAAAAGAGGTTACCAAACAAGAGAAACTGCTTAGAACACTGATTTAAAGTGCAATTACAATAATATTATCATACATATTCTTATGAAAAGAGATAAAAGCAAAATACACAATAAAATTGTGTATTTTTGATAATCCTGTGTCAAACAGAGCAGTAATATAGTTCTAACATGTAATACGTTTATATATTACAGATAACTTCACTCCAGCCTTATTTCACTGTATTACTTTGTAATTACACTATATTACACTATAATACTGACTACTGTGACATCTCTAGACCAAATCCTCCAAGTATTGAATTAGATTTTATTGATATTCCTTCTCTGTATTTTCACTTCCTTTTTCAGTTATCATGGAGAAACAAATTCTTGTGAGTGGAGCTCTTTGACCATCTAGTGGTGACTGAGTGTAGTTCACTGCTGTACAAAGTGTTCTACTATCAGTATGCCTGTCAGCAAGATGGTTTTATATAGACTATTGACTATATTTTTTTTTACAGGGGTATATCACACTGAATGCTATGTTTGCAGAATTAGGGTATTGTCTTACAAGAACAATGCTGCACCTCCCAATAAAGTTGCTTTTCATGTTTCCAAATGAAAAGAGCGGAAGAGTTTTTATTACCACCTCAATGCAGGCCTCTAATTTTTGGTCGTATGGTGATTGATCTTTTTAAAACACAAGGAACATGACAGAAGTGGTGCAATCAGAACTCATTTATTCTTTATCCCAGTCATGTTGCATGGGGAATAGAGAAACTAAAATACTACATTTTAACTACATTGTTGAAGATCCTGTTAAAGGCTTCACTCCTCGTCATGTGCTTTCTGTACAGAGAAGAAATGTTAGCTAGATTCTTTATTCCTGAATCACTGAAATTACTCATTGTATACTGCATGCAATATTCTGAATGATTA
>NW_023339650.1:6991702-6993853 GCF_004916995.1 Morone saxatilis
GTGCATGTTCCCCAAAGCCAGTGATGCAACATTTAAAGCCAAACTGTATGACAACCATCTGGGTAAAAGTCCCAACTTCCAAAAGCCCAGAATTATTAAGGGGAGACCAGAGGGTCATTTCTCCCTGGGTCACTATGCTGGTATTGTTGATTACAACATCGGTAACTGGCTTGTGAAGAACAAGGACCCACTGAATGAGACTGTGGTTGGACTGTTTCAAAAATCCAACTTGAAGTTACTGGCCGTCCTGTTTGCTGGGTATGCGGGTGCAGATTCAGGTAAGGGATCTTTGACCATAAAAATTATTCATCCTGAAATTATCCAGGAACACACTAAAGAAGAAGAAAGAACCATTACACTTACGCACTTTATTTACAACTTCTATACAGTGCAGGAAACAGGAGGCAAGGGAGGAAAGGGTGGAAAGAAGAAAGGTTCTTCCTTCCAGACTGTGTCTGCATTGCACAGGGTAATATATGTCTACATTTTAGGTTATGTCTTAATGCTGTATGGAACCGATTACTATTCATTGTCTCCATTTACAGGAGAACTTGAACAAACTGATGACCAACTTGAGGTCAACTCATCCCCACTTTGTACGCTGCATCATCCCCAATGAGACCAAGACTCCGGGATCGATGGAGAATCCTCTGGTCATGCACCAGCTGCGCTGTAATGGTGTGCTGGAGGGCATCAGAATCTGCAGGAAGGGATTCCCCAACAGGATTCAATATGGAGACTTCAAACAGAGGCATGAAAAGCTCATTTAGTGCTTTTTCAAAAATCATGCACACAGCGATCAGTGATAACCTGGTGTCATCGTGCATTTCTGGTCTTTTATCATTAAATACTACTGCCTAGGTGACCAGGCTCAAACTTGTTTCCAAGTAGTGTGTGTGTGGTCGACAGGTCACCTATCTTAATTTCTGTGGCATCAGTGATGCTCCTCATGGTTCTGTTCCTGTGTGCCCAACCAGTCTCTATGCAGATTCTTCAAGTCAAGGAGACCAAAGTCTCACCAATCCCTAGTCCAGTCTTCCCAGAGGACAGACAATTCCAGCAGGACAACCAGCTTTACTGTTTTGGACATCAGAACCATGTTTCGCCTAAGTGTGTCTTTCTGTGATATCTGGGAACTTAACTTACCTGCCAATGCAAACCTAGTCACGAACAATGGCAAGAAACCCACTTGATGATTTTGTGTGCTGCCGGTTCTCCCCTTCCTTAACAAAGCCAGTTTCCTTCCTTGTTTGGTGAAGTTTTTTCACTGGTGATAATTCCTGTGCGAGTGGCATCTGCTATGGTCCTCAGCACCTGTCCATGACACCACTGGTAGCTCCAACAGGGCTTTTGAACAACAGCTCAGGATATCCTCCAAGGATCCCTTGTTTTAAGAATGTCGGTGTGTCTTCCAGACCCCAGCCGAAAATGTTGGAGACACTTCGAGGGATTTTGTAAGTCCGTACTTAAACAGGTAAAGAGAATCCCACATTCTCTTCTCCCAGTATAAGCTGCTACCATCAGGCAGACGATACCGAGCTCAGTGGTGTAAATAGGATCGATTTAAGAACTCCTTTTTGCCTGTGTCAGTCAGAGTTCTAAATAGTAGCCTAGAATAAATAGAGGTTATGGAGGCTGTACTGTAGCACATAACTATAACTGACAGCTGCCTCAGTGTCTATTTTTGTGTCTGTATTTGTTTTTGGTATTATATTTTTGTGTATTCTTTAATGTTGTCTGCCTGCTGTTTTTGTGTGCCCACATAATTGGTCTAGCTTTGATGAGCCCATGTCAAATTTTCCCATTCTGACAATAAAGTATATAACTATATTTATCTATCTAGACCAGGAACTTAACCCTGAGTGGCTTGGCCCATTAATGTTATTTAAATCTATTTTCAAATTTGTTCCATAATATTAATGATGTTATGGTTCTGTCATTTCAGGTATCGCATCCTGAATCCTAACGCTATCCCTGAGGGACAGTTCATTGATAACAAGAAAGCAGCAGAAAAACTTTTGGGCTCTTTGGATATTGACCATGAGCAGTATAGACTGGGACACACAAAGGTTGGTTCTGTTGCTACAATAATTACAAAGAGCAGGGTTCAATGTTTTAAAAAACTTCAATTTCAGGTGTTCTTCAAAGCTG
>NW_023339650.1:6993953-6995953 GCF_004916995.1 Morone saxatilis
TCTCGCTTGAATTCCAGTGATGATGAGAGCAAGACGGTCATCTCTCATCTCTTCAAGAGCACCCAGAAGACCAGCTTTGAAGAACACCTGAAATGGAAGTTTTTCATAACATTGAACCTTGCTCTTATTATTATTGTAGCAACAGAACCAACCTTTGTGTGTCCCAGTTTATACTGCTCATGGTCAATATCCAAAGAGCCCAAAAGTTTTTCTGCTGCTTTCTTGTTGTCAATGAACTGTCCCTCAGGGATAGCACTAGGATTCAAGATGCGATATCTGAAATGACAGAACCATAATATTATAGAATGAATTTGGAAACATATCATGGGCCAAGCCAAATAAACAGCAGGCGGAGAACATTAAAGAGTACACAAAAATACAATACCAGAAACACATACCATACCAAAATAGACACTTAGGCAGCTGTCAGTTATGGTTATGTGCTACTGTACAGCCTCTATAACCTCTACTTATTTTAGGCTATTATTTAGAACTCTGACACCGGCACAAAGGAGTTTTTAAACCGATTTTATTTACACCGCTGAGCTCTGTATCGTCTGCCTGATGGTAGCAGCTCATACTGGCAGAAGAGAATGTGAGATGGATCACAGAGGATTCTCTTTACCTGTTTAAGTACGCACTTACACAATAATCTGATGTCCCTCCAACCTTTTCTGCTGTGGTCTGGGAGACACAGAGGGGATCCTTGGAGGATATCCTGAGCTGTTGTTCAAAGGCCCGGGTGGAGCTACCAGTGGTTTCACGGACAGGTGCTGAGGACCATAGCAGATGCCACTTGAAACTGGCGTTAAGGAAGGGGAGAACCAGCAGCACACAAAATCATCAAGTGGGCTTCTTGACATTGCTCTGGACTGGAAACTAGGTTTGCCTTGGGGGGCAGCTCAAGTTCCCAGATATCACAGAGACCACACTCAGGCCACACATGGTCCTGATGTCCGAAAACAGCAAGTCTGGTCGTCCTGCTGGAATTGACTGTCCAGTGGTCAAAAGACTAGACTAGGGATTGATGAGTCTTTGCTCTTCTTAGCTTGAAGAATCTGCATAGAGAGCAGCCTCTGGAGCCAGCTGTGATAGGCACACATTAAGCACACCCTCCAGTAAAATCACTGATGCCACAGAAATAAAGATATGTGACCTGCGACACAAGTTTGGGCCTGATAAATCCTGGCTGCTGACTTAGGCAGTGGTGTTTAATGATGAAAGACTTGAAATGCCCAAAGACACCAGGTTATTACTGATCACTGTGTGCATGATTTTTGAAAGAGCAATGAATACGCTTTTCTTGCCTTTGTTTTAAGTCTCCATACTGAATCCTGTTGGGGAATCCCTTTCTGCAGATTCTGATGCCCTCCAGCACACCATTACAGCGCAACTGGTGCATGACGAGAGGATTCTCCATCGCTCCCGGAGTCTTGGTCTCATTGGGGATTAGGCAGCGTACAAAGTGGGGGTGAGTTGACCTCAAGTTGGTCATCAGTTTATTCAAGTTCTCCTGTAAATGGAGACAATAAATAGTAGTTAGAGTTCCATACAGCAAAATTAGGACATAATTCAAACTTTAGACATATTTTACCCTGTGCAGTGCAGACACAGTCTGGAAGGAAGAACCTTTCTTCTTTGCTCCCTTTCCTCCCTTGCCTCCTGCATCCTGGGCTGTGTAGAGGTTGTAAATAAAGTATAAAAGTGTAATTGTTATTTTCTTCTTTGCTGTTATCCTAGATAATTTGATAATGAATAATTGTTCAATTGTTGGTCAAAGATTCCTTACCTGACTCTGCACCAGCATACCCAGCAAACAGGACGCCCAGTAACTTCAAGTTGGACTTTTGAAACAGTCCAACCACAGTCTCATTCAGTGGGTCCTTGTTCTTCACAAGCCAGTTACCAATGTTGTAATCAACAATACCAGCATAGTGACCCAGGGAGAAATGAGCCTCTGGTCTCCCCTTAACAACTCTGGGCTTTTGGAAGTTGGGACT
>NW_023339650.1:6996026-6996213 GCF_004916995.1 Morone saxatilis
GATGGACATGATGCCCATGGGCTGTTGGAAAACATTGATTAGAATGAATTGAAGTAAACAAGTCACTAAGAATAGCTTATGTTTGAAATTAAACTTAACTCTGCACTAACCTTGTCAATGAGTTCAATGCAGGCTGCCAGGTCCATGCCAAAATCAATGAACACCCACACAATGCCCTCTTTCTTGT
>NW_023339650.1:6996313-6996448 GCF_004916995.1 Morone saxatilis
AGAGTTTGCCTTGGACATGCTGCGTTGGAGCTCAGCTTTGGCCTCCTGCTCCTCCTCAAACTGCTCCCTCAACAAGTCACAGTCATGGCGTGAAGACTGCACTGCATGGGCAAGTGCATTCTTGGCCTGTATGGT
>NW_023339650.1:6996520-6999878 GCF_004916995.1 Morone saxatilis
AGTTGTCTCTTGAGGTCTTCAATCTGCTGTGTGAAGGCCTGTTTGCCTCTGGTCAGCTGGGAGACCAAGGAGTCCTTCTCCTCCAGCTGCCTGGCAAACTCACCTAAAATAAAGGTTTGTAAGTCCCCATATCAAGCTGCAATTGGTAGCTATATTAGTTTGCACCTTGTAATATTAGAAATGTAAAAGAAACATGCCCATATCTGTATTTTCTAAACATAATGTTATTGTAACAGCTGAGAGCGCATGGACTAAGCTTCTGTACGGCATTGCTTACAGACAGGTATACAGTGTCACCATCATAAAAAAAAACCTCCACTCAAAAGTCAGTCCATGTTAAACTCATTACCATTTTCGGTTTGAAGCTTTGCTTTTTGCATTGAGAAGTCATTGATGGTACGCTGGCCCTCCTCCGCTTTTGTCTTGTATTCAGTCATTTGATCCTCCAGCGTGCGGCACATTTTCTCCATGTTGGCCTAAGTAAAATTATTCTCATTAATATATAATAGAATTTATATATCGTAAGCATTATTTTCAGTATATTATTTCTAAAAGTATAGTATAACCTTTTAGGAAATACACTTATTAGCCTTCCTTTTGAGAGATACATGAGAAAATCAACTATCAAGCTAGAGCCAGCAGATGATTAGCTTAGCTTAGTGTATAGAATGGAAACAAGAAAACAATAACAAGCTGGTAACAACAAGCCTGGTCCTATGTTAAAATCCAGCCAGCACCTCTAAAACACACAAATTAAAACTGTTTTTACAGGGGGAAATCACTTATAGCTTCTGAAGCAGCAGGGTAGGGACTATCAGCATTCTTGTCATCTCCTTGGTGTTGCCAGCTCTAGCTCAATACAGACACAGACAGTGTTTTATTGATCTTCTCATCTAACATAAGACAGCAAATTTAGTTCAGTATTCCAAAATGTTAAACTGTTCCTTCCTTCAAGTCTGTATCATAAATAGGCAGTGAGGTTGGCTTATCTTAGCACATAGAAAAGAAGCTGGCTGGCTCTGCCCAAAGGTAACAAAATCTTAAGCTAAGCTAACCAGCAGCACAATTCGGGATGCACCAATACCACTTTTCTACCGATAACCAATAGTAATTAATAAAACTAATACAAGTCTAACAATGGCTTTCAAGACGTTTTATTTTTATCAGATGTTCCTTCTTCTCAAAAGTTGCTAATGTTGTTGCCTTAAATATCTCCAAATTGCTAACATTGCGTTTCCTTTACATGGCTGCTCAACTAACAGGAAAAAATGTAACGTCACACTGCCACAAAGTGGTATATGGTGCGATACCTTTTAAATTCTATGAGCACAGTGTTGGAGCCGATGCCCAATACTGATATTGGCATCGGTGCATCCTTAATTACAATAAAGACATAAGGGTGGTTGGCAGCAATTTTCTCATCTAACTCTTGGCAAGAAAGTGAATACAGCGAATTTCACAAAAATGACTGATTTTGTTTGTCTTACTTTAACTTTGATGATCTGCTCCATGTTGGAGACCACATCATCCAGCTCCAGTCTGAGCTCGCTCTTCTCTTTCTCCAGCTTCTGTTTGACTCTCTGCAGGTTGTCAATCTGCTCTCCCAGGTCAGCAACGCTGTCAGCATGCTTCTTTCTGAGAGCAGCAGCAGTGGCTTCATGCTGCAGAGTGGACTCCTCAAGGTCTCTGCGGAGCTTCTGGAACTCAGCCTCCCTCTTCTTGTTCATCTCAATCTGGGCAGCAGTGGCTCCACCAGCCTCCTCCAGCCTCTCACTGATCTCCTCCAGCTCTCTGGACAAGTCAGCTCTCTGCTTCTCCACCTTGGCTCTGGCAGCTCGCTCTGCTTCCAGCTCTTCCTCCAGCTCTTCAATCCGAGCCTTGATATGTACATCAGATTATTACAAATTTTAAGTAGAAATTCCCATAATGAAAAGATAATAATGCAATAAATGAAATCTGTTTGTGCAGTTACCTGCAACTCCTTCAGTTTCTTCTGGAGTTGAGCACTCATGGCCTGTTCATCCTCAATCTTACTTAGCTGCTGGCTGATTTCAAAATCTTTCCTACATTTAATGACAAAATGGTTAACTTAGTAATCAGCTGTTGTAGAATAACGGGCATCACGTTTGTGATTGTAAAAGATTGGTTTTACTTTTTGAGTTTTTCCTCCAGCTGCTGTTTGTCATTCTCCAGATCCATCACACTTTCTTGGGTTAACTTTAAGTCCCCTTCCAATTTTCTCTTGGCTCTTTCCAGATCCATCCTTACTTTCTTCTCTTGCTCCAGTGATCCTTCAAGCTAATAGACAAAACATTCCAAGCATTTACTCAATAATTTGTGTCTCCAGAACATTAGATTTAGCCACAAATATCATTGCACTCACGTCATCAACTTGCTGCTCAAGCTTGGTCTTGGCCTTGGTCAGAGTGTTGACTTTGTCTTCCTCAGCCTGCAGGTCATCAAGAGTCTGCTGATGAGCCTCCTGAAGGGCTTTCTTCTCTTTGGTCAGCTTAGCAATGATTTCATCCAAAGCTGCCATCTCTTCAGTCAGGTTTTTAACCTAAGAAAACAGACCACCGCTGGTGTTAGGTTTGGTATTTAGAAATATATTCCTCATTAAAGAACTAGTGTGTAGGATTTAGTGACATCTAGTGGGGAAGTTGCAGATTGCAAGCAACTGAATACAACTTAACCTTTCTGGCATGTAGGAAAAACTTTGGTGGATGCAACCTCACAAAAAACACGAAAGGTCCTATCTAGATCCAGTGTTTGGTTTGTCTGTTCCTTAGTTCCTAGGTAATACAACATGGTAGACTCCATAGAAGAGGACCCGCTCCTAATGTAGATAAAAATGTCTCAATCTAAGGTAAGAAAAATGTTTTCAGCTGATGAGGCACTAATGAAAACACATGAATATTATATTCCATTTCTGCCAATAGATCCTTCTAGTGGATCTTTAACACATCTGACTGTTTTTCTAATCCATAATAACACAAAATTGAAATACTATATTATCTTCTAGTTAGCATACAGTTGCAGGCACAGAGCAGCATTAACATTTGTTAAGCTCCACCTGCTGAACATTGGTACAATGTTCACTCTCAGCTTTTCCAGCTAGTTGCTAACTTGAGCGTGAATCAAAACAGTGACTTTGTGGGCTATAAAAAATAAATCAGCTGACAGATGCTTAAATGCTCCTTAGAGCTGAAGAGAACTGCAGAGTGAGATTGTAATTCTCTATGGGTTTTGCTCTAAGAACAAACTCTTTAAACTGAATACAGAAATCTAATTGGTTGTTATCACAAAAATATGGACATGGATTATATTTGCTTTCGTTACCTTGTTCTCTGTGGCATGC
>NW_023339650.1:6999978-7003009 GCF_004916995.1 Morone saxatilis
AAAAGTTCATGCTGGTTCTGATAGGTGTCAGAACACACAAATGCATCACAGTTTCTTGTGTATGGGGCTGCATAACATTATGACCACCAGGAAGCCAAGGTGGTCATAATGTAATGGCTGATTGGTGTATATTATATGAAATATGAATTATATAGAATTGCACTTTGAGAACATCAGATTTTGTTATTTTGATATAACTTCAACAAGGCCAGGTCACCGCCCTATATTTTGGCACTAATTGCTACTTCATACTGTAAGTCCACACTCCTTCTGTTTACCCTTGAGGACAAAGATAACCCTGTGAAATTGTTTTGGGATTCCTCCTGCTAAGCTCAAGAGAAAGCACTGTCATGTGTCCCTGTCAGCAGTGACTTTGTCATTGTGGTTGTGTCTGTTTGTTATCTAAAAAAGTGAAAAAGTGGTGTTTCCAGTCTCTAGTTGACTTTCTTATCATATAATTAAGATACTGAAGGCTAATGCAGTATTTGTGAGCTAAAGGTCAAGATGAAACTGATGCCTGTCAACAACTCTAAAGAATTATTGCTGCTGTTAATTTGGGTTTTGTTCTTGAACCGATATACTCATATACTCTTATTCTACTGCCCTCTTTTGACAGTGTTAGCTAACATAATGTGCCCCTGGAACCGGGAGGTGACTGACTGCTGTGCTGTGTATTTTTGTTTATGTGTAAGATAAATATCCCTATAAATTTCGGTAAAATATGGAAATGGTTATCAGTGAATGAATTTGAATGAATTTGAATGAATTTGCAAGTGGCTACTGTTAGAAAACCAGGTGTTTCTGTACCATCTGAAGTGTTAAGCTGTCTACAAAGTGATCATTTGTCTCAGACATAGTTGGAGATTATATCTCCTCCTCAAAGACCTCTGTGTTGCAAAACAAGACCCTTTCAACACTTGATGCTCCACATCTCAGGTCCTTGAGTAGTCTAATTAGCATTCATGTAGCTTTCCCTGTCTGCAGTTCCATTCTCAGCTGTTGTGTGACAAGTTGGCCTCTGACATCGTCTTGTTCTGCTGGCATTCTTCGTGTCAGCCACCTTATATGTTGGTCCACCATGTCGGTGTAGGGTGAGATGGAGGGAGATGCCAGCCTTAAGATAATTGTCTATTTACTGAATAGATACAAGGTGTTATGTGGTTTCAGTTTGTAAGGTATAATTGTGGATAAAATAATAGGGTTATAAATGGCTAGCAAACACAAAAAAGCTAATAAGCTAAAGGGGCTTATCCACAGAATATGGACAGGTTCTAGACTTTCCAGAATACAATGAGGTGTAGTCTTAACTTCTGAACCTACTTGATGAATTACTTGCCAACTATTGTGAACTGAATACCAAAAATGCAGTAGCCCAGTCTGATCCTACTTGTATATTTAAAGGCACAGAGGTCATGTCGTGTCCCACACAAATCACCATCTCTGTATCTGTTTGTGCCTCTGTATATGAACATGTGCAAAATAATACGTTTAGCAGGTATAATGTTAACCGTGTTCATCATTTTAGTTTAGCGAATGAACATGCTAACATAACATCAATGCTTAACATATGTACAGCTGTGTTTGATAACAATAGTAACTTTGTTTAAATAGCACCTTTCATACATGCTCAAAGTGCTTTACAGTATGGCATTACAACAAAACAAAATAAATAAAATATAAAAAATCAAAACATTCTCAAAACATTAGATATAATATACATCCATCAGCCATGACATTATGGCACCCTGGTGGTCATAATAATATGAATAATAAGGTTTTCAATTGACTTTCATGCCAGTCACTTTAATAGTTGTTGAGATATTTCAGTATCCAAAGTGATGGACCAACCACCACTGACATCCCCAGAGCTTTGTGCGTTGCAGCATGTTATCAGTATGTTTTTGTTTCGTTTTTTTTTTTTACAGTTTTATTTTAGTTGCTCATGGGTAAACAGAAGAGTACATTCAAATCAAGATATTTCTAGCTGGCGTGCAACCAGTCACGATTTAAAGAACAAGGTGCTGAGCTTAGCACTGCAGGTCTTGAATTTATTACTTAAAGTTCAAGAGAGCTGTAATTTATAATGTCCACCAGGGAAAGTGTGGTGCAGTCTCCTTTTACTAAGGTGAACTTAATATGGTCCCTATAACAACGGAGAGAAGTATGACGCAAGCCTATCACCCATCTCACCTGCACTCCTATAACTCAACTTACCACAGCTCCACACCTTAGTGTTAGAGTGCCCGCTCTAACCATTGAGGGGCATGTCTGAGTACCCAAGGGTGGAACATACAAATCTGTTGTGAGATTCTCAGCTGCTTACACTCTGTTCTCTGCTGTGGTCCTTTTGTCTACAGACAAAGACAGGCTGGGCCAGCTGACATGGAAAGTAACCTCCTGTCAGGACTGGTGCTACACAGAGGTGATATGGAATCTGAAAATGTGAGTGGGTAGAGGGGGATGATAATTATTCTAGTAATGATTAGTAATTTCACCTTGTTGTATGTTTGTAATGACACGTGTTTTTCCCACTTCAGTGTTCAGTGGATAGTTTAGTGGCCACAATGGTCACTAAAAGCCCATTACCCTGGCTGAATTTTTCGCATATTCAAAAAAAATGTTCAACAAAATACACTGTGGGTCCTGTGAACAAACATACTCAATCCTTAAAAACTGAATGGAAGTATCATTCTGTGGTTTATCTCCCCAAGCAGAGAAAGGAAGGATTGCCTGTATATTCACACCAAAATTGCAGTGGCTGAAACATGGAAATGGCTATATATCACCAATTTCCAAAATAATCTTACTTTGTTCTCCTTGTCTAAATGCAGATCCATACTCCTTTTTTCATACATCAATAGGAAGATTCATGAAGACTCCGAAAAATTTATTAATTTCGTTTCGCTTCACTTCTACATCTACATTAAGGTTCAGTATTTGGCTCATTGGGTTCTGGGAAAAAAACTTGCCCATAAATCCACTTCGAGTGTGAGGCTTTGTATTTTCTATGTTACAAGATTCCAAAGCAAGG
>NW_023339650.1:7003034-7004831 GCF_004916995.1 Morone saxatilis
CTGACATGAACAGTAACCTCTGTCTATTTGTAAATATATATTATTAAATGTATATATATGGGACCTGTCAGTGGGTGGGAAATATTTGGCAGCAAGTGAAGATTTTGTTCTCAAAGTGTGTTAGAAGCAGGAAAAATGGGCGGTGTGAGAATTTGAGCTGGTGACTGGTGCTGCACAGAGGTGTATGGAATCACTTTACTTTTACTTTTACAGCCCACATACCCACTGTTACAAGGGTGCTTTCTGCAATCCTCACATCTACAATTCTTGTAGTAGTGTAATTTCTCCTGCATGCTTTTCAAAAACGTTAAGTAAAAATTGATTGTTTGTTGGTTGAATCGCTCACTATTCTCTTTATACTTTATGCTGTCCACAGTGATATTCAGTTCATTTACATAAGTAGCAATACTGTAATCTAATGATATGCTTCCCCCACTCTGTGAGTGTTATAATTGTATTATTATCACAGTTTGAATTGAGGTTGTGGAGCAAATTCTAACTATTTATATAGTGTTGGGAATATATAACACTTTATATAGATATTTCTTTCAATATATTTACATATATTTTGTGTGTACAATCTCAAATATGTTAAATGAATATAGTTTTGGTTCCCTCTGAACTGTAGTGAAATTTAAGTATAACCTTAATTGTAAATACTCAAGTGAAGCACAGTTATCTTAAAATTGTACTTAAAGGTCCAGTGTGTAACATGTAGGAGCATCTATTAACATAATTGGAGTATTCATAACTATGTTTTTATTATAATCACCAGGATACATCATGTTTTTGTTACCTTAGAATGAGCTTTTTGTATCTACAGATGCCGCAGGTCACCTTACATGGAGTCTGCCATGTTGAACAGGCCTGTTTCTACAGTAGCCCAAAAGGACAAACAAAGCATTGGCTCCAGCTCGGAGCTGTTGCGTTTTTTGAGCATCTAAACGCTTGTTTAGGTTTAGGATTAAAGTGTGAATTGAATCCCAAAACTGAATTACCTGTTCACTGCTCTTTAACCCTTTAAGCGCCAAAGTCGCAAAAATTGTGACAGGACGCGGTACTGAATCAAACTTACCCTCTGTCCCATCATTCTCTGGGGCTTGCTCTTCCCTCTGCTTCTGGTTTTGAACTTCACGTATCCATAATGGCATAACGGGCACCAGTCAGCTTATAAATGCCATTTCTTCTCCTCTTGAGTACAAGCCAGAACTATCAAAAGCTTCCTGGAACATTTGAATTATATTTGAGCCTTAAGTTGTATAAGAATGTATGCGAGTTTTTTAACAAGCAGTCTGTTTCACTTACATCAGGCTAGCCATCAGCTCATCTGCATCTTTTTTTCAATGGAAGCTACAGTTGTCTCTCCTTGCGGGGAGGATGAAGGGCGTAGTCAAAGGGGGTTGTTTGGGTGATGAGCAGCATTTTCTGGACAAATGAAAAATGGTTTTTTTTTAACTTTGTTTGCACATAAATTTATGGGTGACATTTTTTTTATGGGGGTCAGGGATATTATTTCGGTTGTGTTGTGTATGGTTTTCATCCAGCACTCACCCAGGCAGTTCTGGTGGTTCCGCTGCGGACAGAAATCTGGTAGAAGATGTGATAATTCTCTCTCAGCCTTTGGAGCTGATAGGTGGCACACGAGGATTTCTCTAGCAGATCTGGGGACAACATACAACATATTGGGTTATTAAAGTTTATTCTTGATCTATGAGAAGACTTTCCTAAATTTTATTGCATTTATTGTGTACTTACAAGTTGCAATATCAGCTTGAGGACAATTTGCCACTGACTCAA
>NW_023339650.1:7004856-7009336 GCF_004916995.1 Morone saxatilis
GAGTTCGAATTGAATTTACCCTGTAATGAGAAAATGGTTGTTTATATGTTGCTCAACATAACTATCATATGGTTGTCACATGTGCACATGTTGTTTCTTCGAAATGACCTAACTTACAAATCTAGAGGAGTTGGCTCATTTTCTCGATGCGTCTTGGCGCACTTTCCAAAGGCCTTCAAGGCAGGATTAGGCCTGCGATGAATTTGATCCTCCACGGGCCTGCCCTGGGTTTAGGGGGGATGCCAGAAATTTAGCACCACAAAAAATCAGAACTGGTATATCATATTAATTTGTAATATTCTCATTAAAAAACGGAAGGAGCTTTAAAATCAACCTTTTTCTCCTGAAGCAGCATCCTTCTTGCCAGAAACAGCCTGCAATGCTGGCAAAGTACTGGGATGGACTCTCTTGGTTGTTTCACAGTTCTTTCCAGCACCAGGGGGGGGGGGGTTTTCTCCACTGTGAATGAAATCAAACATGTGAACTGACAATGTCCATGAAGATCAAAACATGCTCTTCAAATTGGACTCAGATAGCGGACTTTTATGAATTACTTACGTGATAAGAACAGACTGGTTTCTCTCTGGTCTGTAAGTTTTAAGACAACGGTTCAGCATTGGGACACTTTATTTAAATGTTTGTTATGGTGCTCAGAGATTACAAAGAGGCTGAACTCACCGGACAGCATGTACTGGTAGGCATTTCAGAAATAGGGAGAAGCATTGTTGAGGAGGAGGCTTCACTCCTCTTCTTTCTCGTAGGCGTTGACCACTGGCCTTACATACACTTCGGCAGCCATCTTATAGGGGATTTGGACAGTCCACACAGAACAGCCCTGAGTAAGGTCTTGTGGACAAAGACACATGAAACAAGTCTGTATTTTTTGGGCCTGAAGATGCTCATACAGAGGAGAGATCAGTGTATGGGCTGTCATTATCACGTAGATTCATCCATGCTGCATACGTTCTTTGAGGTTAAACAGCACAGCAGGGTTCATGGAGGGGAGGGGACATCGCCATGTCCTCAATTTTATCAAACTTTGGGCGGCGTTCTGAGGCGTGGATATAACCTCCTTATGGTTAACAGGGTCCTGAAATGATTTACCACAGAGAATATTTCCATTTGAACTGTCATCAAAGCTATAAGTTTGTCACAACCACTTTCCCACTTCCATTAGTCAGTGTAAATATCTGACATACTTACTTTTCCAAACTCAGTTTCAACGGTGACTTTGTCGCCATCTCTGCTGGTGACTTTGGCTTTCACATATTCCACCTCAGGGTCCGGTACAAAACATTGCCTCTTTATATCAAAGGGGCGAGTCTGGGCCTCCAGACGCTCCCTATCGGACTTTCTCAGGAAGGTAGCAGCGGACCCAAACTCTGCCATAAGGGTGTCGCCCATCTTGAAAGCTGTTAACCAAGAACATTGTTTAAAAGCTGCCTGATTAATCTTACATGGTAATTTGTTATAAGTTTATGATGAATGCTATTTACCAGTTTTGTCTTCCTCTCCCCTTTGATAGATTTTATGAGGTTGGTCTCTAAAAGAAGAATAAATAAAAACATATATATTTTTAGTATTTTCAATGTTTGATGTGATAGGCATATGTAAAACGTATGCATACTTACCTGTCGGTGCTGTGTTCCTGTCGTTACTCCTCTTTCTGAACCCCTCTTTATATACATCCAGGAGGCTGAGCTTTGGCACCCTATAAGGGAAAAGCAAGAAAACAAAGGACACTAATCAAAGCAAGATCTGTATTTGGTGATAAAGGAGTGGACAACAATAACTCTCATGTAACCATTGGCCAGTGAATTGAAGCTTATGAGCTGGTCTCAGATCAGCATCTATTTTTGTTTTGTCCTTCAAGTGTCTGAAAAGCCAGTAAATTATATTTAAAAAATGCTGATATATGAAGATGTCTGATGTTATTTTCATTATTTTAAACCACTTACCAACACGTTTGGATTTCTTTTGTAATAATATTATGTTTTTAATTAAATATTAAAATATTATTAATATGTGCTTCATTTGACATTTTAAACATTTTCTTATATTTTGTAACTAAAGACCACTGCACCTCTTGGTCAGTCAATAGTAGTGACTCACTACTAAAATAAGCACTGTCTGGGTGTAAAGACTATACAGACTATAGTATTGTCTGTCTTCTATTATTCTGGAGGACAAAGATAAACTTGTGAATTTTTTACTTGGATTCCTTCTCCTGGTCCTTGTTTGCATCCCAGTGGGCCTCAACTGGCCCACCATCTATAATAAAAGATTGGGTATGACAGCTGCCTGCTTTCAAAGGTTTCAGGTTTCTGTAAATAAATACATTTGGGTCATGCAAACACTTATCACCTCCCCCATGTTCACATTAGTAATGACAACAGATCAATGTTTGTAATAGCTGCCGCGTGTTAACATAAGAGATCCTTAAATCATGTGTTTATTGAGTTGACCACCTGAAGACCTCCTCAAGAAACACATAAGCCCTTTGACTTTAACAACTTCACACTTTGGATTTCACCATGACCTTGTTGGTCTTGACAGTTGGTTGTCTTCACACGGCTTAGCAATCCTTAGCACATCAAAGGGTATTACTGAGTCATACCCAGCTGTCTGGTGTCCTTCTACATTCAACACTTGCAGCGTTATTAGCCTTCTTATATGCAGCAGGATCCCTGGACTGTTTTTCAAGTGGTGTACTTAGACAGATATGGCAGGTAGTTCATGGTCACATTCTGGGTCATATTGTTTCTGCTTTGTGTTGTTTTGAGGTTAATCATCTTTGCAGAGTTTTAAAAGCTATGTTAGATTACAGGTTAATATTCTTCTCATAAATAATTGAAAATTTGGGGCACTCCAGCAATTATAGATAGGTTTGTTTGTTTTGAGGAATACACAGCATCAAAACCTGTGAAAACAGTTGTATTAAGTTTTACATGGCTCTTTAAAGAGCTGTCTGTTATCTCAGATTAGATTAACAGCAGTGATTAAATATGATTAGCAAAAGCCTTTGTTTAAAATGTGTTGCAGAGTTTAAAGGAATAGTTAGATATTTTGGGAAATTCACCCTTTTTCTTTCTTGCTGAGAGTTAAATGAGAAAATCAACATCACTCTTATGTCTGTACTGTATACAATATGAAGCTACTTATTAATAAGCTTATCTTAGCATAAAGTCTAGAAACAGGGTGAAACTTGTAAACTTGTATAGATTAGTCGATGTTTATATGAATAACATGAATCAGTAAGCTAATACAATACTATAATGTATTATATCCATTACCTGCAGTCACAGGTCTGCATTTATATTTCTTCTATTTACAGACTCCTGAGTCCCAGTAAAAATCTGTCAAAAGGTTAGGGTTAGGATTAGGTGTCTTAAAACAAACCACAATGGACATAGAGGAGACCGTTATAGCACATTGTTTCCTTCCTTTTGTCCTTGAGCTCAGAGATAACCACATGACATTCACAGAGCCACTACAAATGCCTTTGGCACACTGGGGCAGATTGCAAAGGCACAGTGACACATTACATCAAACTCGCACACCACTGAGCATACCAAATATGAAGCTGCTTTTATAAAACTACACGGAATCTTAGATGCATCCTACACAGGGATATCACTTTCCTTTGGCAGTGGACAGGTCTGTCCATTATAAAATGTCTGAATTGAGAACTTTGCTTCATTATATTTGGCAGCTATTTTCCACAACTTTTGTTTCTTTTTCCTGTTCTATTGAGAAGATATACCAATGAAAGTAGAGTTTGAACATCATCACAGTTGCAGCTGTTGTTCAACTAGGCCAGTTGGCACTAACTGCTAAACTGTAACTCCACACTCCTTCTTGTTTTCCTGGTATTGTTTCCTTCTATTTACCCTTGAGGACAAAGATAACCCTGTGAAATTGTTTTAGGATTCCTAATGCTAAGCTTAAGAGAAAGCACTGTCATGTGTCCCTGTCAGCAGTGACTTTGCCATTGTGGTTGTGTCTGTTTGTTATGTAAAAAAGTGAAAAGTGGTGTTTCCAGTCTTTAATTGATTTTCTTGTGATATGATTTAGATACTGAAGGCTAATGCAGTATTTGTGAGCTAAGGTCATGATGAAACTGACTGTCAACAACTCTAAAGTCAGCGGTCTTAAATTATTGCTGCTGTTAATTTGCCTTTTGTTCTTAATCTTAATCTACTGTCCTCTTCTGACAGTGTTGGCTAACATAATGTGCCCCTGGAACACATGCGATAATTAAGTTAATTTAATGACTGATAATTAGGGAGCAAAAAGGGGATTTTTACAGCATGATGTACAAGATCAACTTCTTTAAATATGTGGAATCATTTAGGAAGTGAGAAAATTATTTGAATTTGCAAGTGGCTACAGTTAGCACCGGGGTCAAACCAGGTGTTTCTGTACCATCTGAAGTGTAAAGCTGTCTACGCAGTGATAATTTGTCACAGACATAGTTGGA
>NW_023339650.1:7009450-7009807 GCF_004916995.1 Morone saxatilis
CGTCTTGTTCTGCTGGCATTCTTCATGTCAGCCACCTGATATGTCGGTCCACCACATGTCAGCAACCTGTTTTCAGACATCCTTTTCAGCAAAAAAGACCACACCTTGTCTGATTGATTTAAATGATTTATTAGACAATTTGAGGAGCATTTGTGTTGACTAGTTGAAACAGGAAAGAAGAGAGGAAAGATGGGTGCTCCAGGCTGGACCCTTCAGGGGTTGGCTGTGGAGAAGGCCTTTACTGCTCCACTCTATCCCCCATCCGTTCCTAAAAAGATAGTAAGTTAATGGGGATGTGGATTGCATTTGCAAACTCGTAACATGTAGCTGGAATTGTCATGTGTAGGGTAAAATGGA
>NW_023339650.1:7009907-7020989 GCF_004916995.1 Morone saxatilis
TGCCCTCAAGGTTAGAGCGGCACTCTAAACACAAGGTGTGGAGCTGTGAGTAAGTTGAGTTATGAGGAGTGCAGGGTGAACTTTCTCCAGTCTTATAGGACCATATAATCACCCTGTAGCATCACCCATGAGCAACAAAAATAAAACTGAAAAAAGTAAATAAAAACATGCTAACGTGGCTACAACGCACGCAGCTCTGGGAATGTCAGTGGTGGTTGGTCCACCACTTTGGATACCAAAATATCTCAACGTATATTAAAGTGACTGGCATGAAACTTGTGCAGAAAGCTATGTTTGCAGATAATGTAATAACATTCCTTGACGTTTCATATAGCACTATCAAATAAAAATTTCAATTTGTCCAATACTTCTGTATGACAAAAAACATGTAAAACTAACAACATTCCCATCAGTCTCAGCTGTACTTTTGTGCTGATTAGCAAACATTAGTGTGTTCACTCGCTAAACTACAATAGACCATCTCAATAGATCTCCCTCCATCTTACCCTACAGCTGACAAACAGCTTACCTGTTCTGATTTTGATTGTGCAACCACCATCCCCATCAACTCTACTGGTTTTCCCACCCTCATCTCTCTCTACCCATCTTTTTTGGGAATCAATGAGTATAGAGTGGAGCAGTAAAAGCCATCTCCACTGACAACCCCTGCAAGGTCCAGCCTGGAGCTCCCAACCATCCAACACCACCCATCTCTCCTCCCTTCTTTCCTGTTTCAACCAGTCAACACGTATGGTCCTCAGATTGTCTAATAAATCATTTAATCAATCAGACATGGTGTGGTCTTTCTTGCTAAAAGTCTGTTTCAGGATTGTATCGTCAGTTATATTGTACCAATGAACATGAACTAACCGATTTTAACCAAAAATATTAAGCCATTCACCCATCAATCAATCTTCAACTTTTAGCGACATGAAAATTCATCAATTAGGTAGCAGCATGGCTTTTTGCTGAGCGGAGCATGGATGTATAAGTGTTTGGGGGGCCAGACCTCAATGATAACTGTACAAAAACACAGCGTTAGCACTTGTATAAAAGCACAACTTTATCAGTGATTTTGGTGAAACTGGATAATATTTTATGAAGAAAATATAAGACAGATATATAGACATAAATATGCGGAAGCAAATAGCACACTGATTTCCGTTTCACTTATACTTCAAGAGGATGCCTGAAAACAGGTTGCTAACATGTGGTGGACCGACATATGAGGTGGCTGACACAAAGAATGCCAGCAGAACAAGACGATGTCAGAGGCCAACTTGTCACACAACAGCTGAGAATACTACACTACAGACAGGGAAAGCTACATGAAGGCTATTTAGACTACTCAAGGACCTGAGATGTGAAGCATCAAGTGTTGAAAGGGTCTTGTTATGCAATGCAGAGGTCTTTGAGGAGGAGATGTTATCTCCAACTATGTCTGTGACAAATTAGCACTTTGTAGACAGCTTAACACTTCGGATGGTATAGAAACACCTGGTTTGACCCTGGTGCTAACTGTAGCCACTTGAGAATTCATAGAATTTTAAGATTTAAAAAAGTTGATCTTGTACATCATGCTGTGAAAAATCCCCTTTTTGTTCCCTATTTACCAGTCATTAAATTAATTTAAGATTATCGCATATGTTCCAGGGGTAGATTATGTTAGCTAAAACTGTCAAAAGAGGGCAGTACATTAAGTTTAGATGAGTATATCGGTTCCCAAGAACAAAACCCAAATTAAAAGCAGCAGTAACTCAAGACCGCTGACTTTAGAGTTGTTGATATGGATCAGTTATATCTTGACCTTAGCTAAAAAATACTGCGTTCAGTATTACAATTATAACATAAGAAAATCAACTAGAGACTGGAAACACTTTTTCCCTTTTTTAAATAACAGACACAACTACAATGGCAAAGTCACTGCTGACAGGGACACATGACAGTGCTTTCTCTTAAGTAGAAGGAATCTCAAAACAATTTCACAGGGTTATCTTTGTCCTCAAGGGTAAATAGAAGGAAACAATGCCAGGCCAACAAGAAGGAGTGTGGAGTTACAGTATGAAGTAGCAGTTAGTGCCAATATATAGGGTGGTGACCTGGCCTTGCTGAACAAGTGGCACAGAAAAAAAGAAACAAATGACATACTAAAGGGGTGGAAAAGACCTGCTCCATTTAATAAAGTCCTCAATTTAAGTAATATCAAAATAAGAAAATTCAAATTTTTAAAATGCTATTTCTTTTTTTTTCTTCAAATAATTAGTTCATAGTGCAGAATGCAAGCAGCTCAGGGTGAGAACAGAAGAAACACATTTTTAAATTGGACATAACTGCCCGCTACCTTCTCTTAAGAGCAAACTGTATAGGATGCATCTAAGATGTAGTTTTATAATAGCAGCTTTATATTTGGTATACTCGGGAGTGTGTGACATACTTCCAGTAGTTGTGAGAGTGTGAGTCTAAGTTTGATATAATGTGTCACTGTGCCTTTGCAATCTGCCTCAGTGTGCCAAAGGCATTTGTAGTGGCTCTGTGAATGTCATGTGGTTATCTCCGAGTTCAAGGACAAAAGGAAGAAAACAATGTGCTATAAACAGTCTCCTCTCAGCCCACTGTGGTTCGCTTTCAAGACAGCAAGTTCGAAACCTTTTGTCTGTAAATAGCTGAAACAAAAAAGGACATCAGAATAAGGTCTTAAGTGATGCTTATTAGTAGATATACTGTATATTATTTTCATTTACTTCAAATATTTAGTTATAATGTACATTTCTTGACAAGAACATTTTGTGAACATAATGTCGACATCTGGGAATTGATTTGATTACATTTAAAAAAGTTATGACCACAGATTGTGATAAAATAAGAACAGTTAGATGAGTGCTGAAATGAAGTGTAAGTGTAGCCCTATTATCATTATCATTATCATAGCATTGAGCAAATTAGTATTGCTCTTCCATAAATTCCACTGACATAGTTAGCATAGCCTCACAATGACGGGAATCGGGTGGAAATAAAAGCTTGGCTCTACCCAAAGATAACAAAATTTGTCCACCAGCAATTTTAAACTATCAATAATTGAAATGTTATATATTGTTTAATCTATATTAGCTTACAAGTTTCTCCCTGTTTCTGGTCTGTATACTAAGCTAAGCTCATTGTATATCTTATATACAGTACAGACAATATGATTGATGTTGGTCTTCTCATGTCACTTTCAGCAAAAAGCAACAAAAAGGCGTATTTCCAAAAATGTCTATTCCTTCAAACTCTTTAACACCATTTAAACACAGGCTTTTGGTAAAATATTTCATTACTTATGGGATTTATCTTTATTCAAGAGCGTGGTCTTTTATTTTGAGAACACAACTTCCTTGACATTGATTTCACAAAAGCTGCTTGTGCTCAGATTTGCTGTGCTGTGCTCAAACTGTGTGCCTGCACTCAGATATATTTTTTGCTTGCACTTGCTAGTTTCCTATTTTATTGTGCAATGACCTAAATGAGCCCTAACCAATGGGAATCAGAATCAGATTTATTGCCGCCAGGTAGTTTTTAACACATTGGAGGAATTTTGTCTTGGTGCAATGGGCTTTTAAAATATACAATCACACAAAAATATGCTAAAATCACACAAAAATACACAATCGACACAAAAATCACACAAGAATAAAGTACTTTTAAAAATATAAATAAATAAAGATAGAAAAGGAAGAAAAGATAAGGAGACTGTACAGAAGGACGGGAGTGCATTAATGTAATGCATATATTATTAAGGGTGTGAAGGCCCTTGTTGCAGGCGCGGCTTGGTTTTACTTCTTAGAACATCTCATACAAGCGGTTTAATCTTTAACTGTCAGTTCATGGAAGCCTAATGTTACGGCCTCTGCGTTAATCAGAGCTTGGTGTTGGGATTGCAGATTGGGGATGACCAAAGGTGACAAACAGATGGAGTAGGAAATGCATTATACGCTTTGTTTATGCTATAAAACATCTGTATCCTAACATGCAATGCATTCATTCATAAACGATGTATGCAACCAGTGGTGGGTCACCCTCTCTCGCCAGGGTGCCACCCCAAACAGCTATTTCCAGCTTTGGCCGATTCCAGCTGGTGCTGTCCTCCCATGTCCACACACAATGGACATGGGGGAGGTTACAGTGCAACAAGGCATAGTTTGCGCACCCAGACCACACCCAAATCTCGTGCCAATTCTCCAGTACCAGGAGTGAAGGGATTGGGGGACATCCCCAAAACGCCGCAGTATGGGGCAGTCAATGTTGGCCAGTGATCCGCATTGTTTTCCTATCTAGTACACTGGATGGAAGCGCCAGTGTGCTATAATGCTACTTCAGTCAGACAACTCACGTTTTGAAATGTTTATTACAGCAGTATTAGCATTATTTTAGATTTTGCCGTCTGAGGCTCCAACCTCATCATTTCCTGCAGATATGTTTACATAGAGATATTGGGGCTGTTTGGATGAGCCAAATACCTTAAACCCCTAGCCTTCGGAGCCTACAGTGGATGCTCAGCAGGTAGCAATAGCTTACAGAGCAGCAGGCAGCAATTACGGATGGCAGGCAACAGCGGTATTGACAGAGCAGGAGAGTCCTGGGAAATTGTGCAGTTAAAAAATAAGACAAGTCAGATTTAAAGGTGCACGCTTGTCAGGTGATAATGGAGTAGGCTCATGTCGTCTGTATAGCACAGCGCAACTGCGAGTTGGACTGTCTGACACTAGCTGCAGGCTTTGCCGTTAATTTTTTTAAGGACTTTAAAAATGTTAATGATTAAGTATTTGAGCGCAATAAACTTAAGTAGTCCAGCAAACCCAAGATAATAGTTTCTTTCAAAAACACTCGAGTGGAGCACTTACTACTATATCTTCAGTTGCATCAATAAAAGCGAGATTATGCTCTGATAAGTCTGGCTGTCTTTGTTGTGCAATGTGGAGAAAGCCAACTTTCAAGCTGACGTTTGTAACTTTGAGTCTCGACCCCTAGTCTTGTGTCTGACAATCAGAGCTGGATGCAACTCCACAAAGTTTTATCCTACTTTTCATAGTGTCATCATATTTATTTTTTAGAGTTACACTCATTTGTCGGTAAGAATGAATGGGGAGTCATTGCCATTGGTCCCCGAAACAATGAGCAGTCAATGTGCCTCGGCATTAATTACTAAATGGGGATGCGCACTGACCGAACTACAAAGCGGAACACAGTTCACACCGCTAACCCCAAATCCACAGGGGGGGGATCATTCCTTGCAACAGAGAACTTTTGGGAAAAGCAGCCGACCCTAGTCCAACACAATGGTGCTCATTTGCATATCATAAGATAAGCCCTACCCCCCCTGCACTCAGGTGACATTATGGGTATCTGTTACTGCCAGGCAGAAATTATTGTAGTGTTTGAACAATGGTTATCAAAGCAATTATCATGTTGTTAATGTTGATGTAGTGTTATTTCCTTAAGCCATTTAGTGGACTGATCAGAATTAGGAAAGGGTACTTTATTAAAATGGAAAATGCTTTTATTACAAAAAACCCCTGAATATCATTCATTAATGAGAGACCTTAATGGAGGAGAGTTCTCCTTTCTTCTTCCGTAGCATTTGTAGTCAAAGCTTACGATTTTCTCCATTTCGCTGTCTTTATCCTCCACGTTACTGTTTACGTATAGGCGTCTGGCTTCTCATGATCTCAACTTGGCACATTCTGTAAAAAAAACGAAAATCCCTAATTTGAAAAACGATAGTTTCTTTGTTTATGTGAATTCCTCCCAGCTGACTTGCTGCTGGTTTTGCCGTGGCGCGTCACATATTAAAAGATCGTAGCTCAGAGACCCTTGGAAAAAAGGTGCCTCTGATCCTATCCTGTCTCGCACAGGGCCATTTGACTC
Source organism: Morone saxatilis (assembly GCF_004916995.1). Lineage (NCBI taxonomy): Eukaryota > Metazoa > Chordata > Actinopteri > Moronidae > Morone > Morone saxatilis. Next base: position 7,015,809 of record NW_023339650.1, read on the forward strand.
ATGGGGTGGCGCACCGTGCTGACTAGGCATCTTGCAGAAAATGTGATCACGTGACCTTGTTCTAGGCCGTGCCCACTAGGTATGTTCCAAATCTGGGTCTCTGGGATATTTCTGTGGAAAGTTAGGGACTTTTGAAATTTAAAAAAATCACTGTCCCAAATGTCTTTTTCCCCCAAAAGGGAACACCTGGAGACCTTTTGAACTTTGGGCACCAATTTGGGCACTTTAGTATGCACCCAGGAACACCAAATTAATGTCACTCAGACATTTGGGAAACTTTGTGACGTTTTGGTTGACAATTGGAATAACTTAGAATGGGACTTTGGCGCTTGCATTTGGGCAACGTCAAAAAATTCCGTTTGTCAAAAACCCTCTTACTACGTGCTATGTGCCCGAACACATGATTTATAACTTATAAAGTGGCAAACCATCCTGACTTTGGAGCTGCTGAATGTGTTCAAACGACCTTAAGGAGGCCCTTTGGACTCAATTCTGACATTTGTCTGACAATTGGAAACACCAACCTCCCCATTCTAAGTGATGCCAAATGTCAGAAAATAAGGTATATTCCTAACATTGTGACAATTGGCATCACTTAGTCAGTGTTCCCAATTGTCCAAGGTCCTGCATGACAAACGACAAAAAAGGGAACTTTGAGGAAAGAGAACACAGGCCTGAAACTTTGAAAAATCACAGCTCAGACAGCGTTCGCTGTAAATCTGCCAGGGCCCCGGCCCGAGATTATTTCGGGGCCTCACCCAGGGCAGGAGGGTAATGTCAAAAGCCGGTCAAAGTTTCCCTAACCTCCCCAGTTTTGATTGTCCCGGCTGACAACAATCCCATCTTCTCAGCTCTGTCTAGCATCCAGTCGTCACTTGCCAGCATGAACTCCAGGATCCAAGCCCTGGAATCCAGTTCGACACATTCCACTGGTCCGTCTTCCTCCGCAGTTGGCCGATTTCCCTCTTCGTCGACCACGGGTCCAGCACATGGTCCAGCTTATGGTCCGGCATATGCAACACTGGATGATGACGTCACTACAGCGAGCTTCGATGGCATCACATTTCCATGGAGAATGCTGGGAAGTTCAGTCCCAGTCTCCACAGGGGTTCCATTCTTTCCTCTGGCTGCTGCAATTTCTCCCAACCTAAGAAGCCAAATCCTATCTCCTACCTAGGTAATGACGTCAACTTAGTTCAAATATTGCTGTGCTCAGTTGTGTCAGTGATGCTGAAAAATAGTGACCCCAGACTTTTTTGGGGTATTCAGAGATGTCATATGCGCAATGTATCCATCCCGTATAGCCAAACTGGATACGTATCCGTATCTAGCCAGCGTATCTTATGGGGCCATGTCATGGAAGAAAACTATTTTTAGAGTACCACAAGTGATTCTCTGCCAAAGCTGCCGTGTTCATCCAAAGGTTCAACCAAAGACTGGACTGGTCAGTAGTCGACCTGGCTCTCATTAGTAGGCATTTCACAGGTCACCAAGCTCTGCCCTGTTTAATGCCTGAGATGAATCCGCCTGTTGAAAGGGGAAAAGAAAAAATAAAGCCATCAACACCAGTCAATGTGCCTGAGCTGGGGAAGACACTAGTAAGCATCCCAACTGCTGTTTTGTCAATTATTTGATTACAGGACTGGTTCAAGGGTTCTTAGCTTGGCTGACCTGGTTGCCAAAAGTGTCATTTGTTTGCCAAAACCTACAATCTGCTTTGAAAGAGCCTGAGATAGTCGATGCTTTACTGGAAAAAGAAGTTATGAAAGGATTCATGATTGGTCCATTCGATAAATCGCCTTTTACAATGACCTGCATTAACCCTATAGGTATAGCTACCTTGTGTCCTCACAATGACAAAGCAAAAAGCATTTATAGTTTGCCACCCTTTTTCCTAGTTTTTTGCTACAATTTACGATGCCATCAAGTTTTTAAAGAAAGCGGGTAGAGGTACACGGCTAACCAAGGCAGATGTCACAAATGCATTTAAAGTTAAATTACATCCTTCACAGTGGTATCTGATTGGCGTTAAATGGAGACAAAAAATGTTCTTCACAGTCAGGCTCACCTTTGGTTGTTGCATCAGCCCCAAAATATTTGATACCTTATCAGAGGCTCTGTGCTGGATTCTTTTGAATAACTGCCTTTTGTGCTCCATCTCTTAGACAATTTTCTGTTAGTGGACTATCTTACTTTTGAAACACTTATTTAACCTCCTTTTGTGTTTTTCTGCATCTGCTGGTCAATATTTCCATCATATGCCTTTATATTTCACTGTTTTGAATCCTGTAAAATGCAGCCATCTTCCATAAAAGGTCTTTTTGCAGTTATTCAGTTCCATCTGCGCTGTTTGGATCCATCCACCATCAGCCTGCTCGGAAACCCATCTGTTCATCTCCTGCTAAATGGCCTTAGGAAAGAGAAAGCTCAAGGCAATGATATTCTTCTCCCTTTCACTCTCTCACTCTTGCAAAAATTTATCACGTATTTAAGGGATGGGTGCTTTGGTCTATATACAGATTTATTATTAGAAACAGTCTTTGTCATTGTTTTTATGGATTCCTCAGAGGTCTGGTGCGCCCTTACCATGTGTAGTGGGGAAGAAGTTCCATGTTGCTCTTTCAAACCCCAGTGTAGGGGGGATACAAGACAGAAGGAAAAAATTCTTCTTGTTCTTATACTGTTTACAAAGGCTTGGTTGGGGGGGGTTCAAGAAAACTGTGCGTCTTACATTTTTTATTTATTTTTTTAAATTTGTACTATTGCAAATATTAAGTAACATACTAACAGGAAACAAGTTAAAAAAACAAGGTTTGCCATCAACACTAAAAATGAACAGAAATTAATGAAGCATTTTAATCACTGAGGTTCTCTCAGTGAGCTCGTTATTACAGAGCAGCAGTAATAACGACTGCACAAGACAGCAAAACTCTGGTACAAGCATGTATAGAAATAATTTTGTCTCATGGGTGTTACATCCCCTTAAAAATATGCTATATATTTTGGTGTGTACGGCTTGCTCAAGGGGTTGGTGATCTTATCAGCTCAATTGTATGATTTGTTGCTGTTCTACTAATATTAAATTTATCCTATTGTCAGACCAAGCATCTGGACTGACACCCTGGCTCAACGCCATCGACCGCTACAACTGCTTACGCTACAAAGACATACAATAGGTAATAATGTGACCTCTTTTTTTTTATAATTCAATTTTTATTATATTTCCGTTATTACAACAGACAAACGAACATTGAACAAGCAGACAGAATGGAGGTCCTAAAAATAAAATAAAAATAAAAAAGTAAATAATACATAAATGAAAAAAATAAGAAAAAAATAAATAAATAAATACAAAATCTGAAAATAAATTAACTAAAAATAAAACAGGCAGGTGAGTAAGGCAAGCAGGCAAAATTAACACATCTGCTGCCAAAACTATCCCATTTTTCTTAAATCATATCATTTTCACAATTAATCTCCCAACATCTTCTCACATGCCACAGTCCCCATCACACCTGTGTTTTCCACATACTCAGTGTGGGGAGCTTGGGGTTCCTCCAACACCTCAGAATAGTCCGTGCACATGTTATTAGGGCCAGTTAATATTCTAAAACTGTATTTGTGTCAACAGGGTACCATAGTTCTGTCTCCAAGGAGACAGTCTTCACTGGGAAGTTCACAATTTAATGATTTGCTCATATAACGATCATAACTGTTTTCCCCACAAGGGGAGGATCTTAGAACATTCCCATAATGCATGGATAAATGTGCCACTTTCCCACAACACATTCCAACATAGGATCATTATTAATAAACCATTCTGTTAAGTCTTGATGGAGTAAAATAATATCTAATGAATTATTTTAAACTGAATAAACTTGCCTCTGCCTCTCTTATGTATTCTTCAGTGTTGGAAAGAATCCCTCCCATCATCATAAGACAGATCTTTCTCCCATATCATCTTGAGATTACTACAGACCATTATTATTTGTCCAAGGACACATCTCATACCATCTTGAAGCCTCATGATGTATTTTGGGTAATTGTAAGTTGCATTCGATCGGACTTCTGTCCTGAAACAACAGGAACCACCTCTTTAATACAGTGTCTAATTTGTAAGTACTTCCAAAAGCGGCCTCTACCCTCAAATTAAATTTTTCTTTAAATCTAATAAATGAAAGAAAATTGCATTTTCAAATAGATCATCTATTATTCTGATGTCTTTTCTTAACCACTGAGCCCAATAGATAGGGCTGTCTTTCTATCTTTATTTTCTGATATGTGCCATAATGGATGAATATTTTTGAGTATACTGAGAGATTTTACATCTCTTATGTACCTCCTGGCCAAAACCATTTTGAATGTCCTAGAATAGGGTTATTCACTTATTTTTTCATTTTAGCTGTTTGTGCTAGAGCCTCCATAGGTTTCAGTTGATTATGTGAACAAGTTTGAGACAACTGGCATGGCTTCTGATTTGTGCAATTGATGCAATAACCAGACACTTTAGAATATGCTTCAATAGTTTCTAGTAGAACTGACACAGAATTGGCTGGATCCCGGCTCAGTACCAAAATATCGTCAGCATAAAGAAAATAATTTATGCTCCCTGCACCTCCAATGACACCCTTAATTCTCGATCTGCTTCTAATCGACGTGGCCAATGGTTCCACAAAAAAAAATTGTGAATAGTGGACCCTGTCTAGTTGACCTGGTTAAACTGAAAAACTGAGATAGTTATCCCATTAGTAAAGGACTGGCAGCTTTAGGGCTGGAATATAAGATTTTTATCCACCTGCAGAAACCGTCGCCGAAACCGAATTTTGAAAGAGTTGCAAATAAAAAAGCCCCAATCCACCCTATCAAATGCTTTTTGAGCATCAAGTGATATGGCTGAAACAGGGTGAGGGTTAGTTCTGTTCATCCAAATTAAAATGGCAACAGTCTCCTCATGTTATCGAGAGTGAAGATCTGTGTTTTATAAATCCAACTTGGTCTTTGTGAATAACTTGGTAGAACCTGATCTAACTTAGTGCTAATGTCTTGACAATATTTTACAATCACATTTATTAGGCTTATAGGTCTATAGTTGGCTAGGTCCGTTGAATCCTATCTTTCTTTGGTAACAGTGATATAATGGGCCTGATTAAGACTTTCTGGGATGAGCCATATTGAAACGCT
>NW_023339650.1:7021014-7024150 GCF_004916995.1 Morone saxatilis
GAAATGCTTCATGGAAAACCTCTGTGAGAAATGGACAAAGAATATCAACATATTTCTTATAGTACTCCACCGGGAAACCATCTATACCAGGTGACCTCCCGGTTTTCATACCCTTAATTGCGGTTCTAACTTCAGCTTCCGTTATGAGAGCATCCAAACTATCCTTTTCCTCTGAAGACAGTTGTGGTAACTTTACCTTCTGGAAGAAAGAGTTCAAGTCTTCATCACTAGCCGAACATGTAGTCGTATACAAATCTTCATAAAAGTTTTTGAAAACTTCATTAATTTTTTTTAGCTGATGTGAATAGTTTATCAATTTTAATGTGACCTTTCTTATGACAATAAAAGCAATCACAGTCTCAATGTGGAGGTGAAGCTGGTCCCTTTGCTTATAAAAAGATGACCAGGATCAGTTTTTGCGATCCTGAACCTCTGTCTGGGCAAAAGGAAGATTAACATTTTTATTAGATAGAACAAACTCATCAGCCAAGACAGCTGCTTTAGACAGTGAAGTCACCTATCGTTAATTTAACATAACCATCTTCTCAGGTAAAGCACTCTTCAACAGGCAAAGATCTATCTGACAAAGAACTTCAAAGCTCTCTTTGATTTTGTTAGCAGCACACCATTTATCAAAAAGAATGCCCCTTTATCTTGCGAACTAAAACATTTGATTACTGGATTTTTTATGGTTTCTGAATTTTTGCCTGTAGGCCTCTGGTACTAGCTCATATGCACTGCTAATGTGCTTTAGTTTACACTGGATAAGGATAGACCACATGTCTTTGGGCCATTCTAGTGGAGTAGCAATTCTTTAAAACGCACTGAAGTAGGAGTCAACCTCTGACTCTGAATATTAGCACCAAAGCAATATTTTTTATTGACATCAAACCCTTGATTGATTCAACAGTTTTTTTGTGAAGGTACATATCTTTGATGTATGTGCTAATGTTCGTCCAGAAAAAATCCTCGTGACCTCCATTTCAAGCTCCCATAGCCGGATTTCTTTATCAGCATTAATCTCAAGTTTGCGTACCTGTAGTCGGAACCGTGAAACATCTCTTTTTTTCTGTGTTTCTTTTTGAAGGCAGGCCAGTCGTACTGGATTCATGGGCTTCAGGAGAGGGGCTCAAAACGAGCCAAATTTTCTGGAGGAGCCTCACGTTCAGCCCTTTCTCCTGACGGTGTAACCAGTGCAACTTGCTCCTTTTTGCTATCAAGAACAGAGAAAACTCCTGCTGCAGCAGAAGGAACATTGTTAGGAGACACCTCAGCACTAAGAAGGGTCAATGGGAACAAGGACCTTCAATTATTTTTTTCCAATATCTTATTTGTTTTTATTTCCTTTTTAAAACCATATTTCTGAACAGGAATGTCAAAGTGTGCTGCAATACACAATAAATCATCCTTATGAAAACCTAATTTCAAAAGTTTGATCATCAATGAAGTAATGTCAATCAAATAATCTTTATACCAAATGCCACACACATTCAACTCAACAACAATGATCTTTTTAGCTCAGGAAAAAATATCCTGGAGGAGCCCCCAATTGTGTTAAAGCCCCGTTTTTATGAATTAAAAAGATGAAGACATGACAAACAAAAAATAGCCAGGTCAAAAATAGTTGTGACAAGGTTAAGCTATTGTATTCAGATTGCTATTAATAAAGACAAAGGTTCTCAAAATGTGAGGGAGGATTGGACAGGATGGTTGTGCCAAAAAAAAGAACAAACAAAACTGCACCTAAACTATCAACTGCCACTATAAACAAACAAAATCCAAACTCTCTCATCTACAACAACTTCTCAAAAGCATACAATAGTGGCACCAACAAGTAACCCTAGTGTATCTAGCCAAAGTGTAACTACATGTGTGAAAAAACAGGTACCCCAAAACTTAACTAGTCCTAAACTTCCAACAAAAAACACATTTTCATACAGTGTTTTACAAGTATGCTCACAGATGGCAACAATAGCATACCTACAGGAGAGCAATTGAACTCTCAGGCAGGCTTCTTATACTGAGGTTCCTGCTTGATGATTGGCCAGTTTCACTCTTGGTCCACCAATGAGCAGCAAGGCCAGACTGCCACAGGTGGAAAGCAATTACCCTTGTTAGCACCTGGAGAGAACACAGGCCCTGCTCGGCATGTAACAGGTCATTAAAAATAAGTTGAGTGATTAGGCATGAGGTTGCATTATTAGACATCTTCTTTAGCTTCTTTAATTACCACTAAAACAGTGTAACATATGTATGAGACTATTTTTGGAATTGTTTTTTTAAGAGGAAGCTTTTTTACTGTATCTAATATTTTGTTAATGCTATATGTGATCAAATAACTGCATCTGTGTGTTACTGATAAACCACAGTGAGAGGGCCAAAGAGAACTGGTGAGATGTAAAGTGATTAAGTTGTGAACAGAGCACAAAAAAAGAAAGAACTATAAGTAAAAAGGGGAACTTGTTTTGCTGTTCCGTGCTTCTGCAGGATGATTATAGTGACTGTAGCCACACAGCTCTCTGCAACAAAATGTCTTCATCATGTGGTCCAGAATGGTGTTTATTGTCAATGTATTGAATATTGATTCGTTGATGTGGAAGACTTTCCTTGTGAAGTGTAAAATAACCCCAACACATGAGTTCTGAACTGCAAAAAGTTCACAACTCACACCTTCTTCAAGTATTATCTCTGATAGACAAAATCCTTCCCTGATCCAGCAAAATAAGCTTTGCCAGCTATGTCTGTTAGCATCCATCAATGTTCTGCTGTTTATTAGCAGGGTAGATGTCCCTCTTTTCAAATTCCTCATCCTGGGGAATCATGAGACTTTCCTTTGTAATAACAAAAGGGACTAAACTATTGATAATGAAACATCCCCTGCATATGAAATATCTACATTTTATATCTACTGTTCAACTAAATCTTAACTACATGTGTACAGTACCTGAAGTTCATGTTTTTATACTTATTTATACTTACTTATACTATACTAATAAGTCATTACTGGGATTAATGTAACACTGTAATGTAAAAAGATAAGATGAGGTTAAGATGCAACAAAAGCTGACTTCCTCACTCACAGGGTGCAAACAGGAAGGGTGAAGACTTTCTTGTATTGCTGCAGTATTTTAATCGT
>NW_023339650.1:7024250-7026819 GCF_004916995.1 Morone saxatilis
ACTCTGAGATGATGACAAGTCAACTTGATACCACAGGGTAAATTTGATGTGTCTTTAAATAAATGTGATATTCTCTTGAAGGACTTGTACCGCACTGTTGACTGTGTTGTAATGTTTGAACTGTGTGCCACTGTCAGTACATAATTTAATAGATAACAGCTGAATTGTATTCAGGAATTAAAGGTCCAGTGTGGAAGATTTAGTGGCATCTAGCAGTGTAGTTGTAGATTGCAACTCACTCGCTTCACCCTCCCTTTTCCCATCCTGGCTGTGACTGTTAGTCTTATTAGTTCTATGTAACTTGTACTATTGATTTTACAGCCCTAACTTTTTACACTGTTTTGGTTCACTCTCACAGCTTTCATCAGCCTCGTTTTCAGATACAGAAGTAAACGTTCTAAAAAAAGCTCTAAAATCCACTCTTCACCACCTGCTCAGCACCGAACTGTAGGCAGATACAGGTAGAAACAGCTGTCATGGCCATGGCTGTACCCTTGCCTGTTCCTTGTGTTTTTCTTGTGTTTCCCCCTCCCCTGTGTCTCCTATCTGTGTGTTGTGGGCATGGGTTTCCCTCCTGCCTTCCAACTCTGCTCCACACACCTATCTGCTAATAAGCCATCAACTCTCTCAGTCTACGCAGCCACCTCCAGTCAACCCAACAGTATATCTACGATTCTCCAGCTACTCAGTGCCTGATGGGCAGTGAACAACAGTGAAGTTGACACCTACCTGCCTGCCTGCCAGCCACCATTTGTAAGCCATCTCCTCAACCCTCCCATCATCATCACCATCTTCATCATTTTGGAATAAAACCTATTAAACATCATCATTATCTAACGTGACAGAACGATCAGGCCAATCATGGGCCGAGCAGACATAGTTTCAGATGAACTCTGGCTCCCAAAAAGTTGTCCTCCATTACAGTTTGGGTCACAGACTTCCTTAGGGCCCCTAAACCTCAGCCACAGGCTCCAAGCTCTCAGCCCAAGATTCAGTCCCAGATTCCTAGCTGTCAACCTCGGTCCCAGGTTAGCCTCAGCTACAGGTCTCTTAGCTTTCAGCCATCTAGCCACCACTCTTCTAACTCTACCAGCTTCCATCGTCAGCTAGCAATCAATCTGCACTCCAGTTAATTAGGCTAGGGTTAGACAATTTGCATTCTTTGTGTCCGAGCTTATGTCACAGGCTGGAAGTACAGGTTTCCACTTTTTGCCATGTTTTAACTTTGTTATTTATGTTTTATTTGATCCTTTTATTGCATGTTTATGCTTGCTTTTGAGATTGTTTTATGTATGCTTTTAAGTTGAAATCAGTTGATTTAGCCTACTTCCTCCCTGACACTGTGCGAATCATGCTCAATAACCTGCACCTAGCCAGTTCTGAACACCTGATATACAACATGGTTCATCAATGGCAGGGGAGAGCTGACCCATGGTGGACCAATCAGCGGCCAAGGGGTGGGACAAAGCAGAGATGCAGGACCAGGACAAGGCACGAACAGAGGGATTGAAGCACTGCAGAAGGGAAAGCGTAAGGAAAAAAGATATCTTCACCTGGGAAAAGATCAGTGGCCAGCAGAAGTCAAGAGTGTTACGATGTGACACAAAGGCAGGGTCAGAGCTGTTCGAGACGCCTGCGTTATATTGGGTTGGCCGAAGAAGAGATGCAGAGTAGACGTGTTGTGATTACACGTAAGGTGGCAGAGTTTCTGCTGATATATTTGGATGACAATCATTTACTCACCTGTCTTCTATTCTCAACTGCAGCATTTAGATGAGGTGTTCCTAAGGCTGTGGCTGCATGGGTGAGACTGCGGCTGAAGTGTAAGTTCCTTCAGTGTGAGTTGAAGTTCTTGGGCCATGTGTCATGTTTTGCAAGATCACTCTGCCCCTGAAGGGTTAGGGGTTAGGGTTGATGACTACTGACAGTAATCCCAGCAGACAAAAAGTCGTAAAGTAGGAAAGTGCAATGATCTCCTGAATGCCAGACATCCTTCGACGCATTGAAAACAGCAGGGACAAAGCCCCAGTGCTAGTTCATGCTAATTATGCTTTGTGCTCACTTGAAGACGGCTATGATATTACGTACTGCTTGAGTAATAATAATGTGAATGCAGATGTACTGTCCAGATTCCCAGTGGTGTCTAAGCCAGGAGATGCACCAGATGAAGAACGTGGCAGCGAAACAGACCCCATCACAGCAGCCGTTGTACTAGTCAGCAAAATGGGGACAGCAACATGCTTGAAAACTCATGAAACGTGGCGCACTCACTCGGAGACTCAGTGCCAGAAGCTCATGTTTTAAAGTCATTCCTGCAGCACAGAGAAACTTCCTGTGTTACAAACAGCACTGTTTGATCTACATTAACAATCTTCCAACTATTACAAATCAAATCTGAAAGTTAGTCATTTCTTATTTAAATGTTTACAATTACAGTCAGAGTTAGAGACAGAAATAAATACAAAAGCTAACATATCTCATCTGTAAAGTAACAATTAACTATAGCTGTCATATAGATTCAGTGGAGTAAAAATGACTGCTGCATGATGTAACACCCATGAGACAAAGA
>NW_023339650.1:7026919-7027457 GCF_004916995.1 Morone saxatilis
GCAGGTAAATATAGAACTGAATCTTATTATATAATTACTTTCCTCTTTTCTGTTTATCTTCTTTCTTGCAGCTGTATTGTAGTTTTTTGTTTTAGTATCCTGCACTTTTTCTGCATAAGTATGAATTTATTCTATACAATTAAACTTGACCTAGATTTGAAAAGAAAGACTTCAACAATGGTTACATCAGTATTTTTACATATCAACATTCAACCTTTGTTTTCTTTCAGTCTCCTCTCTACAATGGGGTTCAGCTGTTGGAGGGATCATTGTCGTCATTCTCATCTGCGCTGCTCTCTGTGTTTGGTAACTATCACAAATTAAAGGATGTGACACAATACACTCTCTGCAGAGCGTGGATGAGGATGTGATCTGTCAGTTTTGTTTATTTCTGCACCAACAGATGTCTGTATGTTTTTATGCATAATAATAATGCTGTTTCCCATCAGTCTTTACTCCTATCATCTATTTCACCTGAAGCACAGTATAATTATTCTGACAGCTCTCTAATGTCTTCCAGGTGGTTTAAGTCGAAACA
>NW_023339650.1:7027564-7030179 GCF_004916995.1 Morone saxatilis
ATCAGTCTCAACAATCAGTAGACATTGTTTGATAGGTTACTGAGTGGAACAAATATTAACAATAACAACAAATGGAACTAAACAACCTGTTAGCAGCATCCTAACATTGTGGTTGGAAACTGTAAAGTAATTATACTCCAAACTATACAAGCCACAGTAGACAGTTTTTTTAAATATTTTTTCTGTTTAAATCAAAAACTAGGTAATGGTGGAGCACATTTGATATCATCAGCAAGTTGGTTTAATCTGTTTACAGCATACAGCTGCTACACAACGGTTCTCAGTTGTTGTCTGTGGAATGGAGGAGATGTAGCACGTTAGTGTGGTTGGCTGTGGTGGGGAGTGGCAGACACCTTGTAGTGTAGCTTGGGCACTAATCTAACCAAAATATGTGTTTGCTTACACTATGGGAGAGGCTTTATGTGGAGGAGGGGTAGCTACAAGACCATAGTGGCTCTAGTGGGCACAACAAATTTCACATACACTAACATACACATTTAACCTGAGTCAGGATTCAGATTGATGTTTTCAGATGTTTGTGTTCCAAAGTGAAATTTAGATTCATCTGTGATGATTTAATCTGGACAAATCCAGCTCACAACATTTCTTACTTGATTATTTTTTTAGAATCAAAGAGGTGAAGAGCTGGCTCTGCAAATGCCAGTCAGCACAAATGAAGAAAACATCCATTATGGAGAGATTGACTTTTCGAAGCGCAGTGACTCAGTGCAAGACAGTGGACAGCAGCAGGATACGCTGTATGCACAGGTCAAAGTGTCTAAGCCATCAAACAGATTAACACACACTGCTGACGGCCCAGAGGATCTCTACGCTCAAGTGAAGAAATAATAAATGAGTACTGTTTTGTGATCACATTTTGGTTGGTTACATAATATACCTTTATTTTGTAATTTTACCACGTTTTATGTCAGTTAATGAAGAAAAAGTCAGTGAAGACTAGACAGGAAAATGTTCACTGCTCACAGTTAATCATACAGCTTTTACTGTGTGATTAGTAATCTGCTTGTGAGATATGTACAAGTAAAAGTCTCAAAGCTCTAAATAGGAACTAATCTTAATGATATGAGAATGAATTATAGTGAACTTGACACCTGAAGCAGTTCTGTACACACATTACCAGTGTAGTCCAAGATTATATTTACTTTTGAAATGTTTGTGTATTTAATTTTATTTTAATCTCATTTACTTTATCTGTTGTATTTACCTATTTACTATATTACTTCTAAAATGAACACGAGACAGAGTTTCTGCATTTAAAGATATTTATTCATTGCACTGTAATAAAAACGTTCGGCATACAACTTCTAAAAATACCTAATAATCTCACTCGCATTTATTGGTCCAACATTTCACATATTGTGTGTAAACATCACCTGAAATCATACAATTTAATCACAAACATAACGAAAGTGACAAGATGAACTAACATAGTAATTCTCGGGTCCACTGGAAATCTGCTACAATGTTTTGAGTATTTATTGTACATCTGATTAATATATTTTCTAATATCAAGCTCAATTAACATAAAGGGCATTTCATCAGACTCAGTCAATCATGTATTAAAAGAGCTGCTAAAATTCACTTAAAACCTTTTTATGAATAAAAACATTCAAACTTGATCTACTCTGTGTCAGAATCTTGCCAAAAAAAGATCTTTGGGCTTCAGCTTGTAAACACAGCATCCTAGACACTGAACTGTTAAATATCTCAGAGGCACTACTGGGCCATGTTGATTGTGCTTTAGTACCATGCTAGCTCTTGTGAGTGAATGGAGGTAGTGACAGTATCTACATGACACGTTTGACAACTTCACAGAAATCTAACCTTCATGTTGAGAGTCAAACCTCCCTCCTACCACCAACCCAGCACCAGGCCCTCAGTGTTGCAGCATTAGTGTGAAGTGGTGTCCAAAAGGTAAATTGCATTGTAGATTATTAGCTTCTCCGTCAATTCCATATCTGACATTTAATTCCTGACAGATTCCTCTTCATAAAAGAGAAAGACAAGAGTCACAGACTGTGTTTTCAAGCACAGAGAACATTAACTACTGGCCTGGCTATTGGTCTTAGGTTTTTATTCAAGCAATGATTGAATAAGCACATACCAAAATGTAGCTGCCATAAACCATCTTTGACAGAGCAGCAAGTACTAGTAATCTCTCATACTAGCTACTGCCATGTTGTTTGAAAACCAAAGAGGGATGGGGTGTTTCTATGTCACAGTGACAACAACCTGGTTATCCAATCTCAGTGTTTGTTTACTTTGATAAAACCAAACTGTCTTCTCAGCTAACCTGGTTCAGAACTAAATTCTCTGTGTATGTAAACCCAGCCAGTGACTCTGATTGCACCCTAATGATCTGAGTCCTGTGTCATCAGTGACTGCCTCCCTGTTCCTGGAGGAACTTCCTGTCAGTAGGGTTTTAATTGTGCACTCTGTCCTCCAGAGCCTTCAGCTCAGCCTCCACCTGAGCCGGCAGATCAGCTCCAACTTGCTGAGTGAAGTAGGCTCTCAGCTCCTTCGTCTCCTTCTGCCAGAAAGGCGTAGGCACATGAAACAGGGCACCCATATCCACCTTGCTGCTCAGACCTTTA
>NW_023339650.1:7030279-7035990 GCF_004916995.1 Morone saxatilis
TCCACCTTGCTGCTCAGACCTTTAGTGTCGATGGCGCCATCTTCTGGAAGCCAGCCGATAATGCTCTTCTTGGCCACCTTGTCCTCCCTCTCCCGGCCGCAGCGCTTGAAGATCCACTCCAGGACGCGGGCGTTTTCGCCGAAGCCGGGCCAGAGGAAGGCGCCAGTCGCATCCTTTCGGAACCAGTTGACGTGGAAGATCTTGGGGAGAATAGTGGGGGCCTTTCGTTTCTCCATGCTCAGCCAGTGACCAAGGTAGTCACCAAAGTTGTAACCGAAGAAGGGCCGCATGGCAAAGGGGTCGTGCATAATCACCTTGCCTGAAGGAAAACATTCAATGTTTTGTAATAAATAAATATAAAGATTTTATAAAGAACTATCTTAATAACAGAACAAGTGACATCCTTATCATCATTATCTTTAAACACCTCATCAGTAGGACATCTGAGTACTATCTGATGTATTACAAATGATGACACACTGTCTAAAAACTAGTCAATCAACCCTACAAATCAGTACAAATGTATTAAGAGGAATTAAGGCCAGAGGAAAATCAGATTTTGTGTGTTTGTACCTTTATGCTCAGCAGCTGCTGTGGCCTCAGACCTCATGGCGGCTCCAACAAAGACTCCATGTTGCCAGTTCAAAGACTCATAGACCAGAGGGACTCCTGACAACATCAACATTTTATCATGTTTAAGATGTTAAAGAAGACAGGCGACACAAGCACGATCAGAGAGAATGATTCAACACTAAATAAGACTTCAGTGCAGGACAATAGTAATCATGACTTTAATATAGCTCAGATTTTTTTTTAACAGCTAAAAAAATATTTTCCCTACTTAGTAAATAATACGGACCCTGAAATTATGAAATAAAATAAGGACATAAAACCTTCTATTTTTTTATATTTTTATTTATATTTCTATCATGTCATCAACAAAGGCCGATCGACATATTGTCCCATTAAAAAGCCCCAATAACCTGCTCTTTTTTCTGCTTACATTATTTTTCCATACAATAAATAAAAAAGGTAAGTAGTAGTAATTTCCATCATTGACTTATTTTCACTTCTTTTCCATGATGTTTCTAGACTACATTTTCTGTTTGCAATGTAAGATGAATGAACTGAGGGTAGATTAGTTTACTTCCCTCTGTGTCAGTCACACCACAGAATACTAAATGATTAAAATGTGAAATGATAAAAATGCGGTGCTCATCAAACAATGTCTGCAACTATTTAAAGAACAACTTTTGGTGTGTATTTAATGAAAGCATTGCCAACCTTCTGGTCTCCTGCCACCGAAGATGATGGCGTCGATGGGAACGCCCTCCTCGCTCTCCCATTGGGGGTCAATGATTGGACACTGAGCCGCCGGGGCACAGAAGCGGGAATTGGGGTGGGCACACGGAGTGGAGCTTCCTGTTTACAGAGAGGAAACAACAGTGTTTGTAAACATCTACACATCTGAATATCAATGTCTAAAAATGACATTGCTTTGACATACCACTAGATGGCACTGTATACACAATGGCTGTTCAGTTTACTGCTCATATGTCAGTTTGATATATTCAGAAAGCAGAAAGTCTGTGATGAAGGGAGAGCAATATACACTGTTCTATATAAGTTTTATACTTTTTACTTTTGATGCTGCAGTCAGTTTTTTTGGTCTGGGGCCTGTTAATAATCAGAACTGGTGAGGAAATGTCTTTATTGGCAAAGAAAGAAGCATTATTCAAGCTCAAATTATATCAGCAAAACTGCTGAATATTCATTAGAAACTATGTGGTAAAAACAACAACAACAACAACATCTCCTCTTTACACTGATGTCTTTATAAATCCTGGGCAATCTGGGCGAATGTTACCTTGCTTCCAGGTTTTGCCGTGCCAGTCTGTGAGTGTGACCCCAGCTGCGGGGGGATCAAGGCCCTCCCACCACACTCCTCCATCGCTGGTCTCACCAACGTTGGTGAACACTGTGTTTTTGGCGATTGTGGCCATGGCATACGGGTTGGTCTTGTCTGAGGTGCCAGGAGCCACACCGAAGAAACCATTCTCTGGGTTGATGGCTCTCAGTTTACCTGCGGAGACAGACAGGATGTTGGATTTCATGAGGCTTTACTACACTACCTATGGAGTAACAAAGTGCTTTTGTGTGTGAGCCATCCTCCTCCCTCTTACCTTGGCTGTCGAACTTCATCCACGCAATGTCGTCACCCACACACTCAACCTTCCAGCCTGGCAGGGATGGTTTCATCATGGCCAAGTTGGTTTTACCACAGGCACTGGGGAAGGCCGCAGCTACGTACCGCTTCACTCCCTGAGGGTTGGTGATACCCAGGATCTGAGGAGAGGAAAGAGTGGTGAATAAACATGTTAAAGGACAAATCATTTTATTTATTTTTTTACCGCTTTTCACTCAAAAGCACTCAAAGAGCATCATGGCCAACTTTTGAAAGAACAACCACTCTTATACTATATATATATATATATACACTATATTATTTACATTTAAAGGGGACCTATTGTGTTTTTCCATAGTTTGTCATATATCAGTTTACTTTGCCAGATGTTAATGATCAAGACCAAAAAGGTCAACTAATGAGATAAATGTATGTGAAAATAATTCTTGTGAGCAGAATTCTTTTTTGAATTTCACATGACGAGCTGACATATTTTTGGGATTTTTCTTTGATGTGCTGTGGCTTCTTTGCCTCAACTCTCATGTATTTACAGAGTTTACTGATAGACAGAATAGCTTTACTTGTAGCTATTAGCCAACTGCTGTTAACAGACAGGAAGTTCGATTTGGCATGAATATGGATGTTTTTGAAAAGTGAATCATGCAAAGCTAGTTACTCTAGGGCACTCTCAGACTAAGAATATATAGCGCTGGAAATGAGCATAACGGATCCCCTTTAATGTTTTTCTCAGGGACAACAAGTTAGCATCTTCCAAATGTCTACAAAGGAGAATTATGTGTCAAGCAACTGGAGCAGGCTGCAGGCAGCAATGTTCACTCACCAACATGTGCTCTGCCAGCCAGCCTTCATCCTTGGCGATGCGGGAAGCGATGCGAAGGGCGAAGCACTTCTTCCCCAGGAGAGAGTTTCCTCCATAGCCACTGCCGAAGGACATGATCTGCCTGAGGTCTGGCAGGTGAGATATCAGTACCTTTTCTGGGTTACAGGGCCACGAGTTGACCAGAGGGGCTGGAGAGCAGACAGACAGATACCAGACATAACAGAGATAGGTGAGTGTTGGTGAAATGGAATAGGGATAAAATAATGGAGGAGATGAGGAAAGAGCCAGAGATAACAGGAAGGGAGATTGATGGAGAGATGGGGGGGAGGGGGGTAGGAAGAAGAGGTGTGAAGAGAACAGAGAGGGAGATTTGTAAGATCTTATAGTTAGTAACATAAAGCACCAAGACAAGTTGTTCTGGGCTCTTGGAATTTGTACCTTTAAGTGGCAAAGGTCGTCCCAGAGAGTGCTGACAGCGGACAAAGTCCACTCCTTCAGCCAGTTTCTGCAGAACAGGAGTGCCCATTCGTGTCATGATTCCCATACTGGCCACTACGTATGGCGAGTCCGTCACCTTGAAGGAGAACAACATCTTTATCACCCCTGATCTACAACCTAAAACCTTAAGTGAGCAATAGCCATAAAGTGCTACAATAATTTATTAGAATATACTGTACTAATAAATCACAGCAATTTAAAGCAACAAAGTATAGTTACTTTATTGTTTTATTGCATGTTTTTAAGTGTTAAGTGTGGAGAAGAGAACAGCCAGTACCTGGACGCCATATTTACTCAGAGTCGAGCCTACAGGACCCATACTGAAGGGAATCACATACATGGTCCGACCTATAGCGAGGACACAGAAACATAAACAACACATTAATGCAGTTTACTTTTTACTACAGGCAACTACTGACAAATGTCTGGAGATATCATGCCTACAGTTGAGAGTGGTAACATGCAAATAAATACTGGCTTTGTCAGACCTGAAAGATCCATACAATGTGTTCTGGTGGGAAACACTGAATGTAAACTTTTCTTTGTTTACAACTCCACTAGGCACCTTTAACAGAGTTTTGTGTTGTGAATGAAGCTGTCCATGTTTTATGATACAAAACATACATCACTACATTGTTACAGCTGGGACTTCTGATGTGCAAAACATCTATGTTCATTTGCAAAAATAGAGACACTTTAGTCAGAACACATTTGGTAAAGGAGTACCTTAACACCCCCTGAAAATCGTGTCATTGCTGACCTCTAGTGGTTTAACTTCTCAGCTTGCTGCAGTGATGTACAGGCGTACTCCAGGACACTGTGACATTACTGCTTTATTATTATTATTACTTGCATATCTCTGTCCTTTATTTTAAAATAGTTGGTTAATGTTCAGAATAAAACATTGCCATTCAACGGTTTCAAAGGGAAGTTGATAGGACACATCTCCTGGCAACATTTCATTTCCATCCAACAGCATACCTGACATGCAGCCGGGGAAACGCTCCTCTCTGGCTCTCTGCCAGTCAGACTCGCTCATCCAGCTGCCCAGCTGACTCTTCACCCCTCCAGCAGGGATGGGGATGGTGTCCCTCTGGTTCTTGGTCACAATCACGGTCTTGCTTTCCACCCGAGCCACGTCCTTTGGGTCTGTACGTGCCAACCAACTGAAAAACAGAGCAGGAATCAGAGCACGATGCGGGAAAAACTGAGGAACTTTAGAACTTTAGAGAGAGAATCAGCACATAGAAAGAAGAATGTATTTCTGAGTGTATGCAAGTATTCAAATTTAAAAATCCTTACCAGTTGTCATATTTGGGAAGCCTCTTGACCATCCCTTCCTTCTGCAGACCTGCCAGGATGTTGGCCGTTTCCTCCGGCGTCCCCGTCACCACATGCACACCAGCGGGCTTACACTCGTCCACTGCTCCCTTCACGAAATCAGCCACCGCCGGGGGAAGCGAGGGGATGGAGGCCAGGGAGCGAACTCCAACACTCGCCCCAACACCACCATGCCTGAAAGAGAACGGGAATTTAAGTAAGTAAGAGAACGGTCACCATTTACTTGCAACTCAAAAGAAAATGACACTGACTGAATGTACAGTAACCCGTGTCATTTTGTGATATTTCTTTCATCCTTATAAGCTTACAGGATTACCCAAAGTCCGTGATCTGATATAGAAGTAAAGTAGTTGTAACTGGAGAGAGAACTTGATTTTCTTTTTGGATGCCAGTGAGCAATTTACGTTTACAGTATCCTGTGGCTGAGTTGGGTGTAACTCTACACAAAAACCAGACTGACACCTATACTGCAGGCAACCAACTAACAGTCGGATTTCCATTGTGTAGAGTGCATTCCTGTGTAAAGGTATTTTCCTGTAAGAGCTGCTACTCGAAGTTCTTTTCCAAATATGGATACATAAAAACTATCTGAGATAGATCTGCAATCTATAATCTACATAACGTTACAGTGGCCTACAATAAGCGCTGTTCACTTCCTCATCATGGAATTTAAAGACTGACTTCAACAATCTACCATGAGTCAGAAAACAGAAACATCCCAGCTGCAGACTTCTGTCTGATCTTATTGAATCATTTATGGGATGCTGACATTACCGATGACCCGGCTCTATGGATGAAACGATACACCCAACTCATGATTCGATACACACAAACAGACAGTTTTTT
>NW_023339650.1:7036106-7043080 GCF_004916995.1 Morone saxatilis
GCACACAAGACCAGTTATTCCTAATGCCTGCCACTGGGTTTGAGTCGGTCGGATTCCCCTTGAAATCAATGAAACGAGATGGGGGAAACACTTCTGCTTTCGTCCACAGGGGGCGCCATAATCAACACAAAATGAGATTGAAGACGAATTATGACTGAAGATGATTCCTCTATTTCTCAGACAAAAATCTACAAAATATATTTCCTTTATTAAATGAAACAATCTGAGGTAATAATAATTATTATTTCTGAGGTATAAACGGTGCCAAACTATGTAAATTAGAAATGAAAAATATAACCCTGTCAACTATCTCTTTTCTGAGTTGGGGAATATCTTTGCGCTTTGATACAGCTACTGACCCGAGTGATGAAGGACGTCAAACAACCAATGTCAAAAAGAGTATCAGAATTCACTTTTCATCCCACCGGTTTGACTTTACAGATATTTGTATGGCAATTAAACCGTCCCGCATTATATCTTCACATTCCTACCCAGCGCAGACCAGACTATGATGCAGAGTGTGTTCTTATTGTATCGTCAAGTAGAGAAAATTGGTTGGTTTTCTCACTTTTTGTCTGCATTATCTTTGAGACTGTTCTGGTCTTTATTTACTGATGTTTCTTTTACAAATAATAACTAAAACCTCACAGTATTACAAATATGTGAGGAAATGAGAATAAAGCTACAGACTTTGCCATTGTAGCCAATTCATTTTTTAGACCAATGGATACTGATGAGAGTCATGGAAGAGCACGAGGGAGTGCAAACAAGTTTAAACAAGGCACAAAATTGGTGTTGTGTGCTTTTCATGTGACAGTGATAATGCCTTTGTTGCCCCTGGGGTACTTATTAGTACAACCCATATACTGTCAATGGTGCAACCTGAGAGCCGCAAACAGACTAAAGAGAGGCATGCGGGGGGCCGGCCTATTGTTTGTTAGTGGCATGATATTCACAAACACAAGCTACCGAGAGGGCTGCAGCTATGCAAGCTGTTAAAACACAAGCCTGTGTGTGTATGCATCTCCTGTCTGTCCCCAGCAGCGATCGGACAATTGAATAGACGATGTGTGTGTATGTGCTTTGTTTTCTGGACAGTGTGGATGACAGCAGGTGACCTCTTTAGAAAAATGTAAAGTTCATAATCCAGTATCCTCAAATGAGAAGGCCAGGAGAAGTGTAACTAGACAAATTAGTCTAGATTCCACACATAAATTGACACACATACTCCCTCCAGTCAGAAACCAGTGGCTAATTTGACTGGGAATACAAATCACCCTCCTCTCGTTTGTAGTTTCCAAGACAGCGACACAGTTGTCCCGGTAAGTGCAGGCACGCTGTTCCCTATTGGCTACAATGAGTGCGTCATTATACATGCGTGGCACACACACATGCTTATAGTACTCGTGCGCGTAGAGACACGCGTAAATCTGGTGCATACAAAGGGCACGAGTAGCAAGCATGCAGAGAGGCTCACATTGCCAAACAAGATAACATGTAACTTGACGGTGAGAGGGCAAAGAGCTGAGAAATGCCAGCTTCAAAGTCCAAACGGTCCAAACTCCCTCTGAACAGGTGACCTGTACCATGCCAGTGGTTTAACCATTGATGTGGGAGCAATTAATGATGAACAGGCTCCGGTTGGTGCCGTATGCTCTCACTGCTCAGACACCATTAATGCAAAAGAGAGAAGATCTGAATGGATAGAAATGATGATATGCTCATTTGAGTTGGCCTCAGTTATTACCCTGCGCTCAAAGAAATGAGCTGAATAAGCAGGCGTTTTGTGCACTTTTGTTGCCCCGGGTTTCACCTGTCAGACTACCCTACCTTTCTGTGGAGGTTATTGAGGTGTATGCAGCCAGAACTGAATACCTGCAGACAATACTGAAAAAAAGTAGCCACGTCAAGATTTTTTGGACAAAAACTACTAATTTACAGTTAATATTGTCATAAGAGGATGCTAGAACCAAGCCAAGGACAGCAAAGGTCACAGAGCCCTTTGTAATAAAACAGAACTACAGCATTATCTGTCTAGTTTTAGATGATTTTTGAGTGTTTAATTAGATAACTAAACTATGTGTGGCTATAGTCAGACTGAGCTAAATGCTAGCGTGAGCATGTTAACATGCTCACAGCTATAATGTTTATATTTTACTTTTGCATGTTAGCATGCTAACATCAGTGAAGTAGCACTAAATAAAAAGTACAGAGGCTGATGGGAACTTTGTTTTGCAGGTTTTTGGTCTGCAGTCAGACAGAGTGAAAGTTTCTCCTGATGAGGCGCCTCACTCAAAACCACAAATGTGAACCTTGTGGTCTTGCGAGAGGACAAGTCAGGGGATGGTCATATCTGCATCCACCAAACACATTTCATTGACCCATTTCTCTTTCTCTTAAAAAAAGAAACATTGTGCGTTTTCAGTGGATCTTTAGACTTTTTGAGCAGATAAATGCATGATTAGCTGAAGGGGCCCCCAAAGAACAACAGTGTCACTGTATCGCAGCACCCTAGATTGACCTTTAGCCACAGAAGATTACAAATAAGGCCCTCTGTCAGTGTTATCTGTGATATTAGATGAACCAGTCTTATTAAATCAGCTCTACAGTACTTTAGCCCCCCCACCCCCACATGGTAAATCAACTACCTATGCTTGCAGTCATCCACCCTGTCATGCCACTAATTACTATAACCATTCAGGTGGTGCTGATTATTATCTACAGTGTGATGCGATAGGGAAAGGAGATTTTAAATGAACGAACAGAAACTGAGCATTTGTTGGTTATTCATTTGCTTGCTGAAGCAGGGCCCGTTGGGTGACATGAGAAGCTACACTCGAAGCAGCAGGATTGGATTAGCAGCTCTGTTCCTCCCTCTTTGCATCAAAAAAGCTGCGATATTGGAAATCCTCTACAGACTGATGACCTGACCTTTGTTCCCAATTCCCCCCGCAGTCATTCATCCTCTCATGCCTTTGTCTCTGCCACCCCATCCCCCACACCTGATGAGGACAAGCATGCAACATTTAGCACAGATTTACCCAGACATCAGCTTTCAAGAGACCCCTTTTAAAATGTGAATACTCTGCAACACTGAAACAGGAAACAGCATTCTGGGTTTTTCACTGGTGTTCTGTACATTGACACAAGGTACTTTATCCAGAGGGGAAAACAAGGAATGTCAAGGAACAGACAACCCTGATGAACCCATTCTGTAGCTTCCAGCTGAGCAACTTCTCCTCCAAACACACCTCTAAATCTGCAAACCAATCCCCTCACGGCACAGCCCGACGCGCCTACACTCCCCCTTCACTAGATCCTGGTCAACAGCCTCTTTAGGGCAGAGTCTACACATGAAGCAGATACACGCAAGAGTATCGCTCAGATCATGCACACACACGTGCTGCATACGTTATCCTTACACATGGTACAGCGAGCACCCGGGGAAAAACACACAGAGCATGCTCCAGGACATTCAGGCAAATAAAGGAGTGATGACTCCAGACATTAACAATCTCTCAAGCAGAAATACAAACAAAATGCACAGGAACACAGGCCTCCTCCCTCCCTGCCACCAACTCCAATGCCCCTATCATGGTGTCACTCCCATGCATCCTTAATAGCAAAATAAAAGCAAACACACAGTGCCACGGAGTGCTCACATCGACTCCATTGTGCCTGTTTGATGGGGTGTCATCACAAAGCCTGGAAGGAAAAGGAGGTGAAGAGAGGGGACGCAGAAAGACGACCCTTTAAAATATATATATACATAAATAATCACACACACTACTGTGGAAGTGTGGTGTAATATCTATGGACACAAACAAGCAATCACTCAATGTCATCTGATCTCGAGATCAAGTCTGACAAGTTTCTGGCAGCAGGCACCGTAGCAGTTGAGACAATAAAGACTTAGCAATGAGATCAAACTTGTTATTTTAGTAAGCCCTGAAATGATGTATTCATTTTAGAGTTAACAAATGGTCGAAATGGATGCAATTGCATGTTGGAAGCCTTAAAAATCTGTCTGCTTCTGAAAAAGTGACGGACATTAGCTCAAAGAGGTTCAAATTAAATGGACAGTACAGGAAGTGGTTGAGTACATTTTCTGTACCTGTATGAAATAAAGGTTCAATTAATTTGGAGTTCATTGAGTAAACTTAATTAAAGCAGGCAAACGTAGATTTGAATGTCACATTTTGTGCTGTAAGGCCATTGTGTCTGAAAGAAAATGTTTCTGCTTCTGAAAAAGTGGCTAACATTATCCCAAAGAGTTCAAACACAAAAGGACAAGAAGAAGTTCTCCACAATAAAGCTTCTATATGTGTATAAAATTCAAAAACAGTCACAAATAATAATTTTATTTGAGAAAATGCAACTTAAGCAGGCAAACACACATTTAAATAGCCAGTTTTGAATGAATGGCAAGCCCATTTGGCCATTTTGTGCAGCATACAGTCGCTATACATTAGCTTAAATACAACAAATGATATCGTCCACGACTCTAAAACTCCATTTAAACCACAAAGAAAACACACACACACACACAGAGAGAGATAAAGTCACAAATACTCACCTTCGCACGACTCCAAGCAACAGGCACGACATCTTCGGTGCAAAAACTATTTGATAAAACTAGCTTATAACAAAATAAAAGAGTAAAAAAGGCTCATTTAAGTTAGCAGAGGAGGTAAAGTGGAGGAGAGGCTGACTCAGAGCTGGTCGCAGCTCATATCTGTGCTCCGAGGGGACCTTGCACTTTGCTCAACGTGTACATTCACACAGATACACCTTGATGCGAGCTGCACGACCACAGTGTCCTCAAAGTGCTCTCCGCTGCTGCATTCAGGGACGGTCACCGGCCCGGAGGGAGGAGGCGCTTTAAAGTCTTATCAATTATCATTTAGTTTGTAATTGTCCCGCAGGTTGTGTCCATGTTGTTTTTCCTCTTTCTCCAAATGACGGAGCGACCCGGGGCAGGCTCGCTGCTTCCTCCCGGCTGATGCAAGTTTCTAGAGTTCCTGCACCGCCAAACACAAACCACAACGCCAAACCCACCAGCGTGGAGCCGCAACCCGGAAACACGAGCGGCGGTACGGAAACAGATCCGCATCTGGGTGTTGGTATCAAACTGTCCCCCCCCAAAAAAAAACAGATTTGGGGTGGGGAAGGGGTTTCAGGTTACAGAGTGGCTGTCTACATTTACATTACCTTGCAAAAGTTACAAGATACATGATTTTTCTGTTTGTATGTCCACTGTTGTACATGTACACACTGTGCAACAAGTGAGTATCAACACCAGAGCCAGGTTTCCCAACCAGGTATTTTGCTGAAGTACTTTGGTGCATAACAATAAACATAGTGAGAGAAAGGAAGAAAAACAACTACTACAAAAGACAAGAATCATGAATATAAAATAGACACAACCATATGTGCTAAATGTTTTCAAATGAAAATAGCGGCAGTGTTTGGGCCGAAGAGGATTGTGTGGGCAAATATTTACATCCCGATTAGTTGTTTGCTGTAGGAAGATTTTTCTCTGCAAAAAGTTGCATTTGTTGACTTCAGATTCCAAAAACAACCCATGAGATCTACTGAAAACCAAATCAACTAACTTAATAAAAATGTGCTGATGATCATTTTTGTATGTTAATCCTCCTTGTTGTATTTATTTATATATATTCCTATTATTATTATTGTTTCCATATATTACTACTTATTATTACTGACATAGACCACTGATGTAATGTATTGTTTTCTGTGTTGTTGTTTGTTCTGTGCTCACATTAGTTTGGATTTACAGGTGGCCCAGTAAAAAAGGAAAAAATTAATTGGTCAAGAGACAAAATTGGTCAAAATTAAAGCGGCAGATGGCAAATGATTCAGACTTTTAGCTCCATAATGCAGGTCTGATGTCATCATCATCAGGATTCATTTCCCAAACTTTAAAGTCTCTAAAGTCTTCATACAGCTGTTTTACAGGCTGACTAGTGTTGTTGAGGGATGTGAGGAATACACTAAACATTGTTTGTGAAATAGGTGGAGTGGCCCTTTAATATATCTCTGCTGAATGTTACAAACTCCCAGAGTTGATCTAATACTAGAATTTCACTCCCTTTCATTATTTTCTATTTATACATGTATTTATGTCAGGTTTATGAAAAGTTACCAAAGTTAAGCCTCCCAAAAAATATATAGGGACGAGAGAAGAGAGGTTCAAAGTGACCAAATTGGAGCTAAATGACTTGTTCACAGCTTATTTTTTTATTGTGTTGACCTTTTCTCAAGATATTTTAATGGTAAAATGCAAAATGCCTTCTTTACGTGCATCAGGGCTGAAGTAACTGTGACTTATTCATCTGATGGTTATTTTCTTGATTGACTTAATGATGTTAATGATGATGTTAATGATTCATAGATTAGTGAAAAAATGTCCCTCACATATCCCAGAGTTATGTTTACATTTTGTGTGTTTGCTTTACTGTCTGAAAAACCGTGAAAACCTTTCAGACACACAGTTTCTTATCGTAGAGGACAAAGAAAAGCCTTACGCTTGAGGAGCTGGAAGCAGTGAATATAGAAAAGTTCCCAATAAACCTGAAACAAAGACAAAAGTGGCTCTTCCTCAAGCTCCACCGCCAAGAGAAATGTAAATCTGGAACATGGTGATTTTTGACATCATGTTACATAACTTCTGAGTACTGGAGCTCAAATTTCAAACCGTTTTCTACTGCTGCCATCAGAGGCTGTGAAGTATGTAATTATCACTTTTATAACACAGATAAGCCTGTTTTATAAGTGAAATAGGTTTACATTCACACATGAGCCAGCACGAGGCTTTCACTGAATACTAACAGTACAGTACAGTTCAGTACAGGCCAATCAAGTGTGTCTGCATCTGGTTTTAGTGAGTTTCCTGTTAATGTTTCTCTCCCTGGGAACTGGGGGAGGGGGTCTCACACACACACACACAC
>NW_023339650.1:7043130-7043289 GCF_004916995.1 Morone saxatilis
ACACACACACACACACAAGCTGTAGGAGAGAGGGGAAGTTAAGGGGTTGGGTCTTGGGTTGTGGAATATACTGCATACGTGAGATAAAGACAGATACAACGGTCAAACATGTCTGGTTAAACTTCAGCTTCTCTGATAGGGCCTGCAGAGTCAGCAGCC
>NW_023339650.1:7043388-7043555 GCF_004916995.1 Morone saxatilis
ACACACACACACACAGTCATTATGAATGAATGCATACATGCTCTACGCCACAGACTGCAGTCTATGGTTATGAAAGGGAACATTCAGAAAAAGTAAAAGAAGCCATTAAGCTGTGAGATCTTTACTGAAAGTTAAAGATCAGCTTTTCCTCTTGTTCCTACAGTTGG
>NW_023339650.1:7043655-7058511 GCF_004916995.1 Morone saxatilis
TTAACTTATCTTATACACACTATATGTCCATTCTGTCACAGTGCATAGAGTTAATATGGTCAGTGTGTAACTGTGGTGGAAGCAGGTGATGAACACCGCACAAAGATATTTTACTGATGTGGTCACAAACCCTTAAGTTCTCCTCACTTCTTGTTAAAAGACACATGACCTTTGTCCGCTGTGTTTCTCAACAGCCTCCCTGACCTGAATAACACACTGCCAAGTTTTAACCGCTTACTCAATCAAATCAAAGAATCAATAACTAATGCTGCTCACACCGTAAACAAGTGCACCCTTTGCCCTTCGGCTCAAACTTCGAGTAATACCTCATGCCCGATGAGTGATTTATTGTTGTGTTGATACTGTATTATACTACACACTGCTGATTCTCAGACAGATATTAAACAGATTTACAATTAAACTATAAGTCTACCACAAAGCCGTGTGTGATTTATGATTTAATAACAAGTTATCAGCCAAGTGATTCAATTTATGTGTTCATCTACTGATGTAATTAAACATGATGGGTTTACCTGTGTGTATAAAACAAAGCATGTTGGCATAATAATAGCATGAAACAGTGACCAGGATTGTGTTTACAATGGGAGGCTCTGACGTCCTTTCTGTCCACTCAGGATCCTGTATTTGTTTTAGGCTTTAACCTGACTGGTCTGACCCCGGTTCTGTCCACACAGCTCTTGATGAAAGAGCCCTTGTGACGGCAGATGTACGACAGCAGATCCCTGTAACATTACAGTCGTCTCAATGGCAGATACACTTCAGGTTTATAGTGAATAATACTGAGCTAAAGGACAGCTCTCCTGCTGCTGGGATAGTTTTTTTTAAAAATCTGTATAAGTTTCAGTAGGCTGTTTATACCTTATATATTTTTGTATTAAATCCATAAAAAGCATAGAATATTTGCGTCATTGAGGCTAAATTGTTCATACAATCCTTGATATAAGCGTATAGACATATACCTTCACAGGTTTACTGTGGTACTGTTGATCTTTATTATCTGTACACAGAGAACTTTGATTTATTCCATTTAGGACAGCAGCACCATCTAGTGGACACAGTCAGAACTTACAGGAGGAGTTGGACTATGTGATCGTCTTCATTTATAAAATATTTATTATAATCACTGCAATATATGTGATTACTGGTGAAAAAAGGCTCTTTATCATAAGTAGCCCATATATATACAGTATATATAGTTGTGTTAGAGTGTGTTTCTGTAGGGTTTATATATTAATCGGTGCTGCACAGCTGGTGCTAATCAGCTAATCACACATGGATGGAAAACAGGTGTTTGTGTCCTGAAGCAAAGAGATGTCAAAATGCATTCATGTTTTTTCTTTGTTTTGACTTTTTAAATGGTTTAATAATTTTGCAGGTTTAAAAGTTTCTATTCTTTAGAAAGCAAAAATACATTTGTTGCCATATTCATATAATTAAAGAACAGAATAGTGACACTTTAATCGCATCTTTTTGAATTCTTAGATGATTATTTTAAGATAAATCTGAGTACTAAGAATCTGAAGTCTACTAAGAAGTCTGATATACACAGTGTTAAATAACCTGAATTAATAAGACTATACCTAAAGAACAATATGTTATAGTTTAATATCACTAAAGTAATAAATAAATAAATAAATAATATATAGGATTTGTTTGGGAGAAATAAATAATAATGAATAACTCATTTCACTTTCTATGCGTATGTTTTTGCTTTGAGGCTACCTAGAATACTGGCTCTTGTTATAGGAAATGAAACGCCAAGAGAAGAGGGGGGGAAGACTACAAGTCCCACAATGCAACAGGATGATCCGATATTAAATTGGGAAAGTACGGAACTGTCTGAATGTGCGCTTTACTTTCGTTTTCGCTTTTTTCTGCTGAGTAACTGTGAGTATCTCTGCGTCGTGCCCGGCACTGAATTGCACACACGAACAGCTTATTGCTGCTTCTCTGCGACGCGCTGAACTTTACACGCTTTTACAAACTCAATTAAAGTCCTTCTCGCCCTCAGAGACGACATGGCCGCTCTGGGAATTCGCGTCGAGTCGAAGAAGCAGGTGAGCACGAACGTCTGCTAGCATGATGGGAAAGTGTTAAATACGGACATTTTAAACTCCCATTACCTCCAAACTAATGGCTGCTGTGTCGGTGACGCTAAGAGGCGAGCAGGCGTTCAGATAAGAGTTTGTTTTGACAAGTAGACAGACAGCAGGGGGTCATACGAGGTTATCACGTAATTATCACGTCATTAGCCTCCAAAGGGCCTGTTGAGTCGTGTGAATAGTTGTTATATCCTCCATACAGCAGGTGTCAAAACATAAAGGAAACTCATTTCATATCTTCATTGCAGGTGGATGACTTCTGCCAAAACCTCACGAAGGAGGTAATTTCTGCGATGGTTACACATCTTTCCCCAACTGCGGCTGTAAGTGTGTCACATTGAGTGTTACAGGATTGTGACTGTTTGTCTTTGTGTGACAGGCGGAGCAGCTGGTTTCAAAGTTCTTCCCTCAGAAGATCGAGGAGCTGGAGATGCTGCTGAAGGTATTAGAAATACTTGGGGGTGCTGCAGGGGTCCTTCGGGGTCACCTGGGGGTTTCTTCCACCCCTCCTGTTCCTGTCTTAGACAACAACAAAAACACTCTTTTATAGTAATGTTTCTTGAGATAAAGTGTAATCAAATAAAGGACAGGACAAGGATTTTCACAGTCAGAGAAAGTAAAAATGTGCATCCTGCTCTATGGTCAGTTTGAGACTCGGTTTGTAAAGTTTAGTCAACTCGTGGACTCTTCGGGGGGCAGCCTTTGTGTCAGTCCCTGATAAAGTTGTGTTTTCTGTCAGACGTCTTTCAGCTGCGATGACCTGGCATCCTTGAAGGCTCCACTGGACATCCCGATACCAGACCCGGCTAAAGAGGAGGCCAAACGCAAGAAGAAAGAGGAGGTAGGTCCCACCCTCTGGAGGTTTAACCCACCAGTGCTTAAATGTATCTGCTCCCATGAAAGGAGCAGATACATTTAAGCACTGGTGGCTTTACAGAGGTAAGAGGCAAATTCAGAAAGCACCTCAGAGGCTGTAAGAGGTTGAATGAATTGAAACCCCGTATTGTGCCGTATCATATAAACGGGATTGGTTTTACAGTAAGGATTTAAGCATTTTATTTTCCTAACCTTTGAATTTCCTCAGCAGCGCTGCATAAAAAGCCTCTCAACTGGGAGCCTCAGCCACGGGTTTATATTTAGCATTTCATAAAATATCAAGACACAAGAGTCCTTTGTTACCATGGCAACCGATCGCTGTGTAATTTCCAAGGGCTGTTTTACAAATTGGCCGTGAGTGGGCTTTTTATTGGAGTGATCTTTCAAAAAAATAAAAATAAAAACCTGAATAGATGCGAGTGATTTGTTTATTTGGCATGTAAACATATTCAGGTCATGTTTAATTTGAGTAGTAAGGGATGGAAGTATCCTGCGGGTGCTTCACGCAGCACTAAACGATCACTGACTTTAAGATGAAAGCAGAATAATCACTCAAGGATAAGATATGAGTCTCACCCTTTATTGTATCTCCTATTTATACAGCTCCAGCGTCACAGTTGCTGCCGTGTTGCACACGTTGATTTAGAGGAGGAAAGAGTGTAACCAGCCAGTGTCTCTAGTTTTATGTGGGGAAAACGGGTTGAAAGAATATTTGAGATCATACTGCAACTCTTGGGAACAATCTTGAGGCTCTTGGAGTGCATTCAAAAGCCGTGTGCAAGAACCAGGGGCTGCTGGAACTAGGTTACATTTCTTTTACAAAAAAAAAAAAAAGATCAAACATTTGACATCTTCATTTAGCCAGCCATGGAAAAAAAATCACGTGGGTGAGCTGTCTGAGAGATTAATAGGCAGAGAAAACTCTTTGACCTGCTGCCTTCTGTTCTTATGATGCAGAAGGAGGCGAAGGAGGGGAAGAAAGACAAGGATAAGGACAGCGATAAAGAGGAGGAAGATTCAGGTAAATGAGGAGACGGAGATGATGATGTCAAGTGATAAAGCAACATACTGACTGAATGTGGGAGAAACATGGTGGTCAAATACTGTACAACACTGTCACTTTGTTTAATCCCTGGGTTTTGTTTGATTGCAGTCTGTTATGAGGTGATGGTGGTAGATCAAAGAAAATATGAATGGAGAGTGGTGTTTAAAAATGTTCATACTGTATGCCAGGATGGTGATTAATTTCACAAATCTCAGTGCACGAGCTAAACCATAATAATAACTTGTCAGAGTTTGGCAGCTACAGTTATTCTGAAAACATGGAATAATTATTAAAAACATTAGAGCAACAAACCAATCTCTGCCAGACGTTATTGCCTCTCTACCTGTTCCCTCACCAATAATATTGAAAAAGATATTCTCTTATGAGAAAACAAAGCCATTTGTATGTGAATGATCTAAATTGAAAAGGAAATCGTCTTGGGAAGCAGCTCAGGCAGGTGAAACCCAACTAAAGCAGTATTTTCTAATGTTGTGACTGAGTGCAGTGATGTTTGGGGATGTTTTGTCCACCAGGGCCTCCCTGTGGTCCCATCTGCAGCAACGAGCGAGTGGAGAGTCTCCTGCAGGAGGTCAAGCCTCAGATCCAGACACTTAAGGAGAAGCTCAACACGGTCAGCCTCCTAATTAGTCTCAATCATGAAACAAAACTCGCTTTTAAGTATGCCATGCAACACTGGTTGACACTGGTTACATAACCGGTCTGTGTTTAGACCTGCTTTAAATGAGGATATCTTAGAAGTGTAATAATAGCAACGCAATGACAAACTCATTTATTACACTAGAGGTGAATAAATTCAAAATTTCCTGGCAGGTGTCGATGTGGGTGCAACTCCAGATCCCTAAAATTGAAGATGGTAACAACTTCGGTGTGGCCGTACAGGTTGGTAACCATTTGTTGAAGCATGTACTGTTAATCTGTCGTGTGAAATGTATTCAGTTAGGGTTGATGTTTTTGTTGTGGTACAACAGGAGAAAGTCTTCGAGCTGCTGACCAACACACGCACCAAGATCGAGGGGTTCCAAACCCAGATTTCAAAGTAAGAGCACACACCGACACAGCTAGTTTGTGGTGGATTTTTCTTTATTTGTTTGAATGATAAGAAGATACAGCCCCATCGTCTCTTTTCATCAACACTGATGTAGTCGTTTGTGTCCCCGTCCACCTTCATCCACCCACACAGGTGTCAGTAAGTTTGGTTGGTTTAATAGCTCTTTTAGGTTTTCAGTTTCAGATGATCAAACACCATATGCAGTTTTCAGCATCATAGCTGTGTTTTTTAGCCCAAACAAAAAACGACAGTGTTCAGGAGCTGTTAGCCAGTCCCATGGACTAATACCACATGCAGTCCTGAAAAGAGATAGAAGTCATACTAACTGAATACACCTTTATTAATGGCTGCAGGGACTTCCAGACGTTTCAAAGTTTGACATCTTGACTGTTATTTACAGCTCCCTTCAGGAACATCTGTGTAATGAGTTCACGCATCAGTGCGCTCAGTGCGAAATGCAAGAACTCCTTCATTTTTAAGTGAAACTACGGAACTTTTGAGAGAAGAAATTATACAACTTTCCCCTCATACAATTCATAGGCAATAAAACACACTGTTGCTCAATTCAGTACACTGAGTACACTGGCTGATGTGACCACTGACATATGTAAAGATGGACATCGCGTCTCCACTTCCTGCTGCAAAAATGAAGCCAATAGCCGCATAGGGCCGCTGCCATCTTACTGGAGCCAGCTGTCAGTCATGACATGCTTCACTTTTGGGGAGCTGTCATGTCATCCATCTTATTTAGAAATAGTCAATGGCTGTGACCAGTAGCTTATGGTGGCTAATATTAGCTAATGTTAGCAAACTTCAGGTCAGGTAGTGATATCCTGTTGACAAGTAACTTCTCCTTTGTTTGTTTGTTTTTAGATATTACAGCGAGAGAGGTGATGCTGTGGCCAAAGCCTCCAAACAATCCCATGTGGTCAGTATCTCACGTTGTGTATCTTGAGCCATTGTAATACAGATATTTCCGTTCTGTTTCCGTTTATTAATTTATTTTAGTAATGATTTAATTGGAACTCAGAGTGATAAAGAGAATAAATGAATATAAAACATATGGATGTTCATTGTGCTCCACCTGCAGACTGTATGCTCTATTTATGCTATTTTTAAAATGTTCTGCTCTGCACAAATTGGGTACGTACAGGTTGTGCCGTCTCCTGTATGATTTTGCATATAAACTCTGTTGTGTGCTTTTTTTTTTTTGCTGCAGGGAGATTACCGACAGCTGGTTCATGAGCTGGACCAGTATCAGTACTGTGAGCTCCGCCTTGTGGTCCTGGACATCCGCAACACATATGTAAGACGCGTACCCCCTCATGTTTTATTTCATATGTGTGTTTGTGTGGAAATGTGTAAAAACTGTCGACGCACAACTGATTTGACAACCATCTGACTGCTTTAAAGAGTGCACGTCATCTGAATATTGTAAATCACATGTATCAAACTTCATACACCATCTGTTGCAATCACGCACTGTATTTTGAATAAAACCACCCACACATTATAAAATATTCCAGCCATGTCCCAGCAGTAGTGACGGTGGCTAAATGGAATCCATCCCTTCTTAATAGGAGGGTAATTAAACTAATTGCTGTGCTTGTGTTAAATTGATTGGTGTTCCATCTTCCATCCATTAATCACTGTTTGTCTCCTTCCTCTGGCTATTGTCCTCGTGTGTTTGATGCTGTTAATGAACAAGGCGGTACAGGTGATGATGAAAGGAGCTGTATGACACGATTACAGCTCTGGATCTGGGCGTCTCTCTCGCTTTTATCACCGCCCCTAACCTTTTTTGTCTCTCTCACACGCTGTCTATCTTTCTTCTATCTCTCTCGCACTACATTTCCACTGATGTCTCCTCTCTGTATCCGTCTCTCCAGGCCGTGCTGTTTGACATCATTAACAAGAACTATGACAAGATTAAGAAGCCCAGAGGAGACGGCAAAGCTCTCATCTACTGAGACTGACTCCAGCACACTCACAGTCTTTCTAACAAGATACAACCAGTGTAGTATGACACTCTTATCAAGTAACAATACACCTTCTCTGACAAAAAAGTCGTCTTTTTCATACTGTGCTTTCATTTTGGTTCAGATTACAAAATAAAGTAACATGATTCTGATAAATCTGTCTGTGCTTCTTTTGTCCAAATGGGAATTTAAAATGTGTTTTTTTAGCCTAATATTTACGTACAGTGAAAGTAACCTTCATGTTCATAAAGGCAGAGTTATGTAATGTTGTCAAAGGTAAAACACTATACCTACATTCTCTTCACAACCTTAATGATAAGCCACGACTATCAAAAACTCTGAGCTTTCAAGGTTACATTCACACCCTCAAAACACCCACTGAGGGCTTCATACTACTGCTGTTTGTCAATCTCTGTGCTGGTAAAAAGTCCCTCTCCTGGCAGACCAGGACAGCCCCAGCTCGGTTTGAGTCTGTACCATCCCTGATAGAGTCCTCTCCATCCAAGGTAGCCCAGAGCTCCCCCCAGCTGCTGGGAGGGGAACTGGGGGAAGTGTGCGAGCAAACACAGCAGCAGGAACATCAAAACTGCAAGTAGAAGTACACATAAGAGGAAGATGAACCTTAAAGGGCCACCGGGCGACCTCTGCAGAGGCTCTGCCTGAACCAGGTGAGGGCCAAAGACGGACATTTCCTCCACCAGCAGCAGGCAACACAAACAGAGGATGAGGACATCCTGGGATACTTCGTAACCTCTCCACACCATGTTGGCTTGGAGACAGGAGGCCTTGGTCTGGTCCTCATGCAGGAGCAGCAGGGGCTGTACTGAGGAGGCAGCGCCTTGGGCATCCTGGGCCGGGGTCATAGGTTCATAACAGGTTCCCGCTGCATCCTCCAGCAGGGCCAGGAGATGCCGACAGCCCCACCAGAGCAGCGCCACCACCCCTATTCGAGAGAGGTGGCGGAGGGAGAGAGAGGGGGAGTGGCGGGCTGAGGTGGAGAGGAGAAGGATGAAGGAACCCGTGAAGACGCAGGTCCAACCCCAAGTGGACTTAAGGAACTTCCTGTAAGAGAGCATTGATGCAGAAACCAGTCAAAAAGACAGTTATTTAATCTACTTGAGTTTGTTGTGCTGCCAAAGGATACTAATGGCTCCACAGTATGAGTTATATGAAATGCATTAAATAACCTCACAATAAATGCAGAACACCAAGCATAGCATTATGGGTATTCAGCTCATGTATAAACTTGTATGAACTTACTTGTATTTTTAAAGTTGGATAGGGACCACAATACACACAATATACTGTACAATATTAATATATAACTTCTGATGGATTTATACATGGTCAGGAAAGCT
This sequence comes from Morone saxatilis, assembly GCF_004916995.1. NCBI lineage: Eukaryota > Metazoa > Chordata > Actinopteri > Moronidae > Morone > Morone saxatilis. The sequence goes on from NW_023339650.1 coordinate 7,052,106, forward strand.
GTAATGCTGTTACAATGCATAAATTAAAAACGCTTTGGTGGGTTGCCAGATTAATATGGCAGCAGAGCATCCAGCAAAAAAAAAAAATCATAATTTACTACCATTATAATTGGAACCAAGCCTTTTAACTTCAACTGCACAGTGGCCACAAGTGACATTGTCAGGATAATGGTAAATGTTAAACCAAAGTGAAAGAGTGGCTCAAGTGGAGAGGAGTCAGTTCAAGTTAGCTAGCATTAGCCATCATATTTGTATGTATTAAAAATAACTATATAGAAATAGCCAATCTTCTCACTGAAGGTCTTGTCTGTTTATGTAAGTCCTACAGAGGAATCGGAATTAAATTAAGACTGTTTCATAACCAGTTAAAAACTCCATGTAGTACCTTTAAATTTAACTGGTCTTTAATGTGCGTTTAATGAGGTTTTGGCTCAATGACACCCATTCAGGACAGCTTTTAATGAGCGAGAACATCCAACTGAAGATCACACAGTTACTTTCTCAGTTTCCAGCAAGAGCAGCTAGTTATAAACATGACATTTCCATTTAAATCCAGAAACACAGTCATGAACTCCAGATTTTCTGGAGCTCTCACCTGTACAGGTAGTGGTTGCTGTTGGCGAAGATGCTGTATTTTGACACCCAGAAGCTCAGCACAGGACCAAACAGAACCAAACCAGACAGCATCAGGTGGAAGTGTCCTCTGACCAGGCTGCTTCCCAAAACTCTGGCCAGTAAGTTTGTAAGTAACACCAGAGCGGCATTCAGGAACCTGAGGATGAATTTCCCCGGCAGTATCAGCTCTGCAGCCATCTTGTGTAACTTCTCCAAGTTGATCTCTGGCATGGAGCCATTTGAGGAGTTTTCATTCTTTAGATCCATGTTTATCTACTCCGCTTGTCCTCTTGATGATAACTTTTGTAGTTTTGGATTAGATTTTGTTTATGTTTTCCTCCTCTTTTCTCTTCGTGTCAAATTAGAGCCGTGTGGCGGAGTCTGCCTCACTTTCCTTTTGTCTTTCAAAGCCACACCACTTCTACTCTGGGAGCCTTTCTACTTTATCACTGTCAGGCGTGCAGGGCAGCACATGGTTTTAAAAAAAACAACCCCCTAAGTCCCCTTTCCCCTCCAAAGCCCTCCCCCCTCCAGAACACAGACTCACAGTGAGGACATGGTAATAGCTGCTGCTGTAACTGACCCCATTATTCTTAAAACAATGATCCAACGTGTTGTGAATTTGATCCCATTAGATGGCAGTTGATGATAAAAACAATAAAGCACAATTTGTGCATAAAACAGCTACTTTGCAATCAGACTTTCTGGTGTAATGCAACATTGTTCAATTACATTCGCACTTAGGATCAAGAAAGTCTTGTCTATTCCTGCAAAAAGGATCATTCTGACATAAAACATGTCATCTGGCTCCTTCTTTGGCTCTCCTTTAGTCTCTCCATTCTTAGAATCAGCTGCTGGAGCCAAAACTAATTTAAGTTATAAACTGTTGCCAGCCTGCATTTGGCGCCTTGAACAGCTGCGTTTCTCACAGCACTTTCAGTCTTTTTTATTTCCAGGCCCGTTCCTCAGGCCAGAGCCTCTTAAACCTCTTCAACTCCCAGAGCCAAATTGAGTAAATTTAGTCTTTCCATGGGATTTGTGCTCAATAAAAATGACTAAAGCTGTTTTCACAAGCCAGGACATCCAGTCCCACTACTAATGTAGACTCCAAATCCATACCAACAGAAATACTGCAGGAGTCCATATGTACGAGGGAGCTGCATTTGTTTTCTTTAAGCGACACAGTTCTTACATAATAACATGTAAGGAGACATGTAACTGTATCTGCTGTTACTTTATACCATTTGCTTTTTCAGTTGTCCAAATGCAAAACCCCCAAGTGTCTTTTTAATTAAAAACAACTAGACACAGTAATAAGAAAAGCATTACTTTCTAGATGAAGTGTTGCTGACCTGCATTCCTTTCATTCGAACTGCAGCGGAGATAAACTATTACCGTCACTGTGTTGGTGGCTTTTTAGAAGAATCTAATTTGCATCAAGTAGGAACTCTAAGTATAAATCAAACAGTCATGGCAAAGAATATCTGTCTAATTTTAGACCACTTGCTGCATTGCTGCCATTACAATGACCTTCAGGCGACTTTGCTGTAGTTCCTGTAGCTGCTAATTGTCAGTTGTGTTATGTGCTACTGGAAAAGTTGTATTTAGCCAAATGACAAATTCAGAACAAAGAAACTACTAAAAAAAGGATGAGTTTAAAACTATTTCCCACTGAGTTTCATGTGACGTTTGTTCGGCAAATGGACACTTATCTCCATTTAGTTAACAGGATATGTAAATGTTGCACTGTCTCCTCGTCCGACTCCTGCATGTTTAAAGCCCGATAAAGCAGATTTTAACACAACACAGTAAGTCCTTCTTCATAACAGCAGCAACTCAGTAAAGAGCTTTAGTCCATGGCGATACATTTAAAGAGAGGTTTTATTGTTCCTGTAAAACAACGGTCTGAGAGTGAAATATGGGCTTTGATATAAACACCTGAAAATTGCATATACAGATCAGTGTGTAAGTTTTGATCCACGCACACACACGCACGACCACACACACACCCCGACCCTTCAGCCAAAATCTTGACTTCCAACATATTCTTACTCAGCATTCAAATGCTTTTAAACAGATCACAGGTTTATATTGGCCAACAAAAATTACTTAGACTGAGGGCTTGTGTTTACAGAGCTGAGTGCTGACCCAGGATCAATAATATAACCTCAACCTGGACAGTTAAACAGAGTATGTTTGGGCGTCCTGGTCTCCTTGGAATGCTGGAAATATCTGACATAGCAAAGAAGTTTCCCTGAACAGTCTGACCAAAGTGGTGAGCCGACGGTAAGCTCAGGAAAGTCACTTAATAGCCAGGTTTAGGAGTTGTGACTCTCACGTAGGCTCCTTATAGTAAATCAGGTGTACTTTAAACGTGACGGACCCTCAAATAGGACACACCTCATTTTATCCAGAACAGCAAAGTCAAAATTGAGTCCAAATCAGCACACTGATAACTATCTAAATACACTCCCTGAACGCACATACCATTAAAATACTATACATTTATACAGAATTATCACCCTCACTTTCTCCCTGCAATATCCAACGTTGATTTTTATGTTACTAACTTACCATTAAATTTCGACGACTCGTTAAGTAAGTGCAGTGCTTGGCGTTTTGAGCTTCAGCACATTTGAGTGAAGTGTTTCAGGCCAAAATTCAAAAGCTCTGGCCTGTTGATTTTGCAGACAGTGAGGCAAAAACAAAAGACGGACAGAAGTAGGCCGTGCCGCTGCGCCCAGAGTGCACTCGCCAATGTCAGACTATAATGCCTTCCAAATGAACACTTCACAACCACGCTATAACTGTAATCATTAATATCCAGCATTGAATTATAAAGATATTTAAGTCTCTCCCAGTCCCAGTCCAGCTCACGGTCTTCTTCTGTAAGGCCAGCCTCGCCCCTTCTGCGGTGATGTCACTTCCTCTGAAATCTTTTTTTCCTCTTTTGTCTCTTCTTCTCTCTCTCGCGGCCTCAATGGTCTTTCTCCTGCTGTGAGCCCCTCTCCCTCTCTCTCTCCTCCTCAAGAGGATGGGTCTGTCTGTGCTCCCACATTCGCACCGCTCCGTCCCACTGTGGACAGACAAAAGGAGGATGAGGAGAGGCGTCAGAGCTAAAATGTCTTATTTTAACGTTAGTAGCTCTGATTTCAAGTTCCCTATTTTCCTGGGACGTTTCCTGTCCCATTTACTTAAAATTCTTATTTCTACTGGATTTATTAAAGCTGAAATCCATAACATATTTAAACTAAAAATAGGTCGAAAAACAGGTTGTTCGCATTCAAGTGCCACTTTCACCAAGGTTAAACTTCCTGTCTTTGCACCAGTTTCAGTGACTTTGCTCTGCGTAGAAACTCACTAACTTTCTGGCTCAAAATTCTCTCATATATTTGTTGCCATTTTTGTTCTTTCATCTACTGAATGTAAGGATGATAACTATCATTTTGGATGTCATATTTTTCAGCTTTGAGTAAATAGTCTTGTTTTATCACCAGCTAAGAGATAAACCACTAAAAAGTCAAATGTAATGCAATATACATTAGAAACAAGACATAAAATACTTATATATTTATAAATATATTTCTATATATAGTCCATTTGATTCTCTGTCATCAGCAGAAAACACATCAAATCATCTGACTTCTTTTAACTCCATGGTATTCTATTACTGGAGGAAACACGGTCTGGTTTAATTCCCCTCAATACAAAACCAATTCGAATATGTGAAGAGTTTTCTTTTGATTCACTGCAATATTTATGATCACAAGCTTTTACACAGACTCCAGTTGAACAGTTTGCATTAACAGCACTCACAGAGCTGCTGACGATGTTGTCCTCGTATGGGTGCCAACTGACGTCCCTCACACACGCGTCATGACCCGACAGTCTGGAGACCACGGCGCCCGTCAGCACGTCATAGACTGGACAGACACAAAGACCCTATTTAGCTGCTTGTAGGCATTTACAGCAGATTAGGTCTCTTTAATCACTCTCACACACAGCAGAAGTGCATTGATTTTCCATGTAAAAATGACAACACGCAGTTAGGCCGGGTTAATTGGCGCTGACACTACTACACATTGCAGACGCACACACGGGCTCTCGGTGACACTCACTGATGATTTTGCCAGTGGAGCAGCCAGAGTAAATGAACCTCTGTCCGGTGCTGAACTCCGGAGAGAAACGGCAGCGGATGAGGGTGTGCAGAACGCCGTGACCACGGTAGGTCATCACTGATGTGTCGCCCGTCAGCTTGTGTCTCTTTAAGGCTGAGAAGGTAAATACAAACAATATTTTTGAGACCTTAGAGAGTCTTAATTAACCTCACATTGGTAAGGTACAATTTACTAAGACATACAGAAATCATTTACATCTTAAACCTCTGGAAGCTCTCGAAAAAAGTGGGTAAACTATTTTTATTTTATTTTCTATTTTTAGGTGTCCCCCTCCCCCCTATGTCCCTGCTCCATCTCATTATCCTTCACCTCTCCTCTACACCCACGTTTCACCTTTCTGTCACTGGCCCTCTCGCCCTTCTTTTATAACGTCATTCCATCTTTATCTCCTCCTCTTTTCTTCCTCCATGTGACCTCTCCTCCTCTACTCTCCCTTCCCTCCTCTCTCATCCTCCCAGTTACCTCCGTTCCTCCTCACCTCTCTGGGGAACCTGCTGCCAGCGGTAATCCCAGTTTTGTTGGGTGACAGCCAGGCGGGAAGCTGCCAACCCCTCTTTGGGAGAGAACTTCCTGACGTCCCAGAGCTTGATGGACTGGTCCTTCGAGTTGCTGATCAGGTAGCGTGCGTCACCCTGGCGCAGTCACGACACAGGTGACCAAATGTAAAAGTACAGAAAACAAACCTCAGAGTTAGACCAATATAGCGGACTACATAACACATACTGGGCTAATAACGACATTTAATTAATCAACTTCCAACCAGTCGTCCGTCAAATGCAACTACCCACAAGGATTTGTGGAACCTCGCATTGACAGATTGTTAAAATACCAGCAACATTCCTCTCCTCGCTCCCCCCCACCTTGCTGTGGATGAAGGTGATGCCATCTCGGTGGCCGGCCAGCTGTCCGACAGGCTGCGGTCTGTCCTCCCGCAGCGTCCGTCTGTCCCACACCTTGCACAGCGCATCGTCGCTGCCAGAGAAGAGCAGCTGGGACGAGCTGTCGGCGAACGCCACCGCATTCACGTCGTCCTCGTGGGCATCAATCTGATGAGCAGAGACGCAAAAGAAAGAGAGTCGGTGTTGCAAGCCAGCGAGCGTGTGTGTGTTTGTAAGATTGTGTGATAAATAGGCTAGCCCAACGTTTCAAGATGTGTTTGTCACGTTTTACTTAAAGGCAGAGCTGTTTTTCTGCAAGACTGAAGTGCGCTGAAGTTGAGACAATTACATTATCAGTACAGTTTTCTGCAGCAGATGAGCAAGTCAGCACTAAAAACAGGTTTTTGAAAGTGGGGCTACACAGTATTACTGTATAACTCTATTTGATGACACATACTCTGCCATTACAGCCATAACAACAAAAGCTAGAAATGCAAAGTCATGGTCGTTTGTAGAGATGCAGCCACTAATTTATCCTTTAAAGCGTAAGGATGGCAACACTGGCAATAATAAGCCCTGCGTGGTTCCAAGGATGGCAGCGGCAGTTGGTCCATCACTTTGGTCCAGACTGAAATATCTGATTCAGACATTCATGTGTAATCACTTTGGTGTTCCCATAACTTTTTATCTAGAAGGGCATTTTTTTAATTTGCCCAATACTTTGATTTATGACCA
>NW_023339650.1:7058611-7063457 GCF_004916995.1 Morone saxatilis
AATACTTTGATTTATGACCAGATATCAAAAAAAACTAATGACATTCCCATCAGCCTCAGATGCACTTCATTATCACCAATCTTAATACTAAAATAGTGAACACGGTGGACAAAGGGATTATACTTGCTAGAAATCAGCATGTTAGCATGTAATTGTGAGCATTTAGTTTAAAGTCCTGCTGTGCTGAAGTGGCTGTAGACTCTATTAGTCATGTTCTTTAATTATCAACAAAACCTATGCAAAGACCAAATCTAACAATAGGTTACTTCCACTCTCAAAACTCTCTCACTTCCCCAACTTAGCTGTGGCTCTGTCTCCAAAATGTACCACTACGGGAGAAATCGCTCTCGATCAATCAATTACCAAGCTTTAAAAGCAGGTCAAAAATATGAACTTTCAATTTGAAAAAGGTTAAATAATTACCTAGAACAGCTGGACACTGCCGTCTGTAGCAAACATGAGTCAACAAAAAGTAAGTAGAGCATTTGTTGGGGACTATTTTCACCCACCAATTTGGTGCTCTAGAGAGTATTTACAGCAGCAGAACGGGGTACATGGGATCGACTCAAAATAAACTACAGCTCCAATGTCTACTATAATAAAGAACATGTCACCCACTCTCTCTGTGTGGCTCACTGCTGTGTTTTTAGAAGTGTTTTGGACAAGTAGAGCTCTATGGCACAGAAGAATAAGATATATCAGGCATTGGCAGGCATGACATGTTGGTAGAATCAGTTTATTGTTGGTTTTGGTCTTTTCATCAGATCTGTTAACAATAAGAAAAACAGAGACCACTACCAGACCGATCCTGGGAATAAAATGGGCAAAAGGAACAAGGTCAGAGATAAAGACAGAGACACCCTGACGCAGAGGTAATGGGACGGACAGAATGAAAAAGAGCGTAAGACAGTGATGAAGCAGATGGTAGAGGCCAGCTACTGACTTCTGCTCAGAGGGGGGTTGTGGGAGGAGGAGGGAGGAGGGGTTAAACCCCCCTGTCCCGCTGCAGGGTGGAGCTGGAGTCTGCTGCTGCTACGATACAGACAGCAGCGTGGCATAAAACTTTATGTGAGCCGGTGCACTTTCAGGTCTGCTAACGTCTGCCTCACCTTGATCGCAGGATGAGGCAGAAACGGGTACAGTCAGGCCCACAAGCAAAGAGCAAACACCAAACACACTCAGACACACTAACCTTCAGCGTTCGTTTATTCTGCTCAAGATCAAAAACGTAAAGACAGCCATCATTTGCTCTGAAAGGAGAGGAGAGGGAGACTGAGCACATTGTCATTCAAGGTTTAAACGTGACTGACTGCACTTAACGGAGCGTGCTTTATATTAGATATAGGTGTACTGTCCTCAACAAGAACAGAAATCTATTCAATATTGAACAAACGGCTGTCAGAAAGAGAGGAGTTGCCTGAATTTACATTTCTGAAAGAGACATCAGTCCTGGTTTCAACTCTGTCAGCCACTGCCTTCAAACATAAGAGCTACTCACCCTCCCAGGATCTCATTGCCATCTGTGGACGCAGCCAGTGAGAACACACAGAACCTCCTCTCATCTGGACTACAAAGCACAACACACACAAAAGCAGGATGACACTACAGCAATAGCACTGTTATTGAATCACAACTACGCTGTCTACTACATGTCATTCCACACCAAAACGCTTGATGAAGACACACGTCACCTCTTGAACAATGCTATTGTTAGGAGTGCTGTGAGTTTAATGGTAGCGCTTTGTTGAAATAATGATCTCTCCAATTAACACAGTAACACACACACACACACACACACACACACACAGTGAGAGGATGGATGTTGAGGTGACGAGTTCTGACAGCATCATTCATCCAGGTGGTAATGAAGGGAAAGGAGGGCCGGCTGGTAGGGAGTGATAGATTACCTGCTCCGTAATGTTATAAGTTACTATGAGGGAAACACTAACTTGAGGTCCAGGGCGGTGTGGTTTTCACTGTCTCCATCTATACTGCACAAATGAACTGTGGGGAAGGCACACAGAGAGAATATGTGAATAAAACAACATATTATATGACATCATGCTGTGTAAACTGGTGGAAGACAAGCATGCATTTACAGTCAGGCTGCTAAAAATGGAAAGATGACATTTGCAGCATTTTCTGAAGCTTTAAAGACATAAAAAATATACATCTTGCTAAATTTATGCTAACACTGACTGCCAACAAAACTTAGACTACATCAGAAAGACTTCTTTGTTCACTAATTCACTACTCCCTATAAGAGATACTCAGCAGTTCACTATATAGTAAGATTTCAGACACTGACAGCTGTACAACAGTATTTTAGATGCGATAGATGCGATTACTGTGGGATTGTTGGATTATTAAAATAATTTTCACGTTATTACATTTCACATTCAGACAAAAAATAGTGCAAAGTAAAAAAATAAACAATAAAGTTAATATGCAGTTAGAGAGGTCTTCAGGACTGCCTTATGTCTCACACAACACAGTTAGCTCAGGAGCTTACTATTATTATTACTATTACTATTATTATTATTAAAGTATTCAGGATTTTCTAAAAGAAATTACATTTTTGGGAATACTTGGTTCAGCCACACCAACTACATGGTCACGTTTATTCAAATAACCGACCATTGATCTTTTAAAGGTCCAGTTTGTGTATAATATTTAATCTAATGGTTGTGTTTTTGTTATCCTAGAATGAGCCATTTGTACCTCCAGATGGAGCAGGTCCTGGAGTTTGTCATGTTTCTACAGCAGCCCAGAACAGACAAACTAAAGACAGGCTCTAGACAGGTGCTCCTGCAGACAGCATTGTTTCTCCTACACGCTTGGAAGGGGAGGCTGGTGCCTGATCCCACTAACTCCTACGCAGTGGACCTTGAAGCTCTTTTTCATACTTTAAGAATAATGGTTAAGGTGGTCCAAAGAATCAAACTGAGTGCAATCATATCTAGATCTCTGCCAGAGAACACAGTCCTAACTAACTGTAGGAAATAAGCCCGGACACACAGTTTAAAAAAGGCATACTATGATATAACTAATATACAGCTCAATAACTGCCACATGCTAAGGTAAAGTTACAGGGACTGAAGTCAGATTTCTTTTGCTGCCACTGCACCATCAGTAAAATGTGTCTTGGTTCTTGGCAGATCACTTGCTGTCCAAGCCGTAACTAAAGAGCATCGTTGACCGATTGGATTACATTGTATATTTCCGGTCTCCTAGCCTTACTGTAGTCAGACCAGCTGGAGTAGAGGACATTATGTGCGTCAGGGGTGAAGCAGACATCCAGCACACTCCAGCCCACATCGCGAGCCTTCACTGTTCGCCGTAAGTGAAAGCGCCCCCTGGTGGTGTCATACAAGCGGATGTTCTGGTCTGCAGCGAGCAACAGGGGGAAAAAAAATGCAATCAAATATCAAATAATGGAGGGGAGGTGGTGGAATCTGGGTGAGACCTGTTGTCCCTCGCCTGTATTGTTTGCTTAAAAAACAGAAACTTAGTTTAAAAAGAAATCACATAATAAATCAATAAAAAAAAGTGACAGAAATCAATAAATATGACATCTATTGATGTTAAAAAAGCTGTTTAAAAGTCAACAATACGTAACCACATTCTCTATATGACTCTATGGGCGAATGGCCCTGATGATTGGTGGTCTAAGCAGTTTTAAACAAACACTAAGAATGATTATCAGATCTGTTTCAGGTCCTCTGGGTTCTCATGTTGGATGTCGGGTTATTTACCTTGGCAGGCAGAGAGGAACATGTTGCCATCCTCACTGTAAACTCCACAGAAGGCTTTCTGCTGGTAAGTATCCTTGTGGGATACATAGTTTGGAAGAAAACTGCAAAGGAACAAGGGTCTACATCATTTGACAAAATAACATCACGAGTGCTCCTCATGTTGTTGTAGATTTTCACAAGAAATACACAGCAATTAGTCACATGAAATACAAGAATGAAGAACTAACTGATTCTTATTCGTATTCTCTATTCTGTCACCTTCTGGTCATTTGTTGAGAAATACTGGGAACTGAAACAACACTTACTGTGTGCGGATACGACTGCACTCTCCATGGGAAAAACTGGAGCCTCTACATCTGCCTTGTTCCCTCTGAAAAGCGAAGAGTTCATCAGAAAAGAAAACATCAAGCTTGTCAACATCTAAAGGGAATTAAACTGGCTGACACAAACGGGTCACAAAAAACGCTCTTAAATATTTGGACAAACTGGGTTGAATATTAATCTACGCTAAAGTAAAGCTCTTAATGACCGCACACATTTCTTGTAAAACTGCGGATGAATATTAAAGAAAACTAATCATCAGCTGGTCTGCGATACCACTTTTATTAATTTTCGATTGTATCTATTGCGGTCTGACCTCTGTGAGCAAGTGGGTGAAACTCTGTCGCCCTTTCACGAGAGAGGAGGCGGTGGCCAGCAGGATCTGAGTTCGGATCTCACTCTGGTCCACCTCGTGTGTGTCGGGTTGGGTGTCCACTAAAGAGATAACAGATAGAAAGATAACGCACACACATGAAAACGTGTTATTTCTGATATGAAATGATGATAATAAATGCTAACTGAGGTTTAAGAACTTTAAAGAGGATTTAATTTATTTCCGACGCGTTGGCTGGCATTACCAATAACTGTATAGAAATCTTGAGATCAGGAGATCTTGTTTGTTTATGTAGGTCATATAGAGGCATTAGAATTAAATTCAGACTGTTTCATAACCAGTTAAAAACTCCTTGTAGTATGTTTAATAGGGGTGGGTAAAAATATCGATACGGCAATATATCGCGATACTTTGCCGCCCGATATAATATCGATTT
>NW_023339650.1:7063557-7067885 GCF_004916995.1 Morone saxatilis
TGCTATTTTGTCACATATTTTACGTTTATCCAAAAGTTGCATATTGCACTCTTTGATAATATATTAATCAATTTTGCAGCCTTAGATACTATTGAATACAAGACAATAGCTGTACTGGAAATACATATCTAACTGAAATCTTACACATTACTGGCATATATGTATCCAACTCATCAGATTCCAACTGCAGAGTACAAACCACCAGAAACAATGTCCCAACACACAGTTAATCAGTACAGCAAGTAAAAGCTTTAGTTCTAACAGACCTTCATAAGCTTCCCAATATGTACAGCTGTTGAAATGTTTCAGCAGGGGAGTGATGGTAAGAGGATCTTTAATATCTCGCAAGATACAACATAGTTTTCTTCCTTTAAGCCTGTGCGGTAACAGTGTCAGGAGGCGTTACCTGGTGGATTGTAGCGGTCCCCCAGCCGCCCCTCCCAGGCTCCGTCACTGTCCTCATCAGAGTCAGAGTACGACTGGACCAGCTGCAGCCCTGTGGCTCCACTGCCATGGACCAGTCTGACCTGGCCCCTGCACACACACACACACATCACTTCAACAACCAACAAATCCAGATGGAGACACATGATCAAATGAATTCTACAGTGAAGCATTTACCTCAAAGGAATTGTTGTTGAGACACTTGTGGCAGTGGGTAAAGCTAGGTTCTTAATAAGTTTAAATAATGTTTTTCCAATGCGCAGGCACACTGTAACAGATGGGGGGATCAGTGACTCGCTCCAGGGTAACGGATGGGCTGCCTATTCATTTCTACTCTCCCAGATCTTGCTACTTTCCACTTCTGACTACTCTGCTGTGTTATTACTAGAGGCCCCTATCACTGTCAAGTGCTAAAAACCTGTTTTTCTTTTCAGATGTGGTTGCTAGGAATAATCTGAACTTTCCCAGCCACTTTAACTACGTTACAATCAACCTGGAATGGGGAAGGGAAATCCCCAACCTCCACATAGCTGTGGCAGAAATGAAATGTAATGTGAGCCCTTGGTAGAGAGGTGAAAACACTGCAAGCTGTCTCTCTACGTTGTACCATTTAAAGAGTACTTAATAAACTGTCACCTCCATAGCAGTTTTAATGTGAAATGAGTGGTATCCATAATCAGCCAGTACATGTGATTCCACATCATTTATTAACCCTAATCCAAAATGGGGCCCTACTTCCTAGCAGATGGTTGACCTTTTTTTTTTTTTTTTTTAAACCAGGTTTAGTGAAGTAGGACTGTGGCAAGTGAGGGTTTTTTACCTTGATCATACAGGCTCATCGTTAATTATGAATGAATATATATGTATTGTGTATCGGATCGGTACTCGGTATTGGCTGATGTGCAAAGTCCAGCAATAAAACTGTATCAGAACATCTCTGTGCAATACACCAAACTGGACCCAGAAGTGCAAAACACACATGTGTGTTAGTGTTTGTGTTCACATCTCCCAATTCACCTCCTCAGTAGGTAAGCCAGCACTTCAGCTAAGTCTACGTCCTCTTCTGATGCCGACTGTCTGTCTCCTTGCTGCCTGTCAGCCGTCCTGCGGCCCCGGCTGCTGCTGCTGCTCTGGTTCGGTTCTGCTGTCTCTGACTGCTCAGCTGGGTTGCCACTGGAAGAGCCCCTTCCACCAGACATCCCAGAACTGGACTGAGAGCCCATAGACTGAAGAGGGCCTGGCAGGGAGAATCATTTCAGGTTAAATGACAGTGTCACCTTTCACCTGGGGGAGTTGAGGGGAACACAAGCTGCGGTGTGTGCTGACTGATAAGCAGAGAGGAAACGTAGAAACAGAAGTTAGGTAACAATGGCTGCGTTAAGTTAGCACACCAGTTTAAGTGATTATTTCAGGACATTGTACTTCCACTTCTTCACATTAACAACCTAACGTTACGTGCTCGGCAAATAAACCGACCAACGCGTCCGTGCTGTACGTGAAACTCCTCCTGACTGAGAAGCAGAGGATGGTTTTGTTGAGCTAACTAGCTGTAAATGCTAACAACTTAACGTTACCGTCGGACTGTCAAACTCTTCTCGGCTTCAGTCCAGCTCTTCGTCGGCTCGGTGTCAACTCAGCGCAGAACAACCCGCTTCTGGCACAAGAAGGAGGAGCTGTGGGGTTTGACAGCACAGTGTTTGGTTCAGTAGGCTAGCAGGGCCAGTCCGTCAGTCGCCATGTTGTTTACAAAAGTGAGAAAAAACCCTGCGCGTGCCCCTGCCCTTTCGCCGTCACGTGATCAGCACCGCCGTCGCTCGTGCCTGCTCCAGTGGCCGGATTGGACCGAAAATCAATGACAAACACACACAGGTCACAACATAGCAGCGTGTCTCACACACTCACACACACACACTCTCACACACACACATATACACATATACACATATACACACATATATATATATATATATATATATACATATATATATATATACACATATATACATATACATATATACATACAACAACACACATATACACACACACACAGTATATACACACACCACCATATACATATATATATATATATACACACACACACACACACACACAGTCAGGGTAGCACATTTAAACAACATGAACACAGTCCCTCACAAAAACGAAACTACAACCAGTGTTAAAAAGGGCTTTACAGGAATTATAAAAACAAATACACTAAGTAAAGAAAGAGTGAAGGAAACAAGGTAGAAACCAGTGAATCAGACCAAATCTAGCTTGTACAGCCAAAACACATTAGGAGCAAATTAAAAGCAACATTTCTAGGTTAAATGATTCAAATATGCCACTGAGGACCCCACATCTGTAAGCCTTTTGGTTCATGGGAAAGGTTGTTTTGTTTTGTTGCATAGCTCTCTTGTTTTGTTCAACAAACAACATCTGCCCTGCTCGTCGCTTTACTTAAGAGGTCACTGTGTTCACGAACTCATCAGACACAGTTCCTCTCACATGCCAGGCTGGATTACCAGATTACTGAGCCCTACATTCAGTGTGTGCCACTTTGTTTGTAGTCATTTAAATAATGATACCCCCCCTCGCCCCCTCGCCCCCTCACCCCCTCTGCATTATTACCTCATCCTGGCTCTGACTTTCAGTCTGTGATTGAGGGGTCACCGACTGAAATTGAAGATGATGATCGATGCATGACTGTGGTATCTCATCTTTTGTTACAAGTCTCTCACGGAGGAATTAATGCTTACATACTTTTTCTTTTGTAATTACCAGAAACAAATGGATATGCAGTAAGGCCGTATGAGGCAGTTCTGGGTCTCTCTGGAACATAATGTCAGTCTGCAGTGTGCACTTAGTTGGTATATGGAGATGATACACAATACACAGCGAGCAGGGGGAACAGGAGGTGAGGAACAGGGGGTCTTTGCCCAAAAGCCCCAGGCCCCTATAGTGGGTTAATCCAGCCCAGCTGACATGGATCTTCATGACAAAGCTCCCCTGATTGGATGCTTGAATGCTACTTCTGAAACTGTCCTCTGCCTGAACACGTAAACAAAAGCAACGATTATGGGGAAGTATTTAAAACACTTGAAGCCAGAAAAATAAACAATTATAAAAATAGTAGTTATTTTCATGTCATGGATAGAAGAAAGTTTAAAGTCCATGACCTTTCAACCTTGGTCATTTGACCCCTAATATTCCCTGGGAGCTGGAGATTGATACTATTTGTGACATCACAAAAGGGGAAGCCAATCATGGCTCAGCGTTTATATTAATTGTCAATGTGGACATTTCCAGAAAAAGGTATTTGGGGGGAAGCATTTCCAGTGGAGCTTTGGTGGAGTTGCTGTAAATATATCAGACCGTGCTGTTTTTGGACGCAAACCAAAGCCGGGCGCTTCCAGCCACTATTTGCCAAGGAATCCTGTGCTGAAACTGAAGTAGGTGGACAGCATTTAAGAAGACCTTCAAATAGCCTTCAGTGGGAATCCGGATTGGAGGCGCACATTTTAGCAACGATTGTTCCTTGAATTTCCTTCACAGGTCCATGGGCTTTGCCAAAAAAAGTTTATTCTGAAGCCCGATGCAGCGTCGTGCATTTCTCTTTTGCTTGTGTAAGTGTTTATTTTATTGTCCGAAGCTTCCAGAGACACTTTCCTCTGTGCAACTCCCTGCCTGAGGTCTGTGTGTGGCGGCTTTACACAGTGCTGTGGCTGGCTGAAGTCAACCACTCACACTGCTCAGCGACATAGAGCCACCGGACAGGATTTAAATGAGGACACTGCAGTTGCAATGGTACTTCTGTTAAGTTACTGTGTTTGGGGTGAGCTGTGGGCGTATGCTTTGGAACCCCGCAGCAGGAGCGTAAGACGTAA
>NW_023339650.1:7067905-7075083 GCF_004916995.1 Morone saxatilis
AAGCCCGTCGGTTGTGACGTGATACGTACTGATTAAGTGTGCAACCGTGTTTAAATTCTTGTTCGAATATTCTTTAGCTTTTTATTTTCTATTTATCTTTTTGTTTATTCTTTAATTTGTCCTCTTTTATTGTACCTATTTCACTTGTTTCTTACTTTCTGTGATTATTCTGACTTAGAATAAACTCTGCTTACATTTTTAAACACCATGGCATTTCTAATTTAATTCTTTCTGTAACAGTTTATCCAGTAAAAGTTGTATGCTTACTGTAGTGCTTTTAAAATCCAATGTGTCCATTGTAAAAAACCTGCTAAAGTAATAGTTAACATAGGCTTGGTTTAAAAGGTAATGTGAGGTGGTCTCAAAAGGGTGAAACTGTTAAAATAGGTTCTTGCTAACATTGGTAATTACTTGTCATTGTTAGTGTGTTTTTCCTGTAAAGTTTATGCAAAATTGATGTGCAATTGCAATATTGTTTTAGTCTTTGATGAAGGGGGCAGCTGCATTATGTTTATAAAGAGCAGATGTGGCAGAATGAAAACTGATACACAGGAGAAGCCCAGGGTGGGTGTGTGTCTCTCAAATGAGTGACAATTGCTCTCTGTGCTTTCCCATGTATGACATTATTCTATATTGTATACAGTCTGTTATTGTGTGTTGGGATCACAGGTGTCCAGACAAAGCTGCCCACAACAGGTGCTGGTGCTGGTACAGACCAGATCACAGAACAGTCCGTTGGAGGGCTCATTTCAACCTCTCAGAAACCTCCTCAATCACCTCCAACTGATTGCTCACAGCCTGAAATTGAAGCACATGAGTGATGCGTGACTGTGGTATTTCTTGTTAGTCTGTCATGGAGGAACCAAGTAATGTCAGCACAGTACTGCAGGAATGTTGGACCAGAAATCAATTGGGAATTAATTTGCCAAAGACTGAATCCTGCAGTGTCTAATTACAATTTAATGCACTTTGCTTAACAAGAGCATGCTGCAAAAAAGAAAACTTGATGAATTAATTTAGTGCCTCTGCTCGTCTAAATGAAACACTGCTTTTAACTTACCTCATTATAATGAGAACACATCTGTTGTTATTCTAAAAAGTTTGACAAGATTATTTTCTTATTATAACTAGATGCTTTGTCACAATAACAGGATACATCTCTTATTGTAGAAACAAAAGAATAAGGTTTTTTTTTCTCTTTTCAGTAAACTTCCACCCTTGTTAATGCAGTAGATTCTATAATCGTGCCGGCACTGTAGGAGTCAGCTTCTCCATAGAAGAGAGAATGTGCTGCGATAGAGCCATTTTAGTTGACTTCAGTAACACATGATGCATTATTTCTTATGAGATAGCTCGTTCCGTCATATTTTCTTCTGCTTCAATTTGACAGAAGGATGAGGTACTCTCTCTGCCCTACACGGAAAGATGGCAAACACATTAATAGTTAAACTGGGTAGTGAAGAAATTAAAGTTACATAGCTTTTGATTGACCTGGAAGTCACAAACTAATGCTTCAACTTCAATAACTATCTTGTACTGACAGAGTAGGGTATGTAAACATATTTATATTATCAGGTTATTTGTAAAATGAGCCTAACTGCTAAGACATGGGAAATGAGTTATTCATTATATCACTCAGATTTAGACAGAATGAAGACAGTAATGAGCGCTGAATGGTTCCATCATTACCCATCCATCCCACATACAAAATGTCAGTTTTTGTTGAGTAATGATTTAGCTAAAAATGTTTAATTATAATATAATTTAACATAATCAAAATAAGGAAAACCCTTTTGTTATTTGCAATGGAAATATCATGTTTTTAACAGGATAATGTAAAGCATACATATATCATCTCTTCCAAACTCATTTCATAGGGCTAAATTACTGAAACGTCAACATGAATGTAAAGATTCTTAAATTTGGAAACAAGCACTGAGTGGGAGCTGCAAAAAATGGTATCATGCAGGAGGCTTGATGATGTAAGACCGGGGGCAGCAATAAGAAGCTGTAGTTTCTGACAGAAATACAGGTAAAACCTTCAAACTGTGCTGGGGATGAAAAACCAGCTCTTCATCTGAGAGTGTCTAATAAACACACCAAGGTATCATTATTAACTGTGAATCGACAGTTTGGCACCCCATTTATTTCCAGTATTCACAGTTCCTCCCACACTCTCCATATTACTGCCACACAAAA
Source organism: Morone saxatilis (assembly GCF_004916995.1). Taxonomy (NCBI): domain Eukaryota; kingdom Metazoa; phylum Chordata; class Actinopteri; family Moronidae; genus Morone; species Morone saxatilis. Next base: position 7,070,105 of record NW_023339650.1, read on the forward strand.
ACAAAACTGCTGCGTGTGGCGCATAGGACACAAAGGGTTCAAGTGGAGATGACAGCAGCCATTGAGCACCCCGCATGTGTAAATTTCAAAGGCCTGTTGCTGTCTAAAGTTTCAAATTCAGGAAACGTACGGCGAGCGAAAACAGCTACACACTTTTTAAATTTTTACAAAATTAGGCTTTCTAATAAATAAGTTTGTTTTACAGATATGACTATGTACATCCTAAAATACAGAACACATATAATATGTGTTACAAAACATGTTCACTCAGTAGTTTTGCATAGTGCTCTGGGTGATTTCTTTTAAGGTAAACATTCATTTTCCCTTCCACTCGCTGATCTCCAGTCAGACCTGTGGAGGAGAACAAATATTGATGTCAATGAAAGCAGGTCACAGAAAGGCAAAGTGACATCCTACATGATGAATACTACACATGATAGTGAACATGTTATATTTATATATTTTTGACAGCTTTGAGCTCACCCAGCTTCTGAGCTGTTCTCTCAATCTTCTCCAAGGCAGACTGCACATCTCCTCCCTCTGGTACCAGGACCTCTATCTCTCCCACGTGGTAGCCAAAGTCAGCTTGGTCGAGATCTATCTGCACCCCCTCCTCCTCTAAAGTGAATGACCGCCGCACTGTTGTAAACGCCGCAAAGCATACCAGATTCATGTTGCTCAGCCAAGACTCCTCATCCTCCTGTGAGGAGCTCGTCTCTCCGCGCTCACAAGCGTCTTTTACGACCTCTCCCACTCTCGTTTGAATTTCAGGCAGGTTGGTTATCTCCTTGTAGCGAGTACACAGTGCTGCCGCTTCAGATTGCTCTCCGCTTGTCTCCTCCGTCCCGTCAACTGTTGCTGGGCACTTGAGCTCCCAGCATCCTTTACGATTACGCAGCCACATGTCCTTTAAAGTCAGCTCAAACTTGGGGGTGTCAAAGTACTGGTCAAGAAACTGGCGCTGGCCTACACACACTGCTGAGTAAAAGAAGGAAGAGAGACAGATGATTTCACAAATGGGTAAATAAATATAAAAATACTAACGAGGCTGATGCAGATAATTAAACTTCATTATTAAGAAGAGACAGATGGCGAGTGTCACTACAGATACAGTGCAAAACACAGCAATTAGTGTCATTAAATGTTGTAAAAGTCCTTCAGTGACCATTTGTGAGTTGACGTGGATCACAGCATCAGTTAAATGCCTCAATTCTAAATTTACTCATGCATGAAAGTGTGGTAGACAAATTAAACACACACCGCCAATCTCCTCCAGTGTTTTCAGAGTGTCAGCACTGCATAAAAACTTTCTTTCCACTTCCACGCTCATCTGAAATGACACCAACAATACAGTTTGATTACAAGTACAGCTACATTTACTTTAACTTACTTTGATATGATAGTAAATAACCTAATCTGCATTTTTTTGTTCGCACAATTAAATGGTAAATTAACAGTTTTGAGACACCTGTATTTTACTTGATTACATCCATTTTATACTTTAAATTTGGAGCAACTGTGTTTAAGAGGGAAATATTTATTTATATAATAATATAATACTAATTTATTTCACAGCTTTAGTCAGTTAGCCGACTCTATTACAATATGCCATACAAAATTCAAATATATCAAATATAATGCACTTCCAGAAAGGGTGTGTGCATTATTTAAAGATACCTACCACATTAATTCAACCTGCTGTATTAAAATGCAGCTTACACAGTATTGCACTAGTAATAATAATCTAATACAACAACAATAATGATGATTTATTACGTGACATTTTGAATGCATGACTTTCGATGAACTATTTCTAACATTGTAGTATCAAAAGCTATGCACACTTCTCCCAACACTGTATTTCACCTTTCTCTTTTAGCTTAGTTATACATGTTATAGTTATTCCGTTTGAATGGCTACTGTCTGCCACTGCTCCAAACTGAACTGTCACTGTACCAACTGTGTTACTATAAAGTAACGCAGCAGTAGTTCCTCTAGCCGCACCTGTGCCATTCAAATAAGGCTGGAGTCATTCAGCCCAAGCTGCTGCTGCTGCAGAGTCATACATGAACTACGAGTGGAAAACACCAAACTGAACTTCTGACTTAAAAAAAATAACCCATCTACGTAGCGCACCGCACTCGCACACACCTTCGCGGGTCAAGTCCTCAAATCCAAACAATTCGGCATCAGAAAGTGAGCGACAGATCAATCCCAGCAGCCCCTACACGTCAGCGAAGTTTATTTTCGCACAGGCGCACTCAGAGCCACCTCTCAGTGTATTCAGGGCCATCACTTCCTGTCCCAGTAACGCAGGGGCATACAGATGGTGCAGTTTGAATCCTCTCCGCTTCATAAATATTTATTCCACATAGCCGACTGTTGATATGCGCCACACCTCATCATTTGATTGAAAACATGTCATAAATCTCGCGGATGGCGCTGAGTGAAGCCTCTCGCGGTCACAGCTCCATTATTCAGCCTTAATTAACTCGTCACACTCTTTGTGACAATCCGAGTTGGCAGAATGGGGACTCATTTTTTATTCACCTTTTTTAACGTGAACCGAGGCGGGGGGTTCATATTAAAGGGGATTCCGTGTAATCTAGGCAAAGACATACTTCTTTTTTTTTTTTTTTTTGGAAAACTATCTATCATGCATTTATTTTTTTTATTTTTTTTAATCCCCCCCCTCCTCCTTTTATCTGCTCAATAAGTAATCGGTGTTTCAGCATACATTAATAATCTCTAATATGTGCGGGGTTACATAAGGGATTTGATAGCCGTGTCTGTCCCTTCTGAATGTCAGCAATCAGCCTTGGGGGGAGCTGTGGTCTGTTTACTAGAGGGAAGAGGGGAAGGAGAGAGGGATAGGGCGAATGAAGGGAGGGGGAGAACAGGAGAGAGGGGAGAGAGAGAGAGAGCGAGAGAGAGAGAGAGAGAGAGAGAGAGAGGGAGGGCAGGCAGAAAACTTTTCACTTCTGAGGAGCCACGGAGGAAGCGTGTGTGTGTGTGTGCGTGCTGGAGCGGCGACCATGCAGGTAAAAACGCATTAGCTAATTGCTCCCCGAACTTAATTAAAACGTCATCCGCGATCGGTTAATTGTGCTGATCTGAGCGGCGAGAGTGGCCTGCGACCGGCGGAGGACCGAGCAAACGACGGATTGTGCCACATACTAATCCGATCCCTTATAGAAATCCAACATTAAATCCCAAACTTTTTCTGCCTCTCTCGTCTCCCTCGCCTGCTCTCCCTTACACCACCCCCATCGTCGAGGCGACCGCGGCGCACGTACTCCGCTTTCAAGTAGCTTTTTTAGCGTTTAATTCCTACGCCAATTACGGCTCGAAGCGGTTTAAAAATGATAGTTTAAATGGCCATGTGTTGCACCGTAAGTATTTAAGGTATGGATTTGAGCGCTAGGACGCGTCAAAAAGGGGGTCTGCTGGGCGGCGAGGGAGGAGGGGGTGCGAGTGTTTTCTAACACATCTGTAAACGGAGCCCACGTTCATTAATTAAATGGCTTTAGTCCGGCTAGGCCTCAATTTGCGCTGTTGAGCAGCAGGCGGCGGGCGGTGCAACACTAGATGCCCGATTGGCAGCCCACAATCAGAGGGGTGAGGACATAACTCGAGGCCGAGGTTTTTGTGCTCTGAAGCCGAGCGAGTGTGTTTTCTGTCCGGGGTGAAGTCGGTCGGTGTGTCGGAGCTGCAGTTCCCACCTGGACCGGGCAGAGTTGGTAGGGAGCGGAGACTAGCCCAGTTGGGAGACACTTTGAGGAGCGGGTAATTATCTCTGCCTGCTAACAGGCTAGCTAGCAAAGTGACACGACTGTTATTAGCTCAGCCCCCTTTTCTTTTTTCTTTTTTTGTGTGTGTTGTTTTTTTTTTTTGTTTTTGTTTATGAATTTCATGACCGTACAGCCGTAACCGAGAGCCAGCGACGAGATTATACGGACGCCTGCTCTGTCTTTCGCAGTTTGAGAGAAGTGAGTCGCTATCACTGCGGGGGTAAATTCAGAAAAACTCACAGCTAACCAGCGTTTGCAGAAACACGACTGTAATGCGACGGTACGGGGGGGCTGCTCAACCTAGCTTGCTAGCTAATTGATTCATCTCTGGTCGGCATAGCTAATTAGACCGCTCATTAATTAGCCAACTCCGAGTAGAGAGACGTCAGTCTAGTTATATCTTGGCTTTTTAATTATGAAACTGGTGATGAGGAGCTTTTACACACGATACACTCTGCAGATACAGACTTGTCGACACATTATCTGCTCATATAACCCTGCTAGCTTGCTAATTGGCATGGCGAGGAAGTGAGGGTTGGAGCTGTGTTGGTATTTCTCCTCATGAGCATGAATCGCTGTCTCGGTTGCATTTTGGGATTATGAATTGTTTGCTGCCGCCGCTGCTGCGTGGTGAATACAATCCAGACTATTTGGTCTGTTTCGACTTGCTAAAAACTGCACGGGAGTCACATTTATTTGGCTCTGCGTGTCGAGGAAATGCAGTATGATCGCTGGTCATATTTGATATGTTGGATACATGTTGTTCTGTTGGTTAAAGCTGGGGGGGGGGGGGGGAGGATTAGTGGTTAGAGAGACAGTGTACTCATTGTAAATTGTTAGTGCATGTTACAATTTGTGCAGTGTTTTTACAGTATATTCTACATTTAATATGTTTCATGTGCACATATCAGATGAGTTTGTTGAAAGTTAGACTGAATGCAAAGCGGCATGAAACAATAGGTCTTTTATGTAGAGTGCAATGTAAAATCTAATGAAAGCATTAGATGGATCCTCCTATACATTACAAAGATGCTGTTTAAACAGTTGCATTATTGTGTTTATTTGTGTTTAGGCCATAGCAGACAAAATGTTGGGAATGTCCCTTCAAAACATGGCTAATGTCGTTTAAGAAGTCGGGAATTAAACTTCAAAAGACCGGGGAGAATGAGATACTGATCTCGGATTAGT
>NW_023339650.1:7075183-7076850 GCF_004916995.1 Morone saxatilis
CAAAACATGGCTAATGTCGTTTAAGAAGTCGGGAATTAAACTTCAAAAGACCGGCGAGAATTTACTGTTAAAAAGGACACACCGTGCTTATTGAAGGGTATGCTAACTGGCTTTTGATTGGGGGTTTAAATTGTTAAACGCAGCAATGCATAATAAGTGCTGGTCACCTTTCTCAGGTGCGTAACCAGCAATTAACAGTATGCTTTTATGTTGGTGGGTGCAGCTCCCCTCTTGATCGTGGTCGCACGAACTTGCGTCACCCTTTATACAGCATTTGTGATCAATAATAACACCTCCAGAAAGAGTCACAAACATCCCTTTTTTTTCCCCTTTTTTGGGTAGGAGGAGTCTGGAGAGACGGTGAACAGTGAAAGCAATGGAGTGGCAGAGTGGCTGTGCCCCCTGTGCCAAACAGGACAAGCTGACCGACCCTCCCTGTCTCTACATCTCACTGAGCAACACAGCGTACTTCCATCTTGTGTCGACAAACTGCTGGACATTGTAAGTATGGCCGAAATCAAAATATATCATGAGGTCACATGTTTGTTTGTTTTCTTTCCCCCCACACAGGTTTTACTATCTCAGGGGTAGAACTTGATTACCGTGGCTAGTACATTCATTATGTGCATAATGTTTAACTTGTTGCTGGCTGATACAGGGGTTGGGCTAATCATCAAATGCCTTGCTATGCTGTAGCTCTGCAATAAATACAAATTTGATGAAGGTCAGTAGGGTTTGTGTGTGACTCTCCAAGATGTTGGTTCAACTTTCTGAGGCACTCAAGGTGAGAAGGGCCTGAGAGTTGATGCCTGAACGGCTGGGGCATCTGTATCAAACAGTGCAAAGTTATGCGATGTGACAAGTTGACAACTGCATCAGCAAAGAGGAACAGTGGTCATAAGTAGCCTTTCACCAACAGTTAAAATAACTCTTAAAAACGCATATCTAAACTTCACCAAACCCATATTTCCCCCTGAGCTACTGTATTATGATTTGTTCCTTTTGCTGCTGTGTCCACCCTCTGTTGTACATATTGTATATGAACAAGTGTCCAGTGGATGGTTAACTTTATGAATCCCCTGGTTTGGTCACTAATGCACAGTACAGAAACATAATAATAGGCACAACTTTTAAAAAAGTTTTATTAAACCAAAATGTGAATCCTTTGACATCCCTGTATGTAATTACTCGGTAATAGCGTATGGAAGTAACATGTTATTACTAAATATATAATGTAAGTAAGTGTCCATTATATTTTATTCAGCTGTTATTTTAACAAAATACAGTGACTTCTGTCTAAACATAAATCTAATACATCTAATACATTTCTTTCTAAAAGTATTATCCAAAGACCCACAGCTCGACAAAATAATATTTATTTAACAAGATTATTTACAGTCGGGGGGGGATGTACACCTATTTCTGCATAAACTATTAATACATAAGTAATAAATAGAGAAGTTGAATTGTTAGTTGACAGATGAGTGTATTGTTTTCAGTTTTTTCATGATTTGTTTGTGTAAAATTGTGTCTATTTTTTGACCGTCAGCAATAAGTTAGTGTTTGTTATTTTCATGGTTTGAATATTAAATTGTTTGCATTGCCCAGTGACCAAATATGTTAGTTTGAATGTATTTCAGGGTTCTTACACAATATTGAAAAGTGTG
>NW_023339650.1:7076891-7087478 GCF_004916995.1 Morone saxatilis
TGTAAGCCATATTAAAGATTTTAGTTGTCTTTTCTAGTTCTCTGGTGAATTGTACATGAATCCTCTGTTACTGTAGGGTTAATGGTATACATTTACTTTAATTTGCATGACAAAAACTGAATAAGCTTGCTCTGTTGTAGCATTGCAGCTTGATACCGATCTTCTTGCAGTTATTTGGTGATATGATGGCATACATTGTCAGAATGTAACATACATATTAACTCAGGATAATAACAATTAACCCATCGATTTCATGGGTCATTAAGAATTTGTGCCAAGACGTATTGCATTGATTCATTATAAAATCTGACAAAGATCTTAAATATAAATGTGTAGTCTCCTATTACGTTCTAGCCATCAGTAAATTAACATTTGTTAGGTTCTTGTCTCTTCTTGCAGCATTACATTTGGTTGTTTTTAAGCGTCGTTGACTCTGTTAGCAGAGATGTTTATGAGTATGCTAATTATGTGTTCAATGTATCTAGGCCTCTAAGTCTTTATATGTTTCATATGCTGTGCAGTGCTGTTAGAGAATATGCAGTAATGTGCTGTGGAAAATAAGCTTTAAGGATAAAAACACATTTGTTAATGTTTGGTATAAACAAAATCTTTATTTTATTTTTTAATTAGGATTAATTGATCCTATTAATTGAAACACTTACAATTTGCATCCCTAATGTAACAGTTGGATTTTAAAATCTGAAAGAAACGGCATCTCCCTGAGCGCTGTACGGTGGCTGCCCACTGCGCCGAGTACTTAGGCAAGGTCAAATGCAGAGAATGAGTTTCCCTATAGGGACTAATAAAGGATAACTTAACTTTGAGTGTGGAAAGTATGGGATATTGAGATGGAAAATGTGTAGGAACCTCTGTATTTCCTAAGTAGAAATTTGCAAAAAGGAAGCACCTCAATGGACACACTATTTGTAATGGCTCCATAACAATTTAGTATGTAAAGTGTTAAAAAATAGAGGGGATTTTATTGGTAGATGAACTGATCAAAGACCACTTAATTTATGCCTTCAGGGTAATTTGCAAATTAAAGGCTAGCCGGGGTTGCTATGTGTAATATAACCACACATCTATGTGCCACGCCCAAATGTTGTGCTGCTCAAAAGCGACATAGCATTCAGCTCATCTGAAAGGAGCTGTTGCAGAGTTAAGTTAGCTATGGGAATTTTGATGACTCTCTCCTTTCATTTTTCTTTTTAACAGGCTGTTCTAAAAAAGGCTGCCAGTGGAAAAGAGGAGGACAAAGGTGCTCAAAAGTCTACAGGTGAGTGTGGAAAAACGTTTTTAAATTATTTAAATCATGAACAGAAAATTGAACCCTGTAATAACACACATGCATGCGTTTTTGTTCTATATTATAACAATGATTAGGTGTGTAAGTACTGACTTTTTCTTAGCTGGCCAAACCTGATTTACTCCATAAACAGCTCATTCCAATGTGGTTCTCTTTGTGGAACTGAAATGGTGTTTGAAATGGTGGAAAATTACCCCTAATGTGGGTTCGGTGAGGGGGGAGGTTCATATGAGCCGATAAACTGTTAGTCAGTGTGCAATTGTGTACTTCTGTTATCAGTTAATACTCCATTTGTTTGTTACATAAAATTTAAACATGTGTTAATTTTTTCAGATGCTGAATCTTCACAACTGAAGCACGCTGAAGACGTCAGTTCAGATCCCTGCCAATCTAGAGAGAGTTCAGACACTACCCAGACGCTTGGAGACAAAGAGATGGAGGAAGAGAGAATAATGGAACAGGAGGGAGGTGAAGCTGAGCCGGAGCCAGAAGAGGAGGGAAATCAACTCACGGGAGCCAAACAGCAAAATGCAACTGAAAACACAGAAATCCCAGACGCCTGTGAGAAGTCAGTTGGTAAAAATGGTGTGCCAGCTGAAAATAACACCCGGTCGTTCAAATGCAACGCCTGCCTGGAAACTTTTCCCAGCAGAACTGCCTTGAGCGTTCATTACAACTCTGCATCCCACATTCAGAGGATGACAACAGGCTCTGCAAAACAAGGTGGGGAAAATGATCCCCAAACTCTCTCAGTTCCTGTCCTGTCTCGGCCATATATATCAAACAAACCCTACCAGTGTGCTGTATGTCGAGTCTCTTACAATCATGCCATCACCCTTGAGAGCCATATGAAATCTGTCTTGCACCAGTCCCGCAGCCGAAATGCTGGAATTGTTGCACATGCTGCAAACAGCGCCGCAGCCACCACCACCAGTGCTCCAAACACTGTAGTGACCACATCTGGAAGTGGGTCCAGTCAGTTGGCTACCACAACCAGCTGTGCTGCTCCTGGGACATTGATGGTGACTACAACAAAAGATGGAGAGCAGATTCAAACTTCACAAGTGGCTCCCTCCCTGCTCACCTCCCCTGTAGCCTCAGCTCAGGCAGTCTCCGCCTTTCTCACCCTCCTCACATCTAGTCCCAGCACCCTCTCACACTCCCTCCTCCCCTCCCTATTCGCCGCTGGTGCTGCTCCTGGTGCTGCCGTGTCTCAGCTCGTGCCTCAGCCTCAAATGGTCATGCCCTTGATCTTGAATGGGCTCCAAGCCCAAACCCAGCAGCACCAAGAGAACCAGCAAGGTCAGCTCCTCACCCAGTGTGTGCCATTTGTAGGTCTCAGCCCAGCCCAGCAAGCCCTCCTAACCCAAAGACTAAACAGCTTACAGAACCAGTGGCCCTCTGTAGGAGTCCAAACAAGCGTACAGCCCTGCCTGGAAGAGCAAAAACACACTGTAAAGTGCGAGAGAGATCAAGAAACGCAGGACAGTGGTGAGACAGTTGAAGAGAAGGTCTCAGATCAGATCAAGGGCAGGAATAACTGGACTACAGAGAACATTAAAACAGATCAAATAAAGGAAGAGGACAGTAAAGAATTTGCACAGATTCCTAATATAGAAAGCAAAGTGAAGGTTGAGAATAGCGAAGACAATGGGAAGGGACGTAGAGATAGCACAACAGATGGAGACAGCTCGACTAATCAGTTGGACCTGGAAGGTGATAAAGCAGCTAGCCTCAATCTCTCCCCAGCGGGCACAGACAAGAGCCTCCGCAATAAGAACCTCTCGCCTTCTGCATCTGTTCTCAGCAACTCAAGCCTCAGTCCTGTAAATTTAAACCTAACACTTAGCCCTGATTCTACTCCGCAAAAATCACAATCAGGCACTAGCCCTTGTGGTTCTCTTGGCACCCCAAAATCCAGCTCGAGTACAAATGCCTTAACTAACAACCAAACTCGACCCCATTGTAATGCAATGGGATCCATTTATCCAGACCTTCCAGTGCTGTCAGAGTTCCAGTCGGAGGTTCTCTGGGCGTTCTTTGAGTCACGTAGTGAGGCTGATGCTGCAAGTCCTCCCCATGAGGACTGCGAGGCGCTGGGCAGAGAGGTGGGACTTTCTGAGGAAGAGGTACGTAGGTGGTTGAGCCAAGCCCGACATGCAAAACAAAGGCAGAGGGCGACGGAGTTAGAGCACCTGCAACGCCTGGCACGATTTACAAGGCATGCCCAAAGTTCTGACAATGACTATGATGACGAGGAAAGCTCACTGATTATAGCAGAAGGTGAGGATGATGCTGAAGCCTCAGGTAGCCAGGCAATGGATTTGTCTAGTACAAGAGGGAAACACAGACAGAGAGATTTGGGAAGGGAGGGTCAGGGAGATTCATGTCTCACTTCTGACTCAGAAAATGAGGTATACACCTCTGTCATTGTGTCTGATGAAGAAAGTCAGAATGGGTCTTTGAGGGACAGTCCTGAGAGCCCTGCTAAAGATGAAGCACAGTCTGAGGTCCACGGCGATAAGGGCTCAGTTGGAGGAAAGGTCTTGCGCTCCACAACGGTGTTTCTCTCCGACGCGGAGGATGAGTATGAAGATGAGGAGGGTGGAGGGGGTCAGAGGGCCAAGAGGAAAAAGCGAAAGGTGGAGTTTGAGCGCGACGAGGTGGAGGTGAAGAAGGAAAGACAAGACCCAGATGTGGATTTAGAGTTGGAGGCCCAAGGGGATCCTCCAAGCTCACTGTCCCATATTATGGACCACCATGAGATTCCAACCAGTGCTCTCCACTCACTCCCCCTGTCCCTTGCTCCCTTTTCCACCCAGTTCCTCAGCCCCTATGTTCTTTCTCTTACTCCGTCAATGGTTGGAGATGGGAGCAAGGTACCCGTCTTTCCTAACCCACCAACTATCACACGCTTCTCCAGCTCTCTTCTCTCGCATTCTCTCTCCTCCCACAACCAAACTTCTCACTACCTGTCCAATGGTGGTGAATGTGAGTCCGCTCTGGATCTCAGCATGGGGAAAAACAACTCAAAATCAGCTTCTTCCTCATCATCTCTGGCTGATAAAATTGCAGCACAGAAGGGACAGTTGCTGGATGGGCTTGGCCTGAGGCCCACATCCAAAGGACTGGTAGTTGTCCAGGTGAAGCCTGAATCTGTTACCATGCCCTCTTGTAACAGCAGTATGAGTCTGGTCAACTGCAATAACATGACGAAGTCTAGTATTTACATGAGGGCAGCAGAGAAGATGAATGCCACGCTATTGGAAAGGGAGAGAAACAAGGAGAGAGAGAAGGAAAAGGAGCAGGATCAGCAGCAGAGAAAGTCCAAAGGAAAAAGGTATCGGGATATGCGGCGTTCAAGGACCATCATTCAGGCTGAACAACTTGACATTCTGTATGGCTGCTACTTCAAAGACCCAAACCCTGGGAAACATGAGTTTGAACAGATTTCAGAGTGGGTCCACCTTCCAAAGAAGGTTGTTCAGATTTGGTTCCAGAACATGAGGGCGAGGGAGCGGAAGGGTGAGGTCCGATTCATAAGTGACGGGACCCTGGCAGCAGTCGGCAAACCTCTCATCAAATTTACCTGGCCCCTTTCCAAACCCATATTCTCCAACAAGCCGCCTTCAAATAATACTGGGTGCATCACAACTACTCCAATTGTGCGCACCCTCATGAAGACAGAGAGAGAGCCTGTAAAGGAGCTGGGCAAGCCTGCTGTGGTGAAAAAAATAACCCCAGTTCCTATCAAACCCAAGGAGGTTGTTTCCTCGACCACAGTCTGTCCTGTGAGCAGCAGTGCTTCTGCAGTGCCAAAGACCAAGCTCGAAACCACCAGCAACGTCACTATGGTCAAAGTTGCACCCAAAGTCAACACCCCTGTCCTCTTAGCGCCACCCAAGGATCCAATCCCCATCGCCCCGCGACCAGCCCAGAAACGAAAGCTAGAAGAGGAGAGCGAGGAAGAAAAGACTGATGAGGAGAAAGACAATGAAAACGAGGTGGGTCCCGGACCGGGAGCCACTAACCGCATGGTGCCCAAGCTTCCCACAACGCCCATCAACAACAGGCCCCCTGCCACAACAGTGGTGCCACAAAAACAAAATGGGCTGAACTACTGGACCAACAAAGTCCCCATTAAGATCAACACTATATCAAGAGAACAACTGGCTCTCCCCACACACACGCCTCCTCGTACCATCCCTCCTCCTCCCACCCCCAGCATTGCGCCAGTCAGCCCGAATACCCCCAGTTCTGCCAAAGTGGCCAGCCCCTCCACCCCGGTCATAGCTAAATCAAGCCCAACGGAAAGCAGCTTTCTGCCCCACTCATCCAGCCGTAGGCCACGCACACACTTGTCCTGCCTACAACTGTCCATCCTGCAGTCCTGTTACGAGACCTGTGCCCACCCTAACGCCATGGAGTGTGAGGCAATCGGCACCGAACTCAACCTGCCGCTCAAGGTGGTGCAGATCTGGTTCCAAAACACTAGAGCCAAGGAGAAGCGCTGGAGGCTGCAGCAAGAGAAAATGGTAAGCTGGCGAGTAGACTTACTAAAAAGTACTTTTCTTAAAGTCTTTGGTACAAAATCACATTATAGCATATACAGTAAGAAATTGATAGGTAGGTAGGTCACTGAGAAGTGACCTACCTACCTTTTTTTTAATTTAAGAGCTGGGTGATAATTGATTTTCAGTGGAATCCTACTACGGTTAACTTTAGTTAAAACATGTTGGAAATTAAATGAATGATTTGTGCCAAATCATTGTAATTAGAAATTATCTTTTTTTTTTTCTGAGCATAGTTGATTTTCTTATGAAATTTTGCATATAATTGCCATGTCGTGATAGAAACGTCAGAATATTAATGAAATGGATTTCAACTCTAGTGCTCAGAACAGTTTTACCACACTGTAAGAATAGTGTATATATTGATTATTTTGAGTAGTTTCGAGTACTCAAACTATTGCTCATGAACACATATTATATTTGCATATAGATAGCTTGAATATTAGTCAGATGGTTCAGTCAAACCTTTTAAATGATGTGACATTAAACATATTCCCTCTCTCCCTCCCTGGTCCTGGTTCCCAGTCTCCTCTGTCAGGCGGGAAGGTGGACATGAGCTCAGGAAGCTACCTGCAGTACAACGCTCTCAAAGCCAATCGGCCCATCCTGCCCAAACCTGTTCAGCTGACAGTTACTGAACCTCCAGCTTCCCCAATGGCCGGCCAGCCAGTGCCAAAGGAGACCCTGACAGGCCACTGTGACGCCTGCAACGTCTCCTTTGAATCGCGGGCTGCAGCGAGGGCCCACGTCTTCTCCCCGCGTCATCTGGCAACCCTGAGAACCACTAACTTCGGCCAGCCGACGACGCTCGTCAACAAGAACGGAACCGGCAATGGCGGACCTGGCAGTGTCGTGTCGGGCTCACAAGTCCCTCATTCCACTCCCGTAACCAGTGCTGGTTCCGGAGGGGAGATGGTTATCGAGTCGCCTCCACCGACGGCCACCAGCAACAGTTAGACTCAGATCAGGATTGGTCTGCACATTGACTATTCTTGGACCCATTTGGGCTCCTCAGATTTTAATAAACAAATTTGAGCACTAATCCTCAGAAGCTAATATTCTTTAGTTTTTGAAGTTGGCTCCCCCTGCACCCGCTATCCCTTGCTCAACCTTCACTGACTCAAAATCTGTTCATCTAAAGATTTAACCTGAATTCCAATACAACAGCAGACTATTTCCACGCTGCTTCACACTTAACCAGTTGCTGTTTGATAAGTGATGAACACATCTCAAGTCTCCCTCAATCCTCACACACTTTATCCAAACATTTCTGGTCCTAAGCCTGTGGTTATATATTACTGTACTTCAATGACCTTCCTATAATTTGTAAAGGCGCTCAACTCGCCATGCTTGAACTGTCCTACCCTAAAGACTGATGCAAAAGTGTTTTCCTCTTTGAAAGTGGCCATTTGACGGTAGGCCTGGAAACACTTTTTGGGATAATAACACGAAATACTCACATTAATAACTCCCAGTTTGCTCCTGTGGAATTGCTTTTCTCATGCCTACTTTCACTTTTAGGGCAACGATTGCTTGGATATAATATGACTGGACAGAACCATTGGGAGAGGAAGAACTGGTATTGACTGTCACCTTTTTATTTGCTACAGGAGTGTGTGGTTTGAAGAGTGTTGTGTCCACTCATTTGGGATATAAAAAGAGGTACTTTAGAGAATAGGGCTGTTGAATTGTCCCCATTTACATGTTTTCACGACAATCCAAATAGACAGGGCAAAAAGAGAGGCTGAGGAAAGTAGAATCTTGGCATACCGCACTTTGACACATTTTACATTGTTTGAAATGTTTTTAAGCATTCTAATGCAAGTGTCTTTTTATGGAGAGATACTTTAATGCATGTTGGATGCCTTAATATAAATCACGTGAAATAAATTGATTTTTTGCTAGTCTAATGAAACATGCTTTAAGTGTAAGCATAATATTGTGCAAGACCTGGGTATACAAATGAAGAAGAGCTCTGTTCCAAAATGCTTTTATATCCATCTTGGAGGAGGAGGAGGAAGGGAAACTATCTGAATGTCACAATCTGTATCTAAAACATGGCAAATCCTGCCTGTAAAAGTTGTCAGCATTCTCTCGGCCAAGGACCATAATTACCATCTTGTTTTTTTTTTACAACACCTTTCTTTGATCCTGTGGATTTCACTTTCCCTCCAAATGCTCTTACGTCTCATTTTGAAACGCAGCTCTTCAGACCTGTTGGGAGAAAAATCTAAGTTTTTTTCACCGACTGACCAGTGTGTTAGAAATATGACAGCCTTAAGAAGAAACACCACCAGGTATATAAATTAAAGCCCAGGTGATCCTCGTTTTAATGTTGGTGGATTCATTTCATCCTCCCCTGGCACGGAGGGTCAGACCGTTATTTTTTTTTTTTTTTTGTAAATTGTTTTCTTTGCCATAAATACTGTGCATAAGACAGGAAAGTTAAGTACTCATTTTATTTACTTCAATATTTATACAAATGACAATAGAAGCAATTAAAAACTGGTGTAACAGATTTTTATTTAGGTCAAAAGCCAAGCCTCTAGAAATATTAAGAGAACAGGGCTTGAAATGGGTTGTTTCCTGTATTTTTGTTTTTTGTTTTTCTTTCCCCTCGTTTTGTTCAGTTTTGATACAGAGTTACTAATTCTGGTAATGTACGTGCTGTGAAATGAGATCTAATATCTGGAAACCATGACAAGGGAGAAAGTTGGGTATTACTAGTATCCTTATGGGACTAATGGATACTCAAAACTTGGAAGCAAATTGGGAAACATTAAATGTGTTGACTGAGAGCTAATAAGATGGTGCTGTGTTGAAGGACACATAACATACTAAAGATGTTTTCCTTCAATTTAAGTTGTATATTAATGTTACTATTGATAGTTTTAACAAAATGCAAAACTAAAACATGAACTTTTGTAAAGAAATATATTAAAAATAACTGATATTCCAAAGTAATCCTCCCTTTGCTTTCTGTCATTCAAAAACCAAAAAGCAATCTTGAGGTCGACAGAGAGCAGGAGAGGTGTTCGTAAATGCAAACTGTAAAGGACATCCCACGGCTTGACACTTGCACTAGTCCACAATTTTTGCACAAGCTACAGACATTTCAAATGAACACCGCCATTAACACAACATTAAGAGTCACTTGGTGTGGTTTTTTTGAAACGAGGAGGGTTACAATTGTCCTTTTCGTGAGTAATAGTTTGTACTCCTGTTGGAAACTGTATCTTGTGTGTAAAGCAAGGACTGGAGTGCTTTAACTTCAAGACTGGGATTACACACACGCACACACACAGACACGGTGTTGCACTGTCCAAACTAGATAGGTTTTTATGGAGATCTGCTTTTTATTCCCCTATGTTTCATTGTCACTTTGATTATCACTATTGTTATAACTGTACTACTACTTATACGATTTATCATTACTACTCATCACTGTTTTTGATTATTATTGATCCATAATGGTTTTAAATGCCACCTCTCTGCTCAAAAACAGTATGGTATTCCTATGAATATTGAACAATAATAGTGGCAGTGTTGTTATGAATTGTTAGATTTTTGATTAAGCTTATTTTTTTCCTCCTCACTTGTACCTGCCTTTTTGTGTTTGGTCTCCATTATGCTTTCTTTGATATACAGAAAAAGAAATAAAATCAGTTGAACAACACAGGTTATCTGTCTGCGGTGCTGTAGAGGCATTTGTTTCTTCCTTTGTGTGTGTGTGCGTGTGTGTGACACAAGGGTTTAATTGTTCATATAAACATTATATAATGAGGTTTTCCCTGAGCGGCATACCTAGACAAAGGTCACTAAGGTCACACTGGGGAAGACAATTTATATGACCCATTCAAACGTTCCTGGTATTAATTAGCTGAACAATTGGCTTTGCCTGTCTACTTACGACTGCCATAGATATGATCGACAGACGCGT
Source organism: Morone saxatilis (assembly GCF_004916995.1). Taxonomy (NCBI): domain Eukaryota; kingdom Metazoa; phylum Chordata; class Actinopteri; family Moronidae; genus Morone; species Morone saxatilis. The sequence goes on from NW_023339650.1 coordinate 7,086,709, forward strand.
TATCCAATTAAAGGCGCACATGCGATTTGGGAACCGGAAAGTCCTGCGCGCTTATCCAATAGGATCGTGGCAGACGCGAAAGAGGTTTGTCTAGCGCCGGCCGCTGACCAATAGGAGCGAGAGTTGTACGCCCGCAGTGATACATGACTCCGCCCCCTGGCTTCCATTTCTGAACCGAAGGGACGCCGCCGCTCTCGCGTAGAGTCCTCGCCTTTTTTATACACACGTTTAAGTAAATAAACTAGCTTCTCTGTCGGCAATTAGGACCGTCGCGTAAAGGTAGCGAGTGAAACAGCAGTCCTCGTTAATCCTGGCACGCTGTTCGAGTAGAGCCCGGAACTGTAGCTGGCATTTTTATTCCCCATTTTAACTTTACTAAGCGGCGTTTTCCGCCGTTTTTTTTTTTTCTTTCCGCCGCCCCGCTCACTCTCCCCCCCGTGTGTGAGTAGGGGCCTGCAACGTTGGTTTGGCCACGAGGCGCGTCGGTACAGTTGGACCAGGGCGATGGCGGAGTTCGGTAACGGACTGGCGGAGGAGTCTCTACTAGATTCAGACCCCGGACATCCCGAGCTGGAAGACCCGGGTGTCGGGGACGAAGAACCGGGGTTAGAAGAGGGAGAGGCCGCGATTGAAGACCCGGTAAGTGAAGGGCATTGTTTGAGCTGGGAGAGCCCACATGAATACCGGGACACGTTACGGTTGAATCCGAGTAGTTTGTGAAAGCGACCGATTTGATTAGATAATAATTTTTTTTTTTTTAAAAACCCACA
>NW_023339650.1:7087578-7090103 GCF_004916995.1 Morone saxatilis
GAGAGAAAGAGAGAAAGAGAGAAGGGAGGGGAGTGGAAGAGCTTGCACTGAATATGCGACAAAAATGGGAGCCACAGCGTGTCAGCGTCGGGGGGCTTATTTGACCAATCCGGCTGTGAATGAGGCTGACGGTCTCTGATCTGCGGTGCAGGTAGCTGAAGGTGATGTTTGATGTGTGAGCTCGTCAGGCACATGGATACAGTGGGGATGAGAGGAGCGATGGTGCTGTTTGCTCTCCTCTGCTGAGAAGAGCCGAATTTAATATGGTCTGTCTGCATCAGTGCGCCCGCTGTACAAAGAGCCTTTACATTACAAACGCTGTCAGCACAGGCAGTGGCCCTGGATGGAGCTGGAAGGACTCCCACTGTGCTGCAGTGCACCACTGTCAGACAGGAGGGTCCGCTCCCACTGAGGACACAGCCTCTCTGTTCACCATCAAATTATTATTTCATTTATTGGCACTGATTGTTTTTCTTCGGGCCTCACGCCTGCTCATCATCACGGCCCCGAATACATTTCCAGTTGTTTTCAAACCCATCATGGTTGAATTCCACTGGTATTAAAGCTGCAAAAAAATGATTTTCTAATTGTTGGCAGATTATTTATTGACACGTTCTGTTTTTAAAATGAAATAATGGCAAATGGCCATCATCAGGTGCGTGAGCGCAGAGTCGTGTCCGCCAGAAATGTTGTTTCTGACGGAGAAATAAGCATGTTGGCATTCTGTGTGTGTACATGGTAAAAAACTCAACAATGCGTGTTTTATTCAAATGTAGTATTTTTAGAAATGTTTGAACTTTAGTTTCATTTAGATTCTGTGTGGTCTCTCTCTAAGTGCTGCCTCTGTATATCGGCTGTGTACTCATTGAGAAGTGACAGGAAATGTGAACACCGAGCGTGTGACACTGGTTCATCAGTTTTTCTGTGTCCATTATGTTTTCAGTGCTACTAAATCACATCAGGGCTTAATGGGGCACTTATTTAATTCCTTTAAATGTCATTTTAAAGCTGCCGGGGTCAGCCGCTCCCAAATTCAGGCTGGGTGGAGAAAACAATGTAGAAATGTGAAGGATGAGAGGCATTGCAACTGTAGTGATCCAAATGTGTGATTTATTTATTTTGATTGGGGAAGAAACACACAAACATGTTTCTGTTTAGACTGAGAAGTTGTGACAGCACCATCACTTACACTGGTTCAGCATCTCCCTGCTACTGAACCGTCTTCCGCAGGCTGTGCGGTTGTCAAAGGGATGTTAATGAATGCGTTTTCATGGCTGGAGCTGGTAGTTGGTCAGCATTTGTTAGCGTAGCACATCAGTCCTCCTTGGCGACTGTCTGTGTGAGTAATGTTTCAGTGAGTTGTATTGTGCTCGTGATGGACTGACGGCTCTAATGGGATTTGTGTCTGTTGCAGGAGCTGGAGGCAATCAAAGCCCGGGTGAGAGAGATGGAGGAAGAGGCAGAGAAGCTGAAGGAGCTACAGAACGAGGTGGAGAAACAGATGAATCTCAGCCCCCCACCAGGTGCGTTTTGTGAGGGGGAGACCTCTTCTGTCCTCCCATCTGTCCACATTTTGTCTCTCTACTGTCACATCATCCAATTAAGGAAGTTTGTCACTATAAATAAATTGGCTCCACTGCTTTTGTGCCAATTTTGAAGAAAAATCACACAGTAAAATGAATTGTCGCAACCCAACTACCCGTTTTTATTTTAAAATGTACACTGAAATAATAGTTCAGATTAGTAATAGGATATAAGGGTAGTGCAATTCCTTGTCTTCATCCACCATCCACATGTTGGTGTGCTGGTGTGTAAAGACTTACAAACAAATATGCAGTTCTAACGTTGGTACAGGAGTTAGTTTAATAAAGCGTGTTTGTGTTATTGATTCAGCAGTACTGACTCCTTACTCCAGTGTGTGACTTCTTTCAGACTCTAATAAAATCATCACTTGACGCTCAATCTGCAAAGCAAGTCGTATATTATAGGACATTAAAAAGTAGTGGTTCATTTTGCAAAATGGTAACAAAAAATGAAGAACCAGAATGATGTTGAATGGAGGTAATTATGCAGTACTTTGAGGTGTATTTGTTTTAATTTAGCAGCATGTAACCCGTCACCAGATTCAGCTCATACAAACCCAGGGACCTTCCCTCCTCCCTCACCTCAGACCTCAGACCTGTGTTTGATACACTGCTCTTCATTCTTGTCATTTGATGGACTTGCCAGTTTATTTCACATTAGATTGTGTAACTTTTGTTTGGAAATATTTTGTGGCTCATATAGATTTGTCCCCCCTCCCTCCCCCCTCTCTCTCCTGTGCAGTCGGCCCCGTCATCATGTCCATCGAGGAAAAGATGGAAGCAGATGGCAGATCGATTTATGTCGGAAATGTGAGTTGTGTGATACAGATGATACTTTGGACACATTGTCTTGTTTACTGTTGCAACTTTATGTTGTCAAAATCCTTCTTGAAGATTTTTGCTTTAACAACATCACAAAGTGCCTATAACCCCCCCCCCCCC
>NW_023339650.1:7090203-7099518 GCF_004916995.1 Morone saxatilis
CCCCCCCCCCCCCCCCTTGGACTTCTTTTCTGAGTCTGAAGATTTGTATCAGCTGTGTGCATCAAATTTGAACTAACAAGATTACTGAATGAAAAGTAATTTAAGTCCTGCCACAAATGGTTGATTTGATTAGGATCATGGTCACTCCAGGACTTTGATATTGTTGTTTTTAAGTATTCACAGCACTGTTGAAGACACAGGGTGCTTTACATGACAGATTTCATGACTTTTTAGTTTTAGCATCAAATTTGGGCTGTGGTCTTGCTGGAAAATGAGTCCCAAGTGCATTGTTTTAGTTATGTCAAACAACATGTAGTATGATGACCACAGTTGATCAGTTTTATAAGAACATAGAACCAACTTTTACTTTCAGTGTCTCCTGTGTATTTTCTAGCTAACAATGGCCTTCTCTTTGCCTCTCTGCTGTAAAGCTACAAGTGGAGATCTTTCCGTGGCCTCCCACACTGGTGCCACACTTTTAGGTCAGCCAGCTATAGACAGAATTAAAGCTGTGCCATATTCTTCCCATTTTTGGGGGGGATTAACCTCACTGAGCTGTAAGGGACATTCACTCCCACTTGTGTTTTAAATGTTCCTTTGTTTTCATGATTAAGTTGTTTTTAGAAAATGTACTAATAAGCAGTTTGACCCTACAAATGCAAGTAAAGTTAACCCAAAGATCCCACCTCGATGCACATTGGTGATCTCACTCTATTCACTACGTGACTCATATAAAACAGCCCACAGCTATAATGATTACTGGGCTGAATACAATGGTTGTTGGATGTTTGGTTTTGATTTGAACACGTTGTAGAAACATTTGATTCAGTTTGTCAAAGACATTTGACCTGGTTCAGTGTCAAATCTTAATTATACGTTGATTTCATGTTGTAGAAACTCCAAGGGGGTAAATACTTTTTTTTTTTTTATAGTCACTGAACTTGATAATTGAGTTTCCATGTTTTTATGCCTCAGCCTCTTTATTTAAAACGTGGTTTGTATCCATCTCTATCTGTCTTTTATGTCTTATTTAGTACATTATAACTGACGTAAACATTTAACTTTGAATCTCCAGGCGTACATTAAAATGTAAATGTTGAAGCATAAGCGGATGAAAATAAATGAAATCTTTTTAAGTGGCCGTGCTCAGCTACTGGTGCTGCAGCTCTCTCAATGCCTAACATCTATCATCTCTTTCTTCAGGTGGACTACGGTGCCACGGCGGAAGAGCTTGAGGCTCATTTTCATGGCTGCGGTTCAGTAAACAGAGTCACCATCCTATGTGACAAATACACAGGGCATCCCAAGGGGTAATAAACCATTGTGTACTTTTCACTATGCAGTGGAAAAATGAGTGAAGAGGCAGTTATCACAGTGATGTGCGGATAATGTAACAAAGTCCCACTGTTGGCTGACAAGTAACAGAAAGTCCCACTGTGGGTGGACAGATTTTATTAAGCACCAGGACAAATAACATTGCACTACAGCTGAATGGTTGAAGGCGATTTGTTCTTTTTAAAATGTACAATCTACATTTTCATTTTCTATTTAGATATCTGTAATAAATCAAGAGGCTAGTTGCATGTTGGTGCTTTCTGTTTGCATTTCATTGCTTGTGTAGTTGAATGATTTGTTTTTCCCCTTCAGGTTTGCCTATATTGAGTTTGCAGACAAAGAGTCTGTTAGGACAGCCATGGCTTTGGACGAGTCCCTTTTCAGAGGAAGGCAGATAAAGGTAAGCGTTTTCCCCTGTTTTCACGGAGTGCAACTGGGAGCTTTTCACATTGCAACAGATCAGAATGACAGAAGTAACACCACTGTGTGGAAATAAGGAAAGGGCAGCGTGACTGTTTAATTTTCTCTCCATTAGAAGCATAAACAAGATTATCCCTCGTCTTCAGAAACTGGCTTCATCATTGTGAATTGTCAAACTCAGATTACTGGGTGCATTTAGAAAATGAACAGAATGAAACTGAAATAATCAGTGACTACCACAACAAAACAGTTGCAGCGTCAACACCGTCGGCTAAATGTATCTGATGCTGATGTTTGGAGTGACGGTGGCAAAAACTACTTCGCTCAGCCATCAAACTGGCAGAGAGGATAGTCTGCTTTGTGCTCATAGAAATATATGGTGGCCTTCATTCTTGTTTCTTGATTAAAACCACTGAAATATCCTAAATAGAGATTTCCAAAATTGTCTTTAATTCTCCGAACACAGAAGCTGTTTAGTTGAGAACCACAAGACTGGATGTCGTCGTTCAACTGTCCCTTGCTTGTGTTTTGCTCCTCAGGTGGGCGCTAAGAGAACAAACAGACCAGGCATCAGCACCACAGACCGCGGCTTTCCACGGGCTCGGTTCCGGTCACGGGGAGGAAGCTTCTCATCACGCGCACGCTACTACAGTGGCTACACACCCCCCAGAGGCAGAGGACGGGCCTTCAGGTGAGCCGACGCCGAGGTGTCTCACTTCTGACACCGTGGGAGAACACTACACCTGCATGCACTGCACCTCACTTACTGTTCACACTGAAAGGACAGGGCCAACAACGCAGACTAACATGACCAGCCAGAATTACCAGCTGGTGTTGAAGATTTCTGTAGATAAGTTATGATGAATGCTGTTGATATTTGTTGTAAGATGAGGGATTCAGCTGAGGAGGAAACCAGGGTTGGTCTGTTAAACTATTTTACAGAAAACACCAATATTTCTGGTTTTGGCCCTCAATCATAGCCGGGCTTTACACTACCCCCTCCTTGTATTGTCCTAAAAGGAGACGGGGACAAGGAAGCAGGTCTGAAAGTTACCCAGTGGATGACATTTGTCACTTCGCTTGGTGTCCAGATTTAGGTTTTTTCACTCTAGTTATAGGCAGATAGTATGGTGTAAGAGAAATTTTTTCACATTGATAGGATTGGATAGACTGAGGAAGAAAAGAGATGAGAATGGAGATGTAGAAAAACAAACTTCTTTCACTGCCAGGTAGAATAGTTTAAGGTAAGTACAGGAGAGCCAGGGAGCATTGTTAATAAAGAGGCAACATTTCTAAAGGGCTATACACCGTAAATATTACAGCCGTATAAAGAATTAGTCTAAGATTGAAACCATATTTCATCAGGGTGTCAAATTCATTGCGATGTGTAGATTGTGTTAACTAATAGAAACACTAGGAGCACAAACATGTCATGTGGGTTAGAAGTCACATCTTGTCAGCTGTGGGACTGAGGGGCTCATTGCATGCCACATTACACAGAACCATTTCAATAGAGGCAAACAGACTCCGTGCACATCAGTTTGTTCTTCCCAGGCTGTTCACACACCGTGTTTGGGTTAGTGCCAGTTCCATTTCCTGCTACTTGATGATAACCCAAAGTTACCGGTGCCAAGCTCCGGTAGCTACACTTCAGTTTTTTCATTTATTTTGGAAAGATTTGGATGTCATTTGTAATTGGACCATTTATTGTTTAGCTGAGAGGTTTGGGCTCTGAGATCAGTGACCTGTCAGTTGTGTCTGCTGCTCCGTCTGTACTGTTTGAAACCTGTTGCAGCTGGACATTTCTTGTAGTCTTATTTGTTTCTTTTTTAAGAGCTGTTAAATAGTGGTTATTGAACAGCCTGGTGTTGATCAGTTTTGTGCACTGGGATCCTGGTGGCTTTTAACCTACAGTGTTATAATGGGCTTCACTTCAGAGCTCTGCAGGGGGGTCCTGTGAGTCTTTGTAGTCTAGTTTCTATTAGGCCACATGGGGCTGGCCACTGCAAACTTTAAGTGTTTACAGCATGTGATTTTAAAATACTTGGCAGTTGCCTTGAGCTGCAGTTTCTATAAATGCAATGATGCATAAATAATCTGAGGTCATTGAACAACATAGCCCAGTGCTGCCCCTGTATGTCAACCGTGGCGAGAGAGAGAACTGAAGGCTACAAAGAGTCTCACTTTAAACTCCGTATAAGCCCCACAGAGCTCTATCTGTGCCTTGTTTTTTTTTTCCCCTGTTGAGAATGAGAAAGGAGGTGTGGTGCCAAATGTGTTGATCAGCATGCCAACTTCCACACACATGCACTGAGCTTTGAGACCGAGAGATTCTGATTTGATCCTCCCTGCAAAGCATCTGGACCCTTCAGGCATTGGCTGTCGCTTATTAATGTTCAACAAGGAACATTTTCCAGAAGAAATGTGCTGCAGCAGTTCTTTTGGAAAGAACATAACAACCTTCATGCAGAGGTTGTTATTTAAGTGACTTAACAGTTTGCCAAGTTCTTCTGTCAAGCCCCTATTTAGTCAATTTTATCTGGTGTTTTTCTAGTTACATTCTGCCCTCGCTCTTGATTAGAGTATTTGTGCAGTGAATTCCCATTCCAGCGAGGCCGCCTTTTTAAATAGCCACAAGAAAGGGTTACATCTCTATTCATTCCTTTGTGTGAGAAAGTGTCTGAACCTCAAGGTCAGAATCTCTCGAATCACTCTGTGTACTCACCCCAGCCACTCCCACACATACCAAGAAACCCTAACCCTGCCAGTTTACTCGCTGGGATCTGGCCCGAGCTGCAGGACAAGGCACACAAAGACCTGAGAAGCTGAGGGGGTTTTAATATCAAATCAAGAAGTACTGGTATTAATTGCTAGTTTACTAGCTGAGAGGTTGTTAGCATTGTTTGCATTTGACTTTAAAGGCTTTAAGTTAGCTTGTTGGATTTTATGTGTGGGTGAGAGAGATTGTGATTGATCTTTGAAGCTCTGCCTGACTGAATTATGTGAAGATTTGACATCACATCCAGCAGAAGGGCAAAAGAAGTCCATTAACCTCAAAGGGCCGGGCTTAAACAATCCAAATTACACAAATGAACAGTTAAAGTTTTGAATGAGCTGCTCACTAGCAGTCAGATTGAGCCTGGCAGTTCAAGGTCATGAACTGATTTCTGCTGTTGCCAATAGTACGACTGTACTTAGAATAATAGAAAACAGCCTCAAGGGTATTACTGATAACTGCATAGTGCATCTTCCATTATCTCAGAGCATTGGTTAATATGTAATCACCCACAGAGAAGAGCATGCACACTGTTGTTCCACTTGAACTGGCCTTCATCACGTCTTGCAGAGGAGAGCAGAAGGGCTGTTTTGCTTTGCTACATCAGGAATTCATCACTAGTCCACTTCAGACTGCTGCAGTTGGACAGAATCAGGCTCAGTTTTGAACCAAATAACACTTTTCACTGGTGCCTTGTCTTGTTGTGGGAACACATCCATGGTGAAGAAAAACACATCGAGAGTTCGGCATCTCTGCATTGACCCATTGTGTGCTTGGGAAGATTTCACAGTGCGAGAGAGAGGTTTCTTTAAAGTATCTCAAGTGTTGACTGGCTCGGTTTATACAGAGTTAAGATTTAACAAGGCCACGGCGAGTGTTGTCTGTGCAGGCTAAAGTAGTGCCTCATCTGCCAGACTAATGGTATTAAAGCACAACACAGCCAAATATTGGCCTCTGTCTCTTGCCTCATGCTTGCACCTTGACTGAAAGCCAACAACCAAAGATGATCATTCATGTTTAAGCGCACTTAAGAAATTGGCCTCTGGTTGCAAAAAGTATTGTCTGGTATTTCATCCATTAACATCATTGTTGTCGTCATCTTCCCAAGTTGGCATGGTGAAGAGCAGAGGTTTTGATGTGAGCCAGAAGGCGCGCGCACTGTACTCGTGATGTGGAACAACCCTTTTGCTTTTCCTTTGCTTATGTAGAGTGTATGCCCTTGCATGTACAGGAAATCTCCCTCCCCCCACCCCCCCACACACACACATATACAAACACATATACACTACACACATTCCAGCTCAGATTCACCTTTACAGCGTTCACTCCCAGAAACGAGGGTTCATTACTGCAGCCTGACCTCAGCATCTAGCCCAACAACCTCTGGTTTCAGTCCCAGTGTGACCTTTTTTATGTTTTGTTGCCAATGAATGGTGTGTGAGTGTGAGAGTGACGAGAGGGGATGATGTGTGGCTTCTGCTGCCTGGCTTCTCCTGTATGTGTTGGGCATTGTTTTGAGTGTATTATAATGATGCAGTTGTGAGTCCTGTCCCCCAAATTGTCGTGTGTGTGTGTGTGTGTGCACCGTGTCTTGCTGGGGGTATATGTGTGGTGCTGTTTGTCCTCTTTCCCCACAGTGACCCCAGAGGTGGCTCTCGCAGAGAGAGACGGAGAGAGAGAGAAAGAGGGAGAGAGAGTGCCTTTGCTGTCCCCTCACACCCACACACTGATTATTCTAATATCTGGAAAATAAACCCTTTTCCTCTCTTTTACAAAGCTGCTTTCAGCTTCTTTCAGCACTGTAGTCTACTCTTCCAGATTGATCTGTTGTAACGCAACTCCTTGTAAGATCAAAGGCACAATACCGTTAAGATGGTATGTCTATTTAGTGATTTGTGAACACTGTCCTAAACATTCTGTCATTACTTTTTGGTATCTATAAATATATTCTTTCCCCTTCAGTTTTTCTTGGACTGAAATTTCAGCAGACCCTTTCTGTGCCCACGATCACACACACACACATATCTATTATATCACACCAGGAAATTGGTGTCTCCGTCTTCTTAAGCCAACCAGAAAAAAACTCACCCTCTTTTTCTCTCTCTTTTCCAGGGGCCGAGGGCGAACAACATCGTGGTATTCCCCTTACTAAACACCCCCTCCCTCCCCAACACTCCCTTACTATCAACCCTCTCCCCCTCTCTGTTCCAATTTAAAAAAAACAAAAAAAAACAATGAAAAAGTTCCCTAACAATAAAAGAAGAAATCAGAATGAGAGAAAAAAGACAAAAAAGGAAAAAAAAAAAAAAAAAAACTTCTAACTGGAACAAGAGAGAAATGACATGGAAGAAAGTGTGACAGATTTGCGTTGATGAGGCGTGGTGTGAAGGAGGTTGATACGGTAACAAATGGTAGGCAATAGTTGAATTGAGGAAAAACTAAAGTGGCCAGATTTATTTCTTGTTTAGTTGGTTTTGAGGGGTGGGATGGGGAGGGGGAGAAGATGATGGTTTATTATCAGGCATGAGATGTGTCTCACTTTGGTATGGATGTGAATACTGACTTTAAAAAATAAAAAACAAAGAAAATATAACAATAAAACAGAAAAAAGAGAAAAGAAAAAAAAAATGTGGGGGGAAAAGAAAATGAAATATACTGTACTAATTTTTTTGTTTTTAATGTAACGTACCATATGTGAAATTTACATAGACACAGAAATATTTGTTGTGTTTTTAAGTTTGTGGTTTTTGGAGTATTATAATTAAATCAAACAAAACAAAAAAAAACTTTTGTGTTGAGTTTTATGAACAAAACTGATAAAATCACACCTTAAAGTGGTTTTGAATTACATGTTTTTTCTTTTAAAAAAATACTAGATGTATAATCATTAATACTTTGGTAATCACACATGGATGTGTGTTTTTATCTGTCAAATGTTAATGGAAGTGGATGGACAATAACGTGTTCAGTGGGATTGTAAATGAATAGAGTTTGTTTTTTGTTATTTGTTTTTGTTCTATTATTTTACGGTGGGAGGGGTTACACTCGTTGTGCTGACAATCAAAAAATCATAAATAAATGTAAATAAATAAGGACATGGAAAAAAGATAATTGTTTATGCTTTTTGACAGGATATACATGGTTTTTATTTATGAACAACCTGAATAACATAATCAAAATTTTAAAAATTAAAATATGTGGTTATGCTGTCTATTATTTATCAAAATCAAAATCAAAAATAATAGTAACTCTACTATTCCTGTGATATTGAGAAATTCTTGTAGTTTAAGGTTTAGGACAAGTGGAGGATGAGAACACACATAAAGGTGAAGAAAAAAATGTAAAGAGAGTATTTTATATATGATCAAAGTATGAAAAATCTAACAAATACTGAATGATTAAAGAAGTAGTGTGGGGTGGGAGGGCAGAGGGAAGTGAAAAGTTGAAGGTGTAGATGTATGATGATGATTTATAAGTTACAATTTCAAAATTAAGATAAAAAAAAAAAAAAGCTAAAATGAAAAATGTTTACAAAATGAAAAAGGAAATGTATTAGTTAAGGCAGATTATTGTTGTAAAACAACAAAACAATGGAATTACATATTATTATAACGAGGAGTTGAAGAAAACCTAGCTGAGGTGGAAGGAAGGAAGTTTGCGTGAGCAGTGAGGAAGGACAGGAACAGGAGCACAGAGGGTGTTTTTGTTGTGCTTTGGGGTTTTTGAAAGAAGTGATGGAAAATTAAGGGAGAACCTTTTTGTAAGAGAGGACGGAATAGACGGCATTGTATGGTTGTTTGTGGATGATTCTTGAGATTGATGGCATTGATTACTTATTAATAAATTGGGAGTGGGAAGAGATGTTATATGGTGGGAAGTAAGGGTGAGGTTGTGTGTGTTTCTTATTTTTATTTTGAATGGGGAAGTGGGTTTGAAATAATGTTTTGATTTTTTTTGGATTGGCTGTTTGGTGGTCAAAAATATGAGTATGGAAGGAGGAACAAAAAAGATAAAAAAAGATGTGTGTGTTATAAGGAGTCGGTGGAGGGGGAGGGGGCTGGTGAATGTAAAGCAGGTGGGGAGGTGTGTACAGAGATAGAGTATGACAGGGGTGAGAAGCAGAAAGGAGAGAAGGTGATGAAGGAAAAAGAGGGAGAGAGAAGAGGGAAATGACAGGGAAGAAAAGGAGGAAGATATCAGGAAAAAAATGAAATATGGAAGCTGGGAGGGGAGGGGTAGGAAATGGGAGGTGATGTTGGTGTGTGAAAATAAAGGAGAAGAAGGTGGTGGAGGGGGAAGGGGTGTGGCAAAGAATCGTTGATTGGAATGAAAAGAGGAGGAAACAAGAATGGTGGTTGTAAAAGGGGGGAGAAGTGTTGTATAAAGAGGAATGTAGAACAGAAAAGAAGTGATGAGGGGGGAATAGGTAAGAAGAGCAACAAGGTGGAAGAAGATATTATACATAAACACCTTATATGTAACGAATTTAATAACTAGTATAATGACTCAACTATAAATCATAAAAAATCATAATTTCAAAATATTAAAAAAATAAATCATAAGGTAATAGTGAAAATGTTAAGTATGACAATGTGGTGATATAAGTAATAATGTACATACAAACTAATATACAAGGGAAGTAAGATAAATGGTTTATTATGACCATAAAAATATAATTGATATAGTTGTGTGTTAATCAAAATGATGGCAATGAAAGATGGTGTGTGGGGATACAGATATAGCAGTGGTATTAATGTTTATGGGTGTTTATCTTTATATTAGCT
>NW_023339650.1:7099618-7126280 GCF_004916995.1 Morone saxatilis
TCCTTTCGATGTCGTTGAAATTTGCTTCATCTTTGACTGTGGTGTTAGGTCAGATCACGGACATGAACTCGTCGAACGGAGGGGCCACCTAAAGAGAAAAGAGATTTGCAGCTTGTTTATTAAGATTGCGTACATACCGACAACCGTTTTATATGCATTGGCGAAGGCATGATGGTTAAAAATGGACACAAAAGTTCAACACTTACTGGACCAATGGCAGCAACGAGGATTATTAACCTAGTATTAGAGTTTTTTCCTGTTTGTTTTTTGTAAAAAAAAAATTAATTGTTTTTGGTCAGCCAGTGAGATCAGAGTAGTGCTGGATAAGGGGACTCAGCGCTAATATATAGTAGTAGTGTATATAGTTATATATAGTATATGTAGTATGTAATAATAATAATTGAGTATGATAGCAATAAGAGCACAGGACACCCAGTCTTTAACCTGTTCTTGTCAGACTGCGCAGCAGCGTCCACAGCTTTGGGCGAGAATCCCTTTCAAGGTGTAAGATCCTGGTGTAGAAAGGTGATGCAGAAGTGTACCGAGTGTTCAACATACAATGCAAGGAGAATGCCTGCAAACACCAGCTGATTTTCAGGAATGGGTGGTAAGGCAGCATTGGTGATGTGCTACAGCTAAACGGGTGGCTGAATGCAGTAAGGAAAGGCTGGCTGTGGAAGGGCCTGAGGATTGAAGAGGCTGGGTTTTGGGTGGCAGCTGCTGGGTCGACCGCGTTTGCTAACAGCTTCACGTCGTCAAAAGCACAATGCGTCGAGCACTCAGTGGGCCTCACACGAGCTCTACAGCTGGAATACACACACCAGGTTAAAGGACATTACAATCATGTTTTATTTGGCTACAGCGAGGGCGGGTAGGCTTACGTTCACGTTGTCAACAAGGGGCCAGCCATTTTGGAGTTCCAGGGTGGCAACTTAACTAGGAAGGCCCGCGGAGACATTTTTTAGGTTTGATACTAAAGGTCGGGTTTGTTGTGTGCTGGGTAATGTTGCTGTGGTAGGGGGGGTCCATACTGCTCTATTAAAGTTATGTAAAGCAAAAATGCCTCTAATGTAGTCATTCATTATTTACTGAAAGGAGTGTGTGTGGGTTGTGTGTGTTGTGAGAGAGAGAGAGGAGGAGAGAGGAGGAGAGGAAAGAGAAGGGACGAGAAAGAAGGGAGAAGGAATGGTGAGATGAATCAGAAGGAAGTAACCTGATCTGGTACTGTACTGTCTGGTCTGGTTCTTACTAGTTCTATCAAGAAGGCATTTATACCCCAAAGATTTACAAACATAGTCAGGGAGAAACCTGAACGGAATATATCAGAGAAGTTTTATAGTGAAGGAGAGAGACATAAAGTCAATGGTAAGTCAGATTACGTGATTAATAATAGATGGTGTAAGAATATTACAACAAGATAACTTTAAATTATTAATAGAACTCTGATGAAGAGAAGAAACATAAATGAGGACAGGAAATGAAATGTAAGAAACAGAGTGATATTGAAAGAAATTGATAGTGTAGTTAATGGAGAGAGGCGAGTGTTGTGGGTCTCTGAAACCGAATAGCCAGTGGTTAGAAAAGGTAAATGATTAGGAAGGTTACTGTTTAAGATTAATAAGATAAGATAGAAAATGAAGAAAATTTTTAAAATATTAAGTGAATGTTCTATACGTGTGAGATTGAGAGTTTGGAAAAGAGAAGGATAGGAGAACTGGCAGAAATCATTAGGAATACGGGCAGCATTCATACCTCCCATTATTGGCTCACAGTTCAGATCAGAGTGGCAGTGCTCTGCTGTGTACCTCCGTGTTTTTTTGTGGTTAGCGTTTTTGTGTTAATGCGAGTGAGTTTACACAGATTCGTTAGTCCCTATTACTGTTGCTGATTATTTTGTTCTCCAGATAACCCATTTAAATTTTGCCTCGTAGTAAAATGTCCAGAAGATAAATGAGAACGAATGCATGATAGCATAGGTTTAATCATAAAAGTGGGTGTGTGTTGTTTGTCCAACCAACAGTCCAAAACTTGAAGTTTACTATCATAGAAGACTTAGAAAATAAATCAGCAAATATTCACATTTGTGAAACTGGAACCAGTTACTTTTTTTAAATAAAATAAATAATAATATAAAATGACTTAAATAATTAACTAATTATTAAAATTGCTGCTTAATAATTTTCTACCAATTGACAAATCATTGACTAATTGTTTCAGCTGTACTATTATGTACTCTTGTACTTGTAAATTGTCAGTTATTTGCCCCAGCAGTGCATCTGTCATTTGTAACAATTGATTTTGTATTGTTTGTTAAGTTAATGATAGAAATTTTACCACCAGCTATATATTTAGAAGGAGCAGCCAAAACGTCTCTAATTCATTTACTTACTTAATAATTTCTGTGGAAACGCAACCGTCCATCCCCCCATAGACGTCTGACTTAATAAATTGCCTTCATCATAAAAAGATAAGATTTAGATATTTGTAGGCAGTGGTGAAAGAATTATTAAGATCATTTACTTAAGTAACAGTAGATAAAAATACATAATAATAAGTAAAACTCCTGCAATCTTTCTTGAGTGAAAGTACACAAGTATTATCAGCAAAATGTACTCAAACTGTCAAAAGTAAAAGTACACAATATACAGCAGTATGTGAGGCCTTTCAGGCAGTTTAATAAGGATATTTTTTTTATTAATAATACCAGGACAATAACATGTAAGCAGCTTTTTACTGTTGTCGTTAGTCGATTGAAGCTAATTAAAATACATTATATATGTTGTATCATAGTTTAATCTCGGTTTTAAAGAAACTACTAGTTGTCAGATAAAAGCAGTGGAGTAAAAAGTACAATATTAACCACTGAAATAATGTTAGCAGAGAGCAAAATGAAACTCAAAAAAGAAAAACCTAATTGTTTTCTGCTTCCGACCCCCTGCAGATGTCTGATTCCAGGGTGTCCTCTGTCATCCAGGAGTGGGCGACCTCGTACCCGGGTCAGGCCCACACCCAGACCTTGAACCCTGCCACTTCCAATCACGCTGTGTCGACCAATCAGCTGGCTCAGATGGACATGATCCCGTACAGCCAGTCTCAGGGGCTGGTGAGAGTTGGCAGTGATGACAGAATGGCTGAGCAGATGATGGGGCTGTCCTACTTGCCGTACACCTCTTCCTGTCTCAGCAACACCTCGACCGCAGGGAGCACAAACCACCACCAGAGCCACGCCAACAATCAACAAGTGTGTGTTTGTGATATCGATTTTTAACTTTAAAAAGAAATTCCTTTTCATTTTTTACTTCCCTGCAACTTAAAAATATTTCTGTTTCCGACCTCCAGGACTTCTCCTCCTTCCTCCTGCCAACTCTGCGGGCCCCGGTAAACAAGAGGAGCATCAGCAAGGACAGTGCAGAGTACCGCATGCGACGTGAGAGGAACAACATTGCTGTCAGGAAGAGCCGGGACAAGGCCCGCAGAAGGATCCTGCTGACCCAGCAGAGGGCCCAGCACCTGCAGGAGGAAAACCAGAAGCTGCAGATGAGGATAGGGCAACTGACACAGGAGCTGGACACTCTCAAACACATCCTGTCACAGAGGCACCTGCATGGAGCTGAGGAGGGAGTAGCTGGGGAGTCTAGTATCTAGAACCACGTTTGTACCTGGTAATATCATCTAACTGTAGGCATCATATTCATTATTAGTGTCTAAGCAGTCCTCAAATGCCTCCTTGTTGATTCTTCAAATCTTCACCAAAAAGGCAACCATTTGTGAAAAAGTCACATGTAGAAGAAGTAGATTTGAAAATGGAGCAGTTTGTGTGGATTCAATGGCAGGTATAAGGCGTAGTTATAGTTTCATATTTTAAAATTGTGACAAGAGAAAACATAACACACTGGCGGGGCTGTAGCGACCACTGAGGACAGGATCATGTCTCCTGGAAATGTTGGGGGTCATGGCAGCCAGGGGGAGTTCATATTCTACCATTACTGCATTAAGCCCTGTAAACTGTTGCTATACCTGTTAAGCTCTCGCACAGCACATATTCATCTTACACAGATAATGGTGGTAGATTTAACACTCAAACACTTCACACAGAAGAAAGAAAAAGCAGCGTCTCCTTCCTAGCAGACAACTGTGGGATTTAGTTGGCTGACTGTCGCTAGCAGATTCTAAACCCTGTTTTAAGTAGGTTGTTTAATGTTTTTGGATGTTCCAGCCCGCAACAGATATTTTTCTGGCATAATCTGTAATAATTGAGTTAACCCCAATCCGTTTGAAAACAATGCAAAGTTTCTGCTCTTGTTAGTGTGCTAGTCAGCTAGACAACGTTTGCAGCTTACATGGGCTAATAAAAAGACACCACCATCCAAACTTTGAATGCATACATACAGTGTATCTCTACAGCCCCATATGTACACCCCAACACATGGAGAAGTTTGGCAGGCCCACTAGGCCTAGTTAAAGTTGCCGAGGGGGGGTTAGCGAATGGTCAGTGAAATTCCTGGCAGTGTGGATTAGGCTTTACATTTTTTTTTTTTACAGAAAATATACAGTTAACTGAATAAATAAAATGTTTTTTTTAAATCCAATAAATGAATAAAAATGAGAATGTTTTGGTATCTGTTCAGAACTTCCTGGGTGAGAGGAGAATTACTTCCTCAGTATTGCTGAAATTGTGGCTACAGCCCTGTACGCTGGAACTTAATGAAGCACCCAAACATTCTGAGAAAAAGGACGTTGAAGTATAAAGTAGGAAGACGTGAGATGGGTTTGAATGTAAATGTAAGCCATTGCATGTTCTAAACTTTCAGTGAGTGTGAATATCACAATTTTTAAAACAGCTACGTGAGATGGAGAAAAGGAGTTTAAGGAGAAGTTGGTATACAGAACAGTTATTTAACAAATCCAAAGATTAACTTTCCTAAAGGTTCCTGAAGACAACATCTTCACAATCAACAATCCTCTCAGACCCTTTAAAAAGAGGAGCCCGTTGTAAATTAGACTGATTTGTTATATGATTTGATTTAACAAACATTGCCTAATTATTTACCTGACACTTCTTGTCATCGTCAGAGATGCTTGTAAGTGTAGTTGCCCAACAAGGTTACACCACACCCTGTGGTTTGTAGGGGGGTTCAATGAAATCTAAGTGTCTCTCTCTGTATAATACTCTATCTTTTGTCACTAAACCAGCGTGGGATTACTTGAAATAATGCTGATATAAGATATGATTTTTAATGTTGTTGAATGTGTTTTATAATTTTATATTATTGCACTGTTAAAGCAAAACTTTGTAAAATATTTTCTCAAATAAACAAATAATTGCTTGTGCTTGGATAAAAACAGTTGTCTTTTATATCTGCCAATTTGAACATTCTGACAATCAACCCTAATTTAACATAAAAGATATCTTCCAAGAAGATTTAAATATTAAAGCAGCTTCAGTGCTTCCTTTACAGAAGCAGCTTTTGACTACAGTTCACTGCACCTTTAAACAACACATCTTTCTCACAGGAAACAGTGTGATATAACCCCAGTATCTACATTTAGGTGTCATTATTCTCATTCATTCTGCATCCTTCATCAGGGAACGTATCATGCACCTGCCACATTATTTACCATAAGTTGTCTACCCACAGAAACGGACGTCATGCCATGGACCGTTGTACACCAGCGGTTTCCCTTTGTGGGATGGGCAAGATTTCGACACAGCGGAGGACAGAGATGAGGAGCGTAGAGATAGTATCAGTGTTTTGGGCTGCCAGGGCCTTCCTGTGGCTGTGATGGTAGTGAAGGGACATGAAGATAGGAGACAAAAAGGAGGGGGTGGGGGCAACAAGCCAGACATTTTTATCTTTGCCCAAAACAATAGTTACAACATTCAATAAAATATTTTCAACACTGTTAGATAACCAAAAACAGTGTGGGATTCTGGTTCCCAAGATGGAGGATCATATGATTTATCATTCTTGTGTTCAAAAAAGAAAGCATTCATTCACTTTCTTTTCCATGTGTAGTTTATTTGTTGTGTTGGCAACAAAGAAGACCAAATGAGACAACATGAATACAGATGTTCACTTCTCTTTTATACAAATGTTACTTTTTACGCAATGAAAACATCCGTCACCGTTATAATTAATGACACAACACTTGCAAGTCAATTGGAAACATAAAAGCGAAATGATACTGACATCCGTTTTAGAGCTCATCACATCCATCACATCAGTATCTGTAATAGCACAAAGCTACAAACATAGAAAACACGAGCCTCTGCTTGTACGAAAAGACTGAAAGCTTGGACTTGAATCGAATATTAGAGGACCTCACATCTGTTGCATCAAAATGGATTCATTCTTACTGAATGAGATAGGACAAAACAATATACTTTAAAATCAGGTAAATGTTTGACATAAGCTAAGAGGAAATAGATATTGATTGATGGTGTCTTATGAGTGTGTGTTGTATGAATACGTGTATAGGACTGGGCAATACCAGGATTTTGTCAGCTTGTAAAATACATCAACAACTTAAATAATTGACTAATTTTAAACCCACAAAATGTGATTTAAGTCCATAATAATCTGTGGAATTGTACATATAAACATATCTTTTTCTCTCATTGTTCTTCCCCAGAGAAAATTCATATTGGTCATGATTGATATTTGTGCATGCGTATGTATGTACATGTAAATAAGTTTTTCTTTATTGTTTGTTACTTATAAAAGACAAAACCAATAAAATAGTAGCCATACAAAATGATAGGAATCTGTTCGGATTCCTTTGTATCCTGTTCTCATTCATATTAAATACAGTCTACGCTGACTTTGTCCTCTAAATGTGTTTAAACTTTGTGTCATTTTCTTAACAAACACTTCATTTACAAAAGGAGAGTGAAAGTGTAACACAGGCTACCTCCTGTCTGTCATGTATTGAGCAGCACATAATGACTTCTTGTGTGACCGTGTCTGTTGAAATGTCCCGCAGCGTTGTGTGGGGCAATCTGTGGTCCCAGGACTGCAACATCTCTGCAGAGAGATGAAGAAAGACAGTATTTCACCTAATCCTTACCAGGTTACTCAACAGCAGCAGACCATATGAACCCCACCACAACCTCACTGAAGCAGCTCCAATCATATAGCTGCTGTTAAGTAATGGCATTTTATTGCAGTAATAGAAACTGATTGAATATATCAACAAAGAAACAAAATAGGATTTAGTCCAAATATGGGAAACATAAACGTATTATTTCTATTGCAGCACTTCCGCCCTCCTCCAGTAAAACTCTGCGGTTAGATGTCTGCTTTCTTAGCTTTGGATTCCACAGTTTCAAAATATTTTCCATTGATGGTACTATAATCAATAACAAAGAAAGCAATAAAAGAAAGATAAAACACACTGTAATCATAAGGATCCAACTTTCTGATAGCAACCGATAACTGACCACAAATTATCTATAATATATACAGTATATAGATGTTATCTTGGCAGTTAGAGGCGAAGTGGCAGCCATCATGGCCGTGCTGTGTCAGTGGCACAAACACCCTCACTGTCACCATGTAAGGAGAATGACATGAAATACATGATTTAATGGGTTTCTGTTCAAATGGATGGCTGTATCACCGCTGTCAGAAGAATGAAGAGCACAGTCGTCCTCTATGATTGTGTGAAGGACTCTTAAAGGTTGGACACACATGTGTGTTGTCCAGTAGAGACAAAGCCTTCCACTACTGGCCGCTGCAACACCAGTGGAACAAACTGTATTAGTGCCATCAAGTGTAGTTTAGCAGACATTACCTAATGTTAAGATAAAACCGATGGTTAAAACAGTCGGGTGTATTAACTCGGAAACAGAGGAAGTAGGAACAGAATTAACATCTTGTTATTAAACTCTTTTCCCCCTGCTTTTCTTTCCAGGGTACCAGTAAAATAAGGATTAATACATAAAATAATTACTGAAAAATATAGTATATAAAACCTAAAATAGGATGCTTTTACAGGTTTGTCAAATCTTCCACCATTTTCCACCTATGAATAAGGTTGTAAATAGAGCAGAATTAGTAGTGATGGACCTGAGAAGTCAGCCTGTTGTTCATGATCAATAGAGTAAATGAAATGGACAATGACAGGGCATCTACAGTACTGCTGGAGTCTGCTGCTGTATGCCAGACGTTTAATACATATGACCGGAGACAAATGAGGGAACAGTGATGTTTTCCTGGCAGACAACATGTAACATTCCTCATCTATAACAGCAACATGTTAAGCAGTACGTATTCATGAGTAAAATCAAGTTAAGTGTATTAGACCTGTCCCTGGTGGTGGTCTGTGATTTATGGCTCCACCATGCGGCAGAGAGCTACATGTAGACCTTCTGCAGAGAGAGTAGCAAAAAGCAGATGTGTCACTCTGACAATCATTTTGTGTACTCTTTCTGCTGTCCATTATCATCACTGCTTGCTGTATATTCTTGGATAAAGTGTGCAATTTCAGTTTGTAGCAAATGTAGGTGTAAACAAAAATATCACCGCAAATAGTTCCTCTTTCTAAGCACATTTTACTTTACACACACACACACACACACACACACACACAGTGAGCTTATTGTAATTAACATGATAATAAATTAAAAAACTTGTTCCTAAGTTTAAAGTATAAACCATTCAGTAGGGGATGAAAAAAAATAAAAGATTAAAATTATGCAATGTCAACAACGTTGAATCTTCCTGTATGAAGCAGCAACACAAGCTTTCGTTGTTCTGATATTTTAGGTAGCCTAAAAGTTAAGTTATAAGTTTTATGGTTTTGGCCAATGTCATGCTTTCAACAAACAATAACTTTATACAATAATATAGGTCTACAATAACATAAATTAACAGAATGTATTGGAAACAGTCAGCAAATATACCTGAATTAAGAAAGGATGAATTTACTTTTTAATTTAATTTACTTTACATTTTAAAAACATTTTCTTCTATTTATGTTTCTTGACTTTTACAGTTTACTTACAGAGCTTTACTATATTTATTGTAATGCGCACATCTCTTGTATATACTCTGACTATGGAGTGATACACCACCTCATCACATACGATCTTCGACCGCAGTGAGACGAGGGGACGTCGCTCTGACGATCTTAGCCGACTCTTCCCGAAGTGTGCCGCCGCCGCCGGTGGAGAAGCTCGCCCCTATAAACAGGCTTCTCCCGATGCAGTTTTCCACCAGCTCTTTGTCCGCGACTGGCCGACTGACGACGCGTTTCCCTTTAAGATGATGTCGGACACACACATGCCTTATTTATTTATTTTCTGTAACGTCGGCAGGAAAACACTTGGACTAAATAACAACGTTAAAACCCAGCGGCGGTAGGCAGGCAGAGGAGTGGAGCATCCCCCGGCGGGCATCCTCTCAGGGTTTAGCTAGCTGTGCCCGGGGCTCACTGGACTCCGGTGTCCTTGCTGGTGTTAATGAGAGGCCACAACACTTCTCCGGGACAGACATGTCTTTTCACCTAACAGACAAAGCGGAGTGGCATCGAGGCGCAGAGGAGATACGGTGAATGCGGTGAAACTACTCTGTACTCCCCCTCCTCTCTCCCCCCGCAATGTTTTTGGATGTTTGACAACGACCGGTAGGATTCGGGCTCACCTTTAACAACATCTCTGCGGGGTAAGTGCCAGTATGCGTGAGGGGGTTTGAAGCCAGGCAGACGGTGTGATAGCAGCTGTGTGCTCTGCCAGCCTGGCCGGGGCAGGTGTGAGTGTTGTCAGCCTGGCCCAGCTGCTTTTACCCCCCCTTTTATACATTGTCATTTTATTGCCCTCACTGTGCTGCTCTCTCTTCCACAGAGGCCAGCCAGCCCCTGTGTGTTACATTCCCCACACGTCCCCTCTTTTCCCACTCTCGTGTACAGGCTCTTATGTAACCCTGTGGGATTCCTTTTTTTCCTTCTTCCTGGCCCTGTGCGAGGAAAACACAGCAGCACTGGCTGCTGGAGGAGCACCATGTGCACCGACAGAGGAGGCTGCTGAGGAAAGCACAGGCTGTTCACATTCCAGCCCTCAACTGGGAACACAGCCTGTAGTACAGAGAGCTGTGGAAACACCATCCTTTTACTGTTTCATGTCAGGTTCTTGTTTTATTTTTGTGAAGCCACATGAGTTCCTGCATGCATAGCCTTTTTGTTTGACTTTTACAGTTATTTATATCATTGTGCTGTCTCCCCATGTGCCCACAGGCTGCTGGCTGCTGTACTCTCGTTGTGTAACAACTTGGTGGTTTGATATGACCATAAAGCTTTGGTAGTGTACCGCTAATAGCAGTATTTAAAAAAAAAAAGGAATCAGTTGGTCTGAATTAGGGCTACAGCTACCAAGCATTTTCTTCATCGATTGGTAGTTTGCGTTCGGTGTATAAATGTCAGAAAGTAGTGACAAATGCCCAAGGTGATGTCATTCTGTTGTCCAAACAACAGTCCGAAACTGGAAGGTGTTCGGTTCACTGTCACGTAAAGCAAAGAAAAGCAGAACATCCTCCCATCTGAGAAGCTGAAACAAGGGAATGTTTGTGACTTTTGCTTGAAAAGAGATCTTAATAGTTGCTTATTGTTCAGTTGATCGACTATTAATTGGCCGATCACTTCAGCTCTCTTTCATCTAGTCTGAACTGGGTCTCATTTTCTACCAACTGAAGTGTGCTCGTATGGTTTCATAAACCTTGTACTAAATGTATTCTCACAGTTGCCGTACTTCAACAGAACTCTTCTGTGTCAGTTCGGTGTGGACGGACAGAATTAGATGATCTAAATAATCTGCTCTTGTGTGGTACATTACTCTTTAGTTCAGCAGGAATCTCTGCTCAGTTTGTGCTGTGAAAGGAGCCATTGTGAGTTTAAGATGAGACCTCTTGCTCTGGAACTGTCTCCTTAAAATATTTGCAACATGTGGTCCAGCAGACAATAACCTAACGGATAGTACATGTGCTGAACACACATGAGCATATATATATATATATACTGTAATGCCATAATGACAAGACTTTACTGATACCAATGCCACTATTGATTTTGCTTAACGGTCAGATTCTTCATTGATTCCTGGTGAAGTTTGGAAAAAAGTATGCATACACAAGTTATCAGCATCAATGCATCAATGTTTTATTGTTCGATTTTGTTATGAAAAAACGCATGATTGTGACTCAGGTGTTTAATTTGAAACCAGTTTAAACCGGTTCCCCACTCCCATCCCTAATTCCTGGAATTCAAGCCGCTGTTGTGTAGAAAGATGTTTCCACCCTTACCTGAAATGATCATTTTACAGACACTACCACTAGCATTGTTGTCCTCTCTCTTTGCGAAATGAAGCCACGCTCTGGACCGCTTCTTCCTTTCCGCCTTCTTCTTCTTGCAAGTTTGCAGCAGCGCAGAGGCATGAACCTGATGTCAGAAAAATATTGACATCCAGACAAGGAATTGATGAGCTCCATCGGTTCGGTTTGGAACCGGTTCTCAACTGGAACTGGTTCTGGATTCCCATCCCAAGCCATAATGTAATGAGAAACTCTATTCAGATGTCACAGCTGTTCAGTGGAGTCAGGCTTAGAATAAGTGTTATTACATTTGTTTAAGCATTTAGGCTTTCACTATATTTTATATTCTATTTAAAACACCTGCTTTAGTTGATCGTGTACACTCTTGACAATGGAAAGTCATGCTATTGAAATACATTTGAAACACAGTCAAAGAGAAAAGTGTCATCAGTACAATCTGCAGGCCTTTCTCACAGCAGACATTTTGACTTGTCATAGTAGGAAACAGCTGTTCCATATATACATTATTGATGGCCCTGTTCTATGCAAGTGACCCAGTGAGTCCCAGAAGGCACAGTACCAGGAATGTGGCCTGATGAATTATTCACACACATGTTTTCCTGCTGTGACAAGTGAAAATGTCTTCAGTGAATGTTTGTTGATGAGCCTGTTCCATCAGCCTGTCAGGAGTTTAAACTGTATGATAACACTGTGGGGTTCTTGTCATTCACAGAGCTCTCCCACGTCTCTCCCTGGGGACCAACGATCCCAACAACCTCCCCCCCACCTCCATCTTTAACCCCCCCACCACCCAATGATGACATCTCCAGACTCTCCCCCGCTGGTCTCCCCTTCCCCATGCCCTGCTCCCCCTCCGTCCCTCCCCTCCTCCCCCGTGCCTTCCTCCCCGGCCCCGTCCTCTCCCTCCTCCCCGCCACCCTCGCTGCCTCCCACGGGGGAGGTTATGGTTCTGGCTCTGGGCAGGAAGAAGCAGAGGGTGCTGATCGCCCTCTCCATCCTGCCCAACCTCTTCCTGGCCTTCCTGCTTTCTTCCGACCCCCTAATCACCCTCTCCCCGCCCCACCACTGCCACCTGCCGGGGCCCTTGCCATCGCCTGAGGTGCTGAACGCCTCCCTTCCCTGGGAGAAGGGGCAGCGGCCCGGGGACAGCGGGGGCCTGTCCCAGTGTAAGCAGTACGTCAACGGCAGCCAGTCGGCTGTGGCGGACTGCGACAGCGGCTGGGACTACAACGTCACGGAGGGGCTGAGGAACAACATTGTTACCGAGGTAACGCTCCGGCCTGGGATCCTCCTGAGCTCTCTAATTATGGTCCTGACATTGTTTTGGCTCTCTGTGGGAGGGCTGCCTTCTTTGTTTTTCTGTTTGCATTTAGAGTCTTAATATGCTGAAAGCTTGTTTTTTTATCCCCAGGATGTTGCTGCTGAGTCCAGAGACTTCTTTTTTGCAATGCCATGCTAAATTTAAATACAGCCTGCACATATTTATACCTATGAGTTGGACAAAAAGTCAGCTCATACAGTGTTTTTTTTAATGTCTCGTCCCATTTTTAACTTTAAAAGACCTTTTATGTTAGGTTACTGTTGACCAGTTCCCAAAGGATACAATGACCCAGGCAGCCCCTGGTTTCTGTTATTCAGCTTGTAGGGCCTTGGATGTTGCATCATGGACTTTATTTTGAAGTTTTGTTATGGTTGTGTGGGGCCAGGAGTTGTTGTGAAAACTCTTTCTTGTTGGTGCATTCAGGAAAATCTCCAACGTCAGAGGTTTTGGAGATCCCTGATTTCATTTTCCAATACAGACCTCCTGTTTGATGTAGATAATGAGTCTGCGTCGTACCTACGTTGGAGGTATTCATATGAGACTGACTGAGGTTAATCCCATTACAGGCTGATGCTGTTGTTCCATACACACCACTGCTAAACCACATAACTACTTAGAATTACACATGATTATATGAATTAAACAAACAAAGTTCTGTTTAGTTTTGGTACAGTGCTCCTACACTCACCCACTCATTTTCTCTGCTTTCCTTTTCCTCTTTTTGTTTCACTGGTAAGGTAGTTGTTTGGCGTTGGAACATCAGCATTATTTTGTTAAACTTTTGTCAAGATGTTCAAGCATTGTTAGACCTTAACTCCACCATGGTCGGGAGGAGGGTGGTGACGGCAGACAGCGTGACGCACATGAACCCATTCTGAAGTGGAACTGCACATTTAAAGCTTTTTCCACAGCAGTGTCTGTTTATAGGTCTTAGGGATTACTGCTACACATGGGGAAACGGTTGTGGCTCCAATTTCCTCAAGAAAACTACAAATGTGAACATGAAAAATATCTGTCTGTTATAAAGATAGAACTGCTGAATCTCCAACCGACCTGCAGTCGAGTTGCATGGTGGGTAATGTAGACTCAGGGTTTTGACAAGGACGATATCTCTGGGCTGGTGGCATCGATCTTACGTTTTTTTTTTAAACTTGTAAAACGCTGTACTCTTGAAAGGTGCTTATTAGACTTCCATTCAACCGTGAGAAGAGGGTTGTGACCTGTGCCAGGTTGGATGAGGCTCGGTGACTCATTCAGAAATGTGTGTTTTACCTACGTCACTGGAAGGGCCGAGAAAGAAAGATTTCAAAGGTGAGGCATGTCTGAAATGTCAGAGTTTCTTTAAATATGTCACTCTGGAAAAAACAATCCCTGCTCACAATCAGGTTACCACTGATACACGAATGGATACAAGATACAACAAAATATTATAATCAATAATTATGCTTTGGAATATGATTGGCAGCAAGCATTATACCTATGGGTTCCTCAGTAACTGTAACAAAGCAGGGAGTGGGAATTCATTTGCTTCCCTGCTCTGAGGATTTGTACCTCCTGGCCACAACTTTGCATCTCTAACCTTTTAACGGTAACATATGTTTTCCCTTGATCATTGTATTTGAGCAGTACACAGGCAGGTTAAAGATCAGCTACAGTGGAAGAGGGAATATTTTGTCGCTGTGACTGTTACCTTGCCTTTTTAAAAGGCACTGTGTCCGTCCCATAAAACACAGCAGGAATAGCAGCAGGTTTGAAAAAACAATTTTAGGTTTTCCTCTAATGCTCATAACTACACAATCAATGCTCTTAGAGGATCACACCCAAATGAGATCATTTACTCAGGTTGCCAGCAGTGCTTATTTTTCTCAGTGATATTTAAGATTTAAGTCTGATTCTCACATTTCTAGCTGCAGGAAAGAGCTACTTCAGGCTCCTATCAATGAAAGCAACCAGCAGCGGTGTTTCCTACATGTGTTTGAATTGTGATAACAAACAGCCAACGTGATAAATGCAGAAGGTAAATGCTGTGTTGGCACTTTAGTGTGTCTGTTAATTTGTACACTGCTTGTGGTGGGTTTGACATTTGGACTTGCATTATCAGTGCATGTAATAAAAAGACATGCGTTTCCTTTTTGAGAGCTGGATTTCATAGTAAAAGCACTGAATGGCTCTTGGTAGTGTCTTTAACAGAGCCTAGACAGCTGCTCAGTTCTCCACTCAGGCTGGTGGCTCTGTGGCCCGTGTGTCTGCTTTCATGTCTTTGCCCTCTGATGTGGGAACCACACCCAGCCCTCAAGTCCGTGGTATTAGGGCAGTTCGCCGGTAATCCACCCACGCCACTGCAGCGAGCTGAGGAGACATAAACGCTGCCAGGGGAAGCATTTAGCAAAAGCATGCTTGTTCTTCTAGACATAGAAGAGTAGCATGCTTCCAGTCTCCTCCACCCCTCGCCTTACATACTGACAGTGACACGGACAGACGGGGAGACATATTTGAGCTCTTAAGTCAGAGTTAGAGCAGAAAAGTATTTTTTTAGCTGTCATGATGATCTGTTCCTCCAGTGCTGCTTTGATTTGCTGAGCTGGCAGTCTGGTGAACAGGAAGCAGGAAGACCACTGATCAGCTACGCCTCCTCGCACTGATCAATAAATACTGTCACTTCATTAGAGGCAAACTCCATTTAACATCTCTGTGCTGTGGATCTATGGGCTGATGCTCAGACAATAACTGGCTTGTTACTTTTTCTTCCTGCCATCAGCACAAAAATGTCCATTATCTTAAATGATTTTTGTATGAATATAATAAAGTAGCTTGAACTGAATTCTAGGAACTGTATGTTTCAATAAATATAATAGTACCATATCTATTGACGCTGCTATGTAAAATGTATATATATATATATATTCATGTCATAATCAAATTATTTGGAGTCAGAAAGGTGAAAAGGGGAAATGGGTTTAGGTTTCAGTCCTTTCCAAAGACACATACCTGATTGGTGCCTGAGCTGCTTTCTCTAAACCAGTCTGGGGAGTCTACAGACTGGTTTGTGTGCATTCTCCCTCCTCCCGTTGTCCAAAGCATTCCACCCGTATGAGCACTATGGGTTGCTATGCTGCCCTTTACCCGACTAGCGTACACTGTTATGACTCTATGCCTCAGCAACAGGACAGCTGATATTATGTGACAGGCTTTTATGTTTCTGTGCACGGGCTCCAATTATGCAAGGCCTTTTTTATCACCGGCCCTCTGCTCTCGCTCTCCCTCTCTAGATCATTAAAATCATTTTGCTTTCAGCGGGCCGGCAGACATTAGCCGAGCTCAGCTGTTAATGCAAATCAGTGGGTCGGCTTAATGTGATTAAAACTCAGATCTGAGAGTAGATATGTGTTTTGTTTTTCTAACAGTTGTGCTGACTTTCTATGTGGATGCACTATAATGTACAGCCACACGGCCGTTTGTTTAGAAAATGCATTTGGTGTAAAACTACTATTACTGCTACTGCTGCTAGTACTATTAATAAAAACAGTAATACACCCACTTTCTCCTGAGTGTCATGACCGCATACACAGTAATATTATGAGGCTGCATCTTCCTGTGTTTGTATTATGAGTCTAATGGAAAGCGCGTCATTCTCTCCTGTGATCTCCTTTATAATCGGGGTCCGGTTACACCCGGGACACAATTATTTATCAATGAGCAGAAATCATTCACATGGGAATGACACCAAACAGTGAAAGCAGTGTTAAACATCCAAGAAGGACCAGACACGGATTTTCTTGAACTATTCCTGAGAAGTGTAGTATAAATCAAATTTCAGTGCTACTTCTGTACATTTTATTTTCTATTATAGTTTGTACCCACAGTCAACAGTCATCACACAATTATGGGCTGCCTTTTGAATCAAAGTAATTAATTCATCAAGTAATTTAATTTGCCAAAAGCATATTTCTCCATGACTAACTCAACAGTCAGTGTGAATGCTCAGTGAGCTGATTTATACAGTTTGGCTCAGGGCTTTAAAACATGCAGATAGGAAGGAAACCTATTGCAAACTCAGTGCAAAGCTCTCTTTTGTCAGCAGAGAGCTTCCACTTGTCTGTTTGTTGTCCTCAAAACGAGACACACCTGAAGTAAGTTGGGTGTCTGCTTTCCACTTTCATCTCTGTTTGTTTACTGACTGAGTTTACTGACAATTAACCAGTTTACATAGAGTTAGTTAGCTAGTCAGTCATCTTTTTGGCCAATATCAAACTGAGCTACAAAACAAGGGTATAAAGGAAAAGTCTAGACATTACATAAAAGCATCTTTAGTAAAGTATGTGAAACTTGTTGCTAGTGATGTAAACTGTGATACTGATTCTGGATAACTTGTCCCAACGCCTTTGGAATTGTAATTGAATTGTACTGTGTTGATCTCTATTTTGACTAAAAATGAATCACAGAATGTTTGTTTATGTCATTTATTGAGAAAAAAAGTCAAACAGCTACCGGGTTACACTTTCTCAAACATTATGATTTGCTGTTTTTCTGTGTTTTCTATAGTTGTAATTGACAATTCTTTATATTTTTTTTTTACATTTTCGGGTTTTGGACCTCACCTTGTAGTCGTTTCTTTTCTCACATATTGATAAAATAAGAAAGGATGAATAATTGGCACAAGAAATAATCTGAGTCCTAACAGGTCATTTGTGTAGGCACTCGGGGTGGAGAACTTACTTTATACGTTATGGTTGGTTAGTATATTAATGAAACATTCCAAACAACTCTTGCAGTGCATTGATGTCTACTTGATGACTGCCTGACATGTGTGTTGCTGTACTGACCTGAACAGACCAAAACTGACAGACCCCCCCCTCCTTGTGTCTCTGCTGTTTAGTGGGATCTGGTGTGTGGTCAGTACTGGCTGGTCCCAGTGGAGGAGGTGTGTTTCATCCTGGGCGTCCTGACTGGGTGTCTTGGCCTGGGCTATGCCGCTGACAGGTAATACACACACACACACACACACCCACACCAGCAACCACCAGCGGCACTCGGGCGACAAAGCCACAAACCGACAAACACACACACTCCTGTGTGTACTGGCAGTGGTTAAGACAGTTGCCTGCAGAAAAGAAGCTAATAGGTTACTGTGTCAAAACTGTGTTTTGTTGTCATGGCAAGTATGTGTTAACAACGCCACATGCGCACACACACAGACACAATGCATGCACTACGCACTACAAACGCACACACAACACACACACACACACACACAAGTTTACATGTTCCAATACAACTCAGTCCATCTGTCTGCAGACGTCTGTGCTGTTAAATCACTTTGTTCCTCATTCTTCAGTCTGTCTCTTGTGTCTGCTGACTTTGCAGTTTCACTACCCGACAAGCTCACATACAACACACACACACACACACACAAAGTAGGCCAGATGTTAATGTTCAGATAAAATTAGCTATAGATTTACTATGCCTGCCGGTGGTTCCTCTATCAGTCAGTAGATGGTGGCCTTCAGTCGAAGGGAGGGGAGATGTAGTGTCAAGCGGCCCAATTGCATTTTCATAGTATCACAGTCAGAAATAATTTAGAGCAAAAAAAGCTGTTGTTTGCTGCAGATAAACTAAGTGCTACACATAAGCAGTGCATGGCATAAAAGTTACATTTGCGAGCGTTATTTAGCTAGATCTTAGAACCTCACGCAGTCTGCATTAGGCACACCCCGAGCTCCTCAGATAACTGACGTAATGGATCCAGCCTGTGTCTGCTGTGTTATCGCATTGAAAATCACACAGGGGAGCCTGCAGTTTTGGAGGAATCGTGAGGGAGATGATGCAAATTTAATCAGCTAACAGCCTCCATTCATTTGCTGACCAATTGAGCATAGCATCTGTTTGTAAAGACTAGTGAATTAATGTTGGCTCCTGGGAACGTGAACAGCACTAATCTGCAGGTTGGAAACAAAGCTGCTGCACACGCATGCAGCTGAAAAACTCAAAACTATCACATTTAGTGATCAATTTGAGCCTCGGACTTGAGCTGCATTAAAGGAAGATATTGATAATACATTAAGGTAGTATTATATTTAAATAGGCTGTCTCTGGAATTCATCTTAAAATGAACAGTTTATATTTTTCATTTGTCATTTTATCTGAATTATATAATTACACAAAATTAGGACTGATAGCAACATTAATGGTCCATAATAGTGTAAAAGTGCAGTGTTCACACTGTTGTTTTCCATTGTAACTCTAACACTTATATTCACAGTAGACCAGTGTCCTATTTTCTGTTCTCAACCGCTTGCTGTTAATATTTAAGCATGTGAAGTGTTCTTGCTCTGGCATGATAAGCACTTCCATTGTATATGGTTCCTGGTGTACATGTTCATGTTTTTTTGCTCATATCTTGATAAATAAATAATAAATAATCTTAATTTCTTTTTTTAAATGATAAAAATGAATCTAGCTGGAACTATCAATAAGTTATAGTGGTTCTTCTAAAAACTCTTGTGTGATGATAATAATACAGGTGTACTGATCTATTGGTCGGGTTGTTTTCAGCACATATCTCTGTTTCCCTGCAGGCTGGGCAGGTCCAAGACTCTGCTGACCTCTCTGACCCTGTCGGTGGTGTTTGGGGTGCTGGTGTGCGTCTCCCCGTACCCCTCCATCTTCATCGTCATGCGTTTCTGTTTGGCGGCAGCTAGTGCAGGAGTCTACCTCACTCTGTACATCACTCGTGAGTGTTTCAACATCAACCAAGGCTAAGAGTCTTCAGTCATGTTAGCACCTCTGTACCTATGCACAGCATTGATTTGAGCTAAATGCTAATGTCAGCATGCTAACATACTCAGAGTGATGCTGACATGATGGTGTTTAGCAGGTGTAACATGTTCACCATCTTAGTGTAACAACATTAATTAATTGGCACAAAACACAATGTACAGAGGCTGATGGGAATGTCATTAGTTTAGCAGTTATTTAGTCATAAACCATATAACTGGAAACATTTAAATTTTGATTTGATGATGGTGCTGGATAAAAAAGAGTTGGAGCTACAGGAAAAGTCAGGAGACCACCAAAGTCAGCCCTTGAATGTCTGTACAAAATGGCCCGGCAATCTCTGTCTAATACTCATAGTTATTTCAGTCTGGACCAGAGTGGTTGACTGAAAGACCGACCATATATAGAGCTGTGCTGCTAGCTCGGCTAAAAATACTGCCTGCTACATCAAACAGACATACTCCATGAATAATACCAGAAATGAATTTCATAGTTGATGACTGATATTTTCCTTTTAAAGAAGCATAAAATGAATCAAATTTTCTCTCTTTCTGCTTCTTTATGGATCCATTACAATGGACCTGCTGATGCTGTGATTGTCTGTCAGGTCTGGAGCTGTGTGAACCATCTCTGAGGCTGGTGGGGACCATGCTGGCCGGGCTGATGACTGTTGCTGGCGAGCTGCTGTTGCTGGCCGTCGCCCTGGGCTGCCAGTCCTGGAGGGGCCTGCTGGGAGCCGGTGCCGCCCCGCTAACGCTCTTCCTCAGTTACGGGTATGTGTGTGTATTTGTTAGTTCGCTTTTAGTTTAATTTTCAGTTTTTGTATTTTTATTCACATTTTTAGGACTTAGATTGGTTTTATGTGTACAGGCACAAGTGTGCACATGTGTTTATTTTTATGGGAAACTTCAGGCACAAGAGAATAAAGGAACCTGACAGTCTTTTGATAAAGTGTCTTGATGCCAACTGACTTTCTGAAAGCTTTGTTGGATCGTATTGATCTCAATCCCCTTGTCACACTGAGCCTTTTAGCTCATGTCAGAATGCATTAGGGGTACTTTGTTTAAGGTCCCCGGTCTCTCTACGACCTCTGTTACAAGATAAGCCTTCATTGCAGTTTCAAAACCAAATTAACAGAGATTAACAGATGATTACTGGCAATGATTTGCAGGTTTTAATAAGAATGGAAGAAAAGCTGGATTAAGAAATAAAGAATTCTGCCACTTTGCAATCCACATTGGTTATTTTCCATGCTGAAGGAGCAAAATCTGGGTTACAGCAATAGAATCGATGGATAAAGATCTGCAAAGATCAAAGATTAAGCCAAACGGTTCTGTCTTTGCTCTCCTGCAGCATTCCTGGGGTATTTCCAGAGTCTCCTCGCTGGCTCCTTCTGTCAGAGAGATCTGCAGATATGAACTCCTTCAGTGAGAGAAGAAACTCCAACAGAGATGTGAGGGACGACGAGAGCTTCACAGGTGTGTTTGCAGAGATGGGTTTCGATTCCTATTATCTCCCTCTGAATGGGCATTAAGTTTATGAAGGCTGCATTATTTATGGGTTATTTATAACAGTGCATTTCAAATTAAGGGTAGCTATCGCACACCACTACTGAGAGCAGGTAATGGTGCTCAATTATAAATTATGATTTATTGAAAACACATGGTTCCTGCATAAAAAATTATTTATAATAGAGTATAATGAACTGCAGCTACAAAATCAGAGCTGGATATTTACTGGGCCTTGCAGCAGTTCATATGTTGTTTTCTATGTATGTTCATATGCTTTACTTCCTGGCCATAGATCTCACTACTGTATGTGTAAAAAATAATGATAATAATTGCAAAATCCACCATTTTTTTCCTTTTCTTCTGACATTATTGAAACCCAACATGTAATAGTAATCGGTTTGGAAACCTTTCCCTTTACCACAAAGTGTACTTGCACACAAGTTAATAAAATACAGACAGGACCAAAAAACATTGTTCTTACACCAAATAAGTAAAAATATTTGATGTTTTATAAGCTATATGGCTATGATACACATAGATGCTATGTATGTTGTTTGCCAAAATATCATTCACAGACGAAAGGAATCAACATGACCTTATCCTACATAGTGATTCCAACAAGAGAAAATCAAGACTTATTTTGGAATTCAATCATAGAAACAGAAAATATTAACAGTCATTGTATTTAGTCATGTTTTACAGCTGCGGCCCTCCAAACACGACTAATGTGGCATTTTCTGTTGTGGACTGGGTTAGGGAAAATCATGTTTATAAGAAAATTCTCATGAAATTGGGTTATGTGATAAGTGTGCTTTTTGAGCTGTTAAAGGGGGGCCAGAACAGTAGGGTTAAGAAAAGTTTAATCCGAGCCATTATTTACTAAAGTTGGATTCGGATGACTTAAAATTAAAAGTGATCTTCACAAATGTCGACTCTACACCTTTGCTTCTACGTTTTGACTGACATTCAATGTTGAGTGTTCATGTTGCAGTAAGCAATTCATATATAAACACTTTTTTTATGGTGTGTTTATCAATGTCAACAGTTATGTGTTGTCCTCTTCACTTTGCCCTACCCTCGGGCTGGGCTGTGACAAAACTAAATATTTATTTAACAAAACAGAAGTTAAACAATCCCGGACGAGCCCCCACTTTGTCGCAGCCCGGCTTGAGGGTAGGACAAAGAGTAGAAGACAACACATGAGTTAAACTAAATATTTAATTAACAAAACACAAGTTAAACAATGATAATATGAAGTATGTCAATCAGTACATCACTAGTGTCTGGCGTGTTTGTGAGTGGACACAAGAAAATTCTAACCCAAACAACAAACCATATGCTCAGGGAAGAGAAACTGACCGACTCCTCCAGCCTATATAGCTGAGGAGCAGCAGGTGCTAATTGGTGATGCACTTCCTGCGTCTCTCCTAAAAGGGAAAGACCAAGCCCAAACAGGAAGTCAAGAAGACTGTCACTTTACACACAAACAGATCCTTGCAGTTTGTTATGAAATATTTATTAACTCTTTATACACATGAACATGTCATTCACAGGGGGGTTTAAAACTCATGCAGACATACAGCTTGAAGGTCCGTTCTTGACCTTGAAATATTAGATTTACAAAGAAAATGTGATTTAACTCCACTGTCCACTTACTACATTTCTCACATGGATTTCAGCAGCATCTCATTGCCTTCATCAGAGGATGAATTTGTATTGTGTATGTATTACTGTATACAAATATAATTGATAGATATTATATAAAATCATTCACATTTCTGATTACATTATATTGTCAATATCTTATTTACTGTTAGTAATACTTCACAGGAGGAGGAACATTAACAAATAGATAAATAAACAACAACATCTGCTACATTGAGAGGTTAACATTAAGTGTTACAGTAGAATCTATTTGTATTAGGCCTGTTACAGCTACAGTATTCTAAGTGGTTAATAAACAACCTCTATTTGCCCAATAGGAATTGTAACAACATTGATTTAACGTCCCGTCTCTTTTTAGATAAAACAAATGACAGTGAGCTATTGATTAGAAGAGAAACCAGGTCAGGTCATGTGTTGTTGAGCTGTGAATTAAAAAGAGAGCCTGTTTTGTCCTTGTTTGCTTGCTGCAGAGCTGGATTCAGAGCCGTCCCCCTCCTCACGCCCCCACCTGTCCTTCCCTGAGCTCTTCCACAGCAGGAACATCTGGAAGAACATGTGTGTTCTCGGCTTCACCTCGTAAGTCATCCCACACTCTTGACATTAATTTAACAACGCAGCAACTTTGAGTGCCTGGGACTTTATTTACAGACCTGGTTGCTGCTGTGGTCTCATATTTCGTCATGACTCTTCCACTCTGAACCACTTTTCTATTTAAAACGACTGCTTACTCTCTGTTTTCTCTGTCCTTCCTCTCTCAGATTCATCTCTCACGGCATTAGTCACTGTTACAGCTCTTTCCGAGGTGACGTCAGAGGCACGGCCCCCAGCTTCTATTGGACGTACCTGCTGTCTGTGTGTGCAGGGGGCGGTGCCTGGCTGTTGCTCTGGGCGACCGTAGACAGGTGCGGTCGCCGTGGCATCCTGCTCCTCGCCATGACGATGACGGGGCTGGCCTCTTTGATCCTCCTGGGACTCATGGAGTGTAAGTGGGCTTTAGGAGTAGGATATTTGTGTTCTCAAGTAAATCTAGAGTCAGATAAAGAAAGCTATTAATAGACTTTGCCAACAAGGTGCGCACAGTCCCCCTTCACCTCCCCGTAAGTCACCCCCTGTTGTTGTAAAACCATTATGTGAGGCTTGTATTAGGATTAAAGGCCTTGCCTTCTCAAATCCTAACTGGAATGAAGGTAAAAGTTAGTTTATTTGATTTTAAGCTCAGATTTGTGGTCAGATTATCTACACACCACTGACTTCATGTTGTGCTTCATGCATTATGAAAAGCAAACCTGCAAGCTTTGTGCATGGAAAAATACGTCCTCTGTGCCTTTGTCATTCCACAGCGTGGTGTGGAAACACACTCACTGTTGCCTCAGTCTCGGTCTCCCCCTTGTGCCTGAAAATGAGTATGACACTCAGTTTATGTAGGACACTGCAGTGGCAACAAAGTCAAAGCTGTGTCAGGTGCTGTGCTTTAATCATGCATCAAAGGCTGAGGGGGCAGTAGCACTGACCTCTGAGAGGCTACTCACCGCTGTCTGTGTCTACTGTTCATGAAAGAAGTCTGGTAAAGTTTTAGGGAAAAGATTAGGTGGGTTGACTCAGTGTTCTGAATTGGAAATAGTTCTAATCAATAGGAAATCATAATATACCATCAGAAATGCTGCACCTCATCAAGGTAATCCATAATAACTGAGTTTTGTCCTCCGTCTCCACCTTAGATCTCAGTGAGACGGCCATCACAATTTTTTCAGTGCTGGGTCTCTTCTCATCCCAGGCCACCGCCTCCCTCTGCATCCTCTTCACTGCAGAGATCATGCCCACCATCATCAGGTAACACATACACACAACAGCTCTGCAGTCGAAAAAGGGATTAAAAAGCTGAAAGCAGTCTCTCTCCCATCTACTTTAGTGAAAATATACTAAGATTAGAATATGTTAATAATTGCTTCTGTCAAAAAGAGCCGGCTCAGCCCATAAGTGCTGCCAAAAGGAACTGGGATGTGAAAAATGCAGTAAATCGTGAGGGAGGAGATAGGACATTTCCATCGATATCTATAAGTAATGAAGAGACATTTTCTGACATCTAAAAAAATCCTCATTAACTGGGATCACTCTTAAAATAAAATGACAGCTTAGCTTATCTTCTTTTGGAAATTAAGGAATAAAGTGCTTTAAGATGAGGGAAGTTCAGGTCATTTATAGTGCTGTGTATGAGCTCATAAATGTTTTTATACTGAAAGGAATAGTTTGAAATATGTGTATGTGCTTTCCTGTCGAGAATTTAATGAGAAAAGATAATATTCATAGGTATGTTTTCATTAATGTATAATCACCTGATCTCCAGGGGCAGTGGTGTGGGCGCAGTGCTCGCCCTGGGCTGCGTGGGCCGCCTCAGCTCCCCGCTCATGGACTTGAGGAACCACTATGGTTACTTCCTGCACCACGTGGTCTACTCCTCTCTGGCCCTGCTGGCCGTGCTGTCCATCCTGCTGCTGCCCGAGAGCAAGAGGAAGCCGCTGCCCCAGACGCTGGCTGACGGGGAGCAGTACAGACGCCCCCCGCTGGGCAGGAGGAGGAGGGACAATGTGCCGCTGCTGGCCACGCCCAACCCAGAGACCTAAAGGACTCCTGAAAGAGTGGACTGTGCTGAAATCATTCACTTTGCAGCCAGAACATTCACATAGATCATGTTCATGCAGCGGAGGAGAAAGCAATATAGAGACTTGATCAGACACTCTAAGCTTCCTAACATATCATCCTCTAGTCATTCCAAACGCAGGCGGTTGGGTTGAGTTCCCTTTATTCCTGCCATTCAGATGTGTGTAGATCTGACACACAGCGTTCACGCACACATGTAGGGAAGTCTTCATCTTTCATACCATCTCTTCCTGACCAGACCGGGGGGGTCATTCCCCTCCCCCACCATGTGACACACCAGCATACACTGCTGCACGCAGTCCTCCAGTGTGTCTGTCGTAGAGATGTTAGCTGCTTACTACTGACACTCCAGACCAGACGTGGCGTCAGAGAGTAGTCGCAAATTATTCCTAGCATTTGTCTTAACCTGCATAGAATCGTGTTTGCTGTGTACGACAACACAATAAGTGCTCGGAGGTGTGCAAAATCAAAGCAAGGTCAGTTTTGTATACTTTCCTGTGACACTTGTGGTAAAAGTCTCCCATCTGGCACTCCAAACAGGGACGGAGCAGAGTTCTCGGACATATGTTGCATATGTTGTAAGACTCCATAGAGTTGTAGGTGTTAAATGCCTTGTAAATACTCTAGACTTAGTTTCTTTAACTTCTTGGGGCATCTGAGTTTTGTTACAGTAAACCCCGTGGCTGGAAACTGTACAGTACACTATGCAGTGGAGAAGAGCACTTTGAAACATTCTTTTTAAAGGTGATTGTGGTTAATTTGACCAGAGTCTTCAAATTTAAGGGACAGTTTTATGAACGTAAATCAACCATTATCAAGATTGGGATCAAAACAAAACAAAAAGAGGCCTTGAAAACAGAAAGGTGTTCATGTTCAAACTGTGTAAATCCAGTTAATGAATCTGGCCTGGAGCCAGCAATATTTATGTCTTATTTATGTTGTTATTAAGCATAATCAGTAAATTATCCAGAGGCCTATTATTTTT
The DNA here is from genome assembly GCF_004916995.1 of Morone saxatilis. Lineage (NCBI taxonomy): Eukaryota > Metazoa > Chordata > Actinopteri > Moronidae > Morone > Morone saxatilis. The sequence continues at coordinate 7,125,857 of NW_023339650.1, forward strand.
AAATATTAAGCTACATATTGTTAAATTGGGTTGGCATGGAATGAACTTTCCATTTTCTGATGTCTCTGATCAAATAACAGTGAAGCTGTTAACTGTCACAACATTCCTGCATGTTTGGAAGCACTGAAGGGCTTGTTTTTTCTGTATTTCCTCAGAAGCTTATAGTATCTCAATACCTCTCTAGATGACCAGTCTCAGCTGTAAAAGAATAGACGGGTACAAACAAACTACAGTAGAAGTTATATAACCAGGCACATGTTTTTTTTGGTCAATGACTTAACTGTAGAAGTTTTGAAAGTGGTCATCTGTTATTTTGCCTGAATGTGTATTGATGCTGGAAAAAGGGCCCGATGATTAGGCTCCATGAGGTTTGAAAGGGAGCTGAAGAGGGCCCTGGAGCTCCAAATTAACCCCCCCCCCCCCC
>NW_023339650.1:7126380-7131854 GCF_004916995.1 Morone saxatilis
ACAACTCCTCAAGCACACACCAAGGATAATGGTTTTTCTTCAAAGCTTCTTAATTTTGCGTGTGTTGGCTGATGTTGCTTATGGAACAAGTTAAATCATGGTAAGAGAATTACCAAAGCATGCCAGTTTCAGTACTTCAAAAAGGTCTGGTGTGTGTTTAGTGTGCTCGGGTAATTCTTCTTCTCAAGTGTGTGTGGGTGCCTGAGGAAGAAAAGCGGGAGGGGTATAATTTGGACCCTGATGTTGAGGAGTCATTAAAGAAATAATGAAGGACGCTCACCTTTGCTGATGGCTTCTTCCTCCGTCAGCCTTTGGTAGTTTTTTCCTCTGTATGTTGCACTTATACACTGATTATTATCACTATGATTAACTTGACTCGAGTAGTATTATGTCTGACAACACTGATGATCTGTTCAATGATGAGTGTGATGCAGTTAACTCTATAGCCTGATTTAATGTAAAATAAAACTGGTTAAATAAACAGGACATGGGCATTTTGTGTAAAGAGTTGTTACACTATGAATCATGAACTTCTGCAACTGTATAAAAATCAAAGCTAAAAGTAGACTTTGACATGCATGTCTCAACATTTATTTAGAGATATTAAGACATTTACCTGTTAGAGATGTTTTTTTTGTGAAGATAGATTTATATTTGATTGATTTGGATGGAGTACGACACAAAGACGCTTTCCAAAGTAAAACTGTACCTCTGAAAGAACAGGTAAGTGTATTTACATGTAGTGGTGGAAAGTCCATTTACTCAGTTACTGTACTTAAGCATTATTTTTAGGAACTTGTACTTTACTTAATGATTTAATTTGATATGCTACTTTATACTTCTTCTTTACTACATTGATTTGATAGCTTGAGTTACTTTGTGGATTGAGATTAAGATTATGATAAAATAAATTATGATGTATTATTATGGATAAAGACGAGACTTGATTCAAGTCACCCAGAAATATATATTATTATATATTTAATGAGTATTTTGATGCATTTGCTTTTGTACTTAAGTTTTGAATGCAGGACTGTACTATTGCTACTTAAGTAAAAGAGTACTTCTTCCAAGTCTGTCGACATGAGACCTGTCTGTAATGTCGAATACACAGTAAATACAGAAGCCATAATAATCCCAATGAAAAAAGAAAGTACTGTTGTAAGAGTTACATACTTTAGCACGTACAGTCATGGAAACAGTGCACTATATCCTCACTGACCAGAAACAACACACAGTCTCTGTGTACTTACAGTCATAACTTCCTGACAGGAACTTCTGAAACCTAAACATTATACATTTACAGTGTAGAAGTGTAACAGAATACAATTTGATTAACATATTAAAACATGAGAGACAGTGTACTGTACCTCTTACCTTCAAATAGGTCTTCCTGGTGTTTCAACGAGAAGAAAGAGAGTTGAGAGAGAGACTCAAAGAACAAAATGTGCCAACAAGGTGGAGTACATGAAGATAACTGAACAGCTGAGAATGATGGCAGTCTTTAAGTTTAAAGCTGTCTACAACATAACCACTGGATTCTTTTTATAGAAAAAGGCAATATCAAGAAGCTTAAACAATCACTTTCCATCTCCTCCTTATCGTAGTTATTAATTGTATTTGTACAACAGCTTTTTTGACACATGAATATGAACTATACATAAATAGCTGGAATTGACAGTGTATACTAGAACCTAAAGGCACAGCAGTAATCAGACATTCAGTATATGGGCAGATCATGTGTTGCTATTTAACCCACAGATCCAAATGTACCTCGCAAGCTGTCCAGCTAAATCAAACAAAGACACTTGAGAACGTCAGTGAGTTATCTTTGTTCTCAAGGACAAAAGGAAGGACCAGCAAAAAAACAAAGACCAGTAAAAAAGACGGCATGGACTGTGCATCGTTGTCATTGACCAGTGAAGGATGGGAGCAGCTGCAGTCCTTTCAACACTTCTGGACAGATCAAACCTACACAGCAGATCAAGTTCAAGTTATTCCAACTGTAATAAAACAGCTGAAATCTAATTCAGGGTGCACATTTTTTTTAATGTCAGTTGTAATTATGCAAACAGGACACAAAATGTACAGCTGTACAAACTGTACAAAACCTTTAAAGCATTTATCAGAAAGTATTTTATTTATTAACTTCCTTTTCTTTATTATAGAACTTGGGCTGAGCCAGGAACTATTACTTACTTGTGCCTCCAGTTAAACGTGTGTTTTAATGAGCTCTACAAATACTGTAAATTCGACTAAAAGTACTGGAATTAAAAAAATAACAGAGAAGCAACTCTTTAAAAATGTGTTTTTGGAAGTAATTGAATCAAATTCTGTCAGATTGAGCTCCTCAGAGGTCATGTCAAATCCTCAGGGTCCTGATGACCAGAGAGGGTCTCAGGCTACACAAAGATCTTAAAGTGGAGCCATGAAGGAGGGGACCTGGGAGAACTTTGGGCCCCTGTTTACCCTCTCTTTCTCTAAGAAGATGCAGCCTTAATTAGGCAATGAATTCAATTACCAAAAGTGAATTGCCACATAGTGAAGCTGGAGCCTTCGGGACCCCTGAGGCTGTAGGGCTGCTTGCCCCAGCTTCCAGGAGCTGAACTATGGACATCCATCAGAGTTGGAAGAGTTCCTCTTACAAAATAAAGTTGAATTCATGTTAGCAAATTCTGAGTAGATATTTCTCTTTAACTGATATTACTGAGACAGCCTGCTGACTTTATATCTCTTCTCTCTTTTTACTACTGATAACTGTTGCTGGTGTTTAGACTTACCTAGACTTGCTTTAAATGAACAAACTTTTGAAACATTTAACATTTCATGCTCTGCACAGATAAACTATGTTTTTTTCTAATTGCGCTTCCAGTTAAATACCATGCATTTTATATTTGTGGTTTTCGCAGCAGCCATTTTTAATTAAATTAAATTTAAATGTTCAAATATTTGACCAGGGAGAGGTCAGGAGAATAAACTGAGGTTCAGCATTCTCTTTATTCCTTCACCACCACGAGTGTCTAGACTCCATCAGGGGGTTTCCTGTACTAACCACGGCTTTACCAACCTCGTCAAATACAGTGACGTCACAATGCCGACTAATCGCCAAAGACTCATCTTCATTGTGCAAATATCAATTCAGTATATTTGTTCATTCAAAAATTAAGTCTCTCCTGATTGAACTAGAAGAATCAGAATCAGGTTTATTGCCAAGTAAGTTTTCACATGCAAGGAATTTGCCTTGGTACATTGGTGCATGAGATTAACAATCAAGTGTAAAACAATATAAATAAAGATAAAACTACCACTATATACAAATATAAAGACAGAATATGTACGAAATGGCCAGATATTATGAGTAAAGAGCTGTACAGAAATGTGCAAAAAAACAACAACAAAGCAATGGAAGTGCCTTAATGTAATGCATACAGGCCAATCAGTGTCCATGGGGGTCCCGGGCCTTGTTGATGAGACTACAGTGTGTTCTCCAACAGGCAGTAGTCCTGTCTTGTCATGTGTGAGACTGACTGCAGAGAGACAAGTAGACAGCTGAGACCAGGACCCTAGACATCAGTGAAAGTTGACCTCCCGTCCAAGGAGATCACAGCTAATCGTCAGGTGTGAATTTGCGACATCCAAAGAGCTTCTCAAGTGGAGTGTTGAGGTCCTGCAAAGAATGAAAACTCCTCTCACTATTAACCCAGTTAGCACCTTGTAATCTGTCACTTTCTTTGGACAGTAAAATCTGACAGGTATCTTAACCCTAAAGGAATGTGACACTGGGAGGTTAAAGAGGAGGACCAAAACCTTTTGACTCGACAGTTCGTCAAACCTCTGGGCCTCTTTCACTCTCCACAGTCTTTGTTTGATGGATCTGTTTCAGTCTTGTTAGCTTTTTACTTTTCTTAAGTCATAATTATTTATTTATTCATATTTTTATGTTTTTTTATTCCTTAGTAGTCATCAACCTCCATTTCTCTGTGAAAACTGTGTGAGTGAGTTATTGTTGTTATTGTCATAATAACATATTTCCTAATTGCTTTGACTGGTGTTGATGATCTAGAGTATAATATACATCGTCAAACCATCTTTTTATAAAAATTTGCAAATTCTTGGTTGACAACAGTTCATACAGTACCTTAATCTAGTGGCTCCTCCATGTATGGCCTTTAGGTGTTTATTTATGTCCTCTGAGACCTATACAAATATAAAGCACCTGTCACAGAACAATGAGAGGTCAAGGTCTGGCAATCAAACCAACCTCACAAGTGTCAGAAAGAATTCAAGAAGTATTTCACAGGTTTATCTTTGTTCTCAAGGATAAAGAGAAGGAACAGTTGACAAGACAGGTCAGAGGTATAGCTGTTACTCTCACTTGTGACAATGGAGCATTGCGACCTTGCCTTCGTCAGCAGAAGACAGGTGGATGTGCTCAGTCACATGCATGAATTAAGAGATATGTGCATATGATTTTCAGGGATGTAGTCAACAGCAAGGATGTTTAACATTGTGACTTCTGGTGCAAACGTATCTGAATGGACAAGTCCGTTTTCAATTCAATTCTATGTTCCCATAAGGCCATGAAATTATTAAGAAGGGGTGGGCTAAAATAGAACAAAGGCTGTGAAATTTACAATGGCTGACCTGATGTCATCACACCAGCAGGTTGTCCTTATTGGGAGTGTGAGAACAAATGGTTACGAGCCTTAAAAGTCAAAGAGGTAAACACCCCCAACCTAAATATCCAGATCATCTGATGAAGATCTGAATAATTAATTTCAGTGCCTTTTAGGGTGGGGCATCACCCTTTTAAAAGAAGACTGGAGGCAGGAGGCAAGTTACCAGACAGCCTGAGGGTGAGTATACTGGAGGACATCTGCTTGGTTTAACTGTAAATAATTAAAAGGTGTTGAGAAGTTTGTAAATGGTATTTTCTCTGTATAATTTGCAACAGATATAAAATAAAACATCTTGCCACAGGGGTGAAAACACAGGTGAGAGGAGACTAAAAGTGAATCTGTATTATCATTTAAAGCACTAACAATCATTCAGACAAATATTTAATCAATGTAAGGAAAAAATATTGTTTTGTACACATGTGAAGTGTATGTGAAGTCATTATTTGAACTGTACAGATTCCAAGATGAGCAGCGACTCCATTATGGCAGAGTTTGGGGCTGCTGCTACCTTCCTGAGAAAGTCAGACAAGGAGCGTCTGGAGGCCCAGACTCGCGCTTTTGACATAAAGAGGCAGTGTTTTGTACCGGACCCTGAGGTGGAATATGTGAAAGCCACAGTCACCAGTAGAGATGGCGACAAAGTCACTGTTGAAACTGAGTTTGGAAAAGTAAGTAAGTCAGATATTTACACTGACTAATGGAAGTGGGAAAGTAGTTGTGACACAGCAGTCAAACTTATAGCTTTGATGACTTTTACAACAGTTCAAATTGAAATATTCTCTGTGGTAAATCATT
>NW_023339650.1:7131954-7132100 GCF_004916995.1 Morone saxatilis
GAAAGAGGGCATTGTGTGGGAGTTTATTGACTTTGGCATGGACCTGGCAGCCTGCATTGAACTCATTGAGAAGGTAGGTGCAGAGTTACATTTGATTTCAGAATTAATGTAACAAACATAAGCTATTCTTTGTGACTTGTTTACAT
>NW_023339650.1:7132253-7135673 GCF_004916995.1 Morone saxatilis
GGACCCACTGAATGAGACTGTGGTGGGACTCTTCCAGAAGTCTACTCTTAAAGTATTGGCAAATCTTTTCATTGGCTATGCTGGAGCAGATTCAGGTGCATATTTACAATATTTTGAAATTTCAAATACCTTAAAACCTCTTGATACATCTGGATATGAACTTATTTTATTGATGAATTTTGAACATTTTATACAGCCCAGGAAGCAGGAGGAAAGGGAGGAAAGGGAGCAAAGAAGAAAGGTTCTTCCTTCCAGACTGTGTCCGCATTGCACAGGGTGAATTCACTTTAACTTTTTACACCTCTGTTATTGGTTTGTCTTTCAAGAAAATAAGACTAATATCAGCACTACACATTTGCATATAATGAATGTTTTTAACTATTAAAGGAAAACTTGAACAAACTGATGACCAACTTGAGGTCAACTCACCCACACTTTGTGCGCTGCATCATCCCCAATGAGACCAAGACTCCGGGGGCAATGGAAAATCCTCTGGTCAGTGCACAATCTGCGCGGTAATGGTGTGCTGAGGCATCAGAAATCTGCAGGAAGGGATTCCCCAACAGATCAGTATGGAGACTTCAAACAAAGGTACTGGAATGCCAAAGTAAGAAAAAAATCTTCAGTTCATCTACAATATGATATGATATTTGAATATTTGTCTTTATTTCAGATACCGTATCCTGAATCCTAACGCTATCCCCGATGGACAGTTCATTGACAACAAGAAAGGAGCAGAAAAACTGCTGGGCTCTCTGGACATTGACCATGAGCAGTATAAACTGGGACACACAAAGGTAAAAAATTGATTTAAGATTTAAAAAAATCAAAATTACTTATTTAAAGGTAACAACATTTCTTTAACAATTCTTTCCTAGGTGTTCTTCAAAGCTGGTCTGCTGGGTGTTCTTGAAGAGATGAGAGATGATCGTCTCGCTCTTATCATCACTGGAATTCAAGCGAGAGCCAGAGGACTACTCGCCAGGATTGAGTTCCAGAAAATTGTTGAGCGCAGGTTGGTGTGTTACTTTTAACATTTACTGTAAAAAAAAAAAAAAGACAAAGAGTCTACCACTCTATGAGGATTTACTTAGGCACATCAGTGCTTTGAGCTGCTAAATGCTAATTTCAGCATGATAACATGCTCACAGTGACAGTGTCTACCGAGTTCACTACCTTAGTTTGACGTTTTTGCACATTAATATTTGCTACTTAGCACTACATAAAAAATAATGATGGGAATATCATTTGTTTTGCAGGTATTTGGTCATATAGTAAACCCAGATATGACATAAACCCAAATATGACATATACCCAAATATGACATATACCCAAAATATATATACATATACCCAAATCGACCTGATTATGGTGGTAGATAAAAAGTGATGGGATCACCTAAGCTAAAAGAATTTATCTTCTGGTGACCATGAATGTGTGTGCCCATTTCATGACAGTCCATCCAGTAGATGACATATTTGTGTTGACTGACTGACGGACTGACATTGGAATCCAGCCATATTACTAACATAGCTAAAAAGAAAAGGTACAGAAATTGATTCAAGCTTACTGATGTTATCTACAGGGATGCCTTACTGGTGATCCAGTGGAATGTGCGTGCCTTCATGGGTGTCAAGAATTGGCCCTGGATGAAGATGTACTTCAAGATCAAGCCTCTGCTGAAAACAGCTGAGAATGAGAAGGAGATGGCAAATATGAAGGAGGAGTTCACAAAGCTGAAAGAGGCTTATGCTAAATCTGAGGCACGCAAGAAAGAGCTGGAGGAAAAAATGGTCACCCTTCTCCAAGAGAAGAATGACCTACAGCTTCAAGTCCAATCTGTAAGATCAGTCATTCAATTTTCCTAAAATTTGCAAAAATCTTTACTCACAGGTGTCATTAATTAAACTATTGGTTGGTGCAGGAACAAGACAATCTTACAGATGCTGAGGAGCGCTGTGAGGGTCTGATCAAGAGTAAGATCCAGCTTGAGGCCAAATCCAAAGAGCTGACCGAGAGGCTGGAAGATGAAGAGGAGATGAATGCAGAGCTGACTGCCAAGAAGAGAAAGCTGGAGGATGAATGTTCAGAACTCAAGAAGGACATTGATGACCTGGAGCTTACCTTGGCTAAAGTGGAAAAGGAAAAGCATGCCACAGAGAACAAGGTAACTAAGTATTTTAAATAACATTGATAGATAATATTTTCAACCAGATGAGCTGTTCTAATTAGATATTAATTTAGGTTAAAAACCTGACTGAAGANNTCTTCAGGAGGCTCATCAGCAGACTCTTGATGACCTGCAGGCTGAGGAAGACAAAGTCAACACTCTGACCAAGGCCAAAACCAAGCTGGAGCAGCAAGTTGATGATGTGAGTACAACTTTATAAACATTCATTAGAATACACAATCTTTGTATATATATAATAAATTTGCTTTTCTATGCTTTGAAATAGCTTGAAGGTTCTCTAGAACAAGAGAAGAAGGTCAGGATGGATCTTGAGAGAGCAAAAAGAAAGCTGGAAGGAGATCTGAAGTTGAGTCAGGAGAGCCTAATGGACCTGGAGAATGACAAGCAGCAACTTGAAGAAAAGTTGAAGAAGTAGGTTTCCTCTCCAAGTTCAGTCCAGGAATTATGCAATATTTGATGATTCCATACCTCACACTTTACATCCAATATCAACGTACAGATAGATGTACACAGGAAGTCCATCCTTCCATCAATCCATCAATTTTCTTCAACTTATCCAGGTTTGGGTTGCAGAGGCAGCAGGTTAAGCAGGGATATTTCAGATGTCTCTTTCCCCAGCATTGCTTTCCAGGAATTAATGTGCGATTTATGTGCCGTGCCAGATGGTAAAGTTGGGGTAGTGGATGGATGCAGACCTTCATGGAAGAGACCGAATCCATGCCCTGTCAGGGACCTACTGTTAATGTTCACCTTCTTACCAGCCCTAGCCAGCACCTTAACCATTTTATAGTTGCCACATGCAAATACAGCAGAAAGCAAGAACTTTACAAACATGTCATTAAAGGTAGTTTAGGGTTTTCTAGATTTGCCCAAAAGTTATGTTTTTGTCTGATGATAGAGTTGCCAAGTCAAAGGTAAGAAAAACATCACTTGGTAAAGATCTCTCTATATTATCTCTCACAGGAAGGACTTTGAGATCAGCCAGCTCCTCAGCAAGATTGAGGATGAACAAGCCCTTGGGGCTCAGCTTCAGAAGAAACTCAAGGAGTTACAGGTCAGCTGACATTAGCGCAGCTTTCATTTAGCTAATTTAAATGGATTATTCTGCATTTAACTTGGCATTCTGAATGGGAATTGTACATCTTAGGCCCGAATTGAAGAGCTAGAGGAAGAACTGGAGGCAGAGCGAGCTGCCCGAGCCAAGGTGGAGAAGCAGAGAGCAGACTTGG